>NC_092338.1:102385000-103010000 GCF_046630445.1 Rutidosis leptorrhynchoides | reverse complement strand
GTTGGATTATTAATAATTTAGCGTCACCACTAAATTTTAGTCAATTTAAACTCATAAACTCACATAAATGTAATCATATGATCAAGTTAAGCTTGAGCAATAATTGAGATTTGAATTAAGAGTAAATTCACATAAAGCCTCTTAATCAACACAATCACTTATGTATGATCAATACTTCCATAATTGACAAATGACCCATTTGAAAACCAAACTAAACCCAAAGCACAATCACTTGACATTCCCAAGTTTGATTGTCTAGATCACCTAAGGTGTTGAAGCATACATTGTTCCAGAAATCAAATCACTAAGACAAGTTACACAATCTATGTAATCAAATTCAAGTTTACAACAATTATAGCAATAGATCAATAATCAGACTCAACAACTAGAACTCAATATTTCATTCAAACGTCAATTTTATTCTTAAATTAGAACAACCTCATGTTTTAGGGCTTCTCGTACGAGCAAACACACTAGAATTAGCCATTCATGGCTAAACAAACACTAATCAAAGAGAAAATAGCATAAACAAGCATCATGTTTCAAGTTACAACTAATCAAAACAGAAATAATGATGAATAAAGTGGAAATTACAACCCAAATTGAAGTATGATGAAGATCTAACACTAATCTTGAGTAAACTTGAGCTTGATTCCTTAAATTCACCTTAATCTCCCACTAAATAATGTAATTAGAGTTCTTAGGGTGAAGATTGAGGTAAAAACTGCAGCTTCCTTCAAAACCTAATCTCCTTTTCTATTTATAGTGGGCCAAAACAAAAACCCCAACCAGCGACATATGCGCCGATATAGTGAGTATATGCGCCGCATATTATTTGAAACATTGAATGCGCCGCATAAAGTGAGGATATACGCAGCATATTATTGTCTATCTTCGAATGCTCCATTTTTGCACTACACATGCGCCACATATTCTCGATTTCAGTATTTTCCTTTGTTTTGCCATTATAGTTCACTTTTATGCCAAAACTTGATCAATTTTGCACCAAGTAAGGATTTCCAACCTTGAACCATCTCATTGATCAAATATAACTTCCAAGCTCAATAATCATCAAAAACGAGTGAAACAAGGGAGATATTGCGAGAAAAAACATAGACAAATCGAGCAATATCACAAGACAAAATAATAAGTACAATATAAAAGTAAAACTGAAAGTACATAAAAAATGTAACGATGATGTTATTTTAAAAATGTGTTTTGTTTAAAGACAATTTATATGAGTCGGATGGAATAGTTGTATTTAAAGAACTTTTCTACTGACGGTTGTTACTAAGAAATTAAGAGATGCATGTTTATTTGTAAAATTGAAATAACCACTAATATTCTAGAAATAGCTTTCATTAACAAATAATATGTGTTACTTCTTTGTGAACAAATATTTCTTAAAGACAATTTTAAAGGTTGTCATAAATTTTTTGCTATTTTAAAATACAACTTTTCTTTAAAAAAAGGTAATGTAAATAAGGGATCCAGAGATATAAATTGTATAAATTTGAATCATTAGAAATCTAACTTAAAACATAGTGTATAAAACGAAAACAAACAAGCTAAGTTAAACATATATCAAACAACAACATGGTGGGTAAACATTTTAAAAAGCTAGCTAACAACTGTTGAGAAATTACGGTCTCACTAATTCCCACCACCCAGCCCAACAATAATAGTAAAGAAATAAGAACAATACACAACACAAGATTTAACGTGGAAACTCCAAAACAGGAGAAAAATCACCGGCCCCCAAAGAGAGAAAATACACTATATCACAAATTGTTACAATGATATAGACGACTCTCTTAAGCCAACTACACTCTCCAAAATATTTAACTAATACAACTCTCAAACAAGGGTAAGAAAGAAAGAAATAATCAAATACTTAAAGTGTATTGATTGGTGCAATTTGGAAGTGAGGCTTAACACTCCTTTTATAACCAAGTCACCTCCCTCCCATTTCTTCCTCCCACCTATGTGGGATAAACATATCTTCTACTAGCCAAAATAAACCAACAACAACAACAAACAAGACTAAATACTAAAACTCTTAATCTCGATGCAGATGTTTAAGGGTGCAAACAAAGTCCCACATCGGTCATGGAACAAAACAAATGTATGTATATAAGTTTAAGGGGAAGTCCCTCTATCACCAATTGATTTTAGAAAAGGATGGACTCTTTGACTTATCTTGCAGGACATTGTGTTTGGGCTATATGATCCTTACAACTGGTATCAGAGCTAGTCTATAGCCCCGATGTGGTAGATGGTGCAATGGGCGCACCCCGATCGTACACAGCGACGTGGCGCACCCTCGGTGAAACCTAATGATGAGTGGACCCAGCTATCGTTCGAGGGGACCCTGGCACGATGAGTTGATCCTGGAAGCCGCCGCCTGGATCCGGACTATCGTTGGAGGGGAGACCCAGATGGACTTGGGTTTGAGGGGAGGTTTGTAAGGGTGCAAACCTAAGTCCCACATCAGTCATGAGATAAAACAAATGTATGTATATAAGTCTAAGGAGAAGTCTCGGACATTGTGTTTGAGCTATACGATCCTTACAAGATGAACCATTCTCGGCATAACAACAAACTGTTGAGAGATCATCAAAATCCGCTTAAATCGTCAAAAATCAGAGAACATAACAAACATCCCAAACGCCTCTCAAACCGCTGCATTGCAACTTCTTGTAGTGTTGTTCTATTATATCTTCATAATTTCTCAAACTTATTTGGATAAAAATATTAATAACTTGAAGTCCCAACGTCATACGGTAGGGGGTATACACTACTTGACTAGTTTATATTTATATTTTATTATATACATATAATAATATAAAAATGTCAACAAACCCAAATGGCCAAAGTTGTTTCAACCAAACTTTTCATTCAGTTTATTTCATCAAAATTTAATTGCTTCATAAAGTTGACTATAAGCGAATGAGCTACGGATCAGAGTATATCATATATTCATATTTTTATTTAGTTGATCACTTTGTATGATAATGAAAGGTTAAATGTATACTACATTATTTATACAAACTTGTAATCAATTGTTTTTCAAGTATAATTAACTATCGATATCTCGCAACGATGTTGAAAAGTTTTGTTTGATTCAGCTAAGAACTGAAAAGGCGTGATCCAGTATTTGTGAAGCAATTTGCAATATATAATGCAAGTGGGAATATAATTAGTAGAATGAAAAGTTATACGTTAGCTCTTTCTGTTGTTGAAGAACATGCAAAAAGGTGAGTTTTGGAACGTATCGATAATTATTGGAAGTTATAAAAAATCACAAGTGGGAAGAAGAAAAGAAAAAGTGAAGCTATGAATAATATAATAATATATATCAATATATATGCCCTTGTAGAATGATAACAAAAAAAATTGTATAGTTGTATGATGTTGTTAAACTTTTACCAACTCAGAGTCGTTTTTTACGAGTCAAATTACAAATTAATTAAAAAATAAGGCGACTTTGGACCCGACTCTTTAAAAACTTTAATTATTTTTCTTTTTTCATACACCAATATATGTAGAAAATTAATTTCAGTTATAATTTATTTTTCAACCAATTGAAATAAGCAAGTTATGAAATCAACGTACATGTATATACGTTCAATATGTGCAACGTGATTTAACATATTAGATGTAAGTTATGAAATCTACGATTTGTTACCAATTATGCATTCGCTCCATGCATAAACATTAAATCTATATATTATTGTTAATTTCTGATACAAAAGATCAATGTAGGACCACGTTTAAATACAAAATTAGAAAATAGTAATGTGCATAAATGGTGATCACAAATTAGAAAATAGATAAACTGATTAAAAATTAGCAACATGTATGCATGTATTTTGCATTCTTGTACACGGTTACTTTGGTTTAATTTGTTTATGTTTAGTTGTACTGGAATTCAAATGTAGAAACAGGCTGGATGTTCTTGAGGATTTGGTAAGAGATTTGGACATAAGAAGATAAGAAGAAAAGGTCGATCGAGATATCGAGTTGTTAAACTATGAAATCTTATGAGATAATCAATATTTTAACCACCCATAAATATAAATATTATGCTCTATGAATCAAGTATACACTATCTTTGCTAAAAGATTCTTTTGATTATAGGATTAAATTTAATAAGATGTTTTAATTATCAATTGCATTTGTTTAGATTTTGGTTAAAAGTTCAACAAAACCACATGAAGCATAAAATTTACGCATCATTACTAACAACCCTATGCCTATGTCTTTTGACTGCAAATTTAGGACACATAATTAGCTGTTTACTATTAAGCTTGTCTTCTTAATGTAGGACTTTTAGTAAACACATATATACTTTTGGTTGTTTTGGATACTAAAAAGTTGTCTACTTTTTGTATTTTATTTATGAAATCACATGTATCTCGGTCCACTTAGAAAACTATTTATGAATTAATAACCATACGACTATCTTTAAGGTGTTGCATGGTTATTATACACACGGTCATCTCATTGATTTAAAAGTTCATACTCAGAAATATAAAAAGTAATCTTTGTAAACATTAATTATTTCTTGGATTAACCTGAGTATAATTCGCTTTCTGAACAGAATAATCTTAGGGGTAAATTGATGTGTTTGAATATTCCAATTGAGGGAGTAAATTGGTTCGGTACGAGCAGTTTGATGGCAAATTTTGTAAATCTAAGGCTTCTTGGGACGACGCAGAAGTTAGTGTATTAGTTAAGGTCGTGTCTTGTTGTTTTTTGTCTTTTCAGAATTTATAGGTCTTTTCTCATAGTGTTTAAATAGTTGTTGGTAAGTTTTTCCTGGTTGTTTTCAATCCGAGATGCGTTGTAACCAGTGTTGTAAAAAAACCCGATTATTCGCCGACTAATTCCCGATTACTAATTTTTAAGGGCAATCCGTTCGGATTTTTCAAAATCTATTTAATTAATCAGTCAACTCGATTATTGTGTCAAAATCGAATTTGATAATCAAAGTCGGTCAAAATTCAAAGTTGGTCAACATTTTAACATGAATATAAACTAGAACTTTAGAGTGTATGGACAAAATGAACAATTTTAGAGAATTACGTTAAAGTTTATGTTTATATTTATGGTTTTCTTCTATAATTACACATATAATTTTTGAAATTTAATATTTAAATGTATAAAATACAATCCGTATAATCCCTGATTAATCCCCGAATTACTGATTACTCCTTCTAAAGTCTCGACCGATTAATCCCTGAATAGCGAATTTTACAACCTTGGTTGTAACCTTTTGTTGGGTCCTTTATCTTGGAATGATTGGTCCTCATCTATAGTTTCTATTATATTGCTAAAATGGTGATTTCATTATTAGGCTAATTGCTTTGTTAAGAAAAAATCAAAAAGAAAAAAAATTTAAGCATGGTGGGTGATGTCATTAATCTAAATAATTTTAAATTAAAATTAAATCTTATTAATTAATTTTTTTATTAAATCTTATTAATAATTATTAAAATTAAATAATTTTGAATTATTTTAATTAATTATTTTGAATTGAGTACAAGAAGGTATAAAAGTTAGGCAGAAAGAAATCAATTCTACATTTATATTTTAATTTACATTTTTAAAATAAAATGATAACCAATATTATCTCTTATGATTGGATGTTGTGACGATCGCTCCAAATCCATATGGACGGACACGTCATTCATCGATTTCATTGCGAGGTATTTGACCTCTATATGATACGTTTTGTAAATATTGCATTCTTTTGAAAAGGCACACCATAAATGAATATTTAAATTAAAGGTTTTCAACATATGATGATTTCTACATATAGACAATCACCTAAAATAATGGTTTACAATAGTACTTCCGTTGACAATGCAGTCAAAATAAGATACATGGTGATGATTTGGTGAATGCAACGTTTCCTTGAAAAATATGCCATGTAAGACTTCATGCACATAGCTTGTCTAACATATAAGCAAACAGCGGAAGACTTCTAGGAAACCTGAGAATAAACATGCTAACAAGTGTCAACACAAAGGTTGGTGAGTTCATATTTTTAATGTTGCGCATAATCTGTATATAAAGGTGGATCACAAGATTTCAGTTGTTTTATCCGAAACGTTTATCAAATTATTCTACGAAATTGAGCACCCTGGTAACTAAACTTAACGTATATATAATTTGTACCCTTTGTATAATCATCTTAATAATACACGCAAACCAACGTGTACGCTTCTCAAATAGCATACGTCCGTTAAAAGGCTAGTGCTCTAGCTCGGACGGGGATATCAAGCCCTATGGATCCATATATAACTACTCGCGCCCACCAGTTCTTATAACCGGCAGTTACTAGTTACCAAAGCTAAGGGATTTTCAGTTCAAACTCGGTGTAGAATTTAGTATGTACTTGTATCCATTGCGTTTAAAATAAAGTGCATGTATTCTCAGCCCAAAAATGTATATTGCAAAAGCAATTAAAAAGGGAGCAAATGAAACTCACCTTAGCAGCACATAAAGTTATTCATCGTAATGTGACCGAAACTCGGATTACCAAATAATCGTAGATCTCAACCTAGAGAACATATGTTGGTCAATAAATGTCTATCAAGCTAGGTCAGGTCATAGTGTATCACAATCCTAATGCTCGAGATCGACATACAATAGTTATTCACAGTCATTTCAAAAAGTCAATTTTGACAGTTGCTTAACAAAACGAGACGTGCCTTATATAAGGATTCATTTACTCGGTTGGTAATATATAAAAGTTCACTTTATCAGTCTCGTAAACAAGTTGTTTAAATCTTAATTGCAGATTCAAAAGCAATTTCAATTAACGTCAATCATAATTCAGTTGATCATATCTTTTAATCCGTTCATCGAAACTATTCGATATCTAAATGAAAAGTTATTGATTTTTCGCCAGCTTTCCAAAAACATGTATATCATATACCTTTTACCAGTAATATATGTATTTAATTAGTGATTCATTATAAACTGTTTAACGATGAAATTTAGCATACAAGCATATATAAATATATATACTCGAGCACTAGACATGGATACATAATTAATATATAAAAGATAAGATATGAGTGCTTACGTATCAGTATTGAGATTCAATATTGTAGGAAAGTACGTAGACGTAACGGAGATGATAAACACTACGTTTGATTCACAAATATACCCCCGAACATTACCCATAACCTCCTTGGCAATAACCCATAATTTCCTTAGCTCTATCCCGCTTGAAAACCATTTTGAAAGTGACACGCTCATAACCTCGTCGTAGTATTTTATGTATAATACTAATTAATAATATTAATAATAATAAGATTAATAATAATATTAATCTTAATAATAATAATAATAATAATAATAATAATAATAATAATAATAATAATAATAATAAATAAAATAAATACGGAGTAATATATGATTTAGAGAAAGAGTGTGAAAACTGAGCAATTTATAGAACATTTTCTGAAAAAGTACCCCATGCGATCGCATGGGATTTGTGCTTCAAGGCCATGCGATCGCATGGCACCCTGGGACAGCTCACAAATTTTTAACTTCTTGTTTGTCGACATAATTTTATATTATATATATATATAATATATTTAATTTATATAATTAATTATATATTATATTAAATTCACATGCATAGTTGACTTGTAATTTTTGTTCTGATAAGTCGTACGTCATCACTCGACTTATGTCCCGGTTCTGGTTTTTCAAATGTCCTTTCGTACGCTGAGAAAACTTGCATTTTACGTTTCGTGTCACGTACCTTTGTCAAAATATAGCCTTAAATTATCCCTAAACTATACCACTCAAAGTATATCTTAAACTTTCGAGTGTTTTGGTCATTTACTTCTATAAATCATTGTCTCGCTATTTGTTGATATATATATAATAACAAATCGTTTTATGACCAAGTTAATATATATTTTCAACATTCATAAACACGTTTTAAATATACGTCGCAAGTTATTCATACAATTAATATTCCAACTTATCATATATATTCAAATAAATATTTAAACCAATAAGTTTAATGTACGGTATTAAACAATTAATACATTGTTATGTTTTCAAGTTATAGTATATATATATGTATCTATATACATATAATTGTTCGCGAATCGTCGAGAACAACCGAAAGGTATTTGAATAGTTCAAAAATTTTGAGATTCAGTTTTACAGACTTTGCTAATCGTGTTGGAAATGTTAATCATACAAAGATTAAGTTTAAATTTGGTCAGAAATTTCTGGGTCATCACAGTACCTACCCGTTAAAGAAATTTCGTCCCGAAATTTGAGTGAGGTCGTCATGACTAATAATAAAAATGTTTTCATGCCGTATATGTGTTGATAAATAGAGTTTTATCACCGTTAAATAATATGGATAAAACAATCCGATTTTTCGAACTGTATGAGAGAAGTTATCGTAAAAAAGTGAAATGAAGAATAGAGATTCATCTTAACTCTTGACGTATTAACGATTGATTTCCGTAATTTAAGGAATAGAAAATCTTCATAATCTAAATAAGATTTGATTCTTCGGAATTTAAGGAAATTAAGATTTCTTTTGATTAAATGCGTAATTTGCCTCGATTGCTATGTTTGATATTTCGCTATAAATTGACCTCTTCCGTTTCATTATTTTCATCACTCTTACATCTTCTTCCTCATTTCCTATTTTTAAAAGATTGTAAAAATGCTTCATCCAGTTCTGATTCTTGATATACTCCTAACTTTCATATCTGTCATTCTTCTTTTTCATCTACCACCGGAGGAAGTTATTTTCTTCTACCATTACCTTGGAGTTATAGTGTTTTTCATTCTCCCGTATCTTTATATTGCTATACGCATTGATATACACGGTTTGTAATTTCTGGGTGGTTGTTGGGTTTTATATCTTTCCTTATATTTCGATATCTCTGCTTCTGTCTTTCCATAATCATTGACATCCACAGTTAATACTCTCTCCAATTTACTGTGATTTATACTCCCATTGATATTTTGAAGCTTCATGCTTTTGTTTTATCTTCCCAACTTTAAATCAAGCGAATACTAGTCCAGAATTCGTAGGTATGAATTTCGGAATGAACATAATTAATGTTCTAAAAAAAATGGTAATAGCACAATCTGACTTGTCAAATTACCAGAATACCTCGAAAAAGACCGAATCATTAAGAAAATATTTTCTTGATAGTTTAGAGGTTAAATAGAATGAAAGAGTTATGTAACATGGTTTATAATGAGGGTATGATCTGTGAACCTTTATCACGTTCCATTAGAAACTCAGCATGACCTACTGTAATATAATTACGTTGATCAAATGTCATTATATTATACTAACTCATGCTTCAGTTACCAACACCGCTTCAAAAATATTCATATTTTAAACTCGAAGGTTTCGGAATTTAGAAACTAAAATAGTTTCTTTTATGATGTTACACAGATATCGCAAGGAGAAAATTGATTTCCGATAAGAATGATTATGGAATTATCTCCAGAAATATGGAGGATATTTATAATGAAAGATACGATGATATCTTAGAATTTCTAATATCAGAGGATGATGAAGAATATTGTCTGCAAGGGTTTAGATTCGGAAGCAAGGTATTCGTTAATGGCTTCAGCAGATACTGAATAATTTGGATTCTTTGAAGGCAGGTTTAGTCTTTGTGATTTATCCACAGCCTCCTTCATACTTTTCTCAATCCGTTTTTCAGTTCCAAATCTTCTCTTTTTCTGAGCTTTGCCAACACACTATTCTTTATCATCAAACTTTTAGCTGTTAAGGTCGTTTACAGTTTTTGCTGCTTCATCAGCATTCAAAGTTATCATAACCGAATCGCTGGTTATCAATCCGAGGTGTTTTCAAAAGTTTGAAGGGTTTGAATGAAGATTGTAATTGTCAAGATACATATGATGTTCTAGAATTTTGAACGATACAAATTTTTTTTCCCTGGGTTTATGAATAGAAGTGATGTTCTAGCACAGTTTTGAAGTCAAAGTATAGCATTTGAAAGATGTAAGAATCTAAGAGTGATGTTTTCTGTTAAAT
The DNA here is from genome assembly GCF_046630445.1 of Rutidosis leptorrhynchoides. Lineage (NCBI taxonomy): Eukaryota > Viridiplantae > Streptophyta > Magnoliopsida > Asterales > Asteraceae > Rutidosis > Rutidosis leptorrhynchoides. Next base: position 102,999,931 of record NC_092338.1, on the reverse strand, counting down.
CTTGGCTTGGATTCTGATTATTCAAAATCAGAATATGTAATTGAATTTGTATGGAAACGATTGTATATCGCTGTGAGCATAGTTAATAATTTTTGAATCAAAGTTGAAGAATGTACAGTATAACATATTAATTGTGAACTTATATATTTCCCGAGTATTACCTACCCGTTAAAGATTTCACAATTAATACTTTGTACAAAAGAATTTTTTTTACCGTCTTTATGAAAATATATGTATGTATATTTTCTTCAGATGTAATACAGATTTGATGAGTTAATATCATATTAAGCTCATTTGATTTTTGAATTGAATGAATAATCTCTAAAACATTAAGGATTACATAATCTTCGCGGAGTATTTCACTAATGAAATCAATACTTCATTATTTATTCTTATTCCTCGGTGAAGGATGTTGATGCTCGTGGAATTCTTATGAACTTCATAAGATATAAATGATGTTTTCTAGAAAGTTTCGAGTACATCGAAGATAAAAGTGTAAAATCAAACATGTAATTGATTAATACACTAAGTTCATTATGAAATGGAATTCATTGAGTTGAAACGGATATTTGTAGTTAACGATGGTTAAGTTGTTAACGAAGGATGTACATCATAGCATATTAGTAATATGAATTAACCGAGTAGTATTTACCCCTTAAAATTCACACATAATAGCTTAGTACGAAAAGATTCATGATGGTTTTAAAATTTTTATATATAAGATATATATATATATAAATTCTTTAGATGAATTGAGTTATTACTTCATAACTCATTGATACAATATACTCGTTGTTGACTCGTAATGATGTCCACGGTGCTTTCTTGAACTGACGGAGCTTGTGATGTTAGAGGTGCTGCTGATTCTGACGATGTTGATAGCACTGACTGTGCTGGTGAGGCTAAGGGTACTGTTGATGCTGTTGGTAAAACAAGTCTAACTTGTATCTTACACCATTCGGATAAGGGTTTCTACTCTATCTGATTTAGGGTTAAGGCTAGAATAGATAATCTCTAAACTTTAGAAATTACATAATCGCCGTAGAATGTTTCACCGATGAAGTTATGAATCCATACTTCATCGTTTGTCGTTGCTGGTACTTCTTGGTACCTATGGTGCGTATGATGTTGATATCCGAGGTACAAATTGTGATGTTGAGGCGTGTGATGCGGATGTGGTTGTTGGTGGTGGTAATGATCCTGTTGGTGTGGATGATGGTGGTACCGGTTATGCTGCGGGTGCAGCTGCTGGTGTTCGTAACCTTTGCACCATATTCTCCAAAGCCACTACCCGAGCACGAAGCTCGTTGACTTCTTCTATTATACCGGGATGATTGGTGGTTCGGACGATCGAATAAATAAGATTTATAATATGGGATAGTATATAATCATGATGAGATACTCTGGAAATGAGAGAGAATATAGTATTACGAATAGGTTTGCCGGTAAGTGCTTCAGGTTCTTCGCCAAGAGGTGAATGTGGTGGATGGAAGGGATCACCTTCTTCTTGTCTCCAATGATTAAGTAGGCTACGAACCCATCTCCAATTCATCCAGAATAGGTGATGGCTGATTGGTTGATCCATTCCGGTTATACTTTCTTCAGAGTTCAGGTGAATATCCATATCGGAATAGCTGTCGGAATTTAAGGAATTTGAACTAGATACGGGATCCATCTTGTATAATTAGAGAGATGATTTTTGATATGAAATAGATTATAGAATTTGATTGGTACTCTTCAATACATAATTTACATATGTATATATAATACCAAAATCCCGTAAATTACGGAGAAATTTTCGGAAGATGGCAGTCAAAGTTTACTGTAATAGATATGCCAAGATATGAATTTTGTCTATACACTATCTATGCAATCAATGCAATAAGATGCGTTTATACTTAAGATGATAGACAGGCAATTTCTGACAAGAAATGATAAGCAAAACTTTTGACATGCAGAAACAGTCGAAGTCCAGACTTACTAATGCATCCTAACAACTATCAGTTAGACACACTTATGCAAGACCTGGTTCACTAGGACCAACGCTCTGATACCAACTGTGACGATCGCTCTAAATCCATATGGACGGACACGTCATTCATCGATTTCATTGCGAGGTATTTGACCTCTATATGATACGTTTTGTAAATATTGCATTCTTTTGAAAAGGCACACCATAAATGAATATTTAAATTAAAGGTTTTCAACATATGATGATTTCTACATATAGACAATCACCTAAAATAATGGTTTACAATAGTACTTCCGTTGACAATGCAGTCAAAATAAGATACATGGTGATGATTTGGTGAATGCAATGTTTCCTTGAAAAATATGCCATGTAAGACTTCATGCACATAGCTTGTCTAACATATAAGCAAACAGCGGAAGACTTCTAGGAAACCTGAGAATAAACATGCTAACAAGTGTCAACACAAAGGTTGGTGAGTTCATATTTTTAATGTTGCGCATAATCTGTATATAAAGGTGGATCACAAGATTTCAGTTGTTTCATCCGAAACGTTTATCAAATTATTCTAAGAAATTGAGCACCCTGGTAACTAAACTTAACGTATATATAATTTGTACCCTTTGTATAATCATATTAATAATACACGCAAACCAACGTGTACGCTTCTCAAATAGCATACGTCCGTTAAAAGGCTAGTGCTCTAGCTCGGACGGGGATATCAAGCCCTATGGATCCATATATAACTACTCGCGCCCACCAGTTCTTATAACCGGCAGTTACTAGTTACCAAAGCTAAGGGATTTTCGGTTCAAACTCGGTGTAGAATTTAGTATGTACTTGTATCCATTGCGTTTAAAATAAAGTGCATGTATTCTCAGCCCAAAAATGTATATTGCAAAAGCAATTAAAAAGGGAGCAAATGAAACTCACCTTAGCAGCACATAAAGTTATTCATCGTAATGTGACCGAAACTCGGATTACCAAATAATCGTAGATCTCAACCTAGAGAACATATGTTGGTCAATAAATGTCTATCAAGCTAGGTCAGGTCATAGTGTATCACAATCTTAATGCTCGAGATCGACATACAATAGTTATCCACAGTCATTTCAAAAAGTCAATTTTGACAGTTGCTTAACAAAACGAGATGTGCCTTATATAAGGATTCATTTACTCGGTTGGTAATATATAAAAGTTTACTTTATCAGTCTCGTAAACAAGTTGTTTAAATCTTAATTGCAGATTCAAAAGCAATTTCAATTAACGTCAATCATAATTCAGTTGATCATATCTTTTAATCCGTTCATCGAAACTATTCGATATCTAAATGAAAAGTTATTGATTTTTCGCCAGCTTTCCAAAAACATGTATATCATATACCTTTTACCAGTAATATATGTATTTAATTAGTGATTCATTATAAACTGTTTAACGATGAAATTTAGCATACAAGCATATATAAATATATATACTCGAGCACTAGACATGGATACATAATTAATATATAAAAGATAAGATATGAGTGCTTACGTATTAGTATTGAGATTCAATATTGTAGGAAAGTACGTAGACGTAACGGAGATGATAAACACTACGTTTGATTCACAAATATACCCCCGAACATTACCCATAACCTCCTTTGCAATAACCCATAATTTCCTTAGCTCTATCCCGCATGAAAACCATTTTGAAAGTGACACGCTCATAACCTCATCGTAGTATTTTATGTATAATACTAATTAATAATATTAATAATAATAAGATTAATAATAATATTAATCTTAATAATAATAATAATAATAATAATAATAATAATAATAATAATAATAATAATAATAAATAAAATAAATACGGAGTAATATATGATTTAGAGAAAGAGTGTGAAAACTGAGCAATTTATAGAACCTTTTCTGAAAAAATACCCCATGCGATCGCATGGGATTTGTGCTTCAAGGCCATGCGATCGCATGGCACCCTGGGACAGCTCACAAATTTTTAACTTCTTGTTTGTCGACATAATTTTATATTATATATATAATATATTTAATTTATATAATTAATTATATATTATATTAAATTCACATGCATAGTTGACTTGTAATTTTTGTTCTGATAAGTCGTACGTCATCACTCGACTTATGTCCCGGTTCTGGTTTTTCAAATGTCCTTTCGTACGCTGAGAAAACTTGCATTTTACGTTTCGTGTCACGTACCTTTGTCAAAATATAGCCTTAAATTATCCCTAAACTATACCACTCAAAGTATATCTTAAACTTTCGAGTGTTTTGGTCATTTACTTCTATAAATCATTGTCTCGCTATTTGTTGATATATATATATAATAACAAATCGTTTTATGACCAAGTTAATATATATTTTCAACATTCATAAACACGTTTTAAATATACGTCGCAAGTTATTCATACAATTAATATTCCAACTTATCATATATATTCAAATAAATATTTAAACCAATAAGTTTAATGTACGGTATTAAACAATTAATACATTGTTATGTTTTCAAGTTATAGTATATATATATGTATCTATATACATATAATTGTTCGCGAATCGTCGAGAACAACCGAAAGGTATTTGAATAGTTCAAAAATTTTGAGATTCAGTTTTATAGACTTTGCTAATCGTGTTGGAAATGTTAATCATACAAAGATTAAGTTTAAATTTGGTCAGAAATTTCTGGGTCATCACAGATGTGAATTGTTTAATATGCATTTTAGGTGTTTGATGAAATGTTCAGCTGACGAGTTTCTTAGTCGAACTATGTGGTTCAACGGGTCATTAAATTAAATAGCTTCAGCATTTACGTTCATGATGTGTGAGCGAAGGGGTACGAAATACTATTATTTTTATTACGAAATACGATACAATTTACACAAGTTTTATTTATTTATATAGATGGGATATATACTTAAACCTTGCTACAACATTTATAGGCAGCGTACCTAATCGTAGAGTAGTGTAGTTTTTAGTAAGTCCGGTTCGTTCCACAGGGAGCTAGCTGAGTTTAACGCTATATTTTTAACAACTATATTTATATAAAATATATATAATTATATATAGTAATATTATTATAAAAGGGGGTTTTTACCGTTTAATGACCGGTTTGTCGATTTTATATTTTAAGCGTAAAGATAAATGACGATAATATAAATGACAGAATTTAAATTGCGATAAAGTAAATTGTAGTAATTAAAATGACAGTAAATAAAGGTACGATGAAATATGAAATAAAAGTATTATGCTTATTTAAACTTCCGTAATCATGATGTTTGACGTTTTGATTTTAATTTATTTATCTGGGTTAATTGTCCTTTGTCCTGGATTTATTTGATACCTATCTGGTTTTTGTCCATAATAGTTCATCGATCATAATTATAAAATGCTCGTCAAATTAACCTTATTCCCGAAGTCAAATATTCCAACTAATTAGGGATTCGAACTGTAACAAGGTTTTAATACTTTGTTTAATGATTATACCAGGTTATCGACTGCGTATAATCCAAGGTTTTAATACTTTGTTAACAATTACACCAATTACCCTTGTATGTAATCCACCCTTGTTTTAATAATATAGGAACATTAATTTACCCACTTGATCAGTTTGAATAATCAATTACCCAACCCGAATAATTAATTAAATGATCGTAAAAGATGTCGTATAAACGTCACTAAATAGGACATGCATAATTATTTAATAATTATTAGATTAACTAATTTGAAGATATGTTCGACAGATTCCAATGAGTTATCATTCGATTAGACAATACCCCCCATCTATTAATAGTCCATAGTCCAATGTTCACAAGTGTCGGTCTTTTGTCCAAACCTAAATTATGGTACAAAATCCAATAACCCTGTCTTAATATTTAGTCTAACATCACGATTACTTCGGCTCAAATAAGCATAATAATAACTTAGTTACGAGACATTAAATTAAAAAGGAAAAACATAGCTTAGAGTGGTGATTAATTGCGTAGCGTTGCACGGACAGAATTTCGACTTATAAAACCTTAAAACATTTCTTACATTAACCCAATTATTATTAAACTTAATTTAAACTTAATATTATAAATATATATATATATATATATATATATATATATATATATATATATATATATATATATATATATATATGTATATATATATGTATATATATATATATATATATATATATATATATATATATATATATATATATATATATATATATATATATATATATATGCTTTCATTACAGAGAAGGAAAAGAAAAAGATGTGTAAAACTCGTCCGAAAAATGCTGAATTTATAGGCTTGGCCACCATTTCCCTGCCATGCGATCGCATGGGAATAAGGCAGCCAGGCCATGCGATCGCATGGCCATCTAGATCCAGCTCAATCACTTTGTTTTCTAGTTTGCCGACGTTTTATTTAAATATATATAATTTATATTAATTATATATATTATATTATATTCTTGTGCATAGTTGACTTGTAATTTTAGGTCCGTTGCGTCACGCGTTGATAGTTGGCTCAGGTCCCGGTTCCGAATTTTCGAACGTCCTTTCGTACGCGGAGATATCTTGTACTTTGCGTTCCGCGGCTCGTACTCTTGTAATTTTTAGACGTTTCTCATCAATAATTCGAACCACTTAGATTGTACTTTATACTTTTTAGCTTTTTGGTCATTTGAGTCTTCAAATCGTCATTTTCTTCTTTTGCCTTCGCACTTATTTATTTAAAGGAATATTACATAAAAATAGAACAATTGTAACTAAAAGCTTTACATATTGGAAGGATATTGTGCCTAAATATATGTTCATTTGGAGCACTATCAAATATCCCCACACTTGAACGTTGCTTGTCCTCAAGCAATACAGAACTTGAAACAAAATCACACTTCACTCGAATCAATTTTTTTATTCTCACGCTTTATACATCAGTGATTTTGATACGGCGGTATAAACAATGATAGTATTGATGTGGTTTACAGTCCCACATGACTATTAAAAATTTAGATCCTTTAAGGAAATTGGATCTTTATGAAAACATTTGATCTTTTGAAAATTCATTCTAGATTTTATCCTAGATAAGTTTTCCGGAATAACCCTTCACCGGTGTTTGCAAAATATTTTTGTGGGTTTCAGATTTGAAAATTTTAGCTCAAAACTTGTGATTTTGTGTCACCCACTTACTATCCTTGTATTAGGAAAGTAACACATCCAGTATACTTGCTCCGTATATTACCTTTCGGTAAACTACCATCCGGTTGTAAAGGAAAGCGTTGCACAAGCAACTGTTAAGGCAATGTCTAATGACATGCATTTGTTCATGGTCCACAACGTGTCGGATGCAATTACTATCCTTTGTAGGAGCAATAGTAAAGATCACCCTATAATTTTTCGGTCTGGCACAAGGTCCTGTCTTCGACCATGCTATGCAACCACCGTTCTTACGGTTGACACCCGATTTGGTTCAGGTGACCTAATGAATTCCGGTGAATTCTTATGATTTTACATTCAATGGTAATGAAAGCATTGAAAATAGGGTTTTCAGAAAACAAATCGGTTTTAATTTTGATCAAAATATTTTCTCGTTCAAGCTCGAGTTTAGATATCATTGAATTCCATGAGTTTGTAATTCTCAATCTTTAAAGTCAATATCAAGGATTGAGTAATATCAGGCTTTGATTTTTAATCTTTAAGGAGATTATCCTTTCTGGGGTCTAATTCATTAGTCTTATCAAGCTAATTTGCACGCCGCCCTCCCCATTTTACGAGACAGATCCTCTCATGGTTAGGATAAGTCTGACCACATGGCGACCCTGTTTGATGCTGAGGTCCGTGGATTTCCAGTTGATTTTCGAGAAAACTTTTCAAGGTTTTTCGTAGACTCTACAACTGGTCTGGATGACAACTTCCTGACCTAAATCAAGAAGTGCATTTCTTTCTCGGAAGACTTTACTTTCTTTTAATGATGGAATTGATTCATCGTGTAGATCCATCTTTCTTTCAAATATATTACAGTAAATCGGGTAAAACTGATTAGTTTAGTCCAAAGCAAAAGTACCTGCAATAATCTGTACCAAATATGTGATATGTGTTTTAAAGAATTTGGTAAATTCTTGAAATGTTCCGTTCTTATTGATTAAAAATGTTCCATATTAATTGATTTCATTGCGAGATTTTGACCTCTATATGAGACGTTTTTCAAAGACTGCATTCATTTTAAAACAAACCATAACCTTTATTTCATCAATAAAGGTTTAAAAAGCTTTACGTAGATTATCAAATAATGATAATCTAAAATATCCTGTTTACACACGACTATTATATAATGGTTTCCAATACAAATATGTTACAACGAAATAAGTTTCTTGAATGCAGTTTTTACACAATATCATACAAGCATGGACTCCAAATCTTGTCCTTATTTAAGTATGCGACAGCGGAAGCTCTTAATAATCACCTGAGAATAAACATGCTTAAAACGTCAACAAAAAAATGTTGGTGAGTTATAGGTTTAACCTATATATATCAAATCGTAACAATAGACCACAAGATTTCATATTTCAATATACATCCCATACATAGAGATAAAAATCATTCATATGGTGAACACCTGGTAATCGACATTAACAAGATGCATATATAAGAATATCCCCATCATTCCGGGATCCTCCTTCGGACATGATATAAATTTTGAAGTACTAAAGCATCCGGTACTTTGGATGGGGTTTGTTAGGCACAATAGATCTATCTTTAGGATTCGCGTCAATTAGGGTGTCTGTTCCCTAATTCTTAGATTACCAGACTTTAATAAAAAGGGGCATATTCGATTTTGATAATTCAACCATAGAATTTAGTTTCACGTACTTGTGTCTATTTTGTAAATCATTTATAAAACTTGCATGTATTCTCATCCCAAAAATATTAGATTTTAAAAGTGTGACTATAACTCACTTTCACAGATTTTTACTTCGTCGGGAAGTAAGACTTGGCCACTGGTCGATTCACGAACCTATAACAAATAAGTACATATATATCAAAGTATATTCAAAATATATTTACAACACTTTTAATACATTTTGATGTTTTAAGTTTATTAAGTCAGCTGTCCTCGTTAGTAACCTACAACTAGTTGTCCAACGTTAGAGGTATAGAAAAAAAAATTGATATATATTATCTTGAATCAATCCACGACCCAGTGTATACACGTCTCAGGCTAGATTACAACTCAAAGTATATATATTTTTAGAATCAACCTCAACCCTGTATAGCTAACTCCCACATTACTGCATATAGAGTGTCTATGGTTGTTCCAAATAATATATACACATGGGTCGATATGATATGTCAAAACATTTGCATACGTGTCTATGGTATCCCAAGATTACATAATATATTAGAATACATGTATAATACAATATAAGTTAGCTAGGATATGATTAATATAGATTTGTTACCAATTTTCACGTTGCTACAACAAGAAAAATTATCCAATCTTGTTTTACCCATAACTTCTTCATTTTAAATCCGTTTTAAGTGAATCAAATTGCTATGGTTTCATATTGAACTCTATTTTATGAATCTAAATAGAAAAAGTATAGGTTTATAGTCGGAAATATAAGTTACAAGTCGTTTTTGTAAAGGTAGTCATTTCAGTCGAAAGAACGACGTCTAGATGACCATTTTAGAAAACATACTTCCACTTTGAGTTTAATCATGATTTTTGGATATAGTTTCATGTTCATAATAAAAATCATTTTCCCAGAAGAACAACTTTTAAATCAAAGTTTATCATAGTTTTTAATTAACTAACCCAAAACAGCCCGCGGTGTTACTACGACGGCGTATGTCCGGTTTTACAGTGTTCTTCGTGTTTTCAGGTTTTAAATCATTAAGTTAGCATATCATATAGATATAGAACATGTGTTTAGTTGATTTTAAAATTCAAGTTAGAAGGATTAACTTTTGTTTGCGAACAAGTTTAGAATTAACTAAACTATGTTCTAGTGATTACAAGTTTAAACCTTCGAATAAGATAGCTTTATATGTATGAATCGAATGATGTTATGAACATCATTACTACCTCAAGTTTTCTAGATAAAGCTACTAGAAATGAGAAAAATGGATCTAGCTTCAAAGGATCCTTGGATGGCTTGAAAGTTCTTGAAGCAGAATCATGACACGAAAACAAGTTCAAGTAAGATTTCCACTCGAAATAAGATTGTTATAGTTATAGAAATTGAATCAAAGTTTGAATATGAGTATTACCATATATTAGAAAGATATCTTACTGTAAATAAGAAAGATTTCTTGAGGTTGGATGATCACTCTACAAGATTGGAAGTAACCTAGCAAACTTGGAAGTATTCTTGATTTTATGAAACTAGAACTTGTAGAATTTATGAAGAACACTTAGAACTTGAAGATAGAACTTGAGAGAGATCAATTAGATGAAGAAAATTGAAGAATGAAAGTGTTTGTAGGTGTTTTTGGTCGTTGGTGTATGGATTGGATATAAAGGATATGTAATTTTGTTTTCATGTAAATAAGTCATGAATGATTACTCATATTTTTGTAATTTTATGAGATATTTCATGCTAGTTGCCAAATGATGGTTCCCACATGTGTTAGGAGACTCACATGGGCTGCTAAGAGCTGATCATTGGAGTGTATATACCAATAGTACATACATCTAAAAGCTGTGTATTGTACGAGTACGAATACGGTTGCATACGAGTAGAATTGTTGATGAAACTGAACGAGGATGTAATTGTAAGCATTTTTGTAAGTAGAAGTATTTTGATAAGTGTCTTGAAGTCTTTAAAAAGTGTATGAATACATATTAAAACACTACATGTATATACATTTTAACTGAGTCGTTAAGTCATCGTTAGTCGTTACATGTAAGTGTTGTTTTGAAACCTTTAGGTTAACGATCTTGTTAAATGTTGTTAACCCAATGTTTATAATATCAAATGAGATTTTAAATTATTATATTATCATGATATTATGATGTACGGATATCTCTTAATATGATATATATACATTAAATGTCGTTACAACGATAATCGTTACATATATGTCTCGTTTCAAAATCATTAAGTTAGTAGTCTTGTTTTTACATATGTAGTTCATTATTAATATACTTAATGATATGTTTACTTATCATAATATCATGTTAACTATATATATAACCATATATATGTCATCATATAGTTTTTACAAGTTTTAACGTTCGTGAATCACCGGTCAACTTGGGTGGTCAATTGTCTCTATGAAACCTATTTCAATTAATCAAGTCTTAACAAGTTTGATTGCTTAACATGTTGAAAACACTTAATCATGTAAATAACAATTTCATTTAATATATATATATATATAAACATGGAAAAGTTCGGGTCACTACAGTACCTACCAGTTAAATAAATTTCGTCCCGAAATTTTAAGCAGTTGGAGGTGTTGACGTATCTTCTGGAAATAGATGCGGGTATTTCTTCTTCATCTGATCTTCTCGTTCCCAGGTGAACTCGGGTCCTCTACGAGCATTCCATCAAACCTTAACAATTGGTATCTTGTTTTGCTTAAGTCTTTTAACCTCACGATCCATTATTTCGACGGGTTCTTCGATGAATTGAAGTTTTTCGTTGATTTGGATTTCATCTAACGGAATAGTGAGATCTTCTTTAGCAAAATATTTCTTCAAATTCGAGACGTGGAAAGTGTTATGTACAGCCACGAGTTACTGAGGTAACTCAAGTCGGTAAGCTACTGGTCCGACACGATCAATAATCTTGAATGGTCCGATATACCTTGGATTTAATTTCCCTCATTTACCAAATCGAACAACGCCTTTCCAAGGTGCAACTTTAAGCATGACCATCTCTCCAATTTCAAATTCTATATCTTTTCTTTTAATGTCAGCGTAGCTCTTTTGTCGACTTTGGGCGGTTTTTAACCGTTGTTGAATTTGGATGATCTTCTCGGTAGTTTCTTGTATTATCTCCGGACCCGTAATCTGTCTATCCCCCACTTCACTCCAACAAATCGGAGACCTGCACTTTCTACCATAAAGTGCTTCAAACGGCGCCATCTCAATGCTTGAATGGTAGCTGTTGTTGTAGAAAAATTCTGCTAACGGTAGATGTCGATCCCAACTGTTTCCGAAATCAATAACACATGCTCGTAGCATGTCTTCAAGCATTTGTATCGTCCTTTCGCTCTGCCCATCAGTTTGTGGATGATAGGCAGTACTCATGTCTAGACGAGTTCCTAATGCTTGCTGTAATGTCTGCCAGAATCTTGAAATAAATCTGCCATCCCTATCAGAGATAATAGAGATTGGTATTCCATGTCTGGAGACGACTTCCTTCAAATACAGTCGTGCTAACTTCTCCATCTTGTCATCTTCTCTTATTGGCAGGAAGTGTGCTGATTTGGTGAGACGATCAACTATTACTCAAATAGTATCAAAACCACTTGCAGTCCTTGGCAATTTAGTGATGAAATCCATGGTAATGTTTTCCCATTTCCATTCCGAGATTTCGGGTTGTTGAAGTAGACCTGATGGTTTCTGATGCTCAGCTTTGAACTTAGAACACGTCAAACATTCTCCTACGTATTTAGCAACATCGGCTTTCATACCCGGCCAACAAAAATGTTTCTTGAGATCCTTGTACATCTTTCCCGTTCCAGGATGTATTGAGTATCGGGTTTTATGAGCTTCTCTAAGTACCATTTCTCTCATATCTCCAAATTTTGGTACCCAAATCCTTTCAGCCCTATACCGGGTTCCGTCTTCCCGAATATTAAGATGCTTCTCCGATCCTTTGGGTATTTCATCCTTTAAATTTCCCTCTTTTAAAACTCTTTGTTGCGCCTCCTTTATTTGAGTAGTAAGGTTAGTGTGAATCATTATATTCATAGATTTTACTCGAATGGGTTCTCTGTCCTTTCTGCTCAAGGCGTCGGCTACCACATTTGCCTTCCCCAGGTGGTAACGGATCTCAAAGTCATAATCATTCAATAATTCAATCCACCTACGCTGCCTCATATTCAGTTGTTTCTGATTAAATATGTGTTGAAGACTTTTGTGGTCGGTATATATAATACTTTTAACCCCATATAAGTAGTGCCTCCAAGTCTTTAATGCAAAAACAACCGCGCCTAATTCCAAATCATGCGTCGTATAATTTTGTTCGTGAATCTTTAATTGTCTAGACGCATAAGCAATCACCTTCGTTCATTGCATTAATACACAACCGAGACCTTGCTTTGATGCGTCACAATAAATTACAAAATCATCATTCCCTTCAGGCAATGACAATATAGGTGCCGTAGTTAGCTTTTTCTTCAATAACTGAAATGCTTTCTCTTGTTCATCCTTCCATTCACATTTCTTCCCTTTATGCGTTAATGCAGTCAAGGGTTTTGCTATTCTGGAAAAGTCTTGGATGAACCTTCTGTAGTAACCAGCTAGTCCTAAAAACTGGCGTATGTGTTTCGGAGTTTTCGGGGTTTCTCACTTTTCAACAGTTTCTATCTTTGCCGGATCCACCTTAATACCTTCTTTGTTCACTATGTGACCGAGGAATTGAACTTCTTCCAACCAAAATGCACACTTTGAAAACTTAGCGTACAATTCTTCCTTCCTCAATACTTCTAACACCTTTCTCAAATGTTCACCGTGTTCTTGGTCATTCTTTGAGTAAATAAGTATGTCATCAATAAAAACAATGACAAACTTGTCAAGGTATGGTCCACACACTCGGTTCATAAGGTCCATGAACATAGCTGGTGCATTAGTTAAACCAAACAGCATGACCATAAACTCGTAATGACCGTAACGTGTTCTGAAAGCAGTCTTTGGAATATCATCTTTTTTCACCCGTATTTGATGATACCCGGAACGTAAGTCAATCTTTGAATAAACAGACGAGCCTTGTAGTTGATCAAATAAGTCATCGATTCTCAGTAGTGGGTAGCGGTTCTTGATGGTAAGTTTATTCAACACTCGGTAGTCGATACACAACCTGAATGTACCATCTTTCTTCTTGACAAACAAAATAGGAGCTCCCCACGGTGATGTGCTTGGTAGAATGAAACCACGCTCTAAAAGTTTTTGTAATTGGCTTTGCAGTTCTTTCATCTCGCTGGGTACGAGTCTGTAAGGAGCACGAGCTATTGGTGCAGCTCCTGGTACAAGATCTATTTGAAATTCAACGGATCGATGTGGACGTAATCCCGGTAATTCTTTCGGAAATACATCGGGAAATTCTTTTGCGACGGGAACATCATTGATACTCTTTTCTTCAGTTTGTACTTTCTCGACGTGTGCTAGAACAGCATAGCAACTTTTTCTTATTAGTTTTTGTGCCTTCAAATTCCTAAAAAGATGTAGCTTCGTGTTGCCCTTTTCTCCGTACACCATTAAGGGTTTTCCTTTTTCTCGTATAATGTGATAATGCTAAAAACGAACATATATTTCATAGCATTATTCCTCAAGAAAGACAAGCTTTTAGTTGCAATTGTTCTATTTAAAAGTGATATTCGTTTAAATAATAAAAGGTGAAGACAAAAGACGGATTCGACGAATTGAAGACGCAAACGACCAAAAAGCTCAAAAGTACAAAATACAATCAAAGAGGTTCCAATTATTGATAAGAAACGTCTCTAAATTACAAGAGTACAAGATTCAAAACGCAAAGTACAAGATATTAAATTGTACGCAAGGACGTTCGAAAATCCGGAACCGGGACCAGAGTCAACTCTCAACGCTCGACGCAACGGACTAAAAATTACAAGTCAACTATGCACGTAAATATAATATAATATTTAAATAATTCTTATAATTATTTATATATTATATAAATAAAATAAACCGTCGGCAAGAAAGACTCCAAATTGGAGTGAGCTGTATTTACAAACTCCGCGACTCGCGGAGTTTGAAGGCAAAAATTGCCGAGAGTCGCGGAGCCCCAAATTCTGAAACTCCCTATAAAGCCAACCGAATTCTGATCATTTTTCATAACATATATCTCTCTCTCTCAATATATACGTAAATATATATATATAATTTATATTTTAATTTTAATTTTAATTTTAAATCCTAATAATAAGGGTATGTTAGCGAATATTGTAAGGGTGTAAGTCGAAATTCTGTCCGTGTAACGCTACGCTATTTTTAATCATTGTAAGTTATGTTCAACCTTTTTAATTTAATGTCTCGTAGCTAAGTTATTATTATGCTTATTTAATCCGAAGTAATCATGATGTTGGGCTAATTACTAAAATTGGGTAATTGGGCTTTGTACCATAATTGGGGTTTGGACAAAAGAACGACACTTGTGGAAATTAGACTATGGGCTATTAATGGGCTTTATATTTGTTTAACTAAATGATAGTTTGTTAATGTTAATATAAAGATTTACAATTGGGCGTCCCTATAAATTACCGTATATACTCGATCGGACACGATGGGCGGGGTATTTATATGTACGAATAATCGTTCATTTAACCGGACACGGGAATGGATTAATAGCCACTAGAATAATTAAAACAGGGGTGAAATTATGTACAAGGACACTTGGTATAATTGATAACAAAATATTAAAACCTTGGGTTACACTCAGTCGACATCCTGGTGTAATTATTAAACAAAGTATTAAAATCTTGTTACAGTTTAAGTCCCCAATTAGTTGGAATATTTAACTTCGGGTATAAGGATAATTTGACGAGGACACTCGCACTTTATATTTATGACTGATGGACTGTTATGGACAAAAACCAGACGGACATATTAAATAATCCAGGACAAAGGACAATTAACCCATGGGAATAAACTAAAAATCAACACGTCAAACATCATGATTACGGAAGTTTAAATAAGCATAATTCTTTTATTTCATATTTAATTTCCTTTATTTTATATTTAATTGCACTTCTAATTATCGCATTTTTATTGTTATTGTATTTAATTGCACTTTTAATTATCGTACTTTTTAATTATCGCAAGTTTATTTTTTTTTATTAATCGCAATTTCATTATCGTTATTTACTTTACGCTTTAAATTAAGTCTTGTATTTATTTTTAATATTTTACATTTGGTTTTAAATGCGACTAAAGTTTTAAAATCGACAAACCGGTCATTAAACGGTAAAAACCCCCCTTTATAATAAAAATATTATATATATATATATATATATATATATATATATATATATATATATTTGTATTTTTATAAAAGTAAACTAATATAGCGTTAAGCTTTGTTTAAAGATTTTCCCTGTGGAACGAACCGGACTTACTAAAAACTACACTACTGTACGATTAGGTACACTGCCTATAAGTGTTGTAGCAAGGTTTAAGTATATCCATTCTATAAATAAATAAATATCTTGTGTAAAATTGTATTGTATTTAATAGTATTTTCTTGTAAAATTTAATAGTATTTCATACACACCTCTACGCACATCAAGAGTTTTTGGCGCCGCTGCCGGGGACTTCAATTTCTTGCTTAAAAGCCGGAAGCGCAACGCTATATATATATATATATATATATATATATATATATATATATATATATATATATATATATATATATATATATATATATATATATAAAAGATTTTTATTTTTAAGTTTACTTTTATTAAAAAAAAATACGCTTTTATATTCTAAAATATAAAAAGAAAAACAAAAATATAAATATTTTTAGGAGTTTGATAAATATTTAAGTTTTATAAAGTTTCTTTAGTTTGTAAAAATATAAGTTTTATTTAATTTATTTTATAAATATATTTTATAAATAAAAAACCGAAAAAAAATAAAATATATATATAAATCTAGTTTTAAAATTTTTATTTATAAAATTATAAAGTAGTTCTATTTTTATTTTAGTTTTTAAATATAAGTATTTTATTATATAAATATTTAGATTTTAAAACAGAAAAATATAAAACAGAAAATAAAAAAAAATAAAAACGTCAAGTTTTAAACTGTTCCAGAGTTAAATTTTGGAACCCCGCGACTCGCGAGGTTTGCTGCTTGGAATACCGCAACTCGCGGAGACACTCTGACACGCGACAGAAACCCTAATCTGTAATTAATTACGGAGTAATTATTAATTATTATTATTATTATTAACCCTAATTTATTATTATTATTATAATTAATTTTATTTTTAGTTTTACTTTTTATTTAATTTATATTTTAGTTAAATTAGTTTAATTAAATTGTAAAATTAATAGTTTTAATAAATAAATAATATAAAAATAATATTTTTATAAAAATTGTACTTTTTACAACTTTTTGTATATTTTTATATTTTGTCCCTTTTCAATCGTTTTAACATAATATTTGTATTTTTAGCTCATATTTAGTTTTAAACTTAGTTTTAGCCATAGTTATTTTTACTTCTAGATTTTTTAGGCTTTGCCGTAGAATTCCTTAAGTGCTTTTTCTTTAGACTAAGATTTAGGTACTTTAGAATTTTTGCGACGCCTTTTTAAGTTTTAGTTTCTTTTTAAGTTATTTCCATTTGGGATATAGTTTTTCCTGTAAGCTTTAATATTTTTAGACGACTTTTACCTATGTATCAATTATCATTCCAATTAGTAATCTCAATTTGCGATTATAATTTTAAGTTAGTTGTAGTAATAAGGTTAGGTTAGTCAAGTATTTTTAAGTTTTATAAGTTTCTTTTATTTTTCCGTCACCTTTTATGTTTTATAAATTCAAATGGGATTGAATTTAAAGTTAATGGTCACAGAGTTAAACATTACATACATGGTCCGATGGAAGTTGACAATGAAGTTAATCATAATTTCACCACCCAAGAAAACCTTCAAAATGAAAACATAAATATGTTATCAACAACATATGAAAAATCAAAACTGGAATATAGGGAGGATTCAAATTTGAGTGATGAAGAAGAATTCCTATATAAACCTCCCATTCCAAGAAACGAAGAAAAATGTGAACAAGAAATTCAAATAGAAATGAAAGAACCAAGGAAAGAACACCCGAAAAAGGTTTACAAACCAACTCGACTTACTAAAGCAGGAGACCCGGGTGAATTTATCATTTCTTGCTTACTTAATGATGGTGCTGTATATAATGGACTCGCAGATTTAGGAGCAAGTGCAAATATTATGCCTCTTTCCTTAAACAAAAGATTAGGCATGGGTAAATTAAAACCAACCAAAATAGGTGTTCAATCATTTGACCAAACCATTAAACACCCGGTTGGAATAGCAAATAATTTACTTGTTAACGTGGGAAGTTTGACCTTTGTTGCAAACTTCATAGTGATTAATATGGAGGAAAACCTTGATATTCCTCTAATTCTAGGTCTCCCATTTTTAGCAACCACCGAGGCATTCATTGATGTAAGAGAAGGTATAATGACACTTAGGAATGGTGATACATCGATCACCTTTGTGAACCGAAAGTTTAGATCTCCACAAACCAAAACTGTTAGACCAATAAAAACGCATAAGTGTGGGGAAGATGAAGAAACACTTAATGATGATCCAATCACAAAGGATGCCGTTGATGATACGAAATTAGATGAACCCATTTTTAACAGTTCAACGAAGAAACTTTATAAACGGATTCACGATGCTAAGATTAAAGGAAACTTTAAGTTATATAACCGATTAATATCCAATTTATCGTCAAAAGAAAAGGCAATGTTAGTTGAATTTGTGAAAGTTACGGAGGAAATCAACAAATGGATTGAAGTAAAAGTCAAAGATATACAAGTTGTTGATGATTCAATTGAAAATAATGTTAATCACAATTTCAACTAAGTATAGGGGGTTTATGTATTTCTGTTAGAGTTAGATTGTCTGTTTTCGTGTAGTTCTCGAAAATGGAACCCGAATGGTCTTTCCCTAGCAGACCCTAAAGAACTAGTCTTCTCCCCCCATTCTGAATTTTTATTTTTTTAGGTTTTTACAAAATGAAGACTGCCTGTGAACTAAACCATGGTCTAATGCTACATGCTTTGATCACTAAACGTAATAATGACACACTACCGAGTGAAATAGTATCAGTAATCAGAGGAAGAATGGACGGAGTTAGAAAAGAATCCAGATGCGAAGATAATAAGTTACAATTTGGTAAAGGAAAATCAAAATCCGCAGCGAAAAGAAGAGCACGACACCTAGAAAGATGTCATAAATGCGGAAAATGGTCACATGGAGGTAAATGTTCAAATAATCAAACCTATTCAAATACCGAATTTGTTACTTTATGCAGAGACGGACCGTTCATATGTTTAGAAGAAAAGACACTAAATGCTCGAGGTTACGCCTATGTAGCTATGGAAAACTAATTAAACCGACTATCTTATGAATGGGATAGATCATATAACTAAGAATACTATCTCACAGGTAAGTCTGTACAGTCTCAATTTTTATTGTTTTATTTTTATTTTTAACCTTTTGATAATAAACGCTAATTTGTTCGCTATAAAGTATTAAATTGGTATTGAATAAAATTAGGTTTGGCGACCGAAATTATTGATATCATATAAAAATTTATTACATCACTGCGAAATTTAACGTTTATTCTTAAGGTATAAATATCTTTAATCAATCAACCCAAAATATTTCAAAAATTCGTCATGAGTTAAATTAGGTTTTGGAACCGAAATTACTTTACCGAAAAGAGGGGCGCATATTTTTGATAATATTTGATTGATTAAAGTGGGATAAAAAGCCAAAAAGATTTTTAATTATTATTTTTACCATGTTTTTAAAATTAATATTTAAATCTTAAATTAATATTGTAAACTTTATAAAAAAACAATATATTTAAAATTGTAAATATTTGAAAAATTAATATAAGTTTGGTGTGAATTTTTAATGTTATGCATTTTAAATTGTAAGTTTGGTGTGAATTTATAATATGAATTTTTAAATTAAGTTTGGTGAGAATTTTTAATTTTTAAAATATGAATTTTTAATTTTATGCATTTTAAATTGTAAGTTTGGTGTGAATTTTTAATATTAATTTTGAATTTTATATTTAAATAGTGTGAATTTAAAAACAAAAATTTACTTTATCTCATTAAGTTAAAAATATGATTTTTAAAATTCGTCGTAAGTTGAAGACTAGGTCTTTGAACCGAAATTGCTTTACCCGAGGGAGGGACGAGAACTTTTATTATCATTATTTTTAATCTTAATGAATTAAAGTATGCCAAAAACATTTAAAAACCCAAAAATCTTAGCTTTTAAAACAATCGCTACAAAAAGACAAATTTTAAAATTTTGTCGAAGGACGGACTAGGACATCGATCCGAAACGACCTCGTCCTAAATAACAAGGGAAACAAAATTTTAAAATTAATTACTTAATTGTTTTAATTAGTATAAGTTATAAAAAAAAAAAAAAAATACCAAACTCCTCGACTCGCGGAGTTTGAAGGTCCAAACACCGCGACTCGCGGAGGGACCAAAACCCAGAAAAAAAATAAAACGTAAAAAACAGATCAGTTCACTCCCCACACCACAAAACTGCGAACACAAACCCGAAAAAACACGAAAAACACCCCCAAAATCACAATTTTTAACCATTAATCATCAAATCTTTTACTAAATCATGTTGAGAAGAATGCTATCAAGGAATTACTCAAGAAAAACGGTAAATTTCTACACCTAAACACCATTTAATCCGAAAATTAGTGTTCTTGAGCAATTTTTTCCCCAATTTGATTTTGATGCTTTTTTGTGTAATTATGCTTAAATTATTTATGTATTATACTTGTATAACCTAGATTGATGCTATTTAACATGATTAGAAGCCTTAAACTTCAAATTTTGAGTAATCTAGGGTTTGTGTTCTTAAGCAAATTTGGGGCTTTTTGATATAAACAGGTTATGGCCGATTTTTGTCATGAATTGTTGCTAAATTAAGTAGTGTAACATGTTTAGGTAGTTAAATGATCCAAACTTTGAGCCTAAACATGATTTTGAGAATTAAAGTGAACTTTTTCAAGTCTAAAATTCATGAACTTGATTTTTGAGAGATAATGCCATTTGAAACTTGTTAAATTGCTAGTAATGATTATTTTGACATGTTATTTGAGTTGAATGCTTATGAACTTGGAGAACATTTTCGTATATGCTTATTTGAAAAAGTGTAGATTTGATAAAAATGTGAAAATAAGCTTAAGTTTGATATAAATTGATCATGTCATTGTAATTATTTTGATTGATGATTTTGCTGACACTAATGCATATTTGGATGCACAAAAATTGTGTTTGATGTGTTTTGCAGACTGAAAGGGGTGAATCTTCATCCCAAGCTCGCAATGCTCCTGCTGAGAATGCGGAACAACAGGAGGTGGATAACTACTACAAGCAAGATATACCTCATCCAGTCATGACCTTTTCTGATATGCACTTGGAAGATTTGCACCCGAACCTAAGATTTGACAGACTTTGGATAGATTATCCAAAATACCAAAGGGGTTTGCATACTCTTCATTCTAAGGTTGTTGAGGTACCTAGGGTCATAGAATGGGGACCATTAGAAGCTGTAGAATTAGCCGGGCCAATTAGGGAATTACTTGTACAGAGGTATGGTAATTCTACTTTTAATGACTGGGTACGTTTATTCACCATGCGTAGACCTGTATATAAAGTATGGTGTGAAGAATTGTTATGTAGTATAGAATTAAATGATCGGGTAGCTAGTTTAACCGATCGATCTTTTATTAGATTTTTGTTAGGAGGTTCGATGCGCCACATGTCTTTACTAGACATGGCTCAGGCTTTACGTATATATACGCCTGAGGAGTTAGCATCTGCCGATTGTAGAGGGTTGATACTAAATGGTAGAAAGATAGATGAAAATTTTGATACACACGGTGTATGGAGTCAAATGACAAGCCATCACCGATTCAAAGGGGGAAATTACTCTTATTTGGATATAGATAGAGCTGAATTAAGAGTGATTCATAGGTTTTTAGCTAATTCGATTACACAAAGAGGTAAGAACAAGGAAAAGGTAAATGAACAGGATTTGTTTTACCATATGTGTATTCGAGACCCACAAAGCGCTGTAAGTATACCTTATTGTGTGGGTTATTATTTATCAGCTATGGTTAGGGGGATGAGACCGCATAGCATAATAGGAGGTGGTATTTTTATTACTTTGATTGCTGAATATCTCGGTGTGGATATAAGTCGGGGGGGATTATTAGTCGAAGAACCAGAACCCCGCGATACTATAGGTTTAAATGTATACCATGGTGCGAAAGTTTTGAAGAGGCGAAATAACGCCGCAGTACAATACCATGGTAGACATCCACAGGTTGAGAGAAACCAACAGCAAGGTAATGTAGGAGGGGGAAATGAAATGCAAGAAATGCAAAGGTTTATAGCTTCACAGGAGTACGAAAATGCTAGACAGAGAGCATTTGAAAATTGGCAAGTTCATCAAAACCAAATCATAGCTCATTGCCAACATATAGGTAGAAACTATATTCCTACTCCAAAACCCATATTCCCTCCCTGGTCTATAGAGATGCAACCACCGTATCCTACGTATAACCCTGCCGAAGCATTTTATAGCACCTATGGTTATGCATGGAACCCCTATTGGTATCAATATCATCCCTAGTCTACTTAGTTTTATTTATTTTGTAATTTGTAATATTGATACGTTTAATACTTATGTTAATATTGTAATAGTTTTTATAATTTTCTAACTTTTATTCTTAGATTTTAATAATTTTTGAATGTGGGGTAATATACCAAACTTCAAAAATATGTATATATGTTTGCAGTTTATCTTATGTACACAACAGGGTAAAACAACGCATTTTCAAAGACTGGCATTAAGTTCAGTAAAAGCAACTAATTTTGACGACAAGATGCAAAATATATGTGAAATAACAACAAGACGGAATGAACAAATGATGTGCACCATTTATCATTCAGCAAACAAACGCCAATGTGTTTGGAAACTTTGGTAAAATTTAATCAATTTCACACAAATCACCCTCAATAATTTAAATTGTTACTGATTTCTTGCAAATGAGGGCATTGCAAGATCTTAAGTGTGGGAAGGGGTTAAATTCTTTCGGATTTTAAAATTTTTTACTTTATACACTTGGTTACCATTAAAAATACTAGTAAAGCAGTAGTTGTATTAGAATCTAGTGCTCTCTGATAATAAAGAACAGCCCTAGTCTTATATACTGACTACCCAATTCTAGTAAAATTTTTAAAAATTTTCAATTAAATGAACTCAAAATCATGTTTATACATATTTATGAACAATAAAACTAGGTTTTAACACCGAAATTATTGTTACCTCAGAAAGGACATAAATTGAGAAACAAACCAAAATGTTAAAATTCATTTAAAATGGAATAGAGGACGATAAAAAGGAAAATAAAAGCCAAGTGTGGGAAAATTTACCAAGTTATCTTAAACATATGTCACATATATCTGTAACAAATAACTGAAAATACTTTTGCTTTGGACTAAACTAAACTGTTTTACCCGATGAAAGAAAAAAAGAGATGGATCTACACGATGAATCAATTCCATCATTAAAAGGAAGTAAAGTCTTCCGAAAAAGACACGCGCTTCTTGATTTAGGTCATGAAGTTGTCGTCCAGACCAGCTGTAGGTTGACGAAAAATCTAGAAAAGTCATCACTAAAATCAGCAGGAAATCCACGGACCTCAGCATTAAACAGGGTCGCCAAGTGGTCAGATTTATCCTAACCATGAGAAGGATTTATCTCGTACAATGGGGGGGCACCATGCAAATTAGCTGGATAAGACTAATGAATCAGATCCCCAGAAAGGATAATCTCCTTAAAGATTAAAAATCAGCTTTTAAGCCTGATATTACTCAATCCGTGAGATTGACCTTAAAGATTGAGAATTACAAACTCATGGAATTCAATGATATCTAAACTCGAGCTTGAACAAGAAAATATTTTGATCAAAAATAAAACCGATTTGTTTTCTGAAAACCCTATTTTCAATGCGTTCATTACCATTGAACGTAAAATCCTAGGAATTCACCTGGAATTCATTAGGTCACCTGAACCAAATCGGGTGTCAACCGTAAGAACGGTGGTTGCATAGCATGGTCAAAGACAGGACTTTGTGCCAGACCGAAAAATCATAAGGGTGAGCTTTACTATTGCTCCTACCAAGGATAGTAATTGCGTCCGACACGTTATAGACCATAATCAAATGCATGTCATTAGACATTGCCTTAACAGTTGCTTGTTCAACGCTTTCCTTTACAACCGGACGGTAGTTTACCGAAAGGTAATATACGGGACAAGTAAACTGGACGTGTTGCTTCCCAAATACAAGGTTAGCAAGTGGGTGACACAAAACCATAAGTTTTGAGCTAAAATTTTCAAATCTGAAACCCACCAAACCCACAAAAATATTTTGCAAACACCGGTAAAGGGTTATTCCGGAAAACTTATCTAGGGTAAAAACTAGATTTAATTTTCAAAAGATCAAATGTTTTCATAAAGATCCAATTTCCTTAATGGATCTAAATTTTTATAGTCATGTGGGACTGTAAACCATATCGTTACTACCATTGTTTATACCGCCGTATAGAAATCACGGATGTACAAAGTGTGAAGAATAAAGAAGTGATTCTAGTATTTCAAGACGATATTGCTTGAGGACAAGCAACGCTCAAGTGTGGAAATATTTGATAATGCTAAAAACGAACATATATTTCATAGCATTATTCCTCAAGAAAGACAAGCTTTTAGTTGCAATTGTTCTATTTACAAGTGATATTCGTTTAAATAATAAAAGGTGAAGACAAAAGACAGATTCGACGAATTGAAGACGCAAACGACCAAAAAGCTCAAAAGTACAAAATACAATCAAAGAGGTTCCAATTATTGATAAGAAACGTCTCGAAATTACAAGAGTACAAGATTCAAAACGCAAAGTACAAGATATTAAATTGTACGCAAGGACGTTCGAAAATCCGGAACCGGGACCAGAGTCAACTCTCAACGCTCGACGCAACGGACTAAAAATTACAAGTCAACTATGCACATAAATATAATATAATATTTAAATAATTCTTATAATTATTTAATATATTATATTTATTTATAAAACCGTCGGTAAACAAAGAGCCAAACTTGTGTGAGCTGTATTTACAAACTCCGTGACTCGCGGAGTTTGAAGGCCAAAAGGGCCACGAGTCGCGGAGGCCCAAATTCTGAAAGTCCCTATAAAGCCAACCGAATTCTGATCATTTTTTACACTCTTAATCTATCTCTCTTTCAATATATACGTAAAAATATATATATAATTTATATTTTAATTTTAATTTTAATTTTAAATCCTAATAATAAGGGTATGTTAGCGAATGTTGTAAGGGTGTAAGTCGAAATTATGTCCGTGTAACGCTACGCTATTTTTAATCATTGTAAGTTATGTTCAACCTTTTTATATTAATGTCTCGTAGCTAAGTTATTATTATGCTTATTTAATCCAAAGTAATCATGATGTTGGGCTAATTACTAAAATTGGGTAATTGAGCTTTGTACCATAATTGGGGTTTGGACAAAAGAACGACACTTGTGGAAATTAGACTATGGGCTATTAATGGGTTTTATATTAACTAAACAATACCTTGTTAATTTAATATACAAACTTATAATTCGACGTATTTATATATAACCACATACGCTTGACTGGGTACGGTGGGCGGGATATCTATAAATACCAATAATTATTCATTTTACCGGACACGGAACTGGATTAATAGTTAATAGACTTGTTGAAACAGGGGTGAATTACATTCAAGGGTAATTGGTGTAATTGTTAACAAAGTAGTAAAACCTTGGTTTACACGCAGTCGATAACCTGGTGTATTCATTAAACAAAGTATTAAAACCTTATTACAATTCGAATCCCCAATTAGTTGGAATATTTGACTTCGGGAATAAGAATAATTTGACGAAGGCTTTCGCTCTTTATATTTATGACTGATGGACTATTATGGACAAATCCGTATGGACATATTAAATAATCCAGGACAAAGGACAATTAACCCATGGGCATAAAACTAAAATCAACACGTCAAACATCATGATTACGGAAGTTTAAATAAGCATAATTCTTTTATTTCATATTTAATTTCTTTTATTTTATATTTAATTGCACTTCTAATTATCGCATTTTTATTTATTGTTATTGTATTTAATTGTACTTTTAATTATCGTACTTTTTAATTATCGCAAGTTTATTTTATCGCACTTTTATTATTCGCAATTTCATTATCGTTATTTACTTTACGCTTTAAATTAAGTCTTGTATTTATTTATTATTTTACATTTGGTTTTAACTGCGACTAAAGTTTTAAAATCGACAAACCGGTCATTAAACGGTAAAAACCCCCCTTTATAATAATAATATTACTTATATATATATATTTGTATTTTTATAAAAGTAAACTAATATAGCGTTAAGCTTTGTTTAAAAAGATTTCCTGTGGAACGAACCGGACTTACTAAAAACTACACTACTGTACGATTAGGTACATTGCCTATAAGTGTTGTAGCAAGTTTTAAGTATATCCATTCTCTAAATAAATAAATATCTTGTGTAAAATTGTATCGTATTTAATAGTATTTCCTAGTAAAAATATAGCTATTTTATATACTACTCTGCTAAAACATCATCAACCATAGAATGTAGTTTCACGTACTTGTGTCTATTTTGTAAATCATTTATAAAACCTGCATGTATTCTCATCCCAAAAATATAAGATTTTAAAAGTGGGACTATAACTCACTTTCACAGATTTTTACTTCTTCGAGAAGTAAGACTTGGCCACTGGTTGATTCACGAACCTATAACAATATATACATATATATCAAAGTATGTTCAAAATATATTTACAACGCTTTTAATATATTTTGATGTTTTAAGTTTATTAAGTTAGCTGTCCTCGTTAGTAACCTACAACTAGTTGTCCACAGTTAGATGTACAGAAATAAATCGATAAATATTATCTTGAATCAATCTACGACCCAGTGTATACGTATCTCAGTATTGATCACAACTCAAACTATATATATTTTGGAATCAACCTCAACCCTGTATAGCTAACTCCAACATTCACATATAGAGTGTCTATGGTTGTTCCGAAATATATATAGATGTGTCGACATGATAGGTCGAAACATTGTATACGTGTCTATGGTATCTCAAGATTACATAATATACAATACAAGTTGATTAAGTTATGGTTGGAATAGATTTGTTACCAATTTTCACGTAGCTAAAATGAGAAAAATTATCCAATCTTGTTTTACCCATAACTTCTTCATTTTAAATCCGTTTTGAGTGAATCAAATTGCTATGGTTTCATATTGAACTCTATTTTATGAATCTAAATAGAAAATGTATAGGTTTATAGTCGGAAAAATAAGTTACCAGTCATTTTTGTAAAGGTAGTCATTTCAGTCGAAAGAACGACGTCTAGATGACCATTTTAGAAAACATACTTTCACTTTGAGTTTAACCATAATTTTTGGATATAGTTTCATGTTCATAATAAAAATCATTTTTCCAGAATAACAACTTTTAAATCAAAGTTTATCATAGTTTTTAATTAACTAACCCAAAACAGCCCGCGGTGTTACTACGACGGCGTAAATCCGATTTTACGGTGTTTTTCGTGTTTCCAGGTTTTAAATAATTAAGTTAGCATATCATATAGATATAGAACATGTGTTTAGTTGATTTTAAAAGTCAAGTTAGAAGGATTAACTTTTATTTGCGAACAAGTTTAGAAGTAACTAAACTATGTTCTAGTGATTACAAGTTTAAACCTTCGAATAAGATAGCTTTATATGTATGAATCAAATGATGTTATGAACATCATTACTACCTCAAGTTCCTTGGATAAACCTACTGGAAATGAGAAAAATAGATCTAGCTTTAAAGGATCCTTGGATGGCTTGAAAGTTCTTGAAGCAGAATCATGACACGAAAACAATATCAAGTAAGATTTCCACTCGAAATAAGATTGTTATAGTTATAGAAATTGAATTAAAGTTTGAATATGATTATTACCTTGTATTAGAAAGATAACCTACTGTAAGTAACAAAGGTTTCTTGATCTTGGATGATTACTTGGAATGGATTTAGAAAACTTGGAAGTAAACTTGCAATCTTGGAAATATTCTTGATTTTATGAAACTAGAACTTTTGGAATTTATGAAGAACACTTAGAACTTGAAGATAGAACTTGAGAGAGATCAATTAGATGAAGAAAATTGAAGAATGAAAGTGTTTGTAGGTGTTTTTGGTCGTTGGTGTATGGATTAGATATAAAGGATATGTAATTTTGTTTTCATGTAAATAAGTCATGAATGATTACTCATATTTTTGTAATTTTATGAGATATTTCATGCTAGTTGCCAAATTATGGTTCCCACATGTGTTAGGTGACTCACATGGGCTGCTAAGAGCTGATCATTGGAGTGTATATACCAATAGTACATACATCTAAAAGCTGTGTATTGTACGAGTACGAATACGGGTGCATACGAGTAGAATTGTTGATGAAACTGAACGAGGATTTAATTGTAAGCATTTTTGTTAAGTAGAAGTATTTTGATAAGTGTCTTGAAGTCTTTAAAAAGTGTATGAATACATATTAAAACACTACATGTATATACATTTTAACTGAGTCGTTAAGTCATCGTTAGTCGTTACATGTAAATGTTGTTTTGAAACCTTTAGGTTAACGATCTTGTTGAATGTTGTTAACCCATTGTTTATTATAAAAAATGAGATGTTAAATTGTTATATTATCATGATATTATGATATATAATATATCTTAGTATGATATATATACAGTTAAATGTCGTTACAACGATAATCGTTACATATATGTCTCGTTTCGAAATCATTAAGTTAGTAGTCTTATTTTTACATATGTATTTCATTGTTAATACACTTAATAATATATTTACTTATCATTTAACATAATTAATCAAGTGTATCAATATCTTAATATGATTCATATGTACCTAGTAAGACGTTGTTATAACGATAATCGTTATATATATCGTTTTCGAGTTTCTTAAATTAATAGTCTCATTTTTATGTATATAACTCATTGTTAAAATACCTAATGAGATACATACTTATAATAAAATCATGTTAACTATATATATAACCATATATATGTCATCGTATAGTTTTTACAAGTTTTAATGTTCGTGAATCACCGGTCAACTTGGGTGGTCAATTGTCTATATGAAACCTATTTCAATTAATCAAGTCTTAACAAGTTTGATTGCTTAACATGTTGGAAACACTTAATCATGTAAATAACAATTTCATTTAATATATATATAAATATGGAAAAGTTCGGGTCACTACAGTACCTACCCGTTAAATAAATTTCGTCCCGAAATTTTAAGCAGTTGGAGGTGTTGATGTATCTTCTGGAAATAAATGCGGGTATTTCTTTTTTATCTGATCTTCACGCTCCCAGGTGAACTCGGGTCCTCTACGAGCATTCCATCGAACCTTAACAATCGGTATCTTGTTTTGTTTAAGTCTCTTAACCTCACGATCCATTATTTCGACGGGTTCTTCAATGAATTGAAGTTTTTCATTGATTTGGATTTCGTCCAACGGAATAGTGAGATCTTCTTTAGCAAAACATTTCCTCAAATTTGAGACGTGGAAAGTGTTATGTACAGTCGCGAGTTGTTGAGGTAGCTCCAGTTGGTAAGCTACTGGTCCGACACGATCTATAATCTTGAATGGTCCAATGTACCTTAATTTAGTTTCCCCCGTTTACCAAATCGAACAACGCTTTTCCAAGGTGAAACCTTAAGCATGACCATTTCTCCAATTTCAAACTCTATATCTTTTCTTTTACTGTCCGCGTAGCTCTTTTGTCGACTCTGGGCGGTTTTCAATCTTTGTTGAATTTGGATGATTTTCTCGGTAGTTTCTTGTATTATCTCCGGACCCGTAATCTGTCTATCCCCCACTTCACTCTAACAAATCGGAGACCTGCACTTTCTACCATAAAGTGCTTCAAACGGCGCCATCTCAATGCTTGAATGGTAGCTGTTGTTGTAGGAAAATTCTGCTAACGGTAGATGTCGATCCCAACTGTTTCCGAAATCAATAACACAAGCTCGTAGCATGTCTTCAAGCGTTTGTATCATCCTTTCACTCTGCCCATCAGTTTGTGGATGATAGGCAGTACTCATGTCTAGACGAGTTCCCAATGCTTGCTGTAATGTCTACCAGAATCTTGAAATAAATCTGCCATCCCTATCAGAGATAATAGAGATTGGTATTCCATGTCTGGAGGCGACTTCCTTCAAATACAGTCGTGCTAACTTCTCCATCTTGCCATCTTCTCTTATTGGCAGGAAGTGTGCTGACTTGGTGAGACGATCAACTATTACCCAAATAGTATCATAACCACTTGCAGTCCTTGGCAATTTAGTAATGAAATCCATGGTAATGTTTTCCCATTTCCATTCCGGGATTTCAGGTTGTTGTAGTAGACCTGATGGTTTCTGATGTTCAGCTTTGACCTTAGAACACGTCAAACATTCTCCTACATATTTAGCAATATCGGCTTTAATACCTAGCCACCAAAAATGTTTCTTAAGATCCTTGTACATCTTCCCCGTTCCAGGATGTATTGAGTATCTGGTTTTATGAGCTTCTCTAAGTACCATTTCTCTCATATCTCCAAATTTTGGTACCCATATTCTTTCAGCCCTATACCGGGTTCCGTCTTCCCGAATATTAAGATGCTTCTCCGATCCTTTAGGTATTTCATCCTTTAAATTTTCCTCTTTTAAAACTCCTTGTTGCGCCTCCTTTATTTGAGTAGTAAGGTTAGTGTGAATCATTATATTCATAGATTTTACTCGAATAGGTTCTCTGTCCTTTCTGCTCAAGGCGTCGGCTACCACATTTGCCTTTCCCGGGTGGTAACGAATCTCAAAGTCGTAATCATTCAACAATTCAATCCACCTACGCTGCCTCATATTCAGTTGTTTCTGATTAAATATGTGTTGAAGACTTTTGTGGTCAGTATATATAATACTTTTGACCCCATATAAGTAGTGCCTCCAAGTCTTTAATGCAAAAACAACCGCGCCTAATTCCAAATCATGCGTCGTATAATTTTGCTCGTGAATCTTCAATTGTCTAGACGCATAAGCAATCACCTTCGTCCGTTGCATTAATACACAACCGAGACCATGCTTTGATGCATCACAATAAATCACCAAATTATCATTCCCTTCAAGAAATGACAATATAGGTACCGTAGTTAGCTTTTTCTTCAATAATTGAAACTCCTTCTCTTGTTCATCCTTCCATTCAAATTTCTTCCCTTTATGCGTTAATGCAGTCAAGGGTTTTGCTATTTTGGAGAAATCTTGGATGAATCTTCTGTAGTAACCAGCCAATCCTAAAAATTGACGTATATGCTTCGGAGTTTTTGTAGTTTCCCACTTTTCAACGGTTTCGATCTTTGCTGGGTCCACCTGGATACCTTCTTTGTTCACTATGTGACCGAGGAATTGAACTTCTTCCAACCAAAATGCACACTTTGAAAACTTAGCGTACAGTTTTTCTTTCCTCAATACTTCTAGCACTTTTCTCAAATGTTCTTCGTGCTCTTGATCATTCTTTGAGTAAATAAGTATGTCATTGATGAAAACAATGACAAACTTGTCAAGATATGGCCCACACACTCGGTTCATAAGGTCCATGAACACAGCTGGTGCGTTAGTCAATCTAAACGGCATAACCATAAACTCCTAATGACCATAACGCGTCCTAAATGCAGTTTTTGGAATATCATCCTCCTTTACTCGCATTTGATGATATCCAGAACGTAAATCGATCTTCAAATAAACTGACGAGCCTTGTAGTTGATCAAATAAGTCGTCAATTCTCGGCAGTGGATAACGGTTTTTGATGGTAAGTTTGTTCAACTCTCTGTAGTCAATACACAACCTAAATGTACCATCCTTTTTTTTTACAAACAAAACAGGAGCTCCCCATGGTGATGTGCTTGGTCGAATGAAACCACGTTCTAATAGTTCTTGCAGTTGACTTTGCAGTTCTTTCATCTCGCTGGGTGCGAGTCTATAAGGAGCACGAGCTATTGGTGCAGCTCCTGGTACAAGATCTATTTGAAATTCAACAGATCGATGTGGAGGTAGTCCCGGTAATTCTTTCGGAAATACATCGGGAAATTCTTTTGCGACGGGAACATCATTGATGCTCTTTTCTTCAGTTTGTACTTTCTCGACGTGTGCTAGAATAGCATAGCAACCTTTTCTTATTAGTTTTTGTGCCTTCAAATTACTAATAAGATGTAGCTTCATGTTGCCCTTTTCTCCGTACACCATTAAGGGTTCTCCTTCTTCTCGTACAATGCGAATTGCATTTTTATAACATACGATCTCTGCTTTCACCTTCTTCAGCCAGTCCATGCCAACTATTACATCAAAACTCCCTAACTCTACTGGTATCAAATCAATCTTAAATATTTCGCTACCCAGTTTAATTACTCGATTCCGGCATATATTATCTGCTGAAATTAATTTGCCGTTTGCTAATTCGAGTAAAAATTTACTATCCAACGGCATCAATGGACAACTTAATTTAGCACAAAAATCTCTACTCATATAGCTTCTATCCGCACCCGAATCAAATAAAACGTAAGCAGATTTATTGTCAATAAGAAACGTACCCGTAACAAGCTCCGGGTCTTCCTGTGCCTCTGCCGTATTAATATTGAAAACTCTTCCGCGGCCTTGTCCATTCGTGTTCTCCTGGTTCGGGCAATTTCTAATAATGTGGCCCGGTTTTCCACATTTATAACAAACTACATTGGCAAAACTTGCTCCGACACTACTTGCTCCGCCATTACTCGTTCCGACACCATTTGTTCCTTTCGTTCTGTTAACCCTGGTCCGTAGACCTCACACTTCGCCACGCTATGACCATTTCTTTTACACTTGTTGCAAAATTTGGTGCAGAACCCCGAGTGATACTTTTCACACCTTTGGCATAGCTGCTTCTGATTGTTGTTGTTGTTGCAATTGTTATTGTTGTTGGGATGATTGTTGTAGTTGTTGTTGTTGTTGTTGTTGTTGTTGTTGTTATTGTTGGGCCATTTGTTGTAGTTGCGATTGATGTTGCGATTGTTGGGATAATTGTTGCGATTATTATTGTAATTGCTGTTGTTGTTGTATTGGTGATTCTTATCACCGTTTTCCTCCCACTTTCTTTTGACTTGCTTCACATTGGCCTCTTCAGCCGTCTGTTCTTTAATTCTTTCCTCAATCTGGTTCACTAGTTTGTGAGCCATTCTACATGCCTGTTGTATGGAGGCGGGCTCGTGTCAACTTATATCTTCTTGCATTCTTTCCGGTAATCCTTTCACAAACGCGTCGATCTTCTCTTCCTCATCTTCGAACGCTCCCGGACACAATAGGCAAAATTTTGTGAATCGTCTTTCGTACGTGGTAATATCAAATCCTTGGGTTCGTAACCCTCTAAGTTCTGTCTTGAGCTTATTGACGTCGGTTCTGGGACGGTACTTCTCGTTCATCAAGTGCTTGAATGCTGACCACGGTAGTGCGTACGCATCATCTTGTCCCACTTGCTCTAGATAGATATTCCACCATGTTAACGCAGAACCTGTGAAGGTATGCGTAGCGTACTTCACTTTGTCCTCTTCAGTACACTTACTTATGGCAAACACCGATTCGACCTTCTCGGTCCACCGTTTCAATCCGATCGGTCCTTCGGTTCCATCAAATTCCAACGGTTTGCAGGCAGTGAATTCTTTGTAGGTGCATCCTACACGATTTCCTGTACTGCTAGATCCAAGGTTATTGTAGGTATGTAGCGCAGCCTGTACTGCGGCTATGTTTGAAGCTAGAAAAGTACGGAATTCCTCTTCATTCATATTACCGGTGTGTCGAGTAGTCGGTGCCATTTCCTTCAAAATAGTCAAATGAAACAAGTTAATCATACAGAATATTAAGAGTAGTCAATAGTATCTCGTAGCATAATATGAACTCATTTATAAAAGCTTTTTCTTCATATTAGCGTTTTATAAGTTTAAATTCGGGTAGTACCTACCCGTTAAGTTCATACTTAGTAGCTAATATACAATTCAACTACTACAATTCTATATGAAAAACTGATTATAATAATATTTCGCGTTCAAACTTTTATACAATATTTTACAAACTTACAATACCGCTTATTTTACATAAAGCATGAAATATAGCACACAATAACTTTGATACAAGATAGTTGTGAAGATAATTCTAGCTAGAACACAAGTCGTTCAGCAAAGGCAATAAAGACACGTAATTCATACGTCCAGAAACAAGTCATGCATTCTGGTTTTACTAGGACTACTTCCCATCCTCGGTCTTGTGGAACATAACCGTTATGGCCGTTGATAAGACAGCGTGTTGTAACGTCGTCAAAGGGACGAGGGTTACGTAATGACCAACAGTCTCGTAATAACCTAAAAACCTCATTTCTTACCCCAATTACCGACTCCGTCACTTGTGGGAACGTTTTGTTTAATAGTTGTAGCCCGATGTTCTTTTTCTCACTTTGGTGAGAAGCGAACATTACTAACCCGTAAGCATAGCATGCTTCTTTATGTTGCATGTTAGCCACTTTTTCTAAATCATGAAGTCCTATATTCGGATACATTGAGTCAAAATAATTTCTTAACCCGTTGCGTAAAATAGCATTTGGGTTCCCCGCAATATATGCGTCAAAGTAAACACATCGTAATTTATGGGTTTCCCAATGTGATATCCCCCATCTTTCAAACGAAAGTCTCTTATAAACCAAGACATTCTTGGAACGTTCTTCGAATGTCTTACAAACTGATTTCGCCGTAAATAGTTGTGCCGAAGAATTCTGACCGACTCTAGACAAGATTTCATCAATCATGTCTCCGGGTAGGTCTCTTAAAATATTGGGTTGTCTATCCATTTTGTATTTTTATACTGTAAAATAGACAAGAGTTAGATTCATAAAAAAATACTTATTAATACAAGCAATTTTTACATATATCATAAAGCATAAGCACACTATATTACATATATTACACCACACGAATACAACTATCTTATTCCGACTCGCTCGTTTCTTCTTCTTCGATTTTGGTTCGTTTTTCCAAGTTTCTAGGGATATATGATGTTCCCCTAATACGAGCTGTCGTTTTCCACAATTGTTTAGAAAAACCTGGTGGTTTAGAGGTTCCCGGGTCATTGTTACAACTTAAGGGCTTCGGGGGTTGACGATACATATAAAGTTCATCGGGGTTGGAATTAGATTTCTCTATTTTTATGCCCTTTCCCTTATTATTTTCTTTTGCCTTTTTAAATTCAGTTGGGGTAATTTCTATAACATCATCGGAATTCTCGTCGGAATCCGATTCATCGGAGAATTGGTAATCCTCCCAATATTTTGCTTCCTTGGCGGAAACACCATTGACCATAATTAACCTTGGTCGGTTGGTTGAGGATTTTCTTTTACTTATCCGTTTTATTATTTCCCCCACCGGTTCTATTTCCTCCTTCGGTTCCTCCTCTTCCGGTTCTGATTCTTCTTCCGGTTCTGATTCTTCTTCCGGTTCTTCTTCGGGAACTTGTGAATCAGTCCAATATATATTCGACTCTTCGTTATTATTAGGTGAGTCAATGGGATTTGTGCTAGAGGTAGACATCTATCACACAATATCAAACATGTTAAGAGATTAATATATCACATAATATATACATGTTATTAATATATAGTTTCCAACAAAAATGTTAAGCAATCATTTTTAAAGAAAACACGGTCGAAGTCCAGACTCACTAATGCATCCTAACAAACTCGATAAGACACACTAATGCAAATTTTTCTGGTTCTCTAAGACCAACGCTCGGATACCAACTGAAATGTCCCGTTCTTATTGATTAAAAACGTTCCATATTAATTGATTTCGTTGCGAGGTTTTGACCTCTATATGAGACGTTTTTCAAAGACTGCATTCATTTTTAAAACAAACCATAACCTTTATTTCATAAATAAAGGTTTAAAAAGCTTTACGTAGATTATCAAATAATGATAATCTAAAATATCCTGTTTACACACGATCATTACATAATGGTTTACAATACAAATATGTTACATCGAAATCAGTTTCTTGAATGCAGTTTTTACACAATATCATACAAACATGGACTCCAAATCTTGTCCTTATTTTAGTATGCAACAGCGAAAGCTCTTAGTATTCACCTGAGAATAAACATGCTTTAAACGTCAACAAAAATGTTGGTGAGTTATAGGTTTAACCTATATATATCAAATCGTAACAATAGACCACAAGATTTCATATTTCAATACACATCCCATACATAGAGATAAAAATCATTCATATGGTGAACACCTGGTAACCGACATTAACAAGATGCATATATAAGAATATCCCCATCATTCCGGGACACCCTTCGGATATGATATAAATTTCGAAGTACTAAAGCATCCGGTACTTTGGATGGGGTTTGTTAAGCCCAATAGATCTATCTTTAGGATTCACGTCAATTAGGGTGTCTGTTCCCTAATTCTTAGATTACCAGACTTAATAAAAAGGGGCATATTCGATCTCGATAATTCAACCATAGAATGTAGTTTCACGTACTTGTGTCTATTTTGTAAATCATTTATAAAACCTGCATGTATTCTCATCCCAAAAATATTAGATTTTAAAAGTGGGACTATAACTCACTTTTACAGATTTTTACTTCGTCGGAAAGTAAGACTTGGCCACTGGTTGATTCACGAACCTATAACAATATATACATATATATCAAAGTATGTTCAAAATATATTTACAACGCTTTTAATATATTTTGATGTTTTAAGTTTATTAAGTCAGATGTCCTCGTTAGTAACCTACAACTAGTTGTCCACAGTTAGATGTACAGAAATAAATCGATAAATATTATCTTGAATCAATCCACGACCCAGTGTATACATATATCAGTATTGATCACAACTCAAACTATATATATTTTGGAATCAACCTCAACCCTGTATAGCTAACTCCAACATTCACATATAGAGTGTCTATGGTTGTTCCGAAATATATATAGATGTGTCGACATGATAGGTCGAAACATTGTATACGTGTCTATGGTATCTCAAGATTACATAATATACAATACAAGTTGATTAAGTTATGGTTGGAATAGATTTGTTACCAATTTTCACGTAGCTAAAATGAGAAAAGTTATCCAATCTTGTTTTACCCATAACTTCTTCATTTTAAATCCGTTTTGAGTGAATCAAATTGCCATGGTTTCATATTGAACTCTATTTTATGAATCTAAACATAAAATGTATAGGTTTATAGTCGGAAAAATAAGTTACAAGTCGTTTTTGTAAAGGTAGTCATTTCAGTCGAAAGAACGACGTCTAGATGACCATTTTAGAAAACATACTTTCACTTTGAGTTTAACCATAATTTTTTGATATAGTTTCATGTTCATAATAAAAATTATTTTCCCAGAATAACAACTTTTAAATCAAAGTTTATCATAGTTTTTAATTAACTAACCCAAAACAGCCCGCGGTGTTACTACGACGGCGTAAATCCGATTTTACGGTGTTTTTCGTGTTTCCAGGTTTTAAATCATTAAGTTAGCATATCATATAGATATAGAACACGTGTTTAGTTGATTTTAAAAGTCAAGTTAGAAGGATTAACTTTTATTTGCGAACAAGTTTAGAATTAACTAAACTATGTTCTAGTGATTACAAGTTTAAACCTTCGAATAAGATAGCTTTATATGTATGAATCGAATGATGTTATGAACATCATTACTACCTCAAGTTCCTTGGATAAACCTACTGGAAATGAGAAAAATAGATCTAGCTTTAAAGGATCCTTGGATGGCTTAAAAGTTCTTAAAGCAGAATCATGACACGAAAACAATTTCAAGTAAGATTTCCACTCGAAATAAGATTGTTATAGTTATAGAAATTGAATTAAAGTTTGAATATGTTTATTACCTTGTATTAGAAAGATAACCTACTGTAAGTAACAAAGGTTTCTTGATCTTGGATGATTACTTGGAATGGATTTAGAAAACTTGGAAGTAAACTTGCAATCTTGGAAATATTCTTGATTTTATGAAACTAGAACTTTTGAAATTTATGAAGAACACTTAGAACTTGAAGATAGAACTTGAGGGAGATCAATTAGATGAAGAAAATTGAAGAATGAAAGTGTTTGTAGGTGTTTTTGGTCGTTGGTGTATGGATTAGATATAAAGGATATGTAATTTTGTTTTCATGTAAATAAGTCATGAATGATTACTCATATTTTTGTAATTTTATGAGATATTTCATGATAGTTGCCAAATGATAGTTCCCACATGTGTTAGGTGACTCACATGGGCTGCTAAGAGCTGATCATTGGAGTGTATATACCAATAGTACATACATCTAAAAGCTGTGTATTGTACGAGTACGAATACGGGTGCATACGAGTAGAATTGTTGATGAAACTGAACGAGGATGTAATTGTAAGCATTTTTGTTAAGTAGAAGTATTTTGATAAGTGTCTTGAAGTCTTTAAAAAGTGTATGAATACATATTAAAACACTACATGTATATACATTTTAACTGAGTCGTTAAGTCATCGTTAGTCGTTACATGTAAATGTTGTTTTGAAACCTTTAGGTTAACGATCTTGTTGAATGTTGTTAACCCATTGTTTATTATAACAAATGAGATGTTAAATTGTTATGTTATCATGATATTATGATATATAATATATCTTAGTATAATATATATACAGTTAAATGTCGTTACAACGATAATCATTACATATATGTCTCGTTTCGAAATCATTAAGTTAGTAGTCTTATTTTTACATATGTATTTCATTGTTAATACACTTAATAATATATTTACTTATCATTTAACATAATTAACCAAGTGTATCAATATCTTAATATGATTCATATGTACCTAGTAAGACGTTGTTATAACGATAATCGTTATATATATCGTTTTCGAGTTTCTTAAATTAATAGTCTCATTTTTATGTATATAACTCATTGTTAAAATACCTAATGAGATACATACTTATAATAAAATCATGTTAACTATATATATAACCATATATATGTCATCGTATAGTTTTTACAAGTTTTAACGTTCGTGAATCACCGGTCAACTTGGGTGGTCAATTGTCTATATGAAACCTATTTCAATTAATCAAGTCTTAACAAGTTTGATTGCTTAACATGTTGGAAACAGTTAATCATGTAAATAACAATTTCATTTAATATATATATAAACATGGAAAAGTTCGGGTCACTACAGCTATTTCGAGTAAAAATTTACTATCCAAAGACGTCAATGGACAACTTAATTTAGCACAAAAATCTCTACTCATATAGCTTCTATCCGCACCCGAATCAAATAAAA
The DNA here is from genome assembly GCF_046630445.1 of Rutidosis leptorrhynchoides. Lineage (NCBI taxonomy): Eukaryota > Viridiplantae > Streptophyta > Magnoliopsida > Asterales > Asteraceae > Rutidosis > Rutidosis leptorrhynchoides. The sequence continues at coordinate 102,960,396 of NC_092338.1, read as the reverse complement.
CGTAAGCAGATTTATTGTCAATAAGAAACGTACCCGTAACAAGCTCCGGGTCTTCCTGTGCCTCTGCCGCATTAATATTGAAAACTCTTCCGCGGCCTTGTCCATTCGTGTTCTCTTGGTTCGGGCAATTTCTAATAATTTGGCCCGGTTTTCCACATTTATAACAAACTACATTGCTCTGACACTACTTGATCCGCCATTACTCGTTCTGACACCATTTGTTCCTTTCATTCTGTTAACCCCTGGTCTGTAGACCTCACACTTCGCCGCGCTATGACCATTTCTTTTACACTTGTTGCAAAATTTGGTGAAGAACCCCGAGTGATACTTTTCACACCTTTGGCATAGCTGCTTCTGATTGTTGTTGTTGTTGTTGTTGTTGTTGTTGTTGTTGTTGTTGCGGTTATTATTGTTGTTGGGATGATTGTTGTAGTTGCTGTTGTTGTTGCTGTTGTTGTTGTTGTTGTTGTTGTTGTTGTTGGGCCGTTTGTTGTAGTTGCGATTGATGTTGCGATTGTTGGGATAGTTGTTGCGATTATTGTTGTAATTGCTGTTGTTGTTGTATTGGTGATTCTTATCACCGTTTTCCTCCCACTTTCTTTTGACTTGCTTCACATTAGCCTCTTCAGCAGTCTGTTCTTTAATTCTTTCTTCAATCTGGTTCACTAGTTTGTGAGCCATTCTACATGCCTGTTGTATGGAGGCGGGCTCGTGTGAACTTATATCTTCTTGGATTCTTTCCGGTAATCCTTTCACAAACGCGTCGATCTTCTCTTCCTCATCTTCGAACGCTCCCGGACACAATAGGCATAATTCTGTGAATCGTCTTTCGTACGTGGTAATATCAAATCCTTGGGTTCGTAACCCTCTAAGTTCTGTCTTGAGCTTATTGACCTCGGTTCTGGGACGGTACTTCTCGTTCATCAAGTGCTTGAATGCTGACCACGGTAGTGCGTAAGCATCATCTTGTCCCACTTGCTCTAGATAGATATTCCACCATGTTAACGCAGAACCTGTGAAGGTATGCGTAGCGTACTTCACTTTGTCCTCTTCAGTACACTTACTTATGGCAAACACCGATTCGACCTTCTCGGTCCACCGTTTCAATCCGATCGGTCCTTCGGTTCCATCAAATTCCAAAGGTTTGCAGGCAGTGAATTCTTTGTAGGTGCATCCTACACGATTTCCTGTACTGCTAGATCCAAGGTTATTGTTGGTATGTAGCGCAGCCTGTACTGCGGCTATGTTTGCAGCAAAAAAGGTACGAAATTCCTCTTCGCTCATATTCATGATTTGTCGAGTAGTCGGTGCCATTTCCTTCAAATAGTCAAATGAAACAAGTTAATCATACAGAATATTAAGAGTAGTCAATAGTATCTCGTAGCATAATATGAACTCATTTATAAAAGCTTTTTCTTCATATTAGCGTTTTATAAGTTTAAATTCGGGTAGTACCTACCCGTTAAGTTCATACTTAGTAGCTAATATACAATTCAACTACTACAATTCTATATGAAAAACTGATTATAATAATATTTCGCGTTCAAACTTTTACACGATATTCTACAAACTTACAATACCGCTTATTTTACATATAGCATGAAATATAGCACACAATAACTTTGATACAAGATAGTTGTGAAGATAATTCTAGCTAGTACACAAGTCGTTCAGCAAAGGCAATAAAGACACGTAATTCATACGTTCAGAAACAAGTCATGCATTCTGGTTTTACTAGGACTACTTCCCATCCTTGGTCTTGTGGAACATAACCGTTATGGCCGTTGATAAGGCAGCGTGTTGTAACATCGTCAAAGGGACGAGGGTTACGTAATGTCCAACAGTCCCGTAACAATCTAAAAATCTCATTTCTTACCCCAATTACCGACTCCGTCACTTGTGAGAACGTTTTGTTTAATAGTTGTAGCCCGATGTTCTTGTTCTCACTTTGGTGAGAAGCGAACATTACTAACCCGTAAGCATAACATGCTTCTTTATGTTGCATGTTAGCCGCTTTTTCTAAATCACGAAGTCCTATATTCGGATATATTGAGTCAAAATAATTTCTTAACCCGTTGCGTAAAATAGCATTTGGGTTCCCCGCAATATATGCGTCAAAGTAAACACATCGTAACTTATGGATTTCCCAGTGTGATATCCCCCATCTTTCGAACGAAAGCCTTTTATAAACCAAGGCATTCTTGGAACGTTCTTCGAATGTCTTACAAACTGATCTCGCCTTAAATAGTTGTGCCGAGGAATTCTGACCGACTCTAGACAAGATTTCATCAATCATGTCTCCGGGTAGGTCTCTTAAAATATTGGGTTGTCTATCAATTTTGTGTTTTTATACTGTAAAATAGACAAGAGTTAGATTCATAAAAAAATACTTATTAATACAAGCAATTTTTACATATATCATAAAGCATAAGCACACTATATTACATATATTACACCACACGAATACAACTATCTTATTCTGACTCGCTCGTTTCTTCTTCTTCAGTTTTGGTTCGGTTTGCCAAGTTTCTAAGGATATATGATGTTCCCCTAATACGAGCCGTCGTTTTCCACATTGGTTTAGAAAAACCTGGTGGTTTAGAGGTTCCCGGGTTTGTAGAATTTATGAAACTAGAACTTGTAGAATTTATGAAGAACACTTAGAACTTGAAGATAGAACTTGAGAGAGATCAATTAGATGAATAAAATTGAAGAATGAAAGTGTTTGTAGGTGTTTTTGGTCGTTGGTGTATGGATTAGATATAAAGGATATGTAATTTTGTTTTCATGTAAATAAGTCATGAATGATTACTCATATTTTTGTAATTTTATGAGATATTTCATGCTAGTTGCCAAATGATGGTTCCCACATGTGTTAGGTGACTCACATGGGCTGCTAAGAGCTGATCATTGGAGTGTATATACCAATAGTACATACATCTAAAAGCTGTGTATTGTACGAGTACGAATACGGGTGCATACGAGTAGAATTGTTGATGAAACAGAACGAGGATGTAATTGTAAGCATTTTTGTTAAGTAGAAGTGTTTTGATAAGTGTCTTGAAGTCTTTCAAAAGTGTATAAATACATATTAAAACACTACATGTATATACATTTTAACTGAGTCGTTAAGTCATCGTTAGTCGTTACATGTAAGTGTTGTTTTGAAACCTTTAGGTTAACGATCTTGTTAAATGTTGTTAACCCAATGTTTATAATATCAAATGAGATTTTAAATTATTATATTATCATGATATTATGATGTACGAATAACTCTTAATATGATATATATATATACATTAAATGTCGTTACAACGATAATCGTTACATATATGTCTCGTTTCAAAATCATTAAGTTAGTAGTCTTGTTTTTACATATGTAGTTCATTATTAATATACTTAATGATATGTTTACTTATCATAATATCATGTTAACTATATATATAACCATATATATGTCATCATATAGTTTTTACAAGTTTTAACGTTCGTGAATCACCGGTCAACTTGGGTGGTCAATTGTCTCTATGAAACCTATTTCAATTAATCAAGTCTTAACAAGTTTGATTGCTTAACATGTTGGAAACACTTAATCATGTAAATAACAATTTCATTTAATATATATATAAACATGGAAAAGTTCGGGTCACTACAATTCTTCCCACACTTAGCTTTTATTTATTCTTTTCTTTGCCTTTTTTATTCTCTTCTATTCCATTTTAAATGAATTCAACCATTTTGGGTTGTTTCTCCATTTATGTTCTCTCCGAGGTAACAATAATTTCGGCATTAACACCTAGTTTTATCGTTCATAAATATGTATAAACATGATTTTGAATTCAATTAGTTGAAAATTTTTCAAATTTTCACAAAATTTGGCAATTAAATTAAGTGTAAACCCGAGAGAATTTATAACCCTTCCCCACACTTGAGATCATGCAATGCCCTCATTTGCATGAAATCAGACTATAATTATAAATTCATGAGGTTGATTAGTGTAGAAAAGTGATTAAAAATACCGAGTTTGCAAACATATTGTTTTATATCACATTTGATATTTTACGTCTTGTCGTTAAAATTAGTAGCTTTTGCTGAACTTGATGTCGGTCTTTGAAAGTACGCTGTTTTACCGTGTTTTGTACATAAGATAAACTACAAACATATAATATATATATATATATATATATATATATATATATATATATATATATATATATATATATATATATATATATATATATATATATATATATATATATATATATATCTTTTTTTTATAAAACCTTTATTTATTAAAACAATTTAAATGAATACTTTTTTTTTTAAATTTTGTTTCCTTTTACTTTAGGTAGTTTCGGTATGTTTACCTAGTCCGTCCCTCGACAAAATTTAAAATTTGTCGTTTTTAAAGAGATTGTTTTAAAAGCAAAGATTTTTGGGTTTTTTTAATTTTTTTGGTATACTTTAGATCAATAATATTAAAAATAATGATAACAAAATTTGTCGCCTCGGGTAAATCAATTTCGGTTCCATGACCTAGTCTTTAACTTACGACGAATTTTAGAAATCATTTTTTTAAACGTAATAAAATAAAGTAAATTTTGTTTTTAAATTCACACAAAACTTAAATTTAAAAAAATGCATATTAATTTCATACAAAACCTACAAAACAAAAAAAATCAGAATGGGGGGGAGAAAACTAGTTCTTTAGTGTCTGCTAGTGGAAAAGACCAATCGGATTCCATTCTCAGAACTACACGAGAACAGAAGAACTAACCCTAGACAACATTATTTCTTAGAATATTTGAATCTCCCCACACTTAGGTAGCTGTGGTGTCGAATTTGTGAATAACTTCATTGTCAATTTCTCTTGGACCATAATCAACTTGCATATCTGTGACTTTTGCTTTAAGCCATTGGTCGGATTCCTGTGTAATATCCACAAATTCAACTAGTTTTGCCTTTTCTTTAGGCGATAGATTGGATACTAACCGGTTACATAACTTAAAGTTCCCCTTGGTTCTAGCATCACGAATCCGTTTAATAAGTTTCTCCATTGAACTATTAATAACGGGGTCATTTAATTTTGTATCAATAAGGATATTGTGCCTAAATATACGTTCATTTGGAGCACTATCAGTTCACTTAATACCTAAAACATATCATTAAAGTGTTTCGTTTAAACACACCCGTGGTTCCACGGATCATTTCACTAGTGTTTATACATTATTAGGCTAATTCCTTTGTTAAGAAAAACAAAAGTAATTATATAAATACTCATTAAGGCATAAATATTTATGCGTACGCGAAGATATTTTAACAACAATCCCTATGATGGTAACATTCACTTATTAGATTCAGATTATTATCAAATTTGGTTATGTATTAGATTGCTTACACACCTTCGGTAGTTAAACATGTAATACAACGGTTCATGTTAAGCTTGACGCGTTTTGGCCATAATCTGTTTATGTATTTGAAAAGGGTTATTATCCATAACGCCTATTTTTCAAACGAACTATAACAATTAAACCTGAAATAAGAAAATTGTCAAAATACAATCACAAGTCTTAAGGTGCCTTAGCGAGCCTTGTAACTAAGACCTTGTGACATGTGAACTCCTGGTGTTAAGGTGCTCTTGTGACCTTGCGACTGGGCGTGATCGGGTATGATCAAAATTTTCAGATCGCGATAACTTTTGATCTGTAGCTCGTATTTAAGCATTGATGTTTTGAAATGTGTATTTTTTTTAGAGATCTATATGTTTGTTTTAAAATCGAAGTCCCAATTTATAATCAATAATTGATCGCATATTGCGAGTTACGATATATGTACAAATGTGTTATTTTCGAGTTGTGTAATATAGTTTAAATTGATTGAGGATTCGTTTATTTTCTGTCAATAATAGAGGAGATTAAACTGATCAAAAATCGGAATGTTCTATAACAAGTTAGTAGCGGTCAAAGTGCGTTAAAAGTCAAAATCAACAAAAAAGGGTAAAATTAAAGGTATTTGAGGCAAAATTTCATAAAGATTGAATGGTGGGTAAATTTTACAAAGATTGCAATTCGCAAGTCTTGGCTCGCAAGGTACATCGCGACTTGCTAGGGAATTTTTCCAATTTTATATTTTTAGGGTGAATTGTTATAGTTCGTTTGGAAAATATGCGTTTTGGTCAATAACTCATTTGAAAAACACACAATCAAGGGCGGTGCTAAGAAGGGGCCGTCGGGGTCGGCCGCTCCTGATGATTGATTCTTATGTGTGTGTGTGTGTGTGTGTGTGTGTGTGTATGTATCTATATATATATATATATATATATATATATATATATATATATATATATATATATATATATATATATATATATATATATATATATATATATATATATATATATATGTTAAAATTTGATGTTTAATGTATTTATATGTTAAAACATGACATTTTATCCCATTTAGTTTTTAATTTTGAGATTTTGCATATCGGAGAAATTCCTGGATATGTCATTACAAAATAAGCAACGCATTGATATACGGAACTAAATTGGATTTAAACGCACAAAATAAGGAAATATATATAATATATATGTTAAGATAATTAGTAAGTACCATCTGTTTTTTTTTTTTATTCAAGTTGTGGTTTAATTTGTAATTGGTTATTATTATTATTATTATTATTATTATTATTATTATTATTATTATTATTATTATTATTATTATAATAATAAAAAACTTACAAGTTTTAAAACTTACAAAAAATTAGTGGGAAGCCTAGAGACAATCTGGGCCCCCACACCTCTAGCAATAGCAAAACCTATCCTAGTAAAAATATGAGCAGCAGCACCGGCACTAATATCTTGCGTCATCGAACTCTTCTGAACCCGCTTTAGCAAAGAAACAGCCTCCTTCTCTAATTCCCCCAGGGAAGAAAATGAGAAAGGAATGAACCCATAACCAATCGCCTGACAGCTAGATTCGTACTTGACCCGCTTCCGTCGAGCCGCATCAACCACAGCACGTCCAGGGACAAAGTCAGAAAGCCCAGACTGCGTCAAAGGAGAAGACCCTGTCAAGTCAACACAAACATCGCGACCATAATCCCAGGAATAAAGTAACACATCAGCAGGTCTGAGGGCCCTGTCGTTCCCTCCAGACAACCCAATGTCAACCTCCTTTCTCGCTGAAATCCCAGATCGATAACAAACATCAACAAGGGAATCCCGAACAATATTATGTCGATGCTTAATACCCACCATACCAGCACAAGACACGGCGTGATCCCCGAAAATATCCCCCGTAAAAACCCTTGAACAGGCGGAGCATGCCGTCGAGATAGAGAACAAAGGAACACCTAACCGGTAGCACAACACACATCGGTAAGTCTTTGCGTTCATCGTCTGACCCAACCCCAAAATAGGGACTGCCCTTAGCCAAGCAGATGTGTGATCACCCTGCTGTGATTTCCATAAGGCCGATTGTCGGGGAGATAACGAAAAAGTGGAAGCTTATGTGTTAATGTTCTTTACGTAATCATGCGTACTTTATTTAGTGGATCTATGATATACTTAACATAACTTTTGGCATATAAATAATCTACAGAGAGGAAGTTCACAAATATATTTTTAAAAATAAAAGTCGAAGTTAACTAACTTTTTAAAATGAGAAACAACGACGCAATTCTTAAACATATATAAAAGTTGACAAAACCATTCGAAAAAATATTAAATATATGTCAAACTTGAAATTAGTCAATCATATTATTCAATAATGTATATATAGTATTCAATAATGTATATTAAAAGTTTGATTAACTTGAAGTCATATAGATAACCCACTCGTGAGACATGCGAAAGATTATCTATTTAATTTTCCACACAAATATTACTTAATTTTAATTTAATACCATAGCTTAATTTTTTTTTTTTTGTTTAAGACAAACTCACACATACCACTATCACAAATTAATCTACGAAATACATACAAGCTATCTATAGAGGGACTCGAACATTGAATCTTCTAGTTGAAAATGTCACTCCGATACCATTAGGCCAATGATTCTTTGATCATGATAAAATTCTTCTTCATGCTTCATTTTCAGGAAAAAATAAATAAATAAATAACAAACCGAAAATTCAGCTCAGTTGAGTTAAGATTTTAGGTCTATTGAGTCTCGAAAAAAACTTACGATATAAACCACAAACTTAAAAAAAAAAAAAAAAAAAAAAAAAATTCTAATGGGTTTTCTTACAAACATATTGGGTCATATATACAGTAAATAAGGGAACAAGACTGATGGGTATCAATTCTTGAATCTCAATAAATATACAAATATGTCTAATGGCTCTTGGGAATGAGTTAAACAATACGTGAAACATGTATGAAAACATTTATTCATGTTATATCATTTATTATGTATAAAATATTTCTGACCTTTGACCTATTACCCAACATAACCCATTTGGAGCTTTTAAAAGTCTAACATGTTTCACCCATGACCTAATTCAATCTAAAACCGTTTTAACCTGTTACTCAAACCGAACTAAGCTGACTCGTTTGCCAAGTATAGTAAAAGTTAATTTTAATCAAAGTTCAAATGGAAGAAAAAAACTTAATGTAAACGTTTGTTGTTAAAGCATTACTCAAATATTATATCGCTCATATCGTTGTTTGCAGGGCTGGTCTCGAGAAATTAGAGGCCTAGAACAAGATGAAAAAAAGGCCCTTAGGCCCTAAGTAGTAATATAAGTTTTTTTTTAAATAGTCCTCCAAGTCTTGCTAGAGTGCTAATGGACTTTGATTTCTTTTTTATGGAGTCTTTGATTGTTGTTTTTGAACCTATTGTATTTCGTATTCGCTGCTTCAATTATGTTTTCATACTTCTCATGATTCTCAAATCTATAATTGTATATGTACATATAAAAAAAATTGGGCACCTAAAAATCATGGGGCCTGAGCGGTTGATCACCTTGCCACAGTCGCGACTGCCAGCGCACACCTGGCGAAAAACGACCGGAGCCACCGGACCACCCACAACCACCAACGAAAGAGATAGATCGGTCACCAAAATCGCCAATTTTGTAAAAGAAAAATAAAGGAAAACCGGCATAGCAATCCGGAAAAAAACGCCGGAGCAACTCCGACTCTCAGATTTACCGGCAGAAACAAGAGGGTGATAGAACATGTTCTGCCTTTTTTGTATTTTTATCAATTTCAATTTAACCTTTCAAATTTTTAGTAATTTAGTTTTCCCTTTAAACTTTTTTTTTTTTAAACAAGAATTTTCAATTAAAATCGGAATTTCAAACTCATTATACATTCAAAAAAATCCAAATTTCATAGAATGAACGTGTTTAAATCCACAATAAACATCCGAATTTTAGAAAATGTGTTTCCATCTAAATTATGAATCCAAACTTCAAAGGACACATGTGTCACATCCAAATATCAAGTAATAAAACTCACAATCATTTGTGTGTTTGTTGGCCGCTAACATAACTAGCCCCCATTAGTTATGAAGATCGTGTAATGCATGGAAGGGTCCTTAAAAAGGACACTGGTCAATGGCCGAACAGTTGTCCCAACCACTATACAATATGCATTTTTTTTGTTTTAATAATTATAATTATAATTATATTATATGGTTATTATTATATGCAAATAATTAAGTGCGTCAGTTTTTTACATATAAAGATATCTCAATCGTTATATGAAATTGTGTCTGAACTAACCATTCAGGCTTGCCTGAGTGGCCACCGAGTTGCCCAATGAAGTACACCACCCGGGTTCAATTCCTGGCTATGCCAAATTGTTCAAAAATGGAGTGTGACTAGAGGGTGCGCATAATACGCAATTCACCCGGTACTAGGTCTCGCGCTCGGGGGCTTGATTACCCGAGGTTTTACCTTCTATGGGAGAGCCAATGTGCTCGTTCATAGGAGGGTTTCCTCGCTTACTCAAAAAAAAAGAAAAAAGAAAAAAATTGTGTCTGAACTAAAATAATATTCAACCATATTATCAGTATGGAAATTACAGAGAGCAAAAATATTTTAATATCATACTAACGAAATTCTAGTTACAACAATGAAACAAAAAAGTCAAAAGTGATGAAAATAACTGTTAAATGACATTAATGAACTTTCTATCAAAGTCAAAAGACAAGAACGGTTAAATAATACTCCCTCCGTCTCATTCCAATAGTCCACAGACAAAAAACACGCAGTTTTAGAAAATCTCACTAACTTCATTTCTCCACCAATGAAATATCTTCTTTCCTTTCTATTTATGGAAGTGGACTATTAATTTGGGACAGCCCAAAATGGAATACTGGACTATTGGAATGAGACGGAGGTAGTAACTCATTGATGAACTTTTTTATTAAAGTGAACATACAAGTAGTCCATGTTTATTTGTTATCATTTTTTAAAAAGTAACAAAGAAAGTATATAACTAATGAATTTTTATCAAAAGAAGAAAAAACCTATCAAAATTTAAGTCGGTCTTGCAACAACAAATACAATACCTAAGGAACTAGCCAAGCTAAAAACGACCAAGTACATGTTAATTGACATATACATAAAAGTGTAGCATCACATCATGAAGAAATCATTTTTCTATACTGGCATTTTTCTATAGATATATGCATGTGTATGTCATTGAGGTTAGAAAGAAGGTGTTTAGAACGTTGTGTTCTAGCTCATGTTTTAGTGGCATACATCTTTTAACGAGAGGTCAGGAGTTTGACTCTCGTGGGGTGTAACATTGCACACAAGGTTGCGCCTTTACCGTTGAATTTTACTCAAGGCTGCCTTCTGCACATCGCGTTCCGAGGGTAGTGGGTGAGAGGGGGTTTTACGTACTGCTGTTAAAAAAAAAAAAAGGAAAAAAAAAAGGTGTTTAGTTGTATTGTAGAACTGCAATTTTTACAAAATTCTTTTTACCTTATTCTATTCATCAAAGAATCATTGCTTCCTGTTGCCAACTCAATATCATTTCTAAGATAAAAATATATATTGACATGTTGCAAGTAGGTCCTACACCATATTTTTTTATGTGCTTGCATACTTTCTGTTTATCACTTCCTATATATGTGGGAATTTTCACAAAGTTTTCATCAAACACTTTCTATTCACATCATCATTCTCCCATTTCTCTCTTAAATTTCTTAACACACAAAACTTGATTCAAACTTGAACTGAAAGAATCAAACAAGCCCTTAACTTAAGCAGATAAATTTAAACATGCCGATCGAAATTGTACAACAACAACAACCATGTGTTGAATTATCAAAGATAGCAACCTCAGAAACTCATGGTGAATATTCACCATATTTTGCAGGATGGAAGGCTTATGATGAAAACCCTTATCATGAAACAAGTAATCCTTCTGGGGTCATTCAAATGGGTCTAGCTGAAAATCAAGTAAGCACACAACATAAAAATTAGTCTTTTAAAACATAATATTCACAAAGACATTATTTGTTTATATTTTTGTCTATTATTGGAGTGAGCTAACAATGATTTTGGTTTCTTTTCATAGGTATCTTTTGATTTGCTAGAAGAATATTTGGAAACAAATATGGAAGCATCAAACTGGGGCCAAAAAGTTTCTGGCTTTAAAGAAAATGCTTTATTTCAAGATTACCATGGACTTCAATCTTTTAGAAAGGCAATGGCAAGTTTCATGGAACAAGTGAGGGGAGGTAAAGCCAAATTCAACCCCGATCGAGTCGTCTTAACCGCCGGTGCAACCGCAGCTAACGAGCTTTTAACTTTCATTTTGGCTGATCCTGGTGAAGCATTGTTGGTCCCAACACCTTATTATCCGGGGTAAGTTACCATACAAGTCAAAACTTTACTAACACCGAGCACAATGACAGGCCCAGTTGTACTGGGCCGGTCTTATTACCAGCTCGGTGTTTATAACTATTATGTAAATTTTTTGATATAATTTAATATTTATTAACCTTTTTATTTTTTAATATTGCAGATTTGATAGAGATATTAGATGGAGAACTAGTGTACAAATTGACCCAATCCATTGTGATAGTTCAAATAATTTTCAAATTACTCCTAAAGCATTAGAGGCAGCATATGATCATGCGAAATCAATGAACATAAAAGTGAGAGGTGTCTTAATCACAAACCCCTCGAACCCGTTGGGTGCAACGATTCAACGGAAAGTTCTAGAAGAGATTCTAGAATTCGTGACCCGAAAGAACATTCATCTAGTTTCAGATGAAATCTACTCGGGTTCAGCATTTAATGCAGACGAATTCGTTAGCATCGCAGAAGTACTCGAATCAAGAAACTATAAAGACGCAGAAAGATGTCACATTGTTTATAGTCTTTCAAAAGATCTTGGTCTCCCAGGTTTTCGAGTAGGAACAGTGTATTCGTACAACGATCAAGTCGTGACAACCGCAAGAAGAATGTCTAGTTTCACCTTGATTTCATCACAAACACAGTTTTTGTTGGCATCGATGTTATCAGATAAAAAGTTTACGCAAAAATACATAAAGATTAACCGAGAAAGATTGAAGAAACAATATGAAATGATCATCAATGGGCTTAAAAAGGCGGGAATCGAATGTTTAAAGGGAAATGCAGGCCTTTTTTGTTGGATGAACCTGAGTCCTTATTTGGCGGAACCCACAATCGAGAGCGAATTAGCCATCTGGAAGACGATTATGCACGAAGTTAAGCTAAATATCTCCCCAGGATCATCTTGCCATTGTTCGGAACCAGGGTGGTTTCGAGTTTGTTTCGCAAACATGAGTGAAGATACTCTTGAAATTGCATTATCAAGAATATCTGAATTTATAAAAAAGCAGAAGCTTGCAAGATAGACATTTTTTTTTTTTTTTTTTTGGGTAGTAATTATTTTTTAGGTGGCAAACCCAAATCAATTAAAATTAGGGATTTTGCTAATTCCCATTATCTGTAAATCTGTAAATCATAATCATACTAGGGATTTTACTTCTTTTTGCTCTTAATTTTTTTTTGGGATTTTTGAAATCGCCAAGATTTTTTGAGTTATAAATCCCTTTTGTATGTTGATAACTTTGTAGATCCATTGTATGATACATTTATCTAAAAAGTGAAAGTCAATGTTGCAACTTTGCATTCACATTCACATTATAAAAATTCACATTATAAAAATTGCATGTGAGCTTATTTGGTTTAAGTTTATCCATCATATCATTGAATATTTAAATCGATCGATGTTTTATAAACAAATAATAAATTGTACTCGTAGTACTTTATAACAAAAATCTTGTAACTAAAAAATATTGTCTATGAAGATGTATAGGTATCCAAATGTTATCCCATCGTTTAAGACTATGATTTGGTTAGATTGACGTCATAATGGGGTTACTCCATTTTTTAACATTGTCAATTTTCACACCTTAATAGTTAACACAAAATTTTGGGTAAAGAGTTTCAGCCGATAAGTATTACTAATAATGAATAATGAATAATTACAAGCTTTTCAACAAACAAGTAAGACTTATAGATAGGAAACAACTATGGTTACAAGCTGAATCAAGAACCAAACACCACCATAGAAATAAACCACCCTCGACACATTACGTTAGATTTGCCATGCTATCTTCATGTTCCGAACATGAGAGAGTCCTTGAACTTCATCAACATCAGTTTTAACCTCGCGATCTCATAGATGATGTTTGTGACGCCCCGTACAAAACCATCATGTAAGAATCGTCAACAACAGACCCATTACACGGTATAATACTACATGCTGTTTTAGAACAAGTTTTGCATTCATGAAAAGATAACGTTTTACAAAAGATAACGTGACACAAAGGTCGTTACAAGCCATTATTCAAATAACATAAGTTGTGAATGCAAGATAAAAGTTCCATGATTGAGACATCTCTAAGTAATGCAGCGGAAGTCTAACACAGCGAGTCTGTAACAACAAGTCTATAACACCAAGACAGCAAGTCTAACAGCGGAAGCAACAACGTCTAAGCACCTGAGAAATACACGCTTAAAAGGTCAACACGAGTGTTGGTGAGCTATAGTTTGTATTCAGTAATGTAATGTAGACCACGAGATTTCGTATTTAAAACAGTTATGAAAAGTATATGCTTATCCGTGGGCACCCGGTAACTAACTTAACGTAATAATAGTATCACCCCCTAAAAGTACACTTGGCGAGTGCGTATGTTCTCGAAGTATCAAACACCCGTTAAATGCTAGCGACTAGCCCGAGTGGGGATGTCAAACCCTATGGATCCATATCTAATATTCGCGTTCACCGGTTCAAAAACCAATGATTAAACGTTACCGTGCTAAGGGGAAACTTTGTGCCGTTATATAACCCACACATATGTAAAGTTTAAGTACTCGTGTCTAGTATGTAAAACATAAAAAGCGCATGTATTCTCAGTCCCAAAAATAGTAAAGTAAAAAAGGGAAGCTATAACTCACAGTGAATAAGCAGTAAAAGTCGATATGAAAAGTATGCAGGTAGTAAGTCGGTCCGAAAGGTTGTCAACCTAAGTCAAAGGTTACTAAGTCAGTATATTGTCCCAAAAGGTTTAAAAGTAAATAAATTAAGTCTTAAGTATCATCATCGTCATCATCATTAGTAAAAGATAATGTAAGTTTTCAAAAAGAATAGAGATCGAAATAAAAGGCTGACTTCGGACAGTTGCTATGACCTCTATACAAATCGAAAAGACGCGTGGTCAGTGGCCAAAGCTCCGTATGTGAGTCCTCTAACCTCTGTCCAATTTTCAGAACCTAACTCGTCTTCGTTTGACCGTGGAGACGGTTTAAGTGCGAGTAGGTCAGAATTTTCAGCACGGCGTTACAAAGGCGTAGTGACTTTCGGAAGGCTATAAATCCTAAACCGTATATCGGATTTAGGAGAGGCCTAAATGAAAAGTCATCTAATCGAAACGAAGTATCTGAAAATCACTTTTATAGAAGTCCAGGAGTCTGATCAGACCCCTAAAAACGGCAAAATATTGCTCAAGTGGGTTTCTTGGTGCTTGATGCTCATCACGGTTCTCATCCTTGATGCGTGTAAGCTTCAAGTGTACAACTCTTTGATGTTTTAGCATCACTTTGACCAAGTTTCTACCATCAACACACAACTAAGAGTAAAAGCTATCATTCTACAAGTTTTGAACATCAAGGTTGCCTCTATATTGCATAAACCCAATAAAGCTTCAACCTTTGTCCTTTTTACACAAGTTTAAGCATCTACATCATGTGAGATGATAAAGACTTGATCTTTATCATCACAACAATCACAAAAAGGTTCCAAGTAAGTGAGATCTACAATAATAACTTAGATCTCAAGTATTAAGAAAACCCTAAGCTAGAAAACTTGGATCTTTAAAGCAAAAGACTATATCTTCAAGTTACATGAAGGATTCAAACCCAAGTTTGAATCTACAAGATATAACAAGATCAAAAAGCTAAAAAGCTAGATCCTTTAATGATGATGATGATGTCGACAATGAGGAGAGAAGAAGAAGAAGAAAAAAATTTAAAACTTACATTTTTTAGAGTGAAAAAGACTAGAGAGAGAATTATAGAATAAGAGTGTGTAATTTGTGAATGAGATCAAGTGTAAAATGGGTGAGGTTTGTGTGGTATTTATAGGGGGATGGGGGTGGGTTGGTCGTAGGTTTTAAGGGGACAAGGGGGGACCACTTTTGCTTTTTGATTAATGGTTGTCTAAAGTTGGTGCTTATGTTGGGATCCCATGCAACAATTGTGATTATGGTTAACAAAAATGCTAGTATGTTCCCTCTAATAAATGGGTATTTGTGTTACATTTATATGGGTCATAAACTTATTAAAATTGGACTAATTAAATAGTCCATTAGCTAGAGTTGGGTGAGCTTAAGTCCAACAAGGTAGAAAGTCCAACAAGACTAACTAGTGAGCATAAGTAAATTACTAAGCGTAATTAAGCAACCAAAAGCCCAAGTAATTGTCATTATAAAATAACAATTAGTATTACGTAGTCATAATATTCCAATTATGACCAAAGTCAAACGTGTAACAAAATACATAGCTCGTTTTAAACGTCAAGTGACACTAACGGTCATAAAAGCATTCGGGGATCAAGTTATGTAACTACGCACTTAATGGCACGTTGTAAGGTATGAACGAAAGTAATTAATCATGAAATAAGATCCCAAAATATAATATAGTTTAGTACGCACAAATACGCAGTTTAGCAGAAAGTAACAAGCACAAATACAATTCGAAAAAGTCGGGTCGTTACATTACCCACCTGTTAATGAAAATTTCGTCCCGAAATTTTAAGCTAAGGTAGGTGGTAGAGTTGTGAGGAGGTGAGGATACTTCTGCATCATCTGATCCTCTCGCTCCCAAGTAAACTCAGGTCCTCGTTTAGCATTCCAACGGACTCGGACAATTGGAATCTTGTTGCGTTTCAAGGTCTTGACCTCACAGTCCATAATTTCAACAGATTCTTCCACAAAGTGGAGTTTGTCATCAATCGTAAGCTCCTCGAGTGGTATGACAAGTTCCGGTTCAGCAAGATATTTCTTCATATTCGACATGTGGAAAGTGGAATGAACTGCACTCAACTGAGTCGGAAGATCCAAACGGTAAGCAACGGGTCCAATACGCTCCAAAACTTCAAAAGGACCAATATATCGCAAATTTAGCTTCCCACGCTTTCCGAAACGGATTACACCTTTCCAAGGTGTGACTTTCAACATCACTCGGTCACCTACTTGGAATTCGCGATCTTTACGCTTAAGGTCGGCATAGCTCTTTTGATGATCACGGGCCGTCTTGAGCCACGCTTGAATTTGGACAATCTTCTCGGTTGTTTCATGGATGAGTACGGGTCCGGTGATTTGCTTTTCACCTACTTCGGCCCAACAGATAGGAGAACGACATATGCGGTCATACAAGGCTTCGAAAGGTGCGGCCTTAATGCTCGCGTGATAGTTATTGTTGTAAGAGAATTCGACTAGCGTCAAATACTTCTCCCAAGCCTTTCCGAAATCAATTACACAAGCACGCAACATGTCCTCCATGGTTTGAATCGTGCGTTCGCTCTGTCCGTCGGTTTGCGGGTGATACGCAGTACTCATATCTAAATGTGTTCCCAAAGCTTCTTGTAAAGAACGCTAAAATCTAGAAGCGAAACGGGCATCTCGGTCTGAAATAATCGATAAGGGTACACCGTGTCGAGATACAACTGTAACAACCCAACCCGTTAACCAACCAAAACTGTAAAATAAAAAAAAATTGAACCAGCACATCTGGACGGCGTCCAGTACTAAAGCCTTGGACGACGTCCAACAAATTTGGACGGCGTCCAGTTTAACTAACAGGGACTGACCAGTTTTCTTTTTTTACGTGAACGAAAAACCCGCTTCCCGACACTTTCCAAAGAAGTATATTTTCACAACATATCAACATAAGTAAAACTAAGGGATTTCCACAATAAAAACTATTTTTACATCACAGGGCCCACATATGCCCAAAATACCATTAAGTACGAAATACGAGTTTCGACCACAAAAAGTTTAATTGCCAAACGTCACTAGAGCATGGTGTTTGGGGTTAAACTACCCAAATCTTGGTCGAACTTCCAAAAAGCTAAAACCCCCGAGAGCCACTAATCCAAGTGAATACCTTTGCCCTTATCCAAGCCGGATCCTAAAAAGGTAAACAACGAGAGGGTAAGCTAACGCTTAGTGAATGCAATAATTATACACATACATATATAACCTACGTACTTGCAATCACATACACAATTACCTCATACACGCTAGCAATATAAAAGACGTACCAACGCAATGTATAACGCTAAATCTCCAAGACCACAAGCTAGCACAAAAAATAGCATATATAACTCGAATAATATAAAGTGCCACACTACAAACACATAACCATGGTTAACCAATAGTACAAAAGAATGGTACTTCGAATTTCCCATCGGTGTTCCCAACAACCGTTAGCGTACAAAGAATTATAACACTAACCCCGGAGTGGTATCGATCGCCCGAACTTTAAAACCACCCGTCACGTGTAATGTGGTATCGAACGCCCGAACTTTAAACCCACTATACACGCCCACACACATACATGACATGGCATCGAACGCCCGAACTTAAACCCATATCATATATTGACCCGATGTGGTATCGACCGCCCGAACTTAAACCCACATCGAATCTCGTACAAGTAAATACATTATATACACACATGTATAATCATTCCACTCACCTTGTCGACTTGGCGAGATTTCCAACAATAACTTGTAACCTTCAAAGCGAGTCACCTAACATAATTAATTCTCAATTAATTCACATAATAAGTTGGACTTTCCACCAACTACCCTCACTAGTGCATTTATGACCCATTTGCACTAGATTCACACATTAAAGGTCAAGACTCCCAACTAATCACTAAAAGCTAGTGATTAAGGTTCTAAGACTTCCATCAACACATAACTAGGGTGTTTTCATACTCAATTTAACCCGCTAGGTCAAACCCACCCATTTGACCCATTTCAAGTCAACCATAAACTCTAGAACCAATTTTACTAACAACACAAGTGAGCTAGTGATTAACCAACCCATTTCGACGCATTTACACCATTTAACACTTGAAACCCTAGGTTAGTAAATCTTGAGTCTTTCATGACTCATCCTTACCCAAAATCCCCAAAATCACCAATTATGGGTTTTAGGTTCAACACTAACCCAAACCCTAACCCTTTAACACTAATTAAGTAAGAAAATGAAGATTAGGACTTACCACTACTATCACCGCGTAGCTAGCAACTAGATGAACAACTTTAATACTCGAGGTAGGACCCGGAACTAGCTTCTCCTTCCTTTCCTTGAGTTTTCTCACACTAGAAATCTCTCTCTCTCTAAACTTGAAGTGGTAGGGTTGAGGTTGTTGAAAGTGGAGTAATGACACACCCCAAAACTAATCTAGTGGCCTTAAACACGTTCCAAAGTGAAAATACCAAAATACCCCTTCTAAAATATCTAAAAACTCTCAGCTGGCCCGCCAGTTATTCTGGACGGCGTCCCAAAATCTGGACGGCGTCCAGTCCTTCAAAGTTGGACGGCGTCCCAACTTGCTGGAAAAACAGGATGTTACAACAACTTCCTTTATATATAGTTGCGCGAGTTTCTCCATCGTATCAGTTTCCTTCATGGCTAGGAAGTGTGCAGATTTGGTAAGACGGTCAACGATATCCCAGATGGTATCATAACTGCCTACCGTCTTCGGTAGCTTCGTGATAAAGTCCATTGTTATTCCTTCTCACTTCCATTACGGGATTTCGGGTTGCTGAAGTAATCCGGATGGCCTCTGATGTTCGGCTTTGATCTTGGAACAAGTTAAACACTTTCCAACGTAAGTCGCAACATCCTTCTTGAGGTTCAGCCACCAATATTGAACCTTGAGGTCGTGGTATATCTTACCAGCTCCTGGATGAATTGAATACCTCGACTTGTGGGCTTCATCTAGAATTAGGCTTCGTAAATCCCCATAACTAGGCACCCAGATTCTTCCGGCAAAGTATTGGAGTCCAGTCTCCTTGACCTCGACTCAAGAAACGAGAATGTTCAAGTGCTCTTGAGCAATATTCTCTTCCTTGAGAGCTTCCTCTTGAGCTACACGGATTTGGCTATTGAGATTCGTGTGAATGGTGACGTTCAAGGCTCGAACACGAAGGGGTACCATTCTTTCCTTTCGGCTCAAGGCATCAGCTACAACATTTGCCTTTCCAGGGTGGTAGCGAAGTTCACAATCATAGTCGTTCAACGTCTCGATCCATCGACGCTGTCTCATATTCAGTTGCTTTTGATCAAAGATGTGTTGGAGGCTTTTATGGTCGGTGAAGATAGTGCTCTTGGTTCTATACAGATAGTGTCTCCACAGTTTGAGTGCAAAGACAACGTCTCCAAGCTCAAGATCGTGAGTAGTGTAGTTTCGCTCGTGAATCTTCAGTTGTCGAGAGGCGTAAGCGATAACCTTCTTCCGTTGCATCAATACGCACCCAAAACCTTGTCGGGAGGCATCGCAATACACAACGAAATCATCACTGCCTTCGGGAAGGGTCAGAATAGGAGCGGTGGTTAACATCTACTTCAGGGTTTGGAATGCCGACTCTTGCTCGGTTGCCCAAACGTACTTCTTCCCCTTGTGAGTTAACGTGGTCAAAGGACGCGCAATCAAAGAGAAACCTTCGATGAATCTACGATAGTAACTGACGAGGCCTAAAAATTGGCGGATATGAGTAGGAGTAGTGGGGGTTTTCCAATTTCTGATGGCTTCGATCTTCGCGGGATCGACCTTGAACCCTGATCGCTCACAATATGACCAAGAAATTGGACTTCCTTCAGCCAAAATTCACACTTGGAGAATTTGGCATAGAGTTGCTCTTGTCTCAAGAGTTCATGCATGAGTCGAAGATGTTGCTCATGTTCTTCTTCGCTTTTGGAATAGATTAGGATATCATCTATGAATACGATAAACGGCTTGCATACGCGATTCATGAGATCCATAAACACGGCAGGTGCATTGGTTAAACCGATTGGCATCACAAGAAACTCATAATGACCATAACGGGTTCTGAACGCAGTCTTCATCACATCGCTCTCCTTCACCCTCAACGGGTGATAAACTGATCGCAAATCGATCTTGGAGTAAACACTGGATCCTTGCAGCTGATCGAAAAGATCGTCAATTCTAGGAAGGGGATATCGATTCTTGATCATCAACTTGCTCAGTTCACGATAATCGATACACATACGGAAAGATCCGTCCTTCTTCTTCACGAACAAAATAGGTGCGCCCCAAGGCAATGAACTCAGTCGGATAAATCCACGGTCTAGTAGTTCCTGCAGTTGACTCTGCAACTCTTACAGTTCGGAAGGTGTAAGTCGATAAGGTGCGCGAGCTACAGGTGCAGCTCCTGGCACTAGATCGATTTGAAACTCCACTGATCTCGGTGGCGATAATCCAGGCAACTCTTCCGGAAAGACGTCGGGAAATTCGTTCACAATTCGCACTTCATCCACACTCTTCTCCTCAGTTTCTAGTTTCTTCACATGCGCCAGAACAGCAAAACGCCCCTTTTTCATAACCTTTTGTGCCTTCATGCAACTAATAAGGTTTAGCTTTGGGCTACATCTCTCTCCGTAAACAATTAGTGGCTCACCATCTTCGTGTGCTATACGAAGAATCTTCTCTCCAGAAATAACTTCTGTTCTCACTTTGGACAACCAGTCCATACCGACTACCACATCAAAACTCTCCAACTTAATGGGTATCAAATCAATCTCGAAATTCACACCAGCTAAGTTTATAATACCTCCTCGGCCAATTTGGTAAACTTTCTCAAGTTTTCCATTGGCTACCTCAACAAGTATACTCTCATCCAAAGGCACTAATGACCAATCTATCTTAGAGCAAAAGTGTCTACATACATAACTCCTATAGGCACTGGTATCAAACAGGACAGAAGCTAACAGGTTATTGATAGTGAATGTACCTGTAACCAAGTCAGGATCTTCACAGGCATCTCTGGCATTCATGTTGAAGACTCTTCCACTTGCTGGCCCGCCATCCTTCTTCTTGTTAGGACATTCATTCTTGAAGTGGCCCTGCTGACCGCACTCAAAGCACTTCCTTGGTCCACTTGGGTTTGTCCTCACAGCTGGGGCGTTGATCTTACAATCTCTGCCGATGTGTCCAGTCCTTTTACACTTCTCACATACTACGTTGCAGTATCCAGTGTGATGCTTGTAGCATCTCTTACACTGGGGTAGACTACCTTTGTAGTTAGGGTTAGAGCTAGGGTTCGGGTTAGGGTTCCTCCAGTCATTGTTTCCCTTGAAATTCTCATACCTCTTAGCCGGGTTCTGGTCAAAACCTTTTCCCTTACTTTCGTCCCACTTTCGTTTCCCATAACTAGCTCCCGATTCTGATTTCACCGTCTCTGGCTCATGGCAGGTAATTTGATTCATCAGGGTGTGCGCCATACGCATAGCTTCCGGTACATTCGCTGGTTTCGAAGAAGTGACATTTCCCTGAATGTCCTTGGGGAGTCACCACAGATACCTCTCCATCCGTTTGAACTCAGGTGTAACCATTGTGGGGCACATCAATGCCAACTCCAAGTACCTTCGGTTATAGCCATCAAGATCAGTTCTTACAACTTTCAGTTCCCAAAACTCCGCTTCCATTTTCTGAATTTCGGTTCTGGGGCAGTACTCCTCGATCATAGCCCTCTTAAACTCCTCCCAAGGTGTAGCATAAGCTTCGTCAATTCCTTGCGCCTGGGTGAGCGTATTCCACCTAGTCAAAGCGTCATCCGACAAAGTGCAGGATGCGAACTTAGTCTTATTTCCTTCGGATCAGTTACTCACACGGAACACATATTCCAACTTCTCAAACCATCTCGTCAGCCCAACTGGCCCTTCTGTTCCACTGAAATTGTGGGGCTTACAGCTCTAAAATTCCTTGAAAGTACACCCATTCTGGAAGTTCGGGTTAGCCGGTGGAGCTGGAGCAGGGTTGGCATTTGCAATAGCTGCGGCTACTCGAGCGGCTATCATCTCCTCAAGTTGTGCTGCTGTGGGCATTTCTCTTGGACTTTGTAGTGACCCGGAAAATTTCGACTAATTTTAAACCAAACTCTCGATACGATTTAATATCTTTGACACGATAAGCAAAGTCTGTAATGTTGAGTCTCGAAAATTTTGAACTGTTTCATATATTCAAATGACCTTCGACCATTCCCGACGATTCACGAAAAACTGTTTGTAAATAGATGACCTCACCCCCACTAAATCCTTCGCTGAATTCTCATCTGTTTATTTTCGAATGCTTTTGCTTGATTATTTGTTTCCCCGTTTCTAACTGGATCGAGATACATACTATATAATTGTTGGGCCGAAAAGTTGCTGGATGTAATTTGGCCCAAGAACCTTTAGTTAAGTATTGGGCCGGTATCTTCAGTTGGGTCGAGGAGATTTGGGTCGGATCATCACCCAATTGTTTTGCAAACATCGAACGGTTGATATTTTCTTTTTCTTTCGAAGGAAGTACAAGGAAGATGATGATGATGTAGTTTGATGATGATAGTTTAAGATTAATCATGGTGATGATAAGTGTTAGATTATGATGATGATTGAGTAAAGGAAATGAAACAGCAGAGCGATGGTTAGGGTGTGGTGTTTATGAACGAGAGATCACGGGTTCGAACCAAGACTGCTGCAAGCTATTTATTTCTTTTTGTCTTTGGGCCATTAATCGCTACTTGGGCCGAGTATTCTTTTCAGTTGGGCCGAAGGAGTCCTCTTTGGACTAGGAAGGTTGGGCTGTGTCCCATTATGTGTTATTGGGCTGAAACGAAAATAAATAGATTAGATAGTTTTAGTTGAGAGTGTAAACAAAAAAGTAGAAGCAGCTAAGTGGTTAAGAGGTGGTGTCGGGTAGCAAGAGGTCTCGGGTTCTAGCCCCGGCGTGGGCGTTTGTTTTTAGGAAAGCTTTTGAAAGGTAGTTACTTATCAAATTTCTTTTTATTATTGTTATTGTTATTATCATTATTATTATTATGATTATTATTATTATTGCTATTATTAATATTTACTACTATCACTATTATTACTAATATCATACTGTTTGTATTATTATTAATATGATCATTTAAAATATCTAATAAGACTATAATTATTATTAAACTTACTACTATTATTAAAAATATTATTTTACTAAAACTATCATGTTTACTTTATAATTACGAGTGAAACTATCATTTTGACAAATAAATCTTTTGTATATTATATATACTTTTTACATATACTAGGATTATATTAATATTTCATATAACAAACTAATGATATTTCATGAATACAATACTAATCACATATATAGATATATAGGTATATTAATATAACTAAATGTATAAACATTAACCAATATAATTATATATACACAAAATTAATATATATACAATATCATATAAAATATAATAAAAGTATACGTTTTAAAATGAAATTTAGTATAAATTCTATATAACTATAAATATATAAATAATACATAATAATAAATAAAATTTTGTGATTTACAATATATGCATTAATAAATATACAAATGATATAGGTTCGTGAATCCAAGGTCAACCCTGCATTGTTCAGTTGTTCAATATAGTCATATGTATTTTTACTACAAAATACATTAGGTGAGTTCATTTGCTCCCTTTTACTCTTTACATTTTTGGGACTGAGAATAAATGCGCTGTTTTTAAAACTGCTTTATTAAATGCTTTTGAAATACATTTTTGAACTGCGAATACATGAAATGCTTTTATAAATGTTTGACGAGATAAACACAAGAAAAACATTCCTCGAATGAATTATTATCCAGACAGAAGTTCTGCGGATTATTATTGAATTATGTGGACATGATAATTGCCACCATTGAATTATGTGGACATGATAATTGCCACCATTGAATTATGTGGACATGATAATTGCCACCAGTTGATGTGAATGTTATATATCGAGAGAATGATTTTATACACAGGTTATGTGTATGTTATTTTTGTGCACAAGATATGTGTACGGTTACTATGATTTATGAAAATGGTTTCGTACACGAGAAAGATGTACTATATTTAAAATATATAGCATGTACATTACAGGTGGGTATAGGATTTGGGCCCATTTGTACCATGCAGCATTTAAATTTTGTGGTCTATCAAAATGATGAATTTTATTATTTTAAGATAAACCTATGAACTCACCAACCTTTTGGTTGACACTTGAAAGCATGTTTATTCTCAGGTATGAAAGAAATCTTCCGCTGTGCATTTGCTCATTTTAAGGACATTACTTGGAGTCGATTATAGCTCTGGGATCAAATGTTGATGACTTCGTCCAGATGGATTAGGACGGGGCATTTCAGACCTCTTCCATTAGCCATCGATCTTCCAAACAAAATTTCGACTTAAGTCAAAATCCAGCAAAGTCACGACATACGTTAAACAACATGGAAACGACACAGTACACGATAACTAAGCATGGCAACAAGCAGCACATAACACAAAAGCCAATATGTAATAAAAAGCCGTATAATAAATCAACAACAGTAATTCCATTCATAGTAAGAAAATTGCATACAACAGCATAAGGTTCGTACAATACATAAATGAAAATCAGGAAACTACAAACAGAATACATAAAGAAATCTAATACAACAGTCCTAGGGCGATGGTGGGTAAATGATGTCCATCGTGTGGGACATCTGGTCCTCGAGCTCAGTTACCCGAGTACGGAGGGCATGCACTTCCCTCGTCAGTTCCTCGATGATAGGAGATGCTGGTGGGGTAGGTGGTGCAGATGGTGCAGATGGTCCAGATGATACGGATGTAGTACTAGAAGTAGACGGCTCTGAGCGGGCGACCTTACACACTAATGGATCAGAAGGATACTTTACAGCCCTCTTACGGGCTGTGACCCTAACCAACTGTCCATGTGCGTTCACGAAAGGCTTTCCTCCATTAACCCCTGGAATAACAGTACCATCGAAGCGGTACCGCTTCTTCGGCGGGGTAGAGGGTGGCTACACGGGCTCCTCCTCGGAATCCTCCTCAGAATCCTCCTCAGAATCCTCCTTGCTGGTGTCATCGGATGATGATTCGTCTGAATCGTCGGAAGGTAGTGAAGGTACATCATGTACGGGTGGATGTGTATGGCCGGTGGTCATAAGTCGATATCTGCCAGGTGTAATCGGTACGACACGTCCGTCAGCGGTGCGTCTAGCCCAATGTCCATGATCGTTACGGAACGGACCGTCTCCGTTTCCACCAGGGATCACAGTACCACCGGAATGGTGCTGTGGCTCCGGGAGCCTAGGGATGGGTGGAGCTGGAATCTCCTCAGGATCCTCGTCTCCGTCTGAGACGTCCATCAGGTCAAGCGCGTGTCTACTATCTCCAGAAGACGAATCGCCGGAGTCGCCGGAGGGTAGCGGTGAATCAGCAACAATAGTAGGCGAAGTAGCAGGCGTATCCGAGTCACTCTCGAAGTCAAAGGTCATGGGCGCCATGCCTGACATCTGAACAAGGAAAAATAACATTTTCCATGTCAGTAAGACATATAGCAAGCACGTAATCAGGCACTACAACATCCTAGCAGTACATAGCATGGCAATCGTAACAGTATTAAACAAAAGTAACATGCAATCAAAGACAGATAGTAGCATGCAGCAAGTTCACATAGCAGTAAAGGTAAGCATTAGCATGCATTAGTAGTAAGCAGTAACAAGTAAACGAGCAAGTTGTAAATTAGTCCTATTAGCGAGTCCTACTCGGCTCAGTCAAGACTCACTAATGCAACCTAATTCCCTACAACCGATGCTCTGATACCAAATGTGACGCCCCGTACAAAACCATCATGTACGAATTGTTAACAACAGGTCCATTACACGGTATAATACTACATGTTGTTTTAGAACAAGTTTTGCATTCATAAAAAGATAACGTTTTACAAAAGATAACGTTTTACAAAAGATAACATGACACAAAGGTCGTTACAAGCCATTATTCAAATAACATAAGTTGTGAATGCAAGATAAAAGTTCTATGATTGAGACATCTCTAAGTAATGCAGCAGAAGTCTAACACAGCGAGTCTGTAACAGCAAGTCTATAACACCAAGACAGCAAGTCTAACAACGGAAGCAACAACGTCTAAGCACCTGAGAAATACACGCTTAAAAGGTCAACACGAATGTTGGTGAGCTATAGTTTGTATTCAGTAATGTAATGCAGACCACGAGATTTCGTATTCAAAACAGTTATGAAAAGTATATGCTTATCCGTGGGCACCCGGTAACGAACTTAACGTAATAATAGTATCACCCCCTAAAAGTACACTTGGCGAGTGCATATATTCTCGAAGTATCAAACACCCGTTAAATGCTAGCGCGACTAGCCCGAGTGGGGATGTCAAACCCTATGGATCCATATCTAATATTCGCGTTCACCGGTTCAAAAACTAATGATTAAACGTTACCGTGCTAAGGGGAAACTTTGTGCCGTTATATAACCCACACATATGTAAAGTTTAAGTACTCGTGTCTAGTATGTAAAACATAAAAAGCGCATGTATTCTCAGTCTCAAAAATAGTAAAGTAAAAAAGAGAAGCTATAACTCACAGTAAATAAGCAGTAAAAGTCGATATGAAAAGTATGCAGGTAGTAAGTCGGTCCGAAAGGTCGTAAACCTAAGTCAAAGGTTACTAAGTCAGTATAATGTCCCAAAAGGATTAAAAGTAAATAAATTAAGTCTTAAGTATCATCATCGTCATCATCATTCGTAAAAGATAAAGTAAGTTTTCAAAAAGAACAGAGATCGAAACAAAAGGCTGAATTCGGACAGCTGCTACGACCTCTATACAAATCTAAAAGATGCGTGGTCTGTGGCCAAGGCTCCGTATGTGAGTCTTCTAACCTCTATCCAATTTTCCAAACCTAACTCGTCTTCGTTTGACCGTGGCAACGGTTTAAGTGCGAGTAGGTCATAATTTTCAGCACGTCGTTACAAAGGCGTAGTGACTTTCGGAAGGCTATAAATCCTAAACCGTATATCGGATTTAGGCGGGGCCTAAACAAAAAGTCATCTAATCGAAACGAACTATCTGAGAATCAATTTTCCAGAAGTCCAGGAGTCTGATAAGACCCTGAAAAACAGCAAACAAATGCTCCGGTGGGTTTCTTGGTGCTTGATGCTCATCACGGTTCTCATCCTTGATGCGTGTAAGCTTCAAGTGTACAACTCTTTGATGTTTTAGCATCACTTTGACCAAGTTTCAACCATCAACACACAACTAAGAGTAAAAGCTATCATTCTACAAGTTTTGAACATCAAGGTTGCCTCTTTATTGCATAAACTCAATAAAGCTTCAACCTTTGTCCTTTTTACACAAGTTTATGCATCTACATCATGTGAAATGATAAAGACTTGATCTTTATCATCACAACAATCACAAAAAAGTTCCAAGTAAGTGAGATCTACAATAATAACTTAGATCTCAAGTATTAAGAAAATCCTAAGCTGGAAAGCTTGGATCTTTAATGTTCTTGAAGATCCTTAAAGCAAAAGACTAGATCTTCAAGTTACATGAAGATCATAAACACAAGTTTTGATCTTTATAATAAAATAAAGGAATCATAAGCTAGAAAACCTAGATCTAACAAGTAAATGAAGATTCAAAGCTAGAAAGCTTGAATCTTTCATGTTCTTGACGGATTCAAACCCAAGTTTGAATCTACAAGATATAACAAGATCAAAAAGCTAGATCCTTTAATGATGATGATGATGTCGAAAATGAGAAGAAAAGAAAAAGAAGAAGAAGAAGAAGAAGAAAATTTAAAACTTACACTTTTAGAGTGAAAAAGACTAGAGAGAGAATTAGAGAGTAAGTGTGTGTAATTTGTGAATGAGATCAAGTGTAAAATGGGTGAGGTTTGTGTGGTATCTACAGGGGGATGGGGGTGGGTTGGCCGTAGGTTTCAAGGGGATAAGAGGGGGGGGGACAACTTTTTCTTTTTGGTTAATGGTTGTCTAAAGTTGGTGCTTATGTTGTGATCCCATGCAACAATTGTGATTATGGTTAACAAAAATGCTAGTATGTTTCCTCTAATAAACGGGCATTTATCTTACATTTATATGGGTCACAAACTTATTAAAATTGGGCTAATTAAATAGTCCATTAGCTAGAGTAGGGTGGGTTTGAGTCCAACAAGGTAGAAAGTCTAACAAGACTAACTTGTGAGCATAAGTAAATTACTAAGCGTAATTAAGCAACCAAAATCCCAAGTAATTGTCATTATAAAATAACAATTAGTATTACGTAGTCATAATATTCCAATTATGACCAAAGTCAAACGTGCAACAAAATACATAGCTCGTTTTAAACGTCAAGTGACACTAACGGTCATAAAAGCATTCGGGGATCAAGTTAAGTAACTGCGTACTTGATGGCACGTTGTAAGGTATGAATGAAAGTAATTAATCATGAAATAAGATCCCAGAATATAATATAGCTTAGTACGCACAAATATGCAGATTCGCAGAAAGTAACAAGCACAAATACAAGTCGAAAAAGTCGGGTCGTTACAATGTTGAACAACTAAGTTGGGTCCTCGACTACCCCTTAAAAATCTACGCATTACGTTCATAAATAATAAACGTATGCAGCAAATAATAACTTCAGTAACAGCATACGAGAGACCTTATGATTAGCATATAGAATAATCTTTGCACCTTAATACAAATGTTTTTTTACATATTAATTATTCACTTATAACTTAACCCACGACTTAGTGTTAGTAATAACTTAGGACAAGAGCAAATAGAAGAAAGCGGTTTGTGTTTTCAAGCTTTGGAATGAAGATGGAGATTGGCTCGGTTTAAAACGGGCGTGGTTTTTTGAAGGCCTTGTGACGCGGTTTGTTACCCCCGTCAACGGCTACTTTAAATGGAAATGGATCGTCTAATGTTCTTTCATATTCTCTCGATAATCTGTCTGGAAAAGAAGTTCGTCTTGACAAGGTTAACGGCAAGATCTTCAAACCGGGTCTTAAAGATCGTGAGGTCGCTTAGGTTGCTTCGGAATGTTTTCTCGATTTGGTTGGTTTCGGTTATGTCGCTTCGAGTGTCGGTTTACTTGTTTTTGTTAGAAATTGTGTTCACTTTATTTGTTGGGAAGTTATCCCCCATCGGCCATGTGATTCAACAAATGTATGCATATAAGTCTAAGGAGAAATCCCTATATCACCAATTGGTTTTAGAAAAGGATGGAAACCTGGGTTTATATGTTAGACATGTTGTTCGGGCTATACGATTTATTAATTCTGTCATGGTATCAGAGCTCAGGTAAGCGGTTTTACAAAGCTTGTCCGAGTCAGGCCCCCATGTGTGTGCCGCCGTCGCTACAAAGTGATTGAGTCAGGCCTCTATCGTGTCGCCATCTCTACAACCGTTCCACGCCTCGATGTGAGGGGGCGTGTTGGGAAATTATCTCACATCGGCCATGTGACTTAACAAATGTATGCATATAAGTCTAACAGAAAGTCACTCTATCACCAATTGGTTTTAGAAAATGATGGACTCTTGGGCTTATATGTTAGACATGTTGTTCGGGCTATACGTTTTATTAATTCTGTCAAGAGGTATTCTGTTTACTTGTGTCGCTATATTTTCTGATTTGTTTGTGATTACTTTTTAGTTTATACCGGTTAGGCTCGGTTGTATATAGCGAAAGCTTGATGTGTTGTATTCGGTTATGTTTTCTAGTCTCGAGTCTTCCGTTATTTTGTTCTATTTTTGTTTTGTATTTTTCTATCATTCGATCAAATTGTCTTAGTTATACACTTTTTGTTATATTCGGGAAAAAAATTAGAGGGACACAAAACGGTTGAATTTAGTATGTAGAAAATAAAAAGGCTACCAAACACATGTTTGCTCATCTAACGCCTACTCTTAATCACGTAATTGAACACGTATGGAAGCTAGTCAGTTTTTTTTTTTTTTTTTTTGAAAGGCAAGCTTGCATCAGTCCGGACCGAAGTCTAGTCATCATTTGCACACACACACACGCTTTCGGGCAGGAAACCCGAACCACACTCTGAGGATCCGACCCTTAAACCATCCCGAGGAGCAGGCGGGCCGGATCTTAATCCCGGAGCGGGTCGGTAAAACCTTCCCTTTGGGCCACCTTCAAGGAATAATGTTTCAATTCCTAGAGCGGGTGACGAGGTTCGAACCCGAGACCTCTAGCCCTGCGAGTACACAAGTGTAACCGCGGTACCATTGAAGCAATGCTTGAAACATTATCGAACCTCGTCACCCGCTTGAAAGCCCTTCATGGAAGCTAGCCAGTTGACTAATTTGCATTAGCCAATATAAATATTTGATAAATATACAAGATAATAATATTAAACAGCTAGCATGCATAGTCCAAAACCGAATCGAACTGGTGAATGCCTGAACTGAACTAGCCATTATCTAAACCGAACCTTGTCAGTGATTTTTTAAATTTGGGAGACCCGAGCCGCTTGAAAAATAGTGACGAAGTGAAGAGAACGATAACAATTTTCGGACTCAGACACGAGTTCTTGATCATCTACTCCGTATTTTATTATTTAGCATAAATGTATCTGATTAGCTTTTTAACTTTTGTTTTTGTATGAACTACCAGTTGTGGAGCCCTCGCTTCACGCCGGTGACTCCGTTTTGAATGCGAGTAAAAAAAAATAAGTCTTGAACTATTTTGTAAAAAAGAATTTTTTTCGACATCTAACATTAAAGGGTTGTTCCTTTAGCGTTCTTTTTTTTTTTAAAGTTAGTTGATCTAGTTTGTAAAAAAGAATGTTTTTCAACATCTTTTGGTAGCATTTAAGGGTTGTTCCTTTTGTGAAATTTTTTTTTTCGACATCTTTTGGTAACATTGAATGGTTAGTTCTTTTACGAAAGTTGTTTCTTTTATCGTTGGAGACAAAAAAAGAGGTGAAATGACGGAAATACCCCTGATTACTATTGTTGAATAGTGAAATAGTGTTTTGTCTTTTAGATAATGTATTAATATTAATTATACTACCAGTTTTAATTTATTAATAAATGTTTATTATTTATTTTGTTGTTTACTTAAATCATTTATTTAAAATAAACAAGTTAAGGAGTCCGCGCTTCGTAGCGGAACTTCAAAGCAGACCCTAATGGAAAACCAAGTATTTGGGAAAAAACAATGTGTATGAAAGGTGGCCCAAACCATTTGACGTTTTTTAAAAAACATCCGTTTTATGAGTAGTTAGTTGCGTTGTGTTCGTAAAATTAATTCGAGTTCAACGGTATTGTTGGGAAAATTTAACTCGCGGCGAGCGAGAAGATATGTCCCGTAAGATTATTTTTTTTTTTGAAATTCTGGTTGGGGACCGATTTGTATTTTGACCAAAGTTGGGGGGTCATTCGATTTGTATTTTGAGCAAAGTTGAGTGGTTATTTTGAAGAAGTGGATTTTCGTAATCTAATAATGTTAGTAATAGTGAATTCATAGTTTCGGGTTGGGGGGTGATTTGTATTTTGACCAAAGTTGGGGGTCATCGATTTGTATTTTGAGCAAAGTTGAGTGGTTATTTTGAAAAATGGGGATTTTGGTAATATAATAATGTTAGGAATAGTGAATTCATAGTTTTCAGGGGTCGATTTGTATTTTGATCAAAATTGAGGGTTATTTTGAAAAAGTGAATTTTAGTAATATAATAATGTTAGGAATAGTAAAATCATACTTTCTATTGAATATATTTATAATTATAATATAATTAAATACTAATATTAATATGAATTTTCTAAATACAACAATTAGAGTTGTCGTTAATAAATTATACGTAGAGATTAATATTGACTTTTAGTTGCGGTTACTGAAATACAAGCCTTTTTGCTTCGGGCTATCGTTAGAATGAAAATAATAATATTTTGTTTCTGAACCTTGAACTAAACACCGAACTACTCGTTTATTTTTTCTACTATATACTTGAAAGCTTTAAGTTGAACGACGAAAAGCAACATGTCTTGCTTGGTGATGTCAATGGATCGGATATGAATCAGATTATGTCACATCCACCCATTCAAGACTTTTGCATAGATATCAATGTCAGTGGATCATATACAGAGGCGAAACTAGGATTTTTTTTTACCGGGGGCAAAAAAAAAAAATTTTAACCGTAGCAATTTTTTTGGACAAAATTTGAAGATTTTTGGGCAAAAGTTGGAGATTTTTGGGCAAAATTTGAAGATTTTGGGGCAAAAGTTGGAGAATTTGGGGCAAAATTTGAAGGTTTTGGGGCAAAATATGTAGGTTTGGGGGCAAAAAAAAAAATATCCACCAGGGGCAAAGTTGAAAAACTCAAAATTTTTACACTGAAAAAAAAAATCCACCGGGGGCGCCCGCCCTCCCCTGCCCCATACCATCTTCGCCCCTGATCATATATGAATGGTGATGATAGTGGTTGGTTGAGGGTGGAGGGTGGTGGTGAAGGGTGAAATGAATATTAACATTTTAAGAATATTGACCATCATCCATTAGACTTTTTTCCTAAATTCAGTGTCTCACACTTGTGTCTCTCTCTTCCATTTGTTTTTGCTTTTTTCTTTATCGCACCTCTAAACATCTATATATCCATCTACTAAACAGAAAAATCTAACTGACAGTTATCAAATTGTACAATAATACACGTGTAATTGGATGTTACTTGCCATCCTACTCGTGCTATAAGATACTACGTATAATAGACGCACCACCGAGTCTTTGATTGATTGATATGACATGTTGAACTTTGAGAACTCTGTTCCGAGTTCAAATCTTATGAGTGACGAACTTTGAGGATCCATTCCCGAGGTAAAATCTCCTCAACGATTTTTACTGATTTCAATTGTTTAACGGGACGAATTAATTTCCTCCGAAACGTGAATATGTCAAATATGATCGGACGAGTGGTTTATATGCCCGTCAGTTATCCAAAAATGGTTCGTTATAAAAAAAGAAGATATAATATACGCGGTTGAGTCAGCTTCATGGAAGTAGAACTTTCGATTCGATTCAATTTCGTGGAATGGTCCGATTCTTCTAAACTAAGGAAAATAATCTTAATTTAGTTTAATTACCTTTTAATTTTATATTTTTATCACATTCAATCTTCTTTAGATCCATTCCACTCCTCCATCAATTTCCTTCCATTATACAGACCCTAATTCCTCTTCAGAATATTATTTACTTTACTACATATACATACAATCGATCTCACAGTTGAACCGTACATCTACAGCAATGCTTCACAAGAGTTTCAAACCGGCTAAATGGTAAACATTCCTACTTAATTTCAAAAAAATTGACTTAATCACGTCTTATTGCTTTGTATTTGTACATTCAGTTGATTGATTATTTGATTGTTACAGTAAAACGTCGTTAAAATTGGCGACATCGCGGATTAAATTGATGAAAAATAAGAAAGGCGTACAGATTAATCAGATGAAAAGAGAATTAGCACAGTTGCTTGAATCTGGACAAGAGCGTACCGCACGAATTCGAGTACGTTATTTAATTATCTATTATAATTAGTTTTTTAAATTGAATGATAATAATTATGAACATGTATATGATTAGCCCCTTTCTAAAAGCGATGATTGATCTTTTCATAACCTAAGAGCTCGTTGTGCTCAATTTGTACAAAACATAATAGTTTCAGATGGCCAGTTTGTGCTATATATTTCAAATGCAATCATGTTTTACGCGTCTTCACATTTTTACTGACATGTACATCTTTATGTGAACACTAGTGGATTCAATATTTGATTATGTGTTGCAGTGTCAAATAGCCTGTTTTACTCTATATTATATCTGTTATTATCATATTGTATCAGGTTGAACATGTAATTCGAGAAGAGAAGATGGTGGCAGCATATGAATTGATAGAGATATACTGTGAACTAATTGTAGCACGCTTGCCTATAATCGAATCTCAAAAGTAAGATTACTGATTCTGACTACACTTTATATTCTTCATATCTAACGTTCATATGTACTGTTATTTATCCATCTGCTTAAAGTGTTCATTTACTTTAGAAATTACCTTATATTGTATGTTTACTCTATCTATTCTGATGTGATACTGCAATGCAATATATGGAAATTATAACTAGTCATTGGTTTTTTTGTAGAACTTGTCCCATTGACCTGAAGGAAGCAGTAACAAGTGTGATATTTGCAGCTCCGAGATGTTCCGACATATCGGAACTCTCTGATATCCGAAAACAATTTACTGCAAAATATGGGAAAGAGTTCGTTTCGGCGGCTCTTGACCTACGACCTGATTGTGGTGTAAGCCGTATGGTAAGTTGACTCAGTTCTACTACTTGTATGTTTCTTCTATTATTATTAACTGCATCAAATTAACATTATACTGATGTGTTTTCAGCTGGTTGAGAAATTATCTGCTGTAGCACCCAACTTGCAGACAAAAATCAAAGTATTAAGTGCCGCGGCAAAAGACCACAATATAGAATGGGATCCAACTTCATTCGAGGAAAAAGAGTCGAAGCCTGCAAGTGACTTACTGGTGAGATGGGCGTTTCGATAGGCTTTGTTATTTTGTTTAAGTCTATTGTAAATTATTTTTTGACATGATTAATTTGAGCAGAATGGACCACCTAATTTTGAGAAGGCAGCCATTAACACAAATTCTGATCCTACGAAGATTCAACCTCCAAATACCAATGCTGTACATAACCATGAAGAAAAGAAGAATGCACATATTGACTTTTCTGAGCAGAACAAAAAGTACACAGTAGGTACTCATAATGTAGCTTCTAGTGATGATGTCGGCGAAACATCGTCTGCTGCTACTCAGGCTGATATGAGGTCTTCAGGTATAATCTTTAATTATTAATACTGATGATTACACTAATTTATACTATTTACTTTTGCATATGTTAAAGACTGGTTTTATTTTTAACTCCAATCAGGAACAACCTGGAACATGGAATTCAAGGATGCTAATGCTGCAGCACAAGCAGCAGCCGAGTCTGCTGAACGGGCAGCAATGGCTGCCCGAGCTGCTGCCCAATTCTCTAACCAGGAAAAGATTGCTAACCAGCATCCACATGTTTCCAATGTTAGAGACAATGCTACCCATCTTTCTTCAAATTCGGGATCTAAAGAAAGTTCATCTGATGATAGAAACCCTAAGATTGTTAGTCAGCAAACTGGTCGAAGTGAAATTGCTAGTTCAAAAAAATCTACTGAAAGATTTGACGGACCAAGTCGTAGTGGAAATACAACATCCCAACCAACTTCATTTATTTCAAGTAATGATGATGATTCAGTTGAGGATGAGGAGTTGGTAAACAATGTCCACATGGCAGATGTGAATTATGAAGAATCCTTACACGAAGATCAAAAACAAGGATTTAGTGAATCTAAAACTGAGTTAGCGAGTGACCATAAAGGAAGCTTTGAGTATGAAAATGTTAATTTCTTTGCAGAAGAAAGTAGGAAGAAGCTACCAAACATTCATTCTTCTCGTTCTCATTCTAGCAGTTCAGATGATGAACGTGATGTTGGTAAGAGAAGTGTCGTAGGAAACCCTTTTGCTGTTGTTGATCATGAAAAACAGTTTACAGAAGCGACTAATACTAGCTCCAATGTTGATGGTGATGATGATGTCATGTCTGATAATGATGATGTCATCTCTGATGATGATAATGG
Source organism: Rutidosis leptorrhynchoides (assembly GCF_046630445.1). Classification (NCBI taxonomy): domain Eukaryota; kingdom Viridiplantae; phylum Streptophyta; class Magnoliopsida; order Asterales; family Asteraceae; genus Rutidosis; species Rutidosis leptorrhynchoides. The sequence continues at coordinate 102,924,072 of NC_092338.1, read as the reverse complement.
TGGCCCTAGGTTTGATATGGTATCTGAGTATGACGAAGTCGAGGCTACTCACATTTGGAGCCCTAGAAGGAACACTGATAACACAGTTGACCAACCAAGCTCTCAATCACATCTGTTTTCAGAGTCTCTCTCATTCGGTCAACATTCTGTGAGAACTACTGAACCTTTAGAAGCAGACGATAATGTTCCTGCGAGTTTTGATGATTCAGATGGCCCAGATTCTGAAACTGAAAGTATGAATCATGAGCCATCATCTGTGATATCAAATTATAATTCTGGAAAATCTCGAATTGAATTGAATGATCTGATTGAAGTGGAACCATCTTCTTCGAGCCCTGAGGCTGAAGAGAAAAAACTGCAATCTCAACATGAGTTGAAGCAACATAATTTTGACCAAGAAACATATGATAAAGATAACAATGACTCTCTGAAACAACCTGATGAATCAGAATCTACGAAAGAGTTAAGTTTTGGAACTTTGGCAGGTGGTCTTCGAAACAAAGGTGGTCTTAGGTACCCATCATATACAAAAACTTCAGCAACTGAATTAGAAAGTTCCATAACAGGAGGCCAAACATTTATCCAGAATTCGTTGGATTCAAAAGTGAGTAAAACAGAAGATAAGAATCCAAGTATATATATGGAAAGTTCTGATTCAGATTCAGAGATTCGAAGCAAGCACTCCAACACAAGATCAAGATTTCCGCCTCCTGATGCGTTCTTTGATGACGATCCAACTGAGTCTGAGCAAGTTTCAAAGAAAGTTCCGAGTAGGGCCCGTTTGGGTCAAGGGCTTTCTCGAAGGACAAGAGGTTCTCCTGCAGTTCCTCGTGTAAAAAGTCCCGAGCCTAAAACAGAAATTCCCAGCTTTAGTGGGGATAGAAAGCCCTTGCAGTCTTCATACGTGGATGAAGATCCAGTTGAGCATTTGAACTATGCAAGGAGGTTTAAAGATGATGTTAAACTTATTCCTGAATCACAGCAATCGATAGCTGGTAAAAACAAGTCAACTATATCAGAATCGCGAGTCAAACACTCTGGAAAATCGAAACAAGAAGATGTAGATGCAATGCCTGAGCCTAAGATACCAGCACGTGAACCGGTACCTTCAAGAAGCACTGTTGAAACGGTTGAAATAAAGCATGCTAAAACACCAAGTATGGGGTCTGAAAGACCGTCAGGGGAAAATATAGTTAAAAAACCGAGTCATGTTCATCCAAAGCTTCCTGACTATGAGTCTCTAGCTGCTCGTCTACAGTCCATGCGAACTGATCGCCAGTAAGCAGATATTGTCTTGTGAACATAATTCGTATAGCATTTTTAAGTTTTTTTTTTTGTACTTGAGATACTGGTTTATACATAGTGGATTTGTTTTTTATTTCTCTAATAGCGAGACCACCTATCTTCATACACACTTTTAATACATATGATTTGTTGTGAACCTTTGTTTTTGATATAATAAGTTGAGTTTCATTGTTTATAAATATTAATTATTACTACTAATAGTTAATTAATCCCTTGAAACAAGGGTGACTTCCATTGGGTAAATGTAACCAGAGCGACTGGCCGACTTCTGTTGGGTTAATATATGGGCGTGCACCCCATTTTTCCCTTCGCGGTGAACATTAAAGAGGCGTATACTTAATTAACCATCGACAGGGCTGTTCATCTAAACGTAGTTGATCATTATCTTCAACGCTATGTGCTCAATCAATCAATGTACACAGTCTTCAATCTTCATGCAATATATGGAATGATATTGTAACAGAAAGCAAGTTGAGTCGTACACATTCAGACACATTTCTTATTTCGTAACAAAATCAATAATACTATTACAAAATCACTGCATTTGATTGGCAGATGTCTTGCAACATTTTCTCTATAGCCTTAACCTTCCATGATACATATTGACCTGATTAGTTGACCTAAAAGGCAAGAAATACATTCATATCCCATTCACTCAACATTTTGCGCAAAGCTAAAGTACATTGATGGAATGATGGACGACTACATAATCTCAATGAAATGCAGCAAGTATACAACCGATATTGTGAATTTCATTCTTCACGAAATACCCATACTTAAGTTACATGACTACAATTGGAAAAATGATACAATCTAAAATTTGTCTAATCTCATACATATATTAACGAATGGATCCATGTATCAGGAATTTGGCTCAGCAGGTTTCCCTCTCTTTGCAGCAAATGTTTCTGCAACAAGCAATGGAAATGCAATAGTTGCATCACAGTGCACCTGCATCAAACCAACAACTAAAATTAAACCCCTAAATCTTTTTACATGGTATTTTCAAAAGTCAAAGATAAGAACCCAATACAGGTTGACTTTAGAGCAGGTAACATATCACTTATGCAACCCCAGGCGGATCCAGGTCCTGGAAACCCAGTGGTGTCCTAAAAAAAATTTTCAAAGCTAATTACATATTAAGGGTACTTTAGTGGTTGTTTACTTCCAAAAAACTATAAATTTTATAATCATATGGGATCCTATAGTTAAATTTAGTGGTGCCGTATAAAATTTGAAGAGTAAAGTGTATCAAAAATTTAAAAATAGTGGGGTCATATGACCCCACATGGTATGCTTTAGAATCGCCTCCGACCCCATGATTACCCTTTGGTGGAGCATTTACTGTTAGAAGTTATAATATGTTGATACAAGTCCACATGTTACTTTTAGTTGCTCGCAATTGACTAATAACTAATTACTATTGCAAATGTTGATAGATGAAGCAATAGAGCCATAGAGGAGTGTGTAAACAAACCTTGACGGATTTAGCAGAACCACGTATTTTCCCCCACGATACAGCTTCATCAGGACGAGCACCAGAATCACTGCCGTCAAACTCCTGAGCAGTGTTTATGAAAACGGCATAATCAGCACCGTTACGCATCATATTTGCATTGCATATGTGATGCTTCGGTAACCCTCCCCCTAGAATAATCATCCCGGTTTTCCTAGGATTCGCATGCACAGCCTCACCGTTAATCGCCCGAATGTCTGTTTAAAAGTTGACACCTCATCATACCTTCAAAGTAAGCTACTAAAATTATGGAATATAGAGCTTAAGATTGTTTATTAAATAATGTAGAACGTAAAAACTGAATTGGAATTTTGTCTGACCTTGTACTACATCGATCACAAGACCAGGATTGCGAAAGGAATGGAAATATAACATGTCTCCAAGAGAGCCATCAGTTAAGCCGGGGCAGAAAACGGGAATATTGTTCTATAATATATAAAACCACATTAAATCAAGGCTAAAAAAAAAAGAAGAAGAAAAATATAAAAGAAAAACAAAATAAAACAATGGACAAAAGACGTAATTGATCTCCGTATAATAGTCTATTAGTTGTCCAGCTTAAACTCTAGATTACTGATAAGGAGCAGCCCACTACCTTCTTAATTCAGCCCAGCGAAGCCCAGTCCAAGCAAAATGAATATTTGATGAACGGTCAGGATGCATTCAGGCTGTTAGTTTGTTATTAAGGAATAGTATTATATAAGTGGTTGTTTTGGTGAGAGAGTCATCCATTGCATTTTCTTACTTTTGGTATTTTGTTTGTAGCCATTAGGCTTGGGCAGGATTTTGTAATCACACCACTTTATCCAATTCAATAAATAAAGTTTCCATTACAATTGTTCGTTTTAACTCTTAAATCATAAATTACATTCTCCTATCATAATTACATCCTTAATATTTACTTTCATGTTTAAAATTGGTACATATATATGTCATTTGTATGGTGAGTTCAGTAATGATTATCTAAAAAGACAAGTGTAAAAATCATGGCATACTAAATAAAAACTATGCATGTGTTAGATACAAAATCTAAACTATGATGTGACTTTACTACCCACATAAGTGAAGATGGCAAAGTAACATAAAGCACTTAAAATAGAGTAGAATTTGTGTTTACCTTATATGCCCAATATAGATATGAACTCTCATTATTAATTTCTTTACCCAGACGTGATATTACTTTTGATGGCGTCCATAACACATGCTGTCGAGCACAAACAAAATGAAGTATAAGTTTCTATTGCACAAAGTTCAAATTTAGTTCTGAACGCATACAATACCTCTGTTTTTTGTTCTTGCAACATTTGGTCAAATATTGGAATAATCCAATCCTCAAACTTACAGTAGTTATCGTTAGGCACCAACAAGTTCCCGATACGGTTTAATCCTTTCGAACGCAAAGCAGCCCCAGGTAAAGAAAATTCACCTCTGTAAGTGTCTGCAAGGCATTTTATGAGATCTTCTTCAATGCCACCTGTCGTCGTCACAATCACTTCAACCTAATTTCAATACAAAAGTGGGGTCACAAGCGTACGGTACAACACATTTGAATGGTATCCAAGTATCCAACTACCTATGTTTGTGATAAAAAAAAAAAAAAAAAAAAAAGTTGTGAATTACTAACCATATGATGTTGACAAAGATACCGAATAATGTCTCGTACGCCAGAAGAAATGAGATTTGAAGTGAACCCTAAGAAGATTTTGCAACCGACAGATTCTCGAAATGTCGGGTTCTTCTCCTCTTCACTGCAATCTTCGGTTAACGGCTCATGAGAAAGCCTCCACTCTAACTTCAATCATCAAATTGAAACCCTCAAAATCATACAAAACTTCTAAAGAAATAACATAAAGATAATATATCCTATTTCTAGTCAAGTTGTTCATTAACCTAATTATGCCCACTGTAAATCAGTTTTTAAACAAACAAAAAAAGAAGTTAATTTTATAGTTTTCTTGATAAGTTTGTGTTTGTTAATTTAGTTTCAGATACAAATATATTTACACACAGACACAACAGGCCAGTTCTAATATAAATACAAATAATTTTAAGCCAATAAAATCACCAATTATATTGCTGATCACAAACAAGTAATCTAATTTATAATCGAATAAGTAAAAGAGTGAGTCCTGAAGAAATTGACTTTACCATTTGATTAACAGTTTCAATAGCATCACCGAGATTAGAAGCTTGAAAGCCGGTAGAAATTAGGGATTTAAGAATGCGTGAATAATTAATCCCATTGTTGAAGTCATAGCCTTGTATTTTAGCACAAGTTCCTTCTAAACTTTCCGATTCTTTGAATACCACTGACCTCAAATTCTCAATTACTGATGCATCTTCTTTGATAGGTTCCCCCATATCTGATCTAAAGATGAAAAGCAATATGAAAATCAATTGAGTAAATCTATTAAATTAAGTACAAAAATCCCAGTAATTATTTAAAGATTTAATTTTAGTTTCTTAAGTGATTATATAACTCATTAGTTCAAATTTAAGAATAGTAGCATAAAGTACAATAGCATAGCATCTCATTCTGCAAAGAAAAAAAGGCTGCCAATTATCATTATTATCATATTAAACTAAAAGAAAAAGAAAAGTTACAATAAAGAGATTCTTATCAAATAGTATATATGTCAACGCAGATGAAGAATATTGGCCAACAGTAGAGAGCTCAAAAAAGCCTACTATATGTGTGATGGGTACGAAGAATATGCCCGTAAATATGGGTTGGTGGCAAGGTTGTAAAAGTCGCTAGTTGATGACTAGTCAGTCAAGACTTTGTAGGGACTAATCAGCTAAGTTGGAGATTAGTCGCGACTAGTTGGATGTTGACCAACTTGACTATGATTGTAATTTGACCAAATAAATCCGACTTTGACCAACTTGACTATGATTGTACTTTGACCAAATAAATCCGACTTTGACACGTTAAATAGGACTTTTGACAACTTAGACGGAAAATATCTGCCAAGTCGAAAACTACTTTGGGGACAAGTCAAACTACATCAAAATCATGATTAGTAAGCCTAGTAGAGGCTCTTTTACAGCCATGGCTGGTTGGGTTCAGGTCATAAAGGGTAAAAAATTAAGATGAGTCGCATTAACCAATTTCTTTTCCCCTAAAATTTCTAACTCTTTCTACGCCCCTCCGAAGCACTTTACACACACATCTATGGGCCACAAAGCCCATAGGTTTAATCAGCTCACGAAGCGAGTCGGATAACTAGGTATACTAAAAAAAAAACTAAATAAGAATAAAATTGGCTGGGTATATCTCAGAGCATTATTTACAAACTTTAGTAAACCGCATTTGTACTCTGGGAAGACATGGAAAGTACTTCCTCATACACAATTATTGAACCATAAACGATTCAACTCAATACTTCTAACGAGCTTATACACATGATAAAAATATATTAACATCCATATGCAAAAGCTCACAACATCCAAAATATTATGCATTCAATTTGATTGTTCTTTTTTGGTAGTTTTCATGCCAAAGAAGAAGAAAAAAAGGCAGACAGATGTCAACAGAAAACTACAAATCAAATACGAGTATCAGTTATACGAAGACTACCGATTCTAATTCAAGAGGTATTAGTGATCACATCCTCACAGGACCTTTTAGTAACTTCTAGTCTGACCTGTAAAACTATTAAACAGCAATTTTGGTCATGTTATTACAACATTTCTCATTCTGTTTCAAAGAGGAACAATGGCAGCAGCAAGATCAAGCTTCATTCAATATGCAGTAAATGGCTAGTAAAACTAGCTTTGACTTCTGAAAGTCAAAAGTAGTGATTCTCAAAAGATTAGAAGCAAACCCATGTAGTATAATTTAGCATTGTAAGTAGCTTTTATAAACTAACTTTGACATTTCAAAGTCAAAAGTAGTGATTTTTATAAGAGATTTAATGATACCCGAAGAAAATGCAAACATTCAAATACTAATTCTAATCTATCTAATTCTAATTCAAAGAAAAGGCAGGGGCTAAAACTAATACTGTTTGCCAAATCATACTAAACCCTAGAGGAGCACTTTTTAGAAGATAGAAACCCACCTTTTAACCTTCGATGAGAAATTCGAAAGAGATGAATATGAATTTGATTTTAAATCTCAATCACCAGTTTTCTGTCACTCTTCAAATCAATTCAATAAGAGCTTTAAAAGCAAAAAAATGAACCTTTATTTTATAGTTAAAAACGATAAAATCGATCCAACGGGTCAGAAGAATTACACAAATGGACTCCCCATATTTAATGTGTTGTCTTCTTGCTCTCTTACCGCTCGTCCCACTTCCTCGTCGTGGGTTTCGGTTCGGACCGGTTCTCTTTGCCACCTCAGCGACTTGTTATTGAGCGCCAATAAATTGGTTTGTCGGGATTTTCTCTCGGTTATTCATCCTTCTTCCGTAGGTTGAATTTCAACGGGTTAAGGTTTCAAGTGGAACGTTTAAGGTTTACTTGGGTTTGCTGGCTGACGTGGGGTTTTCTCGGTTCTCTAGTTGCAGTCTCGAGGCTGGTGTTCTTGGGTTTCCTGGCGGGCGCTTTTGTGGTAGAGTTGCGGTGCAGAGATGGGGGTTGTTTACTTGGGGGTGTGTGGAGCGTGGATAGCATTGCTGGCTACGACTTGGGTTTGGAAGCTTTTTAGGATTTAGGTTTTCTGGCCAGTTGGTTATCTTTCAAATTTATTGGTTGTATCAGATTGATGTTTATAGCCGATTTTGTATTTTCTCAATTGTATAGGTCGTCACAGTTTGTTAGGTGGCCTTTTACTCAATTGCGGTTCTTGTTAAACGCGCCGTATAATTTGCAGATTTCGTTGGGAATTATGTACCAATCGTAACACTGCTAGATCTCGGGATCTATTTCTTTTATATATAAGAATAATATGTATTTTTCGCCAAAAAAATGTGTTGACTTGCCTGAGGTGGAGTTCGAATTCCTAGGTCCAGTTGTACAAGGTCGCCTCTTTATCCTTGAATTTCATCAAGTGTGCCTTCGACACATCGCGTTGTGGGGTAGTGGGAGGGGTGTTTTACTGCTCATGCCTTCGAATTACCGCTCATGCAGTTGGGGACCGTTTATACAATTGCAGAGAGATCAACGCGTGAGTGGTTAACTGCTGCTAAAAAAATGGACGGTTAGGATTGCCATTATACTTTTATTCTTAATTCGTAATGATTTAAGATTTAGTATTTATTATAATTATAATATAAATATAAATATAAAAATATTAATTATTTATAATTATAAATTATGATTATAATTTCCTTATATACTATACGAGGGCCAGATTTTGATCATCTCCTCAAGACCAAAAGGACATTTCAAAAATATTTACAATCCCAACCCCAAACTTACCCTCTATGTACAAATTTCAACCCCCAACAAAGGAGGTAAAATGTAAACCCAAAAACTAAATAAAAAACTAAAAAAAAAACTTCACCCAAATTTTTAACGGATCGTATCTTTCCACTCGCTCCGAATTAAATTTTTCGACTTCACCGTTCAACTCGAAATAATTTTACGAACACAACGCAACTAGCTATGCGCGAAACGGACTACTTTTAAAAAACGTTAAATATTTCAGGCTACTTTTTATACATATACATACACGCATAACAAACAACCCAAACTAACCACCTCATATCGATGGTTATGTTCTCTTTGTTATGCGATTTTTCTGGCGTAATAAACGCACAATACATTAGGCATACTAGGTACTAACCACGTGCTTTCGAATATACCGTAGCAACGAGTTTTAAATTCTGTAAATCATAACGTTACGTTAAATATGAATACGCAACCCGAAAGGCCCCCCGCATCGCGCAGGCGGTGTTTTTCTAGTTATTATGAATTGGGAAATTAAATATTAAATATTTTGTTTATATTCCCCCTGGGTGATGAATAGTTGTCAAAATATGTTTTGCCCGTTTGTAACCCATGCTCAAACATATGTACCCACTAGAACCACCTACACTCTATTGGCATAAACCGAACCCCTTTCTGCGACCTTCTCACGATTCACTCTAGTTAGACCAATACGTTGCCCTTTTATAAATAAAAAAAAAACCTGAAAAATACTCATTAAGGTCACAAAACGCAAGGGTCAGATTTGTGTGTCGCGTAATGACTTAAGTTCTTGTTAGTCTCGCTTACTTTTAAGTGCGACTCGGCAATGGGACAACATGTAAGTTTGACCTTTAGTATTGAGTGTCTTGAAATGTGATCTTAAATTATACGAAAAAATTTTGGTGATAAGAGTGCTACCAATAGTGACACTCAACAATGACATACTTTCTCAAATAAATTGGGACCTACTTTATTAATTAAATATTGTGTAGTACAAATAATGGAACAAAATGCAGAAGTCATGCTAACATTTTTTGACATTCATCCGTCCATAAATCTGCTAGAAAAAAACATTGAAACGGATGAACTGTAGGGCGGTCAGCTGGGCAGAGGCCTGGACGCTTTGCTGCCATTGGCGTCCAGGTGGGCTAAAGGCTGCGCAAGAAAGAGGGCATAACTGTTGGGACTACTCTAATCTGGCATATCAAAAGCTTTTAACTCATTTTGAAAGCTACTCAAATAATTTTGTAACTAAGTCTTAAAATGTTGTCTACTAAATGATGCTAATAGTTGAAATTTATTTAAAACTGATTTTTGGCTATTAAAAGTTAAAACATCTAGACACCTAAACAAACCATAAAAATAGGTAAAAATATTTTTAACGTTTTATTTGGGCCTTTGCATGAATCAATAGAATCAGAGTCTGACAGCCCACAACTAAAATATTGACCCAATAGAGTATTGCTTGTAAGCCCACAAAACAATATATGAAACCCTAACGCGTCAAAGTGTAAGATTTGTATCCCCCAAATTCGTCATTTCACTGCCTCCGGTTTCATCTTCTTTCCCAAATCTCAGGTACCTTTTTCCTGTCATTCTGTTATCTCTAATCGCACGATTAATTTACACGTTTTGGTTTGAAATTCAGTGTTTATATTTCGGTTTGTGTGCGTGATTGCAGGTAAAGTGTATTTACAGAAGTTAAGAAAATGGTCGAGAAAACCAAAGGAAGAAAGGAAGAGGTTGTAACTAGGGAGTATACCATCAACCTCCATAAGCGTCTTCATGGATGGTATGTTCAATGTTTTTGAATGTTGATTGATGCTCGTTTCACTTGATTTCAATTTAATTGATCTTAAATGTATGAAACGAAGTGTGTTCTTGTATCATATGCATAATATCATTCGGTGTTTCACTTTTCATATGATTTAGCTGTTTGATTGGTTTGCTTACTACTTCTATTGAATCGATTGGCGAATTTAATGTATTCGGATCTATCAATCAATCACTAACATTATAAAAGATCGTTGCAAATTTTATATTGATGCGATTGTAAGTTTTAATTTGGATGCGTTCTGTTTGTTAGATGTTGTAGAAATATGTATATGATTGTTGATGAACTCAATACATGTAGAATTTAATGCCTAAACATTGTAAATAATTAGCTGGTGTAGCAATCACATGTTTTCGATTATGTAGTTGCAGAATTTACGTCTCATTAGGCACTCATTCAATTTTCACCATTGACGTAATTCTAATGTACGGAGTATAAGCTTTTGTGTGTTTTTTTCTTCAATTGCTGTATGGTTTTGGGATATTGTCTGGGCGTTAATTGTACAAGATTGAACTGTATATGATGTCGTGATGCTATTTGCTATGGCTTCTATAAGTGTCTTATATTATAATCTGTCATTTTTAATAGCACATTCAAGAAGAAGGCACCTAAGGCAATCAAGGAGATCAAGAAGTTTGCCCAAAAGGCCATGGGTACGACCGATGTGAGAGTGGATGTTAAACTGAACAAGCATATTTGGAGCCGAGGTATCAGAAGTGTCCCCAGGAGAGTCAGAGTTAGGATTGCAAGAAAAAGGAATGATGACGAAGATGCTAAGGAAGAACTCTACTCGCTCGTCACTGTTACTGAGATCCCACCTGAAGGACTCAAGGGCCTTGGCACAAAGATCATCGATGATGAAGATTAGTTTATTATCGAATTCAATCTCTTTAAACTATCACGCAGAGTTTAGATTATTATCCTTTTTTATCTTGTCCGGATTCTTGTTATTTACAATTTCTATAAAACCATCTATAACCTTTGCTGTTTTCTATTTGTAATGTGATTTTCGTGTCCCTTATATCTAAAGAATTTATTATTTATAATCACGGTGAAACAGTATAGGGTGTTCACAATCTTAGTTGGGTCATCCAGTTCACTTTCCCACCTTGAAGTGAAGCTCGCCCTCGTGACTTTGTTTAAACTTTAGACAGTTTGAAATATTATGTTTTGTGTTTGTGCCTTGATGGCAAATTATCTTGAATCTCAACTTTTGTGCTACTGAAGCTGGAATAGGATTATAGCTTGAGTGACCTGTTTGTAATTCTTGTACGGAGTTGTTTAATTCACCTTAAAAGCTTTTTGGTCAGAATTAATCGTGAAAGCCGCATAATAGGCGTGACAAAAGAATGGGTCAGTTTTTGCAGGCTTGAAGCAGAGTCAAAAATCAAGATAACTTTTGAACAAACCAGGTTATTTCTTGAATCTTGTATAGGACGAAGTGGTTGGGTTAAGTTGACCTCTATATAATGAATCAATTTAGATTTTTTCACTAATCATCTTAAAGGTCTAATTAGTTTATTCCAATTCTAATAATATATAAGTGCATATATTAGTTCCAACTCAATTACAAAACTCAACTTTATACGTAGATATAGACGTGGTTGAAAAAGATGCGAACGGGGTTGAGAAGGTCGGGATCTTAAAACGTCAAGACGGGGTCAAGACGGACATTGACATATATATAAGTCAAAAAACATTTGTTAACCAGTTTGAATCTATAATCGCTATTATCGTTAATATAATACAAAAAAAGGAACTTGCGGGCATAGCCCAACGGTTACCCCATTTACTTTGTGTCATGGGATAGAGAGAGATCATGTGTTCGATCCTTAGGAATGCCATGGTTTTCTTTAAACCAATTGAACACCAATAATGGTGGTATATATTGACCATATAGGGAGGTTTTACCGGATTCGTTCAAGGACCTCTATCTGGACCACTGCCCGTATGGATGTGTTCCCGGGTACCGTCGATTGGGTTCGTGTTTCCGCCCGAACGTGTGTGTTACGTGCAAATAACGAAGGTCGTTGAAATAAATGATCTAATGATGCCAAAAAAGCGTCGTTCAAAAAAAAGAAATAATACAAAAAAGTAACACTAAACTATGTCAGTTTTGATCGATTTGACCGATTTTAGCCGAGTTTTTGATTTTTGACCGGCGTTGACGCGACTTTTCCCGCATTTGACCCGACTTTAGACAGTTGATCGACTTATTAGACGACGGGACATGTTCAACGGGCGTCGCAACGCATGCAATGGACGTCATTTGATATAGAACATATATAGAGTTATATAGATATAGATATGCTGTTAATGAGTAGTTTCACTGTCAAGAGGGTTTACAGGTAAAAAAAAACTAAAAAAACTCTCACCACAAATTGGATCCGTTATTTCAAATGTTTAATGCTTTAAAGATATAAGTTTATTGTGCTTGGTTTTAAACAAGATACCAAGTGAAGGTGATTATTTATAGAATACCCTATATTAATTATTACATGTCACAATAGGCATAATTATCATAGTCATTACTGATCTAAACTATGCAAGTGAATGCAAATTACAAATCAAGAGAACACTTTAAGGAACACTAAATAAATCAAAATTCTTGTTAAATCATTCTGAACATTTGTTTCTAAATGCAACCACAAACAACAAAACAAGTTAGAATCTTGTTCATCTAGTATCCCTTCAAAAAAATCAGTTACCTACAACCATTACATTGATCAATCTGCAACTAATATTTTCAATTGGGACACAAAATTTGTACCTTTTTTTCTTCGTTATGGGTTCGATGATTTAAACGAACCAAGCAACTCCCCACAAGTAAGACTCTTAAGAGACGGTATTCGAAGACAACTCAAACTACCACCAGGAACCATATCACAATCTGGTTCAGGTCTTTGCATTTCTCTACCAGGGATGCAATTTAATGCAAAATCAAATCCTACATTTCTACCATACAATTTAGCACATTCTTGACTGAACCCAGAAAAGAAATTATATGCAACACTCAAATTCAACAAATTCTTCAACTCACAAACCAAATCAGGCAACTCACCAGATAACTTATTATGTGCAACATTCAACACTTCAATATCTTCCAAACAAGAAACAGAATCAGGTAAATGACCCATCAATGAATTAAAACTTGCATCAAAAACTTGCAAATCTGACCACAACCCAATTCCTTGTGGTATACAACCAGTTAACTGGTTGTTTAAAAACAATATTTCTTTTAATCTTGGACTAACATACCCAAAACTTAATGGGATGTCACCAGTTAGCTTATTGTTAGCTAAGTTTATAACAGAAGCAGGGGAATTACCTAAACTTTGTGGGATTTCGCCTTCAAAGTTGTTGTTATTCAGTAAAATGGCATCAAGATTCTTGTTAAACACAAGATCAGGGATGGGTCCTGAAAAAAGATTAAACCTGAGGTCTAAATAGACAAGATTTTGGATTTGGAGAATAACATTTGGAAAAGGTCCAGAAAATTGGTTATTACTAAGGTCAAGTTCACTAAGGGCTAAAAGGTCTCTCAAGCTATCTGGGATTGTGCCAGTGAATTTATTACTGTTGAGATGAAGTAAAGACATGTCTTTGAGTAATGAAAGTTCTTTGACTAAAATACCCTCAAGACCACCATGGTTAAGATCTATCCCTGCAACTACATTTCCAGCACAAAACACACCTTTATACTCACATACATTTGACCCTACCCATGAGTTCAAGATTCCATTTGGGTCATCTTTAATGGCTGATTTCCATGCTTGAAGTGCAATATAAGCATTTGAAGATGATGATGGGCTTGATGAGTTTGGCCCTTTTCCGGTGGTTCTTCCACCATTACCACCATTGATGCCACTTTGAACTGCATGTAGAAAAAAGAGTATGGAAAGTGAAAAAAGTTTGGATTTTTTCATTATTTTGTTGTTGTTAAGAGATGAAAATGGTGAGGGAGAATGTTATTGAAGTAGTTGGGTTTGTTTGTTGTAGCTTTTCATAATGGTGGTACATAATGTGGTTGGTCTAGAATTAATGAGTGTGTTTTAAGTTTTTCATAATTCTATTGGATTGAAAGATTCACAATAAATCCACATCTATTTTAATAAATTCATCAAATTTATGCATAACGGTTAATGCACAAATTTAGTGAGTGTATCAAAAAGAGCGGTAGAAATTAGAAATATAATTGCACTTTATAATGTTAGTGAGATATTTAAAGATCAACCCCCATGGTTATGTTGTTTTTCTTGTTTACATGTAGTGGTCCTTCTTCTAGAAAAAGTAGTACTAAACTACTAATACTAATATGTAAAACGCATTGCTAAATTTGCTAAATGCTATAAAAATTTATTCTGAATATTAATTGGTCATTTCCTAATTTTTATACTATATCAAACCCTTTATCGGCGATTTCTTAATTCGTGTCTTTAGGCTTGATTTCTTAATTCGTGTCTTTAGCCTTGATTTGTATTAGGCGATGGGTTGACTTCTCCTCAACTAGGTTGCTTAGTATTTAGTCTTGGTCCTTTTGTTCTTCGTGTTTGTTGCTTCAGCTACACATGCTGGGTTTCTTTGGATGTTGCTTTTGTGTTTGTCTAATAATATTGCTTTTCTAAAAAAAATTAAAACCAAATTAAACTTTTATAAAATTATCTAAAAGTGTGGAAATAGACATCATACTACTGTATGGATTGCAGCTATTCTCCATGGCATTATTACACATGCTTCAAATGTACTTGAGTATTGCTGCCTCTTAAGTTTCATACTAGTGAGTGGGTACTCTGTTATCATTAATTAAAGGTTGCTAATAAAAATTTCAAAGTTGACACTCAAATGATACTTTAATCTCATAGAGGTGGTTAATTTCACAATGAAAATTTTGTATTCAATAAAATTTGTAAGTAAAAGGGTCTTCGAGAGTTCAAGTACTACTTAAAACTCTAAATGAGAACCTAGCATTTGCATCGTAAGTACTACTTAGTGTTGTAGATACTGAAGATAGATGTAGATTATGGTTAAACTATATCATGTAATAATTCGACGATAACAAAATATTAAGTGTCCGATAATGATATCTCATTTGTTTGTTCGATCACTGAATTCTAACTTTACCTTAAACTATTATAGATTTACATTTATACATTATTATTAATATTAATTTATAAGCCAATTTATATAGTGTAGGAGGTTGCCCGACACAATGCACCAATTTAAGGCAAGACAAGTGAACGTTTTGGTGGGGCTCCAAGCACATGGCTTAAAATTTAATGGACCATCTAGACTCGAGGTTATTTTAATTGCATGTTTTGGATTATAGTTATGATAATAATCAGTGTGGTAAAAGTCGGCCGACTTGGCTGACCCGTCAGCCGATGCGTCTTTTTTTGTGTTCTCCGTCCCATTTTTCTGAAAACGACTCAAAAGACGGTCAAAGCTAAAAATTTGGTCAAAGTCTGTCAAAGACGGTGAAAGTTGGTCAAAAACAGTCAAAATCAGCCAAATTTTCGTCAAGATGTGATATGTTTTAAAATTAGGAATTGTTTTCATTTTTTGGGCCGCTCTTTTCTCTGTGTCCTTACTGATTATGTACTCGGTAACATTAATTGAGTTTGAAGTTTGATTGTATTTAAATTCAAGTTCTTATTTAAAAATTTATGATACAGAATCAACTATTTTATACATATATAAATATATATTTAATAAATTATTAATAAAGTCAACGTTGGTCAACGACCGATGCGTCCCCGACGCGTCACCGACTCGGCCGACGCGTCCTTTTTAGGTCTCGACCGATGCGTCCCCGACTCACGATTTTTACAACCTTGATAATAATAGACAAATGTTCATACTTACATTTTCGTTTGTGTTCATTTTCAAAAAATAATAATTAACTTTATCTTGTTTCTCTTAATTTTCACATAATTATATATCTAAAATAAATAAATGGTAAAAGTTTCATTTGACTCTTAAGATGAAAATCTTTGTATTCTATCTAAAATTGTGTGTCAAATAGCAATTACCGAAGTGCTAAGTAAAATATTATCGAATGCTTTGGAATGCGGGAGGCTTAAGGGGGCGGTTATTGATAATCATATTAGTATTAGTGTTAATCATTCTTAATACGCCGATAATACTATTATTATTGCATACCCGTCTATTGAAGAAATTTTATGTATTCGACAAATTCTTGACCGTTTCTTTCATGTATCCGGGTTACAAATGAACGCTTCTAAAACGGTTATGTATGGCCTAAATGTGTCAGATGAGGACATGGTTACGTTTGCAAATGTGTTTGATTACTCAATAGGATCATGCCCGTTTGATTATCTTGGAGTTCCTATCGGTGCTAAAAGTGAAAGAGAAGCGACTTGAAAACCGATTATTTGTAAATTCAAAAAGAAACTATCGTGGTGGAAAAGAAGATCTCTTTCAACGGGAGGTAGGATAGTCATGGTCAACGCCATGTTATCTAGCCTACCTACACACTACATGTCCTTGTTCAAAGCTTCGAAAGGGATCGTTATAAAATTAGAGGCTCTTAGAGGAAATTTTGTATGGGGCAGTGATTCTTCCGTTAAAAAGATAGCCCTAGCGAAGTGGAGTAAAGTGTGCCTCTCGAAAGAATGTGGCGGGCTTGGCATTATATCTTTAAGGCTTAAAAACCTAACGTTGTTGGCTAAATGGTGGACTAACATTAATTCCAACCAGACACCGACATGGAAACCTCTTGTTCTTTCCTTTTGTGGTCTAAACCCTCATGGTAATCTTTTCACTGATGTTCCTCAATTTAAATTGAATAGATTTTCTCTTATATGGCGTGATCTAATGAAATTGCAAAGTTTAGATGAATTGTTTAAAATTCTTAATCCTCAAAATTGACAATGGAAGGTTAGTAAGGGTATGAAAAATCTTTTTTGGGAAGACATTTGGGTAGGATTTTCAAAATTAAGGGATCAATTTCTGGCTATATTTCGCATCTCGTCTAAAAAGAATGCATATATTTCGGATATGGGATGGTTGAATGAAGTTGGTCAAATGTCTTGGGATTTTGGGTCCACTGTTGGCCTCACGCATATGAGGAGATACGACTCGCAACTCTATTAGTCTTAATAAGGCCATTTGCAATTAATAATAACAGCGACGACGAGATTCAGTAGTTTCACACAATAGACAAGATATATACGGTAGCGGATGGTACTCGTGTCATGCTTGCCTCAAATGGGGACGTGGAGTTCGAGTGGTCTAAAGTTATATGGAATAAGTTTGTGTCTTCAAAGGTAGTCATTTTTCATTGGTTAACGATTCAAGGAGGTGTTCCGATAAGAGAAGTTTTGAGTTATAGGAAATTTCCAAGGAATGGGTCGGATGATAAATGCGATTGGTGCTTAGATTATATTGAATCAATAGATCACATGCTTTTACATTGCTCGTGGTCACATAAGATTTGGACCGCCTAGTTTAATTTGTGGAATTTTTGTTGGGTGATGTTGTAGTGACCCGAACTTTTTCATGTTTATATATATTAATTGAGATTGATATTTACATGATTAAATGTTTCCAACATGTTAAGCAATCAAACTTGTTAAGACTTGATTAATTGAAATATGTTTCATATAGACAATTGACCACCCAAGTTGACCGGCGATTCACGAACGTTAAAACTTGTAAAAATGACATGACGATATATATATGGATATACATATGGTTAACATGAGATTATGATAAGTAAGTATCTCCATAAGTATATTAACAATGAGTTATATACATATAAACAAGACTACTAACTTAAGGATTTCGAAACGAGAAATATATGTAACGATTATCGTTGTAACGACATTTAAATGTATATATATCATATTAAGATATATTAATATATCATAATATCATGATAATATAATAATTTAACATCTCATTAGATATAATAAACAATGGGTTAACAACATTAATTGAGATCGTTAACTTAAAGGTTTCAAAACAACACTTACATGTAACGACTAACGATGACTTAACGACTCAGTTAAAATGTATATACATGTAGTGTATTTAGATGTATTAAAATACTTTTGGAAGACTTCAAGACATATATCAAAACACTCATACTTAACAAAAATGGTTACAGTTACTTTCCCATTCTTTTCTTTCATCAAGAATTATAGTCGTATTCTTACCCGTATTATACACAGCTTCAAAACGTACTTACTATGGGTATATACCAATAGGAACTAGCATGGGATTCCACTCTTGATTATGTCATGTATGACTAATCAATTTTAACTTCTACCATGAGCTAGTCAACTAACTAGAACTCCTTTTAACCCCACTCACCACTCACCAATTACCACTCATCATTCACTCCATTTCACTTCCAATTCTCTTTCTAATTCTCTCTCAACACACACACACACACACTATTATGAACGTATTTTTCCAGTATTTAATCATCATCTTCATCAAAAATCACTTCAAGAATCAAGCTATAATCATCATAGGAAGAACACTTCAAGAACACTTCAAAAATCCCTTCAAGTTTACTAATTTACTTCCAAGCTTTCTAATCCATTCCAAGTAATCATCTAAGATCAAGAAACCTTTGTTATATACAGTAGGTTATCTTTCTTATTCAAGGTAGTATTCATATTCAAACTTTGATTCAATTTCTATAACTATAAACTATCTTAATTTGAGTAAAAATCTTACTTGAACTTGTTTTTGTGTCATGATCCTACTTCAAGAACTTTCAAGCCATCCAAGATCCTTTGAAGCTAGATCATTTATTGTCACTTCCAGTAGGTTTACCTACTAAACTTGAGGTAGTAATGATGTTCATAACATCATTCGATTCATATATATAAAACTATCTTATTCGAAGGTTTAAACTCGTAATCACTAGAACATAGTTTAGTTAATTCTAAACTTGTTCGCAAACAAAAGTTAATCCTTCTAACTTGACTTTTAAAATCAACTAAACACATGTTCTATATCTATATGATATGCTAACTTAATAATTTAAAACCTGGAAACACGAAAAACACCGTAAAACCGGATTTACGCCGTCGTAGTAACACCGCGGGCTGTTTTGGGTTAGTTAATTAAAAACTATGATAAACTTTGATTTAAAAGTTGTTATTCTGAGAAAATGATTTTTATTATGAACATGAAACTATATCCAAAAATTATGGTTAAACTCAAAGTGGAAGTATGTTTTCTAAAATGGTCATCTAGACGTCGTTCTTTCGACTGAAATGACTACTTTTACAAAAACGACTTGTAACTTATTTTTCCCACTATAAACCTATACTTTTTCTGTTTATATTCATAAAATAGAGTTCAATATGAAACCATAGCAATTTGATTCACTCAAAACGGATTTAAAATGAAGAAGTTATGGGTAAAACAAGATTGGATAATTTTTCTCATTTTAGCTACGTGAAAATTGGTAACAAATCTATTCCAACCATAACTTAATCAACTTGTATTGTATATTATGTAATCTTGAGATACCATAGACACGTATACAATGTTTCGACCTATCATGTCGACACATCTATATATATTTCGGAACAACCATAGACACTCTATATGTGAATGTTGGAGTTAGCTATACAGGGTTGAGGTTGATTCCAAAATATATATAGTTTGAGTTGTGATCAATAATGAGATACGTATACACTGGGTCGTGGATTGATTCAAGATAATATTTATCGATTTATTTCTGTACATCTAACTGTGGACAACTAGTTGTAGGTTACTAACGAGGACAGCTGACTTAATAAACTTAAAACATCAAAATATATTAAAAGTGTTGTAAATATATTTTGAACATACTTTGATATATATGTATATATTGTTATAGGTTCGTGAATCAACCAGTGGCCAAGTCTTACTTCCCGACGAATTAAAAATCTGTGAAAGTGAGTTATAGTCCCACTTTTAAAATCTAATATTTTTGGGATGAGAATACATGCAGGTTTTATAAATGATTTACAAAATAGACACAAGTACGTGAAACTACATTCTATGGTTGAATTATCGAAATCGAATATGCCCCTTTTTATTAAGTCTGGTAATCTAAGAATTAGGGAACAGACACCCTAATTGACGCGAATCCTAAAGATAGATCTATCGGGCCCAACAAGCCCCATCCAAAGTACCGGATGCTTTAGTACTTCAAAATTTATATCATATCCGAAGGGTGTCCCGGAATGATGGGGATATTCTTATATATGCATCTTGTTAATGTCGGTTACCAGGTGTTCACCATATGAATGATTTTTATCTCTATGTATGGGATGTATATTGAAATATGAAATCTTGTGGTCTATTGTTACAATTTGATATATATAGGTTAAACCTATAACTCACTAACATTTTTGTTGACGTTTAAAGCATGTTTATTCTCAGGTGAATACTAAGAGCTTTCGCTGTTGCATACTAAAATAAGGAAAAGATTTGGAGTCCATGTTTGTATGATACTGTGTAAAAACTGCATTCAAGAAACTGATTTCGATGTAACATATTTGTATTGTAAACCATTATGTAATGGTCGTGTGTAAACAGGATATTTTAGATTATCATTATTTGATAATCTACGTAAAGCTTTTTTAAACCTTTATTTATGAAATAAAGGTTATGGTTTGTTTTAAAAATGAATGCAGTCTTTGAAAAACGTCTCATATAGAGGTCAAAACCTCGCAACGAAATCAATTAATATGGAACGTTTTTAATCAATAAGAACGGGACATTTCAGTTGGTATCCGAGCGTTGGTCTTAGAGAACCAGAATTTTGCATTAGTGTGTCTTATCGAGTTTGTTAGGATGCATTAGTGAGTCTGGACTTCGACCGTGTTTACTTGAAAAATGATTGCTTAACAAATTTT
Organism: Rutidosis leptorrhynchoides; assembly: GCF_046630445.1. NCBI lineage: Eukaryota > Viridiplantae > Streptophyta > Magnoliopsida > Asterales > Asteraceae > Rutidosis > Rutidosis leptorrhynchoides. The sequence goes on along the minus strand of NC_092338.1, from coordinate 102,903,173 downwards.
GTTGGAAACTATATATTTTTAACATGTGAATATTATGTGATATATTAATCTCTTAACGCGTTTGATATTATGTGATAGATGTCTACCTCTAGAACAAGTCCCATTGACTCACCTAATAATAATGAAGAGTCAAATGTAAATTGGAATGATTCGTGAACTGATTCACAAGTTCCCGAAGAGGAACCGGAAGAAGAGTCGGAACCAGAAGAAGAATCGGAACCGGATGAAGAAATAGAACCGGTGGGGGAAATAATAAAACGGTTAAGTAAAAGAAAATCCTCAACCAACCGACCAAGGTTAATTATGGTCAATGGTGTTTCCGCTAAGGAAGCAAAATATTGGGAGGATTACCAATTCTCCGGTGAATCGGATTCTGACGAGAATTCCGATGATGTTATAGAAATTACCCCAACAGAATTTAAAAAGGCAAAAGAAAATAATAAGGGAAAGGGCATAAAAATAGAGAAATCTAATTCCAACCCCGATGAACTTTATATGTATCGTCAACCCCCGAAGTCCTTAAGTTGTAATAATGACCCGGGAACCTCTAAACCACCAGGTTTTTCTAAACCAATGTGGATAACGACGGCTCGTATTAGGGGAACATCATATATCCCTAGAAACTTGGCAAAACGAACCAAAACCGAAGAAGAAGAAACAAGCGAGTCGGAATAAGATAGTTGTATTCGTGTGGTGTAATATATGTAATATAGTGTGCTTATGCTTTATGATATATGTAAAAATTGCTTGTATTAATAAGTATTTTTTTTATGAATCTAACTCTTGTCTATTTTACAGTATAAAAACACAAAATGGATAGACAACCCAATATTTTAAGAGACCTACCCGGAGACATGATTGATGAAATCTTGTCTAGAGTCGGTCAGAATTCTTCGGCACAACTATTTAAGGCGAGATCAGTTTGTAAGACATTCGAAGAACGTTCCAAGAATGCCTTGGTTTATAAAAGGCTTTCGTTCGAAAGATGGGGGATATCACATTGGGAAATCCATAAGTTACGATGTGTTTACTTTGACGCATATATTGCGGGGAACCCAAATGCTATTTTACGCAATGGGTTAAGAAATTATTTTGACTCAATATATCCGAATATTGGACTTCGTGATTTAGAAAAAGCGGCTAACATGCAACATAAAGAAGCATGTTATGCTTACGGATTAGTAATGTTCGCTTCTCACCAAAGTGAGAACAAGAACATCGGCCTACAACTATTAAACAAAACGTTCCCACAAGTGACGGAGTCGGTAATTGGGGTAAGAAATGAGGTTTTTAGATTGTTACGGGACTGTTGGACATTACGTAACCCTCGTCCCTTTGACGACGTTACAACACGCTGTCTTATCAACGGCCATAACGGTTATGTTCCACAAGACCAAGGATGGGAAGTAGTCCTAGTAAAATCAGAATGCATGACTTGTTTCTGGACGTATGAATTACGTGTCTTTATTGCCTTTGCTGAATGACTTGTGTACTAGCTAGAATTATCTTCACAACTATCTTGTATCAAAGTTATTGTGTGCTATATTTCATGCTTTATGTAAAATAAGCGGTTTTGTAAGTTTGTAAAATATTGTGTAAAAGTTTGAACGCGAAATATTATTATAATCAGTTTTTCATATAGAATTGTAGTAGTTGAATTGTATATTAGCTACTAAGTATGAACTTAACGGGTAGGTACTACCCGAATTTAAACTTATAAAATGCTAATATGAAGAAAAAGCTTTTATAAATGAGTTCATATTATGCTACGAAATACTATTAACTACTCTTAATATTCTGTATGATTAACTTGTTCCATTTGACTATTTTGAAGGAAATGGCACCGACTACTCGACACACCGTGAATATGAATGAAGAGGAATTTCGTACTTTTCTAGCTTCAAACATAGTCGCAGTACAGGCTGCGCTACATACCAACAATAACCTTGGATCTAGCAGTACAGGAAATCGTGTAGGATGCACCTACAAAGAATTCACTGCCTGCAAACCTTTAGAATTTGATGGAACCGAAGGACCGATCGGATTGAAACGGTGGACCGAGAAGGTCGAATCGGTGTTTACCATAAGTAAGTGTACTGAAGAGGACAAAGTAAAGTACGCTACGCATACCTTCACAGGTTCTGCGTTAACATGGTGGAATACCTATCTAGAGCAAGTGGGACAAGACGATACGTACGCACTACCGTGGTCAGCATTTAAGCACTTGATGAACGAGAAGTACCGTCCCAGAACCGAGGTCAATAAGCTCAAGACAGAACTTAGAGGGTTACGAACCCAAGGATTTGATATTACCACGTACGAAAGACGATTCACAGAATTGTGCCTATTGTGTCCGGGAGCATTCGAAGATGAGGAAGAGAAGATCGACGCGTTTGTGAAAGGATTATCGGAAAGAATCCAAGAATATATAAGTTCACACGAGCCCGCCTCCATACAACAGGCATGTAGAATGGCTCACAAACTAGTGAACCAGATTGAAGAAAGAATTAAAGAACAAACTGCTGAAGAGGCCAATGTGAAGCAAGTCAAAAGAAAGTGGGAGGAAAATGGTGATAAGAATCACCAATACAACAACAACAGCAATTACAACAATAATCGCAACAATTATCCCAACAATCGCAACATCAATCGCAACTACAACAAACGGCCCAACAACAACAACAACAGCAACTACAACAATCATCCCAACAACAATAATAACCACAACAACAACAACAATCAGAAGCAGCTATGCCAAAGGTGTGAAAAGTATCACTCGGGTTCTGCACCAAATTTTGCAACAAGTGCAAAAGAAACGGTCATAGCGCGGCGAAGTGAGAGGTCTACGGACCAGGGGTTAATAGAACGAAAGGAACAAATGGTGTCAGAACGAGTAATGGTGGAGCAAGTTATGCAAGTAGTGTCGGAGCAAGTTATGCCAATGTAGTTTGTTATAAATGTGGAAAACCGGGCCACATTATTAGAAATTGCCCGAACCAGGAGAACACGAATGGACAAGGCCGCGGAAGAGTTTTCAATATTAATGCGGCAGAGGCACAGGAAGACCCGGAGCTTGTTACGGGTACGTTTCTTATTGACAATAAATCTGCTTACGTTTTATTTGATTCGGGTGCGGATAGAAGCTATATGAGTAGAGATTTTTGTGCTAAATTAAGGTGTCCATTGACGCCTTTGGATAGTAAATTTTTACTCGAATTAGCAAATGGTAAATTAATTTCAGCAGATAATATATGTCGGAATCGAGAAATTAAACTGGTTAGCGAAACATTTAAGATTGACTTGATACCAGTAGAGTTAGGGAGTTTTGATGTGATAATCGATATGGACTGGTTGAAAGAAGTGAAAGCAGAGATCGTTTGTTACAAAAATGCAATTCGCATTATACGAGAAAAAGGAAAACCCTTAATGGTGTACGGAGAAAAGGGCAACACGAAGCTACATCTTATTAGTAATTTGAAGGCACAAAAACTAATAAGAAAAGGTTGCTATGCTGTTCTAGCACACGTCGAAAAAGTACAAACTGAAGAAAAGAGCATCAATGATGTTCCCATTGCAAAAGAATTTCCCGATGTATTTCCGAAAGAATTACCGGGATTACCCCCACATCGATTCGTTGAATTTCAAATAGATCTTGTACCAGGAGCTGCACCAATAGCTCGTGCTCCTTATAGACTCGCACCCAGCGAGATGAAAGAACTGTAAAGCCAATTACAAGAACTTTTAGAGCATGGTTTCATTCGACCAAGCACATCACCGTGGGGAGCTCCTGTTTTGTTTGTCAAGAAGAAAGATGGTACATTCAGGTTGTGTATCGACTACCGAGAGTTGAACAAACTTACCATCAAGAACCGCTACCCACTACCGAGAATCGACGACTTATTTGATCAACTACAAGGCTCGTCTGTTTATTCAAAGATTGACTTACGTTCCGGGTATCATCAAATGCGGGTGAAAGAAGATGATATTCCAAAGACTGCTTTCAGAACACGTTACGGTCATTACGAGTTTATGGTCATGCCATTTGGTTTAACTAATGCACCAGCTATGTTCATGGACCTTATGAACCGAGTGTGTGGACCATACCTTGACAAGTTTGTCATTGTTTTCATTGATGACATACTTATTTACTCAAAGAATGACCAAGAACACGGTGAACATTTGAGAAAGGTGTTAGAAGTATTGAGGAAGGAAGAATTGTACGCTAAGTTTTCAAAGTGTGCATTTTGGTTGGAAGAAGTTCAATTCCTCGGTCACATAGTGAACAAAGAAGGTATTAAGGTGGATCCGGCAAAGATAGAAACTGTTGAAAAGTGGGAAACCCCAAAAACTCCGAAACACATACGCCAGTTTTTAGGACTAGCTGGTTACTACAGAAGGTTCATCCAAGACTTTTCCAGAATAGCAAAACCCTTGACTGCATTAACGCATAAAGGGAAGAAATTTGAATGGAATGATGAACAAGAGAAAGCGTTTCAGTTATTGAAGAAAAAGCTAACTACGGCACCTATATTGTCATTGCCTGAAGGGAATGATGATTTTGTGATTTATTGTGACGCATCAAAGCAAGGTCTCGGTTGTGTATTAATGCAACGAACGAAGGTGATTGCTTATGCGTCTAGACAATTGAAGATTCACGAACAAAATTATACGACGCATGATTTGGAATTAGGCGCGGTTGTTTTTGCATTAAAGACTTGGAGGCACTACTTATATGGGGTCAAAAGTATTATATATACCGACCACAAAAGTCTTCAACACATATTTAATCAGAAACAACTGAATATGAGGCAGCGTAGGTGGATTGAATTATTGAATGATTACGACTTTGAGATTCGTTACCACCCGGGGAAGGCAAATGTGGTAGCCGATGCCTTGAGCAGGAAGGACAGAGAACACATTCGAGTAAAATCTATGAATATAATGATTCATAATAATCTTACTACTCAAATAAAGGAGGCGCAACAAGGAGTTTTAAAAGAGGGAAATTTAAAGGATGAAATACCCAAAGGATCGGAGAAGCATCTTAATATTCGGGAAGACGGAACCCGGTATAGGGCTGAAAGGATTTGGGTACCAAAATTTGGAGATATGAGAGAAATGGTACTTAGAGAAGCTCATAAAACCAGATACTCAATACATCCTGGAACGAGGAAGATGTACAAGGATCTCAAGAAACATTTTTGGTGGCCGGGTATGAAAGCCGATGTTGCTAAATATGTAGGAGAATGTTTGACGTGTTCTAAGGTCAAAGCTGAGCATCAGAAACCATCAGGTCTACTTCAACAACCCGAAATCCCGGAATGGAAATGGGAAAACATTACCATGGATTTCATCACTAAATTGCCAAGGACTGCAAGTGGTTTTGATACTATTTGGGTAATAGTTGATCGTCTCACCAAATCAGCACACTTCCTGCCAATAAGAGAAGATGACAAGATGGAGAAGTTAGCACGACTGTATTTGAAGGAAGTCGTCTCCAGACATGGAATACCAATCTCTATTATCTCTGATAGGGATGGCAGATTTATTTCAAGATTCTGGCAGACATTACAGCAAGCATTAGGAACTCGTCTAGACATGAGTACTGCCTATCATCCACAAACTGATGGGCAGAGTGAAAGGACGATACAAACGCTTGAAGACATGCTACGAGCATGTGTTATTGACTTCGGAAATAGTTGGGATCGACATCTACCGTTAGCAGAATTTTTCTACAACAACAGCTACCATTCAAGCATTGAGATGGCACCGTTTGAAGCTCTTTATGGTAGAAAGTGCAGGTCTCCGATTTGTTGGAGTGAAGTGGGGGATAGACAGATTACGGGTTCGGAGATTATACAAGAAACTACCGAGAAGATCATCCAAATTCAACAACGGTTGAAAACCACCCAAAGTCGACAAAAGAGCTACGCTGACATTAAAAGAAAAGATATAGAATTTGAAATTGGAGAGATGGTCATGCTTAAAGTTGCACCTTGGAAAGGCGTTGTTCGATTTGGTAAACGAGGGAAATTAAATCCAAGGTATATTGGACCATTCAAGATTATTGATCGTGTCGGACCAGTAGCTTACCGACTTGAGTTACCTCAACAACTCGCGGCTGTACATAACACTTTCCACGTCTCGAATTTGAAGAAATGTTTTGCTAAAGAAGATCTCACTATTCCGTTAGATGAAATCCAAATCAACGAAAAACTCCAATTCATCGAAGAACCCGTCGAAATAATGGATCGTGAGGTTAAAAGACTTAAGCAAAACAAGATACCAATTGTTAAGATTCGATGGAATGCTCGTAGAGGACCCGAGTTCACTTGGGAGCATGAAGATCAGATAAAGAAGAAATACCCGCATCTATTTCCAGAAGATTCGTCAACACCTTCAACAGCTTAAAATTTCGGGATGAAATTTATTTAACGGGTAGGTACTGTAGTGACCCGAACTTTTCCATGTTTATATATATTAATTGAGATTGATATTTACATGATTAAATGTTTCCAACATGTTAAGCAATCAAACTTGTTAAGACTTGATTAATTGAAATATGTTTCATATAGACAATTGACCACCCAAGTTGACCGGCGATTCACGAACGTTAAAACTTGTAAAAACGACATGACGATATATATATGGATATACATATGGTTTGAAATGTCCCGTTCTTATTGATTAAAAACGTTCCATATTAATTGATTTCGTTGCGAGGTTTTGACCTCTATATGAGACGTTTTTCAAAGACTGCATTCATTTTAAAACAAACCATAACCTTTATTTCATCAATAAAGGTTTAAAAAGCTTTACGTAGATTATCAAATAATGATAATCTAAAATATCCTGTTTACACACGACCATTACATAATGGTTTACAATACAAATATGTTACAACAAAATAAGTTTCTTGAATGCAGTTTTTACACAATATCATACAAGCATGGACTCCAAATCTCGTCCTTATTTAAGTATGCGACAGCGGAAGCTCTTAATAATCACCTGAGAATAAACATGCTTAAAACGTCAACAAAAATGTTGGTGAGTTATAGGTTTAACCTATATATATCAAATCATAATAATAGACCACAAGATTTCATATTTCAATACACATCCCATACATAGAGATAAAAATCATTCATATGGTGAACACCTGGTAACCGACATTAACAAGATGCATATATAAGAATATCCCCATCATTCCGGGACACCCTTCGGATATGATATAAATTTTGAAGTACTAAAGCATCCGGTACTTTGGATGGGGCTTGTTGGGCCCGATAGATCTATCTTTAGGATTCGCGTCAATTAGGGTGTCTGTTCCCTAATTCTTAGATTACCAGACTTAATAAAAAGGGGCATATTCGATTTCGATAATTCAACCATAGAATGTAGTTTCACGTACTTGTGTCTATTTTGTAAATCATTTATAAAACCTGCATGTATTCTCATCCCAAAAATATTAGATTTTAAAAGTGGGACTATAACTCACTTTCACAGATTTTTACTTCGTCGGGAAGTAAGACTTGTCCACTGGTTGATTCACGAACCTATAACAATATATACATATATATCAAAGTATGTTCAAAATATATTTACAACACTTTTAATATATTTTGATGTTTTAAGTTTATTAAGTCAGCTGTCCTCGTTAGTAACCTACAACTAGTTGTCCACAGTTAGATGTATAGAAATAAATCAATAAATATTATCTTGAATCAATCCACGACCCACTGTATACGTATCTCAGTATTGATCACAACTCAAACTATATATATTTTGGAATCAACCTCAACCCTGTATAGCTAACTCCAACATTCACATATAGAGTGTCTATGGTTGTTCCGAAATATATATAGATGTGTTGAAATGATAGGTCGAAACATTGTATACGTGTCTATGGTATCTCAAGAGTACATAATATACAATACAAGTTGATTAAGTTATGGTTGGAATAGATTTGTTACCAATTTTCACGTAGCTAAAATGAGAAAAATTATCCAATCTTGTTTTACCCATAACTTCTTCATTTTAAATCCGTTTTGAGTGAATCAAATTGCTATGGTTTCATATTGAACTCTATTTTATGAATCTAAACAGAAAAAGTATAGGTTTATAGTCGGGAAAATAAGTTACAAGTCGTTTTTGTAAAGGTAGTCATTTCAGTCGAAAGAACGACGTCTAGATGACCATTTTAGAAAACATACTTCCACTTTGAGTTTAACCATAATTTTTGGATATAGTTTCATGTTCATAATAACAATCATTTTCTCAGAATAACAACTTTTAAATCAAAGTTTATCATAGTTTTTAATTAACTAACCCAAAACAGCCCGCGGTGTTACTACGACGGCGTAAATCCGGTTTTACGGTGTTTTTTGTGTTTCCAGGTTTTAAATCATTAAGTTAGAATATCATATAGATATAGAACATGTGTTTAGTTGATTTTAAAAGTCAAGTTAGAAGGATTAACTTTTGTTTGCGAACAAGTTTAGAATTAACTAAACTATGTTCTAGTGATTACAAGTTTAAACCTTCGAATAAGATAGCTTTATATGTATGAATCGAATGATGTTATGAACATCATTACTACCTTAAGTTCCTTGGATAAACCTACTGGAAAATAGAAAAATAGATCTAGCTTCAACGGATCCTTGGATGGCTCGAAGTTCTTGAAGCAGAATCATGACACGAAAACAAGTTCAAGTAAGATCATCACTTGAAATAAGATTGTTATAGTTATAGAAATTGAACCAAAGTTTGAATATGATTATTACCTTGTATTAGAATGATAACCTACTGTAAGAAACAAAGATTTCTTGAGGTTGGATGATCACCTTAAAAGATTGGAAGTGAGCTAGCAAACTTGAAAGTATTCTTGATTTTATGAAACTAGAACTTTTGGAATTTATGAAGAACACTTAGAACTTGAAGATAGAACTTGAGAGAGATCAATTAGATGAAGAAAATTGAAGAATGAAAGTGTTTGTAGGTGTTTTTGGTCGTTGGTGTATGGATTAGATATAAAGGATATGTAATTTTGTTTTCATGTAAATAAGTCATGAATGATTACTCATATTTTTGTAATTTTATGAGATATTTCATGCTAGTTGCCAAATGATGGTTCCCACATGTGTTAGGTGACTCACATGGGCTGCTAAGAGCTGATCATTGGAGTGTATATACCAATAGTACATACATCTAAAAGCTGTGTATTGTACGAGTACGAATACGGGTGCATACGAGTAGAATTGTTGATGAAACTGAACGAGGATGTAATTGTAAGCATTTTTGTTAAGTAGAAGTATTTTGATAAGTGTCTTGAAGTCTTTCAAAAGTGTATGAATACATATTAAAACACTACATGTATATACATTTTAACTGAGTCGTTAAGTCATCGTTAGTCGTTACATGTAAGTGTTGTTTTGAAACCTTTAGGTTAACGATCTTGTTAAATGTTGTTAACCCAATGTTTATAATATCAAATGAGATTTTAAATTATTATATTATCATGATATTATCATGTATGAATATCTCTTAATATGATATATATACATTAAATGTCTTTACAACGATAATCGTTACATATATGTCTCGTTTAAAAATCATTAAGTTAGTAGTCTTGTTTTTACATATGTAGTTCATTGTTAATATACTTAATGATATATTTACTTATCATAGTATCATGTTAACTATATATATATATCCATATATATGTCATCATATAGTTTTTACAAGTTTTAACGTTCGTGAATCACCGGTCAACTTGGGTGGTCAATTGTCTATATGAAACATTTTTCAATTAATCAAGTCTTAACAAGTTTGATTGCTTAACATGTTGGAAACATTTAATCATGTAAATATCAATCTCAATTAATATATATAAACATGGAAAAGTTCGGGTCACTACAGTACCTACCCGTTAAATAAATTTCGTCCCGAAATTTTAAGCTGTTGAAGGTGTTGACGAATCTTCTGGAAATAGATGCGGGTATTTCTTCTTCATCTGATCTTCACGCTCCCAGGTGAACTCGGGTCCTCTACGAGCATTCCATCGAACCTTAACAATTGGTATCTTGTTTTGCTTAAGTCTTTTAACCTCACGATCCATTATTTCGACGGGTTCTTCGATGAATTGAAGTTTTTCGTTGATTTGGATTTCATCTAATGGAATAGTGAGATCTTCTTTAGCAAAACATTTCTTCAAATTCAAGACGTGGAAAGTGTTATGTACAGCCGCGAGTTGTTGAGGTAACTCAAGTCGGTAAGCTACTGGTCCGACACGATCAATAATCTTGAATGGTCCAATATACCTTGGATTTAATTTCCCTCGTTTACCAAATCGAACAACGCCTTTCCAAGGTGCAACTTTAAGCATGACCATCTCTCCAATTTCAAATTCTATATCTTTTCTTTTAATGTCAGCGTAGCTCTTTTGTCGACTTTGGGCGGTTTTCAACCGTTGTTGAATTTGGATGATCTTCTCGGTAATTTCTTGTATAATCTCCGGACCCGTAATCTGTCTATCCCCCACTTCACTCCAACAAATCAGAGACCTGCACTTTCTACCATAAAGTGCTTCAAACGGCGCCATCTCAATGCTTGAATGGTAGCTGTTGTTGTAGGAAAATTCTGCTAACGGTAGATGTCGATCCCAACTGTTTCCGAAATCAATAACACATGCTCGTAGCATGTCTTCAAGCGTTTGTATCGTCCTTTCGCTCTGCCCATCAGTTTGTGGATGATAGGCAGTACTCATGTCTAGACGAGTTCCTAATGCTTGCTGTAATGTCTGCCAGAATCTTGAAATAAATCTGCCATCCCGATCAGAGATAATAGAGATTGGTATTCCATGTCTGGAGATGACTTCCTTCAAATACAGTCGTGCTAACTTCTCCATCTTGTCATCTTCTCTTATTGGCAGAAAGTGTGCTGATTTGGTGAGACGATCAACTATTACCCAAATAGTATCAAAACCACTTGCAGTCCTTGGCAATTTAGTGATGAAATCCATGGTAATGTTTTCCCATTTCCATTCCGGGATTTCGGGTTGTTGAAGTTGTAAAGACCCGTCCTAATCCTCCTGGACGAAGTCATTAACATTTGGTTCCATTGCGATGATCGACTCCAAGTAATGTCCTTATCATGAGCAAATGCACAGCGGAAGACTTAATTCGTACCTGAGAATGACATGCTTTAAAACGTCAACATAAAGTTGGTGAGATATATAGGTTTAATGCTAGCAGCGTTATAACAATGGACCACAAGATTTCATATGTAAACATTTTAATAAAAATATTCTAAGTGGTTGAGCACTTGGTAACCATACTTAACATTTAATCACGTCGCATATTCCCTTTATTATGAAATCTTACTACACCGTACCAAGTGTAGTCACAAAACGAAGTACTGTGCAACCGTTGAATACTGGTCGTCCAGTCCGGTTGGGGTTGTCAGGCCCGATAGATCTATCAACAGGATTCGCGTTTACAATACCGCTGTAAATAACAGTTACCAAGCTACAGGGAAGTATGCCAGTGGTACAACTCAACGTAGAATATATTTTTCAGTTACTTGTGTCCATAACGTAAAACATAAAATACATGTATTCTCATCCCGAAATATTTAGAGTTTAAAAGTGGGACTATATACTCACCTAATGTATTTTGTAGTAAAAATACATATAACATCACTGAACACGTATAAGGTTGGCCTCGGATTCACGAACCTATATTAGTTGTATATCTTATTAAAACATATAATGGAAATCACATAATTTCATCTATTAAACATATAATATCTATATATATTTGTTGTTGTAGTTGATACAGAATTTGTACATAATTTTGTTAATATGATTAATATATAATTATAGGTAATATAAATATATTTAATGTACAAAATCTTTATTCGTTATAATTTAATAATAATAATGATAATGATACTTTACCTAAATATGATAAAAATGATAATAATAATAATAATAATGTTCGTATATTTTATTATTTTTTTTTTAATGTTAGGAAATAATAATAATAATAATAATAATAATAATAATAATAATAATAATAATAATAATAATAATAATAATAGTTTTAATAATGAAAGTGATAATAATGATTAATAAAAGGTTTTTAATGGTAATAATAATAATTAGCTTTAATAATAATAATAATAATATTAGTTAATACCTTAAAAGCCTTTCTCAAAAAAAGAAGGCAACAAACTGCCTGAAGTGGGACTCGAACCCGAGACCCTTCACTACCCAACACGCACCCTAACCATCTGATCTGTTCTGTTTTCCTGATTGAATTAGAAACTCATTTTTATTTAACCCGTAATTGTCTCGTTTCATCTCCTTCTTTAAAAAAATTCGGCCCATTACTAATTCATAAGCCCAAAACTAAATTGCACAATTTAACTCAAATGTTTCTAACAGAATTCGGTAGCAGCAGAACAACAATATAATTGTGAATGGTTTCATGAGCTGTAGTTGTCGGCCACAAAAGGTAAATAAAACAGCCTTTATTAAAAATTTGTTTCATCATCATATTTTAATTAAATATGTCGCTGTGATTGGGAAACAAAAATATACATATCGCCATAATCCCCACTTCGTGATATATTCTTTGTTATTCAGCTCGTTATATACAATTTTTTTTTATTATCCAAACTTTATCTCCATCGTTCTCGTTGCATTCGTACAACAGGAGTTGTATTGTAGTATTAGCAGCAACAATATAAAGTTAATGGGGTTTACGGTGGGTTTGTAACAGGAAAAGAAAACAGTTGCAGTTCGTGGTGATGATTTATTGTGGTAGTTCTCGGTTTTGAATCAAGGTGATGGAGATGGTTCAAGGTTTTCGAAGTGGTGTTTGGTTGTATAAGAACCTGAGCTAGTGGCTAGCAATAACAACCAAGGTGAGGGTCGATTAAAACAGTGGGTTTTTGTGATTTGTTGTTGGTGATGAAGGTTGTAGGGTTACCGTTGGTTAGATGGTTGTCGTGGGTTAATGGAACAGAAACATTAACGGGTTGTTAATGGTGATCATAGAGTGGTTAGTGATGGCGTTTTTATTGGTGGGTTGGAATCATAAAACCCGGTTATATGATAATGAAATGGGTTTTAGATGGGTTTCATTATAAACAGACAAGTCGAGTAGCACAATTATGAAGATAGAAGGTTTAGTGATCGATGGTTCAGTGATTTGAAATGAGTGAGGTGGTTCCCGGTTGTTAATCGAATCAAAAGATGATGGTGATATCGTTTTGGTGTGGTTATTTATCATGGTTCAAGCAGGAAAACAGAAAGCATACGCAGCAAGATTGATATGGTGATCAAGTGATGGTGTTCGATGGTGGTAGCTTGAAGTGGTGTTTTAAGTGTTTCTAGTAGCAAGAAGTAGTAGGAGTATTGATCGACAAATGAGTTTGCATAGTTTTCTTTAATGGTTTATGATGACAAGGTGAAATGAATCTCTACAACAAATTATGCATATATCATTATATATATAAATAAAAGAATAGATAGGTGATGTTGAGTTGAAAGTCAGACAGAGACATGGAACACAAAGTAACACATACAGTTAATATTAATGACGAATTTTAAAAGGGGAGAATGGAAAGAAATTTCTAAAAGCTAAGATAGTACCAATTATCTAAAGCCCGTGATTGATAATAGTATCAATCAAACACAGTATTATAATATAGTAATAATTGATAATTTAAATGTGTGATATAAATTAGAATGCAGTCTCCCATTTGTCTCCAACTGCCGACGTTTTAATTCGAGTAATACATCGTGCTCCGTTGATAATTAGGGCGGATAAAAGTCTTTCAGAAAAATCTTATATTTTTAAATTAATTGTATTTATTTATTTTACAATATAAATCCTAATAATTATATTATATAATATTCTAAATTATATTTCAAATTATAAATACCTATATAAATATATATATCATCTATTTACAAATAGGTGTTCGTGAATCGTCGGGAATGGTCAAAGGATAAATGATTACATGAATAAAGATTTCAAAACTTTATAGACTCAACACTATAGATTTTGCTTATCGTATCGGAAATATATAAAGATTAAGGTTTAAATTTGGTCGGAAATTTCCGGGTCGTTACAGTACCCACCCGTTAAAGAAATTTCGTCCCCGAAATTTGGTAGAGGTTGTCATAAATAACAATAGGAATGTTTTCATGATGAATATGAGGTAATAATAAAGTGTTGTCATTATTGGAAGATATGGATAAAACAATTCGATCATGTGAAGCGCACAAGTGAAGCTATCACAACAGAATGAAATGAGTGAATATGGAATTGTTTTAACCGATGACGTGGGTATGTTTGAATTTCCGGGATTTAAGGGATTTAAAGAAAATCTTACATAATAAGATTTGGTTATTCGGCGATCAGGATCTTCTTTTGATTTAATGCGACAATCTGTTTTGATCTCTCTGTCGGATATTTCACTATAAATCCACCTCCTTTACTTCCTTATTTCCATAGCCTACATCTTCCACTATTTCTCCTTAATTCCTATTTTAAAACATTCGTCGATATGCTCCATCCAATTCTGATTCTTGATATACCCCTAATTTTTACATCTGTCATTCTTCTTTTCATCTACTCTCAGAAGAATCTATTCACTTCTATCATTCGAAATTATAATGTTTTTAATTCTCCCGTGTCTTTACATTGCAATACGTTTTGATATACACGGTTTGTAAATCCTGGGTGATTGTTGGGTTTTATCTCCTTCATTATTTTTCGGAGCTTCATGCTTTCGTTTTCTCTTCCCGACTTCGAGTCAAGTGAGTAATGATCCGAAATTCGTAGGTATGAACATAGCTAATGCTCTTAGAAAGAAATGGTAATGGCACGATTTTGATTTGTCCAATTACCAGAATATCCTGGAAAAGATCGAACTATCAAGACGATATGTTCCTAATACATTTGGGGATTAGATAGAATGTAAGAGCCGTGTAACATGGCACATGATGACGGTACTGTGAATCATCACATTCCATTAGGAACTTAACATGACTTACTGTAATATAATGAAGTTGATCAAGTTTCATTATATTATACTAATTCATGCATCAGTTCCCAACACTGCTTCAAAACATTCCTATTTTAAACTCGAAGGTTTTAGAACTTAGAAACTAACACAGTTTCTTTTATATTGTAACACAGATATTACGGAGGAATAAATGATTTCAGATAAGGATAGTTATGAAAATATCTTCAGAAATATTGATGATATTTATAATGAAAGATATGATAATATCTTGAAATTTCTAATGTCGAAGGATGATGATGAAGATTGACCCGTAAGGGTTTAGATTCAGAAGCAAGGTGTTTGTTACAGAATCGTCATGATTCTTTATGTACAAGTTTAGTCCTTGTAATTTGTTCAGAGTCTCCTTCACAGTTTGCTCAATCCGGTTTCCGTTACCAAATTTTCTATCGAGCGTTCCTAACACTTCCTCCTTTTATCATCAACTTTTGGTCATTAAGACCATCTACAACATGCTGCTTTGTCAGTATTTCAAGAACTACTTCATAGTTCAAAACGTCTTTCAGAAACTTCACATTCGGGTATGAAATTCTTAGAGATAATCATCATAAGTATAGCTGGAGAAGTTCTGCAAGATTTTCAAAATACGACTTGCGGATTCCGCCAAAGGGATGCCGAGCTGCTGGTACATGATGTCGTGAAAGGTTCTCCAGTAACGACGGCGAAAGGACAGCGTATTTATATCGAGATGATAATAAGACTAGTTTTACTGAGAAGTCAAAGTGGAGCTGTGATAAAAGTGGCTAATTTAGAAAGAAATTGCAAAGTTATTTTGGGTAATAATAACACTAAAGAAATTTACACTGCTACGTGTTAACTCAGTTTCCGAGAGTTTTCAGGTGCATAACCATATGCAGGAATCTTTCTTCCGTAGACGAGGTGCGACTAGTTCAACTTCTTGATCGAGGCGTTTTCAAGAATCGTGAAAAGTTGTGAGTACGAATTGTAATCGCCAAGATACGAATGAGGTTTAGATAGAATCAAGTGGCAAACTTGAAGAATTGTTTAGTTTCATATGTTATAATCAACATTTTAATTCACTTCAATCGTCCAAAGTTAGCAGTCCAATAGTCCGATTGTCCAATGGTTTAATAATTTCATATATAAATTAAATATATATTATTCGAATTAATTAATACGTATCGTGACCCGTGTACCGGTCTCAGTGTCGATCACAACTCAAAGTATATATATATTTTGGAATCAACCTCAACCCTGTATAGCCAACTCCAACATTCACATATAGAGTGTCTATGGTTGTTCCGAAATATATATATAGATGGGTCGATATGATAGGTCGAAACCTTGTATACGTGTCCCGTTATTTAAAGTGCGTAAAATAAATAACAGAACTTAAATGACAATAAACTAAATTGCGATAAAATGTAATACGGAATTAACAGTTAGCTGGGAACAGTTAACTAGGAACAGTTAGCGTGGAATCCTTAACAGATTTCAATTAGTTAATTCGTGTGTTTCTAACAATTTTTAATTTGTCCAATGTTTCTTCTTTATGCCACTTGTTGGATTCTGATAGATAAAAATCCAAATTTGAAATTGAAATGGAAATGGTAAATCTGGGGTGAACAGATACGTATATCGGTGATTGTAGGTGAGATAGCAAATAACCGTTGAATCAGATTCGAAGAATATACACTGTAACTTATTAATGTGAGATCTAAATATTCCTCGGGTACTACCTACCCGTTAAAATATTTTCATCATTAACAGTTTGTACGAAAGAATTTTTAATTACAATCTTTATGAAAATATACTTGTATATATATTTTCTTCGGATGTAATCATGGATCTAATGAGTCAATAAGATATTAAATTTTTTTTTTTTTTTTTGATTTATCGTTAATACTTGATTACAGGATCTCTAAAACATTAAAGATTACATAATTACTATGTCGAACGAAGATAAATGAGATAGAACGATAAGTAAAGCGAAGATAATCGATATAGAATGATATGTAAAACGAAGATCATACTCGAAGTACAGATAGTGATATTGAGGTGTGTGATGTTGATATCCGAGGTACAAATTGTGATGTTGAGGTTTACGACGCGGTTGTGGTTGAGGGTGATATGGGTACTGTCGGTGTTGATGATGGTGGTACGGATTATGCTGCTGGTGCTGCTGCTGGTGTTTGTAACCTTCGCACCATATTCTCCAAAGCCGTCACGCGAGCGCGAAGTTCGTTAACTTCTGCTAGTACACCGGGATGATTGGTGGTTGGAGTGAGCGAATGAACAAGATCTGAAATATGGGATAGTATATAATCGTGACGAGATACTCTAGAAATGAGAGAGAAAATGGTTTTTCGAACAGGTTCGCCGGTAAGTGCTTCAGGTTCATCGCCAAGAGGGCAATTTGGTGGATGGAAGGGATCACCCTCTTCATGTCTCCAGTGACTTAGTATATTACGAACCCACCCCCAATTCATCCAGAATAGATGATGGGAGATTGGTTGATCCATTCCGGTGATGCTGCCTTCGGAGCTTGAATGAAAATCCATATCGGCATAGCCGTCATAATCTGAGGAATTCGAACTAGATGCGGAATCCATCTTGTATAATCAGAAAAATGAATTTTTGGTATGAAATAGATTATAGAAGTTAAATTTGGTACTCTTCTATACATACTTTACATATGTATATATAATACCAAAATCCCGTAAATTACGGAGAATCTTTGAAAAGATGTCAACTAAAGTCCAAAGTAACAGATATGCTAAGATATGAATTTTGTCTATACACTATCGATGCACTAAATGCAGTAAGACGTGTCTAGACTTATGAATGATAAGCAGGCAATTCCCTAAGGATAATAAGCAAATAATTTACGACTAGAAATGATAAGCAAAACTTTTTGACAGGTAGACACGGTCAAAGTCCAGACTCACTAATGTATCCTAACAGCTACTAGTTAGACACACTAATGCAAGACCTGGTTCACTAAGACCAACGCTCTGATACCACCTGTAAAGACCCGTCCTAATCCTCCTGGACGAAGTCATTAACATTTGGTTCCATTGCGATGATCGACTCCAAGTAATGTCCTTATCATGAGCAAATGCACAGCGGAAGACTTAATTCGTACCTGAGAATGACATGCTTTAAAACATCAACATAAAGTTGGTGAGATATATAGGTTTAATGCTAGCAGCGTTATAACAATGGACCACAAGATTTCATATGTAAACATTTTAATAAAAATATTCTAAGTGGTTGAGCACTTGGTAACCATACTTAACATTTAATCACGTCGCATATTCCCTTTATTATGAAATCTTACTACACCGTACCAAGTGTAGTCACAAAACGAAGTACTGTGCAACCGTTGAATACTGGTCGTCCAGTCCGGTTGGGGTTGTCAGGCCCGATAGATCTATCAACAGGATTCGCGTTTACAATACCGCTGTAAATAACAGTTACCAAGCTACAGGGAAGTATGCCAGTGGTACAACTCAACGTAGAATATATTTTTCAGTTACTTGTGTCCATAACGTAAAACATAAAATACATGTATTCTCATCCCGAAATATTTAGAGTTTAAAAGTGGGACTATATACTCACCTAATGTATTTTGTAGTAAAAATACATATAACATCACTGAACACGTATAAGGTTGGCCTCGGATTCACGAACCTATATTAGTTGTATATCTTATTAAAACATATAATGGAAATCACATAATTTCATCTATTAAACATATAATATCTATATATATTTGTTGTTGTAGTTGATACAGAATTTGTACATAATTTTGTTAATATGATTAATATATAATTATAGGTAATATAAATATATTTAATGTACAAAATCTTTATTCGTTATAATTTAATAATAATAATGATAATGATACTTTACCTAAATATGATAAAAATGATAATAATAATAATAATAATGTTCGTATATTTTATTATTTTTTTTTTAATGTTAGGAAATAATAATAATAATAATAATAATAATAATAATAATAATAATAATAATAATAATAATAATAGTTTTAATAATGAAAGTGATAATAATGATTAATAAAAGGTTTTTAATGGTAATAATAATAATTAGCTTTAATAATAATAATAATAATATTAGTTAATACCTTAAAAGCCTTTCTCAAAAAAAGAAGGCAACAAACTGCCTGAAGTGGGACTCGAACCCGAGACCCTTCACTACCCAACACGCACCCTAACCATCCGATCTGTTCTGTTTTCCTGATTGAATTAGAAACTCATTTTTATTTAACCCGTAATTGTCTCGTTTCATCTCCTTCTTTAAAAAAATTCGGCCCATTACTAATTCATAAGCCCAAAACTAAATTGCACAATTTAACTCAAATGTTTCTAACAGAATTCGGTAGCAGCAGAACAACAATATAATTGTGAATGGTTTCATGAGCTGTAGTTGTCGGCCACAAAAGGTAAATAAAACAGCCTTTATTAAAAATTTGTTTCATCATCATATTTTAATTAAATATGTCGCTGTGATTGGGAAACAAAAATATACATATCGCCATAATCCCCACTTCGTGATATATTCTTTGTTATTCAGCTCGTTATATACAATTTTTTTTTATTATCCAAACTTTATCTCCATCGTTCTCGTTGCATTCGTACAACAGGAGTTGTATTGTAGTATTAGCAGCAACAATATAAAGTTAATGGGGTTTACGGTGGGTTTGTAACAGGAAAAGAAAACAGTTGCAGTTCGTGGTGATGATTTATTGTGGTAGTTCTCGGTTTTGAATCAAGGTGATGGAGATGGTTCAAGGTTTTCGAAGTGGTGTTTGGTTGTATAAGAACCTGAGCTAGTGGCTAGCAATAACAACCAAGGTGAGGGTCGATTAAAACAGTGGGTTTTTGTGATTTGTTGTTGGTGATGAAGGTTGTAGGGTTACCGTTGGTTAGATGGTTGTCGTGGGTTAATGGAACAGAAACATTAACGGGTTGTTAATGGTGATCATAGAGTGGTTAGTGATGGCGTTTTTATTGGTGGGTTGGAATCATAAAACCCGGTTATATGATAATGAAATGGGTTTTAGATGGGTTTCATTATAAACAGACAAGTCGAGTAGCACAATTATGAAGATAGAAGGTTTAGTGATCGATGGTTCAGTGATTTGAAATGAGTGAGGTGGTTCCCGGTTGTTAATCGAATCAAAAGATGATGGTGATATCGTTTTGGTGTGGTTATTTATCATGGTTCAAGCAGGAAAACAGAAAGCATACGCAGCAAGATTGATATGGTGATCAAGTGATGGTGTTCGACGGTGGTAGCTTGAAGTGGTGTTTTAAGTGTTTCTAGTAGCAAGAAGTAGTAGGAGTATTGATCGACAAATGAGTTTGCATAGTTTTCTTTAATGGTTTATGATGACAAGGTGAAATGAATCTCTACAACAAATTATGCATATATCATTATATATATAAATAAAAGAATAGATAGGTGATGTTGAGTTGAAAGTCAGACAGAGACATGGAACACAAAGTAACACATACAGTTAATATTAATGACGAATTTTAAAAGGGGAGAATGGAAAGAAATTTCTAAAAGCTAAGATAGTACCAATTATCTAAAGCCCGTGATTGATAATAGTATCAATCAAACACAGTATTATAATATAGTAATAATTGATAATTTAAATGTGTGATATAAATTAGAATGCAGTCTCCCATTTGTCTCCAACTGCCGACGTTTTAATTCGAGTAATACATCGTGCTCCGTTGATAATTAGGGCGGATAAAAGTCTTTCAGAAAAATCTTATATTTTTAAATTAATTGTATTTATTTATTTTACAATATAAATCCTAATAATTATATTATATAATATTCTAAATTATATTTCAAATTATAAATACCTATATAAATATATATATCATCTATTTACAAATAGGTGTTCGTGAATCGTCGGGAATGGTCAAAGGATAAATGATTACATGAATAAAGATTTCAAAACTTTATAGACTCAACACTATAGATTTTGCTTATCGTATCGGAAATATATAAAGATTAAGGTTTAAATTTGGTCGGAAATTTCCGGGTCGTTACAGAAGTAGACCTGATGGTTTCTGATGCTCAGCTTTGACCTTAGAACACGTCAAACATTCTCCTACGTATTTAGCAACATCGGCTTTCATACCCGGCCACCAAAAATGTTTCTTGAGATCCTTGTACATCTTCCCCGTTCCAGGATGTATTGAGTATCTGGTTTTATGAGCTTCTCTAAGTACCATTTCTCCCATATCTCCAAATTTTGGTACCCAAATCCTTTCAGCCCTATACCGGGTTCCGTCTTCCCGAATATTAAGATGCTTCTCCGATCCTTTGGGTATTTCATCCTTTAAATTTCCCTCTTTTAAAACTCCTTGTTGCGCCTCCTTTATTTGAGTAGTAAGGTTATTATGAATCATTATATTCATAGATTTTACTCGAATGGGTTCTCTGTCCTTCCTGCTCAAGGCATCAGCTACCACATTTGCCTTCCCCGGGTGGTAACGAATCTCAAAGTCGTAATCATTCAATAATTCAATCCACCTACGCTGCCTCATATTCAGTTGTTTCTGATTAAATATGTGTTGAAGACTTTTGTGGTTGGTATATATAATACTTTTGACCCCATATAAGTAGTGCCTCCAAGTCTTTAATGCAAAAACAACCGCGCCTAATTCCAAATCATGCGTCGTATAATTTTGTTCGTGAATCTTCAATTGTCTAGACGCATAAGTAATCACCTTCGTTCGTTGCATTAATACACAACCGAGACCTTGCTTTGATGCGTCACAATAAATCACAAAATCATCATTCCCTTCAGGTAATGACAATATAGGTGCCGTAGTTAGCTTTTTCTTCAATAACTGAAACGCTTTCTCTTGTTCATCATTCCATTCAAATTTCTTCCCTTTATGCGTTAATGCAGTCAAGGGTTTTGCTATTTTGGAGAAATCTTGGATGAACCTTCTGTAGTAACCAGCTAGTCCTAAAAACTGGCGTATGTGTTTCGGAGTTTTCGGGGTTTCCCACTTTTCAACAGTTTCTATCTTTGCCGGATCTACCTTAATACCTTATTTGTTCACTATGTGACCGAGGAATTGAACTTCTTCCAACCAAAATGCACACTTTGAAAACTTAGCGTACAATTCTTCCTTCCTCAATACTTCTAACACCTTTCTCAATTGTTCACCGTGTTCTTGGTCATTCTTTGAGTAAATAAGTATGTCATCAATGAAAACAATGACAAACTTGTCAAGGTATGGTCCACACACTTGGTTCATAAGGTCCATGAACACAGCTGGTGCATTAGTTAAACCAAATGGCATGACCATAAACTCGTAATGACCGTAACGTGTTCTGAAAGCAGTCTTTGGAATATCATCTTCTTTCACCCGCATTTGATGATACCCGGAACGTAAGTCAATCTTTGAATAAACAGACGAGCCTTGTAGTTGATCAAATAAGTCGTCGATTCTCGGTAGTGGGTAGCGGTTCTTGATGGTAAGTTTGTTCAACTCTCGGTAGTCGATACACAACCTGAATGTACCATCTTTCTTCTTGACAAACAAAACAGGAGCTCCCCACGGTGATGTGCTTAGTCGAATGAAACCACGCTCTAAAAGTTCTTGTAATTGGCTTTGTAGTTCTTTTATCTCGGTGGGTGCGAGTCTGTAAGGAGCACGAGCTATTGGTGCAGCTCCTGGTACAAGATCTATTTGAAATTCAACGGATCGATGTGGGGGTAATCCCGGTAATTCTTTCGGAAATACATCGGGAAATTCTTTTGCGACGGGAACATCATTGATGCTCTTTTCTTCAGTTTGTACTTTCTCGACGTGTGCTAGAACAGCATAGCAACCTTTTCTTATTAGTTTTTGTGCCTTCAAATTACTAATAAGATGTAGCTTCGTGTTGCCCTTTTCTCCGTACACCATTAAGGGTTTTCCTTTTTCTCGTATAATGCGAATTGCATTTTTGTAACAAACGATCTCTGCTTTCACTTCTTTCAACCAGTCCATACCGATTATCACATCAAAACTCCCTAACTCTACTGGTATCAAATCAATCTTAAATGTTTCGCTAACCAGTTTAATTTCTCGATTCCGACATATATTATCTGCTGAAATTAATTTACCATTTGCTAATTCGAGTAAAAATTTACTATCCAAAGGCGTCAATGGACAACTTAATTTAGCACAAAAATCTCTACTCATATAGCTTCTATCCGCACCCGAATCAAATAAAACGTAAGCAGATTTATTGTCAATAAGAAACGTACCCGTAACAAGTTCCGGGTCTTCCTGTGCCTCTGCCGCATTAATATTGAAAACTCTTCCGCGGCCTTGTCCATTCGTGTTCTCCTGGTTCGGGCAATTTCTAATAATGTGGCCAGGTTTTCCACATTTATAACAAACTACATTGGCATAACTTGCTCCGACACTACTTGCTCCGCCATTACTCATTCCGACACCATTTGTTCCTTTCGTTCTATTAACCCCTGGTCCGTAGACCTCACACTTCGCCGCACTATGACCATTTCTTTTACACTTGTTGCAAAATTTGGTGCAGAACCCCGAGTGATACTTTTCACACCTTTGGCATAGCTGCTTCTGATTGTTGTTGTTGTTGCGGTTATTATTGTTGTTGGGATGATTGTTGTAGTTGCTGTTGTCATTGTTGTTGTTGTTGTTGTTGGGCCGTTTGTTGTAGTTGCGATTGATATTGCGATTGTTGGGATAATTGTTGCGATTATTGTTGTAATTGCTGTTGTTGTTGTATTGGTGATTCTTATCACCGTTTTCCTTCCACTTTCTTTTGACTTGCTTCACATTGGCCTCTTCAGCAGTCTGTTCTTTAATTCTTTCTTCAATCTGGTTCACTAGTTTGTGAGCCATTCTACATGCCTGTTGTATGGAGGCGGGCTCGTGTGAACTTATATCTTCTTGGATTCTTTCCGGTAATCCTTTCACAAACGCGTCGATCTTCTCTTCCTCATCTTCGAATGCTCCCGGACACAATAGGCAGAATTCTGTGAATCGTCTTTCGTACGTGGTAATGTCAAATCCTTGGGTTCGTAACCCTCTAAGTTCTATCTTGAGCTTATTGACCTCGGTTCTGGGACGGTATTTCTCGTTCATCAAGTGCTTGAATGCTGACCACGGTAGTGCGTACGCATCGTCTTGTCCCACTTGCTCTAGATAGGTATTCCACCATGTTAACGCAGAACCTGTGAAGGTATGCGTAGCGTACTTCACTTTGTCCTCTTCAGTACACTTACTTATGGCAAACACCGATTCGACCTTCTCGGTCCACCGTTTCAATCCGATCGGTCCTTCGGTTCCATCAAATTCCAAAGGTTTGCAGGCAGTGAATTCTTTGTAGGTGCATCCTACACGATTTCCTGTACTGCTAGATCCAAGGTTATTGTTGGTATGTAGCGTAGCCTGTACTGCGGCTATGTTTGAAGCTAGAAAAGTACGGAATTCCTCTTCATTCATATTCACGGTGTGTCGAGTAGTCGGTGCCATTTCCTTCAAAATAGTCAAATGGAACAAGTTAATCATACAGAATATTAAGAGTAGTTAATAGTATTTCGTAGCATAATATGAACTTATTTATAAAAGCTTTTTCTTCATATTAGGGTTTTATAAGTTTAAATTCGAGTAGTACCTACCCGTTAAGTTCATACTTAGTAGCTAATATACAATTCAACTACTACAATTCTATATGAAAAACTGATTATAATAATATTTCGCATTCAAACTTTTACACAATATTTTACAAACTTACAATACCGCTTATTTTACATATAGCATGAAATATAGCACACAATAAATTTGATACAAGATGGTTGTGAAGATAATTCTAGCTAGTACACAAGTCGTTCAGCAAAGGCGATAAAGACACGTAATTCATACGTCCAGAAACAAGTCATGCATTCTGGTTTTACTAGGATTACTTCCCATCCTTGGTCTTGTGGAACATAACCGTTATGGCCGTTGATAAGACAGCGTGTTGTAACGTCGTCAAAGGGACGAGGGTTACGTAATGTCCAACAGTCCCGTAACAATCTAAAAATCTCATTTCTTACCCCAATTACCGACTCCGTCACTTGTGGGAACGTTTTGTTTAATAGTTGTAGCCCGATGTTCTTGTTCTCACTTTGGTGAGAAGCGAACATTACTAATCCGTAAGCATAACATGCTTCTTTATGTTGCATGTTAGCCGCTTTTTCTAAATCACGAAGTCCAATATTCGGATATATTGAGTCAAAATAATTTCTTAACCCATTGCGTAAAATAGCATTTGGGTTCCCCGCAATATATGCGTCAAAGTAAACACATCGTAACTTATGGATTTCCCAATGTGATATCCCCCATCTTTCGAACGAAAGCCTTTTATAAACCAAGGCATTCTTGGAACGTTCTTCGAATGTCTTACAAACTGATCTCGCCTTAAATAGTTGTGCCGAAGAATTCTGACCGACTCTAGACAAGATTTCATCAATCATGTCTCCGGGTAGGTCTCTTAAAATATTGGGTTGTCTATCCATTTTGTGTTTTTATACTGTAAAATAGACAAGAGTTAGATTCATAAAAAAAATACTTATTAATACAAGCAATTTTTACATATATCATAAAGCATAAGCACACTATATTACATATATTACACCACACGAATACAACTATCTTATTCCGACTCGCTTGTTTCTTCTTCTTCGGTTTTGGTTCATTTTGCCAAGTTTCTAGGGATATATGATGTTCCCCTAATACGAGCCGTCGTTTTCCACATTGGTTTAGAAAAACCTGGTGGTTTAGAGGTTCCCGGGTCATTGTTACAACTTAAGGACTTCGGGGGTTGACGATACATATAAAGTTCATCGGGGTTGGAATTAGATTTCTCTATTTTTATGCCCTTTCCCTTATTATTTTCTTTTGCCTTTTTAAATTCAGTTGGGGTAATTTCTATAACATCATCGGGATTCTCGTCGGAATCCGATTCATCGGAGAATTGGTAATCCTCCCAATATTTTGCTTCCTTGGCGGAAACACCATTGACCATAATTAACCTTGGTCGGTTGGTGGAGGATTTTCTTTTACTTAACCGTTTTATTATTTCCCCCACCGGTTCTATTTCTTCATCCGGTTCCGATTCTTCTTCCGGTTCCGATTCTTCTTCCGGTTCCGACTCTTCTTCCGGTTCCTCTTCGGGAACTTGTGAATCAGTCCACGAATCATTCCAATTTTCATTTGATTCTTCATTATTATTAGGTGAGTCAATGGGACTTGTTCTAGAGGTAGACATCTATCACATAATATCAAACGCGTTAAGAGATTAATATATCACATAATATTCACATGTTAAAAATATATAGTTTCCAACAAAATTTGTTAAGCAATCATTTTTCAAGTAAACACGGTCGAAGTCCAGACTCACTAATGCATCCTAACTAACTCGATAAGACACACTAATGCAAAATTCTGGTTCTCTAAGACCAACGCTCGGATACCAACTGAAATATCCCGTTCTTATTGATTAAAAACGTTCCATATTAATTGATTTCGTTGCGAGGTTTTGACCTCTATATGAGACGTTTTTCAAAGACTGCATTCATTTTAAAACAAACCATAACCTTTATTTCATCAATAAAGGTTTAAAAATCTTTACGTAGATTATCAAATAATGATAATCTAAAATATCCTGTTTACACACGACCATTACATAATGGTTTACAATACAAATATGTTACAACAAAATAAGTTTCTTGAATGCAGTTTTTACACAATATCATACAAGCGTGGACTCCAAATCTCGTCCTTATTTAAGTATGCGACAGCGGAAGCTCTTAATAATCACCTGAGAATAAACATGCTTAAAACGTCAACAAAAATGTTGGTGAGTTATAGGTTTAACCTATATATATCAAATCATAATAATAGACCACAAGATTTCATATTTCAATACACATCCCATACATAGAGATAAAAATCATTCATATGGTGAACACCTGGTAACCGACATTAACAAGATGCATATATAAGAATATCCCCATCATTCCGGGACACCCTTCGGATATGATATAAATTTTGAAGTACTAAAGCATCCGGTACTTTGGATGGGGCTTGTTGGACCCGATAGATCTATCTTTAGGATTCGCGTCAATTAGGGTGTCTGTTCCCTAATTCTTAGATTACCAGACTTAATAAAAAGGGGCATATTCGATTTCGATAATTCAACCATAGAATGTAGTTTCACGTACTTGTGTCTATTTTGTAAATCATTTATAAAACCTGCATGTATTCTCATCCCAAAAATATTAGATTTTAAAAGTGGGACTATAACTCACTTTCACAGATTTTTACTTCGTCGGGAAGTAAGACTTCGCCACTGGTTGATTCACGAACCTATAACAATATATACATATATATCAAAGTATGTTCAAAATATATTTACAACACTTTTAATATATTTTGATGTTTTAAGTTTATTAAGTCAGCTGTCCTCGTTAGTAACCTACAACTAGTTGTCCACAGTTAGATGTATAGAAATAAATCAATAAATATTATCTTGAATCAATCCACGACCCACTGTATACGTATCTCAGTATTGATCACAACTCAAATTATATATATTTTGGAATCAAACTCAACCCTGTATAGCTAACTCCAACATTCACATATAGAGTGTCTATGGTTGTTCCGAAATATATATAGATGTGTTGACATGATAGGTCGAAACATTGTATACGTGTCTATGGTATCTCAAGATTACATAATATACAATACAAGTTGATTAAGTTATGGTTGGAATAGATTTGTTACCAATTTTCACGTAGCTAAAATGAGAAAAATTATCCAATCTTGTTTTACCCATAACTTCTTCATTTTAAATCCGTTTTGAGTGAATCAAATTGCTATGATTTCATATTGAACTCTATTTTATGAATCTAAACAGAAAAAGTATAGGTTTATAGTCGGGAAAATAAGTTACAAGTCGTTTTTATAAAGGTAGTCATTTCAGTCGAAAGAACGACGTCTAGATGACCATTTTAGAAAACATACTTCCACTTTGAGTTTAACCATAATTTTTGGATATAGTTTCATGTTCATAATAACAATCATTTTCTCAGAATAACAACTTTTAAATCAAAGTTTATCATAGTTTTTAATTAACTAACCCAAAACAGCCCGCGGTGTTACTACGACGGCGTAAATCCGGTTTTACGGTGTTTTTCGTGTTTCCAGGTTTTAAATCATTAAGTTAGCATATCATATAGATATAGAACATGTGTTTAGTTGATTTTAAAAGTCAAGTTAGAAGGATTAACTTTTGTTTGCGAACAAGTTTAGAATTAACTAAACTATGTTCTAGTGATTACAAGTTTAAACCTTCGAATAAGATAGCTTTATATGTATGAATCGAATGATGTTATGAACATCATTACTACCTTAAGTTCCTTGGATAAACCTACTGGAAAAGAGAAAAATAGATCTAGCTTCAACGGATCCTTGGATGGCTCGAAGTTCTTGAAGCAGAATCATGACACGAAAACAAGTTCAAGTAAGATCATCACTTGAAATAAGATTGTTATAGTTATAGAAATTGAACCAAAGTTTGAATATGATTATTACCTTGTATTAGAATGATAACCTACTGTAAGAAACAAAGATTTCTTGAGGTTGGATGATCACCTTACAAGATTGGAAGTGAGCTAGCAAACTTGAAAGTATTCTTGATTTTATGAAACTAGAACTTTTGGAATTTATGAAGAACACTTAGAACTTGAAGATAGAACTTGAGAGAGATCAATTAGATGAAGAAAATTGAAGAATGAAAGTGTTTGTAGGTGTTTTTGGTCGTTGGTGTATGGATTAGATATAAAGGATATGTAATTTTGTTTTCATGTAAATAAGTCATGAATGATTACTCATATTTTTGTAATTTTATGAGATATTTCATGCTAGTTGCCAAATGATGGTTCCCACATGTGTTAGGTGACTCACATGGGCTGCTAAGAGCTGATCATTGGAGTGTATATACCAATAGTACATACATCTAAAATGTAACGACCCTGGTTTTTCCAACGTTATTTATTAATAATTATTATTATTAATGCGCTTGATTAAACGAATGTATGTTATTACTTTTACATGTTGCTTTAATTGCCCGTACTTGAACTTTAAATGCCCGAAACGTCTTGGTGACACCCGGAACTTGCACGAATAATATTTTCAAGTATTATTTACATTCATGATTAATTTTATTAATCATTTAGGTTAACTATAATGGTTAGTTAGTTACTTGGGCCTTTATTAGTGTTATTGGACTTTTACTTATTAATTACTTGAACTTGGGCCTTGATTAATGGTTAGTGGACTTTAAGAGCCCACCCTACACCTTATTGGATTTAACTAGCCCATGATTCATGTAAGTATTACTTACATCTTAACTAAATGGATTAAACCCTTATAGAATCAAGTTACATGGCACTTACAACTAGTTCCCATAAAAACACACCTTATATCCACCTTTTGAAGCTTTACATGCTAATAACCATGAAACAACTCACCCATCCCTCTTGGGGCTGCAAATGCCGTGGCCTTTCATGGCTAGGAGAGAGCTCAAAATCTTTTTTTATTTACTTACACTTGCTTTCATTCATTCCTCACACACACACTTCATCTTACTTGCAAAGTTTCTCTCAATTCTCTCTAGATTGTAAGTGACTTGAACTATTTTTCTTCTTTCTTCCTTGTCCCAAACCGTGGCCACCCTTCATCATCATCATTCTTTTGTTTAAAATTACTTGTCTTGATTAATTGTTTACTTACTTGTAGTTATTGTTGTTACTTACTTACTTGTTATCAAGATTCAAACTCTTTAGTTTGATTCTTCATTTCATCTTGTTTTACAAGAACACTTAAGAACATAAACTCACTAGTTTATGATTCTACATTTATTGTTTCAAAGATTTAAAGTTCATGTGTTGTAAATCATACTTGTAAATCATGTTTGTAAACTTAAAAGTTTACTTTCTTAAAGATCAAACTTTGGTTTGAATCTTTAAAGTATGAACACCATGAATTTGTTACTTGTTTACTTAGTTTAATTCTTCATTTCATGCACTTTAAATTCATGTTTGTTGGTTATTATTGGTCAAATGTTACTAGTTAACTTTGATCTCATAATTCTTGGAACTAAAAGTTAACCTTAAAGTTTCAAGAACATGGAAGTGTAACTCCTTAGTTATAACTTCATATACTTGTGATGGATCTAAGTTCTATAGCTTATGGTCTACTTATTTTGTCATAAACAAAAGCTTGAAAGCTTACATACACTTTACTAGTTGAAAATCTAAGTTTTGTAACTTATGGTTTCATGAAAGTAAAGATGCAAGTGTTGATTACTTAGGGTTTAACTTAATGACTTTAGATCTAGACCTTTGGGTCTTGGATCTTCAAGATCTAACTAAGAACTATGTTCTACATCTTAAGATCTTGATTAGTTAGTTTACATTCAAGTTTGTAGTTCTATATTACCTTTACATTTCATGTAGGTGTTAAATCCAAGACTTTGATGTAACTTTGGTTCATCAAAACACTTACAACACTTGCACTTGAGTTATGATGGACAAACCTTGGTCAAAATGATGTTAACACATCAACGAGTTGTACACTTGAAGCTATACGCATCAAGGATGAGAACCGTGATGAACATCAAGCACCGAGACAACCGGAACTCTCCAAAACCCACTGTTTCTGTCCAAAAGTTTCTGTTCAGCTATTTCTGGAACAGACCAGTAGACCTGGGCTGTTCTAACCTTGATTTTTAGATAGAACTTTTCGAGTAGATAACTTTTCATATAGGACTCGTCTTAATCCGAGTTACGGTTTAGGATTTATGGCCCTCCGATCGTTACCATGTCCTTTAACGTTGTGCAGAAATTTCTGACCTACTCGCACTTAGACCGTCGCCACGGTCAAACCAAGACGAGTTTGCTTCTGTAAATTTTACCACACTTAAGGGACTCATAGACGGAGCCATGACCACTGGTCTCACCTTAATTCAGTAAGGGTAGAGGCCGTGGTGACTGACCGAAGTCAGCCTTTGTTTTAAACGACTTTCATAAACGAGTCTTACTTGTTACCTTTTGTTTAATGATGATTGATGATGACCCTTATGACCTTAATTACGTACTTGTAAACCTTTTGAGACGACTTATTGACTTAGTGCTATTTGACTTAGGTTGAGGACGTTTGGACTGTTACTTGCACACCACTTTCCGACTACTACCTTACCATTACTACTAATCATTGTGAGTTATAGCATTCCCTTTTTACTTTAACTTATTTTGGGAACTGAGAATACATGCGGATTTTATGTTTTACATACTAGGCACGAGTACTTAAACTTTATATATGTGTGGGTTATATAACGGCAGAAACATTCCCTTTAGTTCGGTAACGTTTAATCATTGGTTTTTGAACCGTGAACGCGAATCTTAGATATGGATCCATAGGGTTTGACATCCCCACTCGGGCTAGTAGCGCTAGCATTTAACGAGTGTTTAATACTTCGAGGTTATACGCACTTGCCAAGTGCACTTTAAGGGGGTACTTTAAACGTTAAGTTAGTTACCGGGTGCCCACGGTTAAGCATATACTTTTACATACTTTTGAATCGCTCGTTGTAGCACTGAAATCTCGTGGCCTACTTACATAACTGTTATACTTAAACTATAGCTCACCAACCTTTGTGTTGACCTTTTAAGCATGTATTTTCTCAGGTGCTTGAAGTCGCTTCCGCTATCTTACTAGTCGCGCTGTAGAACCCGCTGCCTAGAGTTGTTATCGCATGACTACTTATGTTGCATTCAAACTTTTTACTTATGAACTTATGTTATGTAACGACCATTATGGTCACGTACACTTATTTAATGCTTCTACTTAGCGAAGCATACTTTTGATTTGTAAAACAATTGACGTATGTTATGACGTCACTTTTATTTATGAATGTAAACTCTGTTTTGAAAACGCATATAGTACTTAACCTTGTAATGATCCTGTTGTTGATGGTCCGTACATGATGATTTAGTACGGGGCGTCACATTTGGTATCAGAGCATTGGTTGTAGGGAATTAGGATGCATTAGTGAGTCTAAGACCGACCCGAGTAGGATTCACTAATAGGGCTAATCTACAACTTGTTAGATTACTCGTTTTCGCTGAACTTACTGCATGCTGCTGCTTACTGTTACTGCTATATGCCGTATGCTACTACGTGATTTCACTACTGCATGCTATTACTTGCTTTCGATTGCATGCTAGTTTCGTACGATTACTGATATTGCCATGCTACTTATTGTTATACATGATTTAAACTGTTGGCCTATTATTTGCTTGCTTTATGACATACTGACATGGAAAATTTATTTTTCCTTGTTCAGATGTCGGACGTTCCACCTACTGACATCCCGAGCGGCTCAGGCCCCGTTGTTCCACCCACTGCTGCACCTGTTGCTGCTGCTGCTGCTGCTGACATTCCGGCCCCGACACCCACTGGCGACCCCGGCGCCACTAGTTCTGGAGCTAGCTCTAGTGTGCCTATCCCGGCGTCTTCTTCCAGACCCCTGAGGCAACTGGCTCGCATTGGTGGCATGGAGATCCCCCCGGAGTTCGGGGAAGGACCCTTCCGTAATCACTTTCGCACACCTTGCCGACGCACTGCCGACGGCCGCTTAGCCGTGATCACGCCAGGCCGACACCGACAGATGTTGGCCGCTTTCGGATATGTTGAGCCACCCGCACCACCACCGCATGATTCAGACGACGGTTCTTCCACCGATGCTTCTTCAGACGACACCTCATCTGACGACTCCAGTGATGAGGAGGATCCCGCTGACCGACCGATTCAGGCACCTTCTACCCCACCGAAGAAGCGGTATCGCTTCGCTGGCATAATTCCTGGTCGTACTGTCACTGACGCTTATGGTCGGCGTCGTAGGATCACTGCTCGTAAACGGCTGGTGCCGTACCCCGCCGACCCACTGATATTACCGTCTCCACCCAGAGCCGGACCATCCACTTCAGCACCACCGGCTCCACCTGCACCGCCAGCACCACCTGCCCCACCATCTTCCTCTAATGAGGAAATGAGGCGGGAGATTGAGATTCTCCAGACTCGAGTTACTGAGCTCGAGGAGCAGATGACTCATGTTTTGGACATCTTGTACCCACCATCGCCGTAGGACTTTGTACTAGATTCTGTATTGTAATTTTTTTTTTTGTAATTTCATATTTCACTTATGTAATGTACGAACTTATTGTAATGTATGAACTTATTATCATTAATGAATGGAATTTGTGTTGTTACTTTGTACGCAAGTGTTCTATTTACGTTATCATATCATGGTTTTGTGGTACTTATATATGCTTGCATTACTTAATCAACATGTGTTGTGCTGTTTTCATGTTGGTTGTTATATACTATATTATTATTATTTGCATAATGGATTTTGACTTGAGTCAAAATGTTTGTATAGAACATCATGGCCAACGGAAGAACCACACCTACCGCCGCCCAGATTGAGGACATGATTAACGAACGTGTCACTGCTGCACTAGCTGAAAGACAACCCCAAGTTCCACCACCACCGCCTGTCAATCCACCTGTCGTCCGAGATGGGTGTACGTACAAGGAATTCCAAAACTGCAAGCCACACTACTTCAGTGGCACTGAGGGACCCGTCGGTCTCACCAGATGGTTCGAAAAGTTGGAATCGGTATTCAGGGTTAGCAATTGTTCTGAGGCTAACAAAACGAAATTTGCATCTTGCACGCTGTCTGATGGCGCGCTCACATGGTGGAATACCATGGCCCAAGCGCAAGGAATTGATGAGGCGTATGCTACGCCTTGGGAAGAATTTAAATGTGCTATGATCGAGGAATACTGTCCGAGAACCGAGATTCAAAAGATGGAAATCGAATTTATGCAATTGAAAACCGTAGGGAACGACCTTAACAGCTACAACCGTAGGTTTTTGGAATTGGCTCTTATGTGTCCAACCATGGTCACCCCCGAATTTAAGCGTTTGGAGAAATACTTCTCGGGACTTCCTAAGTCCATCAAGGGTAATGTTACCTCGTCCAAGCCACCAAGTGTTCCCGAAGCAATGCGCATGGCGCATACTCTCTTGAATCAAATCATCCTTGACGAGCCGGAGAAGGCTAAGTTTGAAACTGTTAGCGGTGAAAAGAGGAAATGGGACAACAACCACAACAACAACAGGGGAAGGAACTATGATCAAAACCCGGCAAAACGACATGAAGGGTTCAGGCAAAACAACAACATGCACAACAACAACACCAACCCCAACAACAACAACCGCACCAATCCGAACTACAAAGGAACCTTACCACAATGCAATAGGTGCTACAAGCACCACACTGGGTATTGCAATGTTATCTGTGAGAAGTGCCAACGATCTGGACATGTTGGCAAGGATTGCAAGGTTACCACTTTGAATGTGAAGCCAAACCACAACAACAATGGGCCTAAGAAGTGTTATGAATGTGGAAAGACGGGCCATTTCAGAAACGAGTGTCCTAACAAGCGTAAGGATGGCGGACCACCACGTGCTAGAGCCTTCAACGTTAATGCAAGGGACGCTCGCGACAACCCCGACTTGGTGACAGGTATATTCAAGATCAACAATCTTTTAGCTTCTGTCCTATTTGATACTGGTGCCGATAGGAGCTATGTGTGTAGACATTTTTGTGATAAGTTAGATTGGTCGTTAGTTCCTTTGAAGGAAAGTATGCTTGTCGAGGTCGCAAATGGAAAACTTGAAAAGGTTGACCATATTAGTCGTGGAGCTATTATCAACATAGCTGGTGCAGATTTCGAAATTGATTTGATACCTATCAAACTGGGAAGTTTTGACGCGATCGTCGGTATGGATTGGTTGAGCAAGATAAAGGCCGATGTTATCTGTGGAGATAAAGCACTTCGCATACCACAAGGAGATGGTGAACCACTGGTTATCTATGGAGAGAGATGTACCTCGAAGTTGAACCTCATTAGTCGCGTGAAAGCGCAAAAGATTATGAAGAAGGGACGCTTTGCTGTCCTAGCACATGTGAAAGCGGTAGAAACTGAGGTGAAGAACGTGAACGATGTGCGTATTGTGAACGAGTTTTCCGATATCTTTCCCGAAGAATTGCCTGGATTACCGCCGCAGAGAGCAGTAGAGTTTCAGATTGACTTAGTGCCAGGAGCTGCACCTGTAGCTCGCGCACCTTATAGACTCGCACCTTCCGAGATGCAAGAATTACAGAGTCAACTACAAGAGCTATTAGATCGAGGGTTTATCCAACCAAGCTTCTCGCCTTGGGGCGCACCTGTGTTGTTTGTAAAGAAGAAGGATGGATCCTTCCGTATGTGTATCGACTACCGTGAACTCAACAAATTGACTATCAAGAATCGATATCCTCTTCCACGAATTGATGATCTTTTTGATCAACTACAAGGATCGAGCGTTTATTCAAAGATCGATTTACGATCCGGATATCACCAGCTGAGGGTGAAGGAAAGTGACGTGATGAAAACTGCATTCAGGACCCGTTATGGTCATTATGAGTTCCTGGTGATGCCATTCGGTTTGACAAATGCCCCTGCCGTGTTCATGGATCTCATGAATCGTGTCTGCAAGCCTTACTTGGATAAGTTTGTTATCGTCTTCATAGATGATATCCTCATCTACTCTAAGAGCGAAGAAGAACATGAGCAACACCTTCGGCTTGTGCTTGAACTCTTAAGACAAGAGCAACTTTACGCCAAATTCTCCAAGTGAGAATTTTGGTTGAAGGAAGTACAGTTTTTGGGTCATGTTGTGAGCGACCAGGGTATCAAAGTTGATCCCGCCAAGATTGAAGCCATCAGCAAGTGGGAGACCCCCACTACTCCAACGCATATTCGCCAATTTCTAGGTCTCGCCGGTTATTATCGAAGGTTTATCGAAGGATTTTCTCTGATTGCGCGTCCTTTGACCGCACTGACCCACAAGGGCAAGAAGTTCATTTGGGAACCTACACACGAATCAGCATTCCAAACTTTGAAGAAGAAGTTAACCTCCGCACCTATCCTATCACTTCCTGAAGGCAGTGACGACTTTGTTGTTTATTGCGATGCATCGAAGAGTGGTTTTGGTTGTGTACTGATGCAACGATCAAAGGTTATTGCCTATGCCTCCCGCCAGTTGAAGATTCACGAGCGGAACTACACTACACATGATCTTGAACTTGGAGCCGTTGTCTTTGCACTCAAATTGTGGAGACATTATTTGTATGGAACTAAGAGCACTATCTTCACCGATCACAAGAGTCTCCAGCACATCTTCGATCAGAAGCAATTGAATATGAGACAGCGTCGATGGATCGAGACGCTCAACGACTACGATTGTGAACTCCGTTATCACCCTGGCAAGGCCAATGTTGTAGCTGACGCTTTAAGCCGAAAGGAGAGGATGGCACCTCTCCGTGTTAGGGCTCTGAACATCACCATCCATTCGAACCTCAACAACCAGATCAGAGTAGCCCAAGTTGAGGCTCTCAAGGAGGAGAACATATCTCACGAGCATTTGAACATACTTGTCTCTCGATTCGAGGTTAGAGAGTCTGGACTCCGATGTTATGCCGGAAGAATTTGGGTACCTTACTATGGAGATCTACGAAGCCTGATACTTGATGAAGCACACAAATCGAGATATTCGATTCACCCCGGTGCAGGTAAAATGTACCACGACCTTAAAGAACAGTATTGGTGGCCGAATCTTAAGAAGGACGTTGCAACTTATGTTGGGAAGTGTTTGACTTGTTCGAAAGTTAAGGCCGAACATCAGAGACCTTCTGGGTTACTTCAACAGCCGGAAATCCCACAATGGAAGTGGGAAAGGATCACAATGGATTTCATTACTAAGCTGCCGAAGACGGTGGGCGGATGCGATACTATTTGGGTTATTGTTGACCGCCTCACCAAATCTGCACACTTCCTAGCGATGAAGGAAACTGATACAATGGAAAGACTTGCTCAGCTGTACATCAAAGAGGTTGTATCTCGTCATGGTGTACCTATATCAATCATCTCCGATCGCGATCCCCGTTTTGCTTCCAGATTTTGGCGTTCTTTGCAAGAAGCCATGGGAACTCGTCTTGACATGAGTACTGCTTATCATCCTCAGACTGACGGGCAAGGTGAACGAACGATTCAGACCTTGGAGGACATGCTGCGTGCATGTGTCATTGATTTTGGAAAGGCCTGGGAAAGGCATTTGCCACTCGCCGAATTCTCGTACAACAACAGTTATCACTCAAGCATTAATGCTGCACCTTTTGAAGCATTGTATGGTCGTAAGTGCCGATCTCCTATTTGTTGGGCCGAGCTAGGTGAAGTGCAACTCACCGGGCCCGAGATAGTCCATGAAACCTCGGAAAAGATTGCTCAGATTCAAAACAGACTCAAGGTAGCCCGTGATCGCCAAAAGAGTTATGCTGATCTTAAACGTAAAGACTTTGAATTCAACGTTGGTGATCGTGTTATGTTGAAGGTTGCACCTTGGAAGGGTGTGATTCGTTTTGGGAAACGCGGAAAGTTAAACCCGCGGTACATTGGTCCATTTGAAATTTTGGAACGTGTTGGACCCGTTGCTTATCGTCTTGATCTTCCAGCACAATTGAGCTCAGTTCACCCTACCTTCCATGTGTCAAACTTGAAGAAGTGTCTTGCTGCACCCGAACTCATCATACCATTGGAAGAACTTACTATTGATGACAAACTCCACTTTGTGGAGGAACCTGTTGAGATTATGGATCGTGAGATCAAAACTTTAAAACGCAACAAGATTCCGATTGTACGAGTACGATGGAATGCCAAACGAGGACCTGAGTTTACTTGGGAGCGAGAGGATCAAATGATGCGAAAGTATCCTCATCTTTTCCCGACTCCTTCATCTACTTCAGCTTAAATTTCGGGACGAAATTTTCTTTAACAGGTGGGTAATGTAACGACCCTGGTTTTTCCAACGTTATTTATTAATAATTATTATTATTAATGCGCTTGATTAAACGAATGTATGTTATTACTTTTACATGTTGCTTTAATTGCCCGTACTTGAACTTTAAATGCCCGAAACGTCTTGGTGACACCCGGAACTTGCACGAATAATATTTTCAAGTATTATTTACATTCATGATTAATTTTATTAATCATTTAGGTTAACTATAATGGTTAGTTAGTTACTTGGGCCTTTATTAGTGTTATTGGACTTTTACTTATTAATTACTTGAACTTGGGCCTTGATTAATGGTTAGTGGACTTTAAGAGCCCACCCTACACCTTATTGGATTTAACTAGCCCATGATTCATGTAAGTATTACTTACATCTTAACTAAATGGATTAAACCCTTATAGAATCAAGTTACATGGCACTTACAACTAGTTCCCATAAAAACACACCTTATATCCACCTTTTGAAGCTTTACATGCTAATAACCATGAAACAACTCACCCATCCCTCTTGGGGCTGCAAATGCCGTGGCCTTTCATGGCTAGGAGAGAGCTCAAAATCTTTTTTTATTTACTTACACTTGCTTTCATTCATTCCTCACACACACACTTCATCTTACTTGCAAAGTTTCTCTCAATTCTCTCTAGATTGTAAGTGACTTGAACTATTTTTCTTCTTTCTTCCTTGTCCCAAACCGTGGCCACCCTTCATCATCATCATTCTTTTGTTTAAAATTACTTGTCTTGATTAATTGTTTACTTACTTGTAGTTATTGTTGTTACTTACTTACTTGTTATCAAGATTCAAACTCTTTAGTTTGATTCTTCATTTCATCTTGTTTTACAAGAACACTTAAGAACATAAACTCACTAGTTTATGATTCTACATTTATTGTTTCAAAGATTTAAAGTTCATGTGTTGTAAATCATACTTGTAAATCATGTTTGTAAACTTAAAAGTTTACTTTCT
This sequence comes from Rutidosis leptorrhynchoides, assembly GCF_046630445.1. NCBI lineage: Eukaryota > Viridiplantae > Streptophyta > Magnoliopsida > Asterales > Asteraceae > Rutidosis > Rutidosis leptorrhynchoides. The sequence continues at coordinate 102,864,050 of NC_092338.1, read as the reverse complement.
TAAAGATCAAACTTTGGTTTGAATCTTTAAAGTATGAACACCATGAATTTGTTACTTGTTTACTTAGTTTAATTCTTCATTTCATGCACTTTAAATTCATGTTTGTTGGTTATTATTGGTCAAATGTTACTAGTTAACTTTGATCTCATAATTCTTGGAACTAAAAGTTAACCTTAAAGTTTCAAGAACATGGAAGTGTAACTCCTTAGTTATAACTTCATATACTTGTGATGGATCTAAGTTCTATAGCTTATGGTCTACTTATTTTGTCATAAACAAAAGCTTGAAAGCTTACATACACTTTACTAGTTGAAAATCTAAGTTTTGTAACTTATGGTTTCATGAAAGTAAAGATGCAAGTGTTGATTACTTAGGGTTTAACTTAATGACTTTAGATCTAGACCTTTGGGTCTTGGATCTTCAAGATCTAACTAAGAACTATGTTCTACATCTTAAGATCTTGATTAGTTAGTTTACATTCAAGTTTGTAGTTCTATATTACCTTTACATTTCATGTAGGTGTTAAATCCAAGACTTTGATGTAACTTTGGTTCATCAAAACACTTACAACACTTGCACTTGAGTTATGATGGACAAACCTTGGTCAAAATGATGTTAACACATCAACGAGTTGTACACTTGAAGCTATACGCATCAAGGATGAGAACCGTGATGAACATCAAGCACCGAGACAACCGGAACTCTCCAAAACCCACTGTTTCTGTCCAAAAGTTTCTGTTCAGCTATTTCTGGAACAGACCAGTAGACCTGGGCTGTTCTAACCTTGATTTTTAGATAGAACTTTTCGAGTAGATAACTTTTCATATAGGACTCGTCTTAATCCGAGTTACGGTTTAGGATTTATGGCCCTCCGATCGTTACCATGTCCTTTAACGTTGTGCAGAAATTTCTGACCTACTCGCACTTAGACCGTCGCCACGGTCAAACCAAGACGAGTTTGCTTCTGTAAATTTTACCACACTTAAGGGACTCATAGACGGAGCCATGACCACTGGTCTCACCTTAATTCAGTAAGGGTAGAGGCCGTGGTGACTGACCGAAGTCAGCCTTTGTTTTAAACGACTTTCATAAACGAGTCTTACTTGTTACCTTTTGTTTAATGATGATTGATGATGACCCTTATGACCTTAATTACGTACTTGTAAACCTTTTGAGACGACTTATTGACTTAGTGCTATTTGACTTAGGTTGAGGACGTTTGGACTGTTACTTGCACACCACTTTCCGACTACTACCTTACCATTACTACTAATCATTGTGAGTTATAGCATTCCCTTTTTACTTTAACTTATTTTGGGAACTGAGAATACATGCGGATTTTATGTTTTACATACTAGGCACGAGTACTTAAACTTTATATATGTGTGGGTTATATAACGGCAGAAACATTCCCTTTAGTTCGGTAACGTTTAATCATTGGTTTTTGAACCGTGAACGCGAATCTTAGATATGGATCCATAGGGTTTGACATCCCCACTCGGGCTAGTAGCGCTAGCATTTAACGAGTGTTTAATACTTCGAGGTTATACGCACTTGCCAAGTGCACTTTAAGGGGGTACTTTAAACGTTAAGTTAGTTACCGGGTGCCCACGGTTAAGCATATACTTTTACATACTTTTGAATCGCTCGTTGTAGCACTGAAATCTCGTGGCCTACTTACATAACTGTTATACTTAAACTATAGCTCACCAACCTTTGTGTTGACCTTTTAAGCATGTATTTTCTCAGGTGCTTGAAGTCGCTTCCGCTATCTTACTAGTCGCGCTGTAGAACCCGCTGCCTAGAGTTGTTATCGCATGACTACTTATGTTGCATTCAAACTTTTTACTTATGAACTTATGTTATGTAACGACCATTATGGTCACGTACACTTATTTAATGCTTCTACTTAGCGAAGCATACTTTTGATTTGTAAAACAATTGACGTATGTTATGACGTCACTTTTATTTATGAATGTAAACTCTGTTTTGAAAACGCATATAGTACTTAACCTTGTAATGATCCTGTTGTTGATGGTCCGTACATGATGATTTAGTACGGGGCGTCACATAAAAGCTGTGTATTGTACGAGTACGAATACGGGTGCATACGAGTAGAATTGTTGATGAAACTGAACGAGGATGTAATTGTAAGCATTTTTGTTAAGTAGAAGTATTTTGATAAGTGTCTTGAAGTCTTTCAAAAGTGTATGAATACATATTAAAACACTACATGTATATACATTTTAACTGAGTCGTTAAGTCATCGTTAGTCGTTACATGTAAGTGTTGTTTTGAAACCTTTAGGTTAACGATCTTGTTAAATGTTGTTAACCCAATGTTTATAATATCAAATGAGATTTTAAATTATTATATTATCATGATATTATCATGTATGAATATCTCTTAATATGATATATATACATTAAATGTCTTTACAACGATAAGCGTTACATATATGTCTCGTTTAAAAATCATTAAGTTAGTAGTCTTGTTTTTACATATGTAGTTCATTGTTAATATACTTAATGATATGTTTACTTATCATAGTATCATGTTAACTATGTATATATCCATATATATATCATCATATAGTTTTTACAAGTTTTAACGTTCGTGAATCACCGGTCAACTTGGGTGGTCAATTGTCTATATGAAACATTTTTCAATTAATCAAGTCTTAACAAGTTTGATTGCTTAACATGTTGGAAACATTTAATCATGTAAATATCAATCTCAATTAATATATATAAACATGGAAAAGTTCGGGTCACTACATGGTTAACATGAGATTATGATAAGTAAGTATCTCCATAAGTATATTAACAATGAGTTATATACATATAAACAAGACTACTAACTTAAGGATTTCGAAACGAGACATATATGTAACGATTATCGTTGTAACGACATTTAAATGTATATATATCATATTAAGATATATTAATATATCATAATATCATGATAATATAATAATTTAACATCTCATTAGATATAATAAACAATGGGTTAACAACATTAATTGAGATCGTTAACTTAAAGGTTTCAAAACAACACTTACATGTAACGACTAACGATGACTTAACGACTCAGTTAAAATGTATATACATGTAGTGTATTTAGATGTATTAAAATACTTTTGGAAGACTTCAAGACATATATCAAAACACTCATACTTAACGAAAATGGTTACAGTTACTTTCCCATTCTTTTCTTTCATCAAGAATTCTAGTCGTATTCTTACCCGTATTATACACAGCTTCAAAACGTACTTACTATGGGTATATACCAATAGGAACTAGCATGGGATTCCACTCTTGATTATGTCATGTATGACTAATCAATTTTAACTTCTACTATGAGCTAGTCAACTAACTAGAACTCCTTTTAACCCCACTCACCACTCACCAATTACCACTCATCATTCACTCCATTTCACTTCCAATTCTCTTTCTAATTCTCTCTCAACACACACACACTATTATGAACGTATTTTTATAGTAGTTAATCATCATCTTCATCAAAAATCACTTCAAGAATCAAGCTATAATCATCATAGGAAGAACACTTCAAGAACACTTCAAAAATCCCTTCAAGTTTACTAATTTACTTCCAAGCTTTCTAATCCATTCCAAGTAATCATCTAAGATCAAGAAACCTTTGTTATATACAGTAGGTTATCTTTTTTATTCAAGGTAATATTCATATTCAAACTTTGATTCAATTTCTATAACTATAAACTATCTTAATTTGAGTAAAAATCTTACTTGAACTTGTTTTTGTGTCATGATCCTACTTCAAGAACTTTCAAGCCATCCAAGATCCTTTGAAGCTAGATCATTTCTTGTCACTTCCAGTAGGTTTACCTACTAAACTTGAGGTAGTAATGATGTTCATAACATCATTCGATTCATAAATATAAAACTATCTTATTCGAAGGTTTAAACTCGTAATCACTAGAACATAGTTTAGTTAATTCTAAACTTGTTCGCAAACAAAAGTTAATCCTTCTAACTTGACTTTTAAAATCAACTAAACACATGTTCTATATCTATATGATATGCTAACTTAATGATTTAAAATCTGGAAACACGAAAAACACCGTAAAACCGGATTTACGCCGTCGTAGTAACACCGCGGGCTGTTTTGGGTTAGTTAATTAAAAACTATGATAAACTTTGATTTAAAAGTTGTTATTCTGAGAAAATGATTTTTATTATGAACATGAAACTATATCCAAAAATTATGGTTAAACTCAAAGTGGAAGTATGTTTTCTAAAATGATCATCTAGACGTCGTTCTTTCGACTGAAATGACTACTTTTACAAAAACGACTTGTAACTTATTTTTCCGACTATAAACCTATACTTTTTCTGTTTAGATTCATAAAATAGAGTTCAATATGAAACCATAGCAATTTGATTCACTCAAAACGGATTTAAAATGAAGAAGTTATGGGTAAAACAAGATTTGATAATTTTTCTCATTTTAGCTACGTGAAAATTGGTAACAAATCTATTCCAACCATAACTTAATCAACTTGTATTGTATATTATGTAATCTTGAGATACCATAGACACGTATACAATGTTTCGACCTATCATGTCGACACATTTATATATATTTCGGAACAACCATAGACACTCTATATGTGAATGTTGGAGTTAGCTATACAGGGTTGAGGTTGATTCCAAAATATATATAGTTTGAGTTGTGATCAATACTGAGATACGTATACACTGGGTCGTGGATTGATTCAAGATAATATTTATCGATTTATTTCTGTACATCTAACTGTGGACAACTAGTTGTAGGTTACTAACGAGGACAGCTGACTTAATAAACTTAAAACATCAAAATATATTAAAAGTGTTGTAAATATATTTTGAACATACTTTGATATATATGTATATATTGTTATAGGTTCGTGAATCAACCAGTGGCCAAGTCTTACTTCCTGACGAAGTAAAAATCTGTGAAAGTGAGTTATAGTCCCACTTTTAAAATCTAATATTTTTGGGAAGAGAATACATGCAGGTTTTATAAATGATTTACAAAATAGACACAAGTACGTGAAACTACATTCTATGGTTGAATTATTGAAATCGAATATGCCCCTTTTTATTAAGTCTGGTAATCTAAGAATTAGGGAACAGACACCCTAATTGACGCGAATCCTAAAGATAGATCTATTGGGCTTAACAAACCCCATCCAAAGTACCGGGTGCTTTAGTACTTCGAAATTTATATCATATCCGAAGGGTGTCCCGGAATGATGGGGATATTCTTATATATGCATCTTGTTAATGTCGGTTACCAGGTGTTTACCATATGAATGATTTTTATCTCTATTTATGGGATGTATATTGAAATATGAAATCTTGTGGTCTATTGTTACAATTTGATATATATAGGTTAAACCTATAACTCACCAACATTTTTGTTGACGTTTAAAGCATGTTTATTCTCAGGTGAATACTAAGAGCTTCCGCTGTTGCATACTAAAATAAGGACAAGATTTGGAGTCCATGTTTGTATGATACTGTGTAAAAACTGCATTCAAGAAACTGATTTTGATGTAACATATTTGTATTGTAAACTATTATGTAATGGTCGTGTGTAAACAGGATATTTTAGATTATCATTATTTGATAATCTACGTAAAGCTTTTTTAAACCTTTATTTATGAAATAAAGGTTATGGTTTGTTTTAAAAATGAATGCAGTCTTTGAAAAACGTCTCATATAGAGGTCAAAACCTCGCAACGAAATCAATTAATATGGAACATTTTTAATCAATAAGAACGGGACATTTCAGATGTCATCGTCTATCTTTGAGTTTTCTTTCGATTGCTATAGCGGGATGGGAATAAAGGCTTCGAAATTTTGGAGCTTGATTGGTCCAGCTACTTTTTGGGCGATTTGGATCGCTAGAAATGAAGTAATGTTCAACGGCCTTTATACGTGTTGTGCATGATTGTTGATCGAGTAAAGATTAAGGTGCTTCAATAGTTAGTATATGCAAAATTGTGCGAGGTTCATCATGTGTATGTCTGGAAGACACAACCGTGGGAGTTGGCAATGGATCAGATATGGATCGGGTGAGCTGCATCCATATCCATATCCATTTGGTTTTTGTTCATCTATATCCATATGCATCTAATTGTTGTTCATCCATCCACATCCATATCCACTGGATAAAGCGGATTGATGGATACCCACTGAATATTAAAAAGGTGTTATAATATTTCCTACTATGCGATGAAAACAAAAATGTTGTATAATAAAAATATATAAAACATGACATATTCAAAATATATCGACTACAATGTGTACTCTTTGTCGAAGATAGAACACATTTGTTGAATATACTAGTAAACATAGATGAAGAATTATATATGTAATTTGTTCGTTAATTTTGTTAGATATACATGTTTTATTGTAATATATCATAGTTATTTAATTATAATGTTGAAAGCAAAATGTAAATCTAACAGTAAATACATTTGCAATAGTAAGTATGTAAGCATATATTTATATGTATATATTTGTATATGTATTTCAGGTGTTAATGGATATATTTATGGATGAAACTTTTCATCCATATCTATATCCATTTAGATTCATCATTATCCGTCACGAAGCAGGTGGATCGGATGAATATCCGCTGGATCGGGTGGTCATTGTCATCCTTAATCATGGCTATTTCTCTGAGGAAATCAATTGAGCTGCACAAGTTGTTCAAGTATTATGATGTTTTTTTTTAACATCAGTATTTTTATAGTACTAGTAGTGGTTGTTGGGCTAAATAAGATATAGGGCCTGTTTGTTGATAAAATGAACATAATGTATTGTAAGTCCAACTTGCTTATGTTGTTAAAAATTTTCACAATTTCGTGAAAAATATTCATTTATATAATTCAGAATTTTGCCAAAAATAAAATAAATAAATAAATAAATAAATAGCAACTAAACATTTATCTTCAAATGACTGAAGTAAATATAAATAAATGGACTCAACGTTGTCGCATATTCGTACAAGGATGATTTACACACCTCTATACATCCTTTTTTTCATTTTGCCATATTATCGTACCAATTAGTTGAATTTTAATAAACAAAATGCATTTAAAACACGAAAATCTAGTTGTCGTGGCCCAAATCGCAGCTCTAAGACCACCATTAAAGGGGCGTCAGATTTTTGGCTTAGATGAGGTGACAGGGCTTTGACGCCCCTGACGCCTTTAATGGGGCGTCACCCAAAACGCTTATGGGGCGTTAGTCAGTCATGGTCATGACTGAAATTTTTTTTTTGTGTCAAATAAATTTCCACCAATCAGATTTCATCACTACTTATTATATATTATTAATCTATTTACTTCATTTTATACCTAACTATCAATAATATTTTACCACATCACTCACCACAAATTTAACCTTTAAATTTGACACATCCCTTTATTTAGCTTCACTTCATGACCTTGACACTGTTGAATAATATATCAAAGATGGCATGCTAAAGTCAGTAGCAAAGTTTGAATTAGTTTCTTCTATGGTGCCTACAATTTTGAGAAGGCAAATTTGACTTCAATCTCACCAACCATTTTAATTACCAAATCAGCCATCTTCCATGGCTATAAATAGAGGACCTTACAAGCTTCAATATGCATCCCAAAAATTACAAGTTTACTTGTATACTAAAAGAGTTAAATAGAGAATTTGTGAGTTTAGTCTCCTAATTACAAGAGATATAAAAGATTTGTACTTATCCTTGTAATTAGAGAGAAGTGTAATTCCTATTATTCTTATTAGTGAAACGTTTCTTTCCTTGCCCGTGGTTTTTACCCTTTTGGGGTTTTCCACGTTAAATCTCGGTGTCCTATTATTGTCGTTATTTCAAGTATTACTAGCGGTTTGCTATAATTCGGTGTCGCTTTTCTCAACAAGTGGTATCAAGAGCTAAGGTCTAATATCTTGTGTGTATTAATATACTTATCGTATGCTCTGTGGTTGCCACGGGAGTGGATCGTCCACATCAGAAAATAAGTAAGATTAATTTCACTCGATAAAAGTTCTCGGGTACTATTTCTCGGAAAAATAGTATTGTCGAAAAGAATATTGTGATTATAGCAATGTCTACGAAATTCGAAATTGAAAAGTTCAACGGGAGTAACTTCTCGTTATGGAAACTAAAGATGAAAGCTATCCTGAGAAAGGATAAGTGTTTGACGGCCATCAGTGGACATTCCGCCGAAGTCACTGATGAAAAATGGGAAGAGTTGGACGGCCAGGCTATCGCAAATCTTCATCTGGCACTAGCAGATGGCGTTTTGTCTAGCATAGAAGAAAAGACGACGGCGAAAGAGATTTGCGATCACCTCGTAAAATTGTACGAGACCAAATCACTCCACAACAAGATATTCCTTAAGAGGAAACTTTATGCGCTACGCATGAATGAATATACTTCAGTTAATGAGCACATTAATTCTTTGAATACTCTATTTTCTCAACTTGCTTCATTAAGTTGCAATATAGAGCCCAAAGAACGTGCTGAACTTTTACTTCAGAGTCTACCTAATTCGTATGATCAACTCATTATTAACTTAACCAATAATGTTCTCTCGGAGTATCTAGTCTATGATGAAGTTGCGGCTGCTATTCTAGAAGAAGAAAATCGGCGCAATAATAAGGTGGACAAACAGGCCGGTTCACGACAAGTGGAGGCCTAATTGGTGTCAGGAGGGAGATCAACGGAACGTGGCCCAAGTGGGAGTCACAATCATGGTAAACCGAAGTCTAAAAAGAAGAAGACCTATACATGCTACAATTGTGGCAAGAAAGGTCACCTGAAGAAGGATTGTCGGAGTTTAAATAACTCAAATCCTCAAGGAAATATTGCAAGCACTTCAGATGATGGGACTGCTTTGGTTAGTGAGGCAGTGGTAGCAAATGAAGGCAGAAAGACATTTGTTGATGTCTGGTTATTTGACTCGGGATCTACTTTTCACATGACCCCTAGAAGAGAATGGTTCAAACAATATGAACGTATCTCAGGAGGATCTGTATACAGTTGCAATGATCATGAACTAAAGATCATTGGAATTGGAGATATCATTCTGAAGATGCACGATGGTACAGTTCGTACTATTCAAGGTGTGCGACACGTGGAGGGTTTGAAGAAGAACTTATTATCTTTAGGACAATTGGATGATCTTGGTTGTAAGATGGTGATACATGAGAAGATCATGATAATCAAGAAAGGCGCGGTTGTACTTATGAAAGGAGAAAAGGTGGGTGCTAATTTATACATTCTGAAAGGCGAGACGGTACAGGAATCGGAAGCATCTGTTGCTTCAAATAGTTCAAGTGATAAAGTTGCTATGACATGGCATCAAAAGCTTGGACACATGTCTGAGCAAGGTATGAAGATTCTTGTTGAAAGAAATCTTATTCCTGGTCTTATAAAGGTATCGCTACCTTTCTGTGAGCATTGTGTAATCAGCAAGCAGCATCGCCTGAAGTTTAACACATCAAATTCTAGAAGTAAATTAATTCTAGAATTGGTTCACTCTGATGTGTGGCAAGCACCAGTTCAATCCCTAGGAGGAGGAAAGTATTTTGTATCATTTATTGATGATTACACTAGGAGATGTTGGGTGTACCCAATCAAGAGAAAGGCGGATGTGTTTGAAGTTTTCAAAGTTTACAAAGCGCGGGTTGAACTTAAATCTGGTAAAAATATCAAGTGTTTGAGGACAGATAATGGAGGAGAATACACTGGTGATGAATTTGATAAGTTTTGCAAACAAGAAGGTATCAAAAGGCAGTTCACAACATCATACACTCCTCAACAAAACGGAGTGGCAGAGCGGATGAACAGAACCTTGTTAGATAGAACAAGGGTGATGTTGGCAACTGCAAACTTGGGAAAATCATTCTGGGCAGAAGCAGTAAGTACTGCCTGTTACGTGATAAATCGGTCACCATCAACTGCAATTGAGTTGAAATCGCCGATGGAAATGTGGACTGGAAAACCAGTTAATTATTCCGACCTTCATATATTTGGAAGTCCTGTGTACGCAATGTACAACTCTCAAGAAACGACAAAGTTGGATCCGAAGTCCAGAAAGTGTTTGTTCTTGGGGTATGCTGATGGAGTTAAGGGGTATCGCTTATGGGACCCCACCGCCCACAAAGTAGTCATCAGCAGAGATGTTGTCTTTACAGAAGACAAAGATCTTGAAGATGTTAGAACTTCAAAAGAAACTATATCGATACGGGTGGGTAATGAATTTCAGAAAGATTATTCTGAAGCAGTACCAGAGCACGATGAAAATCAAGTAGTTGTTGATGATGCTCCAGCGACTCGTATTTCTAATCGGGAAAGGAAACGTCCAGGGTAGCAATCGGATTATATTATGGAAAGCAATGTTGCATATTGTCTTCTAACAGAGGAAGGAGAGCAAACAACTCTTCGCGAGGCACTGAATCATTCAGATGTATCTCAGTTGATGACAGCTATGTTTGAAGAAATTGAAGCTCTTCATAAAAATAAAACATGGGAACTTGTGCCATTGTCGAAAGGTAGAAAACCTATTGGAAATAAATGGGTGTATAAGATCAAGCGAAATGGCGATGATCAAGTGGAGCGGTATCGTGCAAGACTGGTGGTTAAAGGATATGCTCAGAAAGAAGGTACGGACTTTAATGAAATATTTTCTCCTGTGGTTCGACTTACAACAATTCGAGTAGTTCTAGCGATGTTGAAATGTCCCGTTCATATTGATTATAAATGTTCCATATTAATTGATTTCGTTGCGAGGTTTTGACCTCTATATGAGACGTTTTTCAAAGACTGCATTCATTTTTAAAACAACCATAACCTTTATTTTATCAATAAAGGTTTTAAAAACATTACGTAGATTATCAAATAATGATAATCTAAAATATACTGTTTACACACGACCATTACATAATGGTTTACAATAGAAATATATTACATCGACATATGTTTCTTGAATGCAGTTTTTACACAATATCATACAAACATGGACTCCAAATCTTGTCCTTATTTTAGTATGCAACAGCGGAAGCTTTTAGTATTCATCTGAGAATAAACATGCTTTAAACGTCAACAAAAATGTTGGTGAGTTATAGATTTAAGCTATATATATCAAATCGTAACAATAGACCACAAGATTTCATATTTCAATACACATCCCACACATAGAGATAAAAATCATTCATATGGTGAACACCTGGTAACCGACATTAACAAGATGCATATATAAGAATATCTCCATCATTCCGGGACACCCTTCGGATATGATATAAATTTCGAAGTACTAAAGCATCCGGTACTTTGGATGGGGTTTGTTAGGCCCAATAGATCTATCTTTAGGATTCACGTCAATTAGGGTGTCTGTTCCCTAATTCTTAGATTACCAGACTTAATAAAAAGGGGCATATTCGATTTCGATAATTCAACCATAGAATGTAGTTTGACGTACTTGTGTCTATTTTGTAAATCATTTATAAAATCTGCATGTATTCTCATCCCAAAAATATTAGATTTTAAAAGTGGGACTATAACTCACTTTCACAGATATTTCCTTCCTCGGAAATAAGACTTGGCCACGGATCGATTCACGAACTTATAAAAATATGTACATATATATCAAAGTATGATCAAAATATAATTACAACCATTTTTATTATGTTTTAAAGATTTGAGTGTATTAAGTCAGCTGTCCTCATTAGTAACCTACAACTAGTTGTCCACAGTTAGATGTACAAAAATAAATCGATATATATTATCTTGAATCAATCCACGACCCAGTGTATACACGTCTCAGGCTAGATCACAACTCAAAGTATATATATTTTTGGAATCAACCTCAACCCTGTATAGCTAACTCCAACATTACTGCATATAGAGTGTCTATAGTTGTTCCAAATAATATATATACATGGGTCGATATGATATGTCAAAACATTTGCATACGTGTCTATGGTATCCCAAGATTACATAATATATTAGAATACATGTATAATACAATATAAGTTAGCTAGGATATGATTTTTATAGATTTGTTAAATATTTGCCGTAGCTAAAAAGATCAAAAATATCCAATCTTGTTTTACCCATAACTTCTTCATTTTAAATCCGTTTTGAGTGAATCAAATTGCTATGGTTTCATATTGAACTCTATTTTATGAATATAAACAGGAAAAGTATAGGTTTATAGTCAAAAATATAAGTTACAAGTCATTTTTGTAAAGGTAGTCATTTCAGTCGAAAGAATGACGTCTAGATGACCATTTTAGAAAACATACTTTCACTTTGAGTTTAACCTTGATTTTTGGATATAGTTTCATGTTCATATGAAAAATCATTTTCCCAGAAGAACAAATTTTAAATCAAAGTTTATCATAGTTTTTAATTATCCAAACCAAAACAGCCCCCGGTTTCACTACGACGGCGTATATCCGATTTTATGGTGTTCATCGTGTTTCCAGGTTTTAAATCATTAAGTTAGCATATCATATAGATATAGAACATGTGTTTAGTTGATTTTAAAAGTCAAGTTAGAAGGATTAACTTTTGTTTGCGAACAAGTTTAGAATTAACTAAACTATGTTCTAGTGATTACAAGTTTAAACCTTCGAATAAGATAGCTTTATATGTATGAATCGAATGATGTTATGAACATCATTACTACCTCAAGTTTTCTGGATAAAACTAATGAAAATGAGAAAAATGGACCTGGCTTCAAAGGATCCTTGGATGGCTTGAAAGTTCTTGAAACGGAATCATGACACGAAAACAGTTCAAGTAAGATTTTCACTCGAAATATGATTGTTATAGTTGTAGAAATTTGATAATGCTAAAAACGAACATATATTTCATAGCATTATTCCTCAAGAAAGACAAGCTTTTAGTTGCAATTGTTCTATTTACAAGTGATATTCGTTTAAATAATAAAAGGTGAAGACAAAAGACAGATTCGACGAATTGAAGACGCAAACGACCAAAAAGCTCAAAAGTACAAAAGACAATCAAAAAGGTTCCAATTATTGATAAGAAACGTCTCGAAATTACAAAAGTACAAGATTCAAAACGCAAAGTACAAGATATTAAATTGTACGCGAGGACGTTCGAAAATCCGGAACCTGGACTAGAGTCAACTCTTAACGCTCGACGCAACGGACTAAAAATTACAAGTTAACTATGTATATAAATATAATATAATATATAATTAATTATATTAATTATATATATATTATATATATATAATAAAAACCGTCGGCAGCAAGAAACTCCAAGGGTGTGAGCTGTAAATACCTCTCCGCGACTCGCGGAGTTTTAAGGGCATTTTGCCGCGAGTCGCGGAGCCCCAAAAATCAAGTCTGGCTATAAAGCCAACCGAATTCTGATCAAAAATATCATCTTTTTTTTTCTCTTCCTCTTCATACGTAAATATATTTATATTTATAATTTATATTTTAATTTTAATTATAATTCTAATAATAAGGGTATGTTAGCGAATGTTGTAAGGGTGTAAGTCGAAATTCTGTCCGTGTAACGCTACGCTATTTTTAATCATTGTAAGTTATGTTCAACCTTTTTATATTAATGTCTCGTAGCTAAGTTATTATTATGCTTATTTAAAACGAAGTAATCATGATGTTGGGCTAATTACTAAAATTGGGTAATTGGGCTTTGTACCATAATTGGGGTTTGGACAAAAGAACAACACTTGTGGAAACTAGACTATGGGCTATTAATGGGCTTTATATTTGTTTAACTAAATGAAAGTTTGTTAATGTTAATATAAAGATTTACAATTGGGCGTCCCTATAAATTACCATATACACTCGATCGGACACGATGGGCGGGGTATTTATATGTACGAATAATCGTTCATTTAACCGGACACGGGAATGGATTAATAGCCACTAGAATAATTAAAACAGGGGTGAAATTACATTCAAGGGTAATTGGTGTAATTGTTAACAAAGTGGTAAAACCTTGGTTTACACGCAGTCGATAACCTGGTGTATTCATTAAACAAAGTATTAAAACCTTGTTACAATTCGAATCCCCAATTAGTTGGAATATTTAACTTCGGGTATAATAATAATTTGACAAGGACACTTGCAATTTATATTTATGACTGATGGACTGTTATGGACAAAAACCAGACGGACATATTGAATAATCCAGGACAAAGGACAATTAACCCATGGGCATAAAACTAAAATCAACACGTCAAACATCATGATTACGGAAGTTTAAATAAGCATAATTCTTTTATTTCATATTTTATTTCCTTTATTTTATATTTAATTGCACTTCTAATTATCGCACTTTTATTGTTATTTAATCGCACTTTTAATTATCGTACTTTTAATTATCGCAATTTAATTTTATCGCATTTTTATTATTCGCAATTTCATTATCGTTATTTACTTTACGCTTTAATTTAAAGTCTTGTATTTATTTTATATTTTACATTAGGTTTTAACTGCGACTAAAGTTTTAAAATCGACAAACCGGTCATTAAACGGTAAAAACCCCCCTTTATAATAATAATATTACCTATATATATATTTGTATTTTTATAAAAATAAACTAATATAGCGTTGAGCTTTGTTTAAAGATTTCCCTGTGGAACGAACCGGACTTACTAAAAACTACACTACTGTACGATTAGGTACACTGCCTATAAGTGTTGTAGCAAGGTTTAAGTATATCCATTCTATAAATAAATAAATATCTTGTGTAAAATTGTATCGTATTTAATAGTTTTTCCTAGTAAAATATAAGCTATTTTATATACTACCCCGCTGCACATCAAGTATTTTTGGCGCCGCTGCCGGGGAATCCATCTTAAAAACCGGAAGCGCAACGCTAATATAAAAAAAGATTTTTAGTTACTTTTATTAAAAATTCGCTTTTGTAAAAATACGTTTTAATTATTCAAAAATATAAAAAGAAAAACAAAAATATATGTATTTTTAAGATTTTGTAAATATTTAAGTTTTATAAGTTTCTTTATTTCTATTTTAGTTTATAAAAATATAAGTTTTATTTTAAAATCGTTTATTTAAATTAAAAACAGAAAATAAAAAAAAATAAAAAAATAAAAAATAAAGAAAAACGCGTAAAAAGTAAAACCTGTCAACTGAATTCTGGATCCCCGCGACTCGCGGGGTTTTCTTCTCTCTTTGCCGCGACTCGCGGAGATACTCTGACACGCGAACAGAAACCCTAAAACTGCATTAATTACGGGATATTATTAATTATAATTATTATTTAACCTAATTATTATTATTATTATTAGTTTTAGTTTTATTTTTACTTTTTATTTAATTTATGTATTTTGTTTAATTAGTTTTTTTTTAAATTGTAAAATTAATAGTTTAATAAATAATATAAAAATAATATTTTTTTATAAAAATTGTACTTTTTACAACTTTTTGTATATTTTTATATTTTGTCCCTTTTTAATCGTTGTAGCGTAATATTTGTATTTTTTAGCTCATAATTAATTTTAAACTTAGTTTTTGCTATAGTTATTTTTACTCCTATATTTTTAGGCTTTGCCGTAGAATTCCTTAAGTGCTTTTTCTTTAGACTAAGATTTAGGTGCTTTAGAATTTTGCGACGCCTTTTTAAGTTTTAGTTTCTTTTTAAGTTATTTTCATTTGGGATTTAGTTTTTCCTTGTAAGCTTTAATATTTTTAGACCTTTTACTATGTATCAATTATCATTCCAATTAGTAATTTCAATTTGCGATTATAATTTTAAGTTAGTTGTAGTAATAAGGTTAAATTAGTTAAGTATTTTTAAGTTTTTATAAGTTTCTTTTATTTTTCCGTCACCTTTTATTTTTCAACCATTTTTTTTTCTTTTTCGACCTTTTTCGACGAACTCTTTGTCTTTCTTATTTCTCGCTATTCTAGTTTTAGGACTTAGAATTTTTTCTACTTCTTATCTAAATTTCTAAAAATTACGAAAATTTATTTTAAGTGGTTAAATTAATAGACATCAAAATTTTCTGGTTCGTAGTAATAGTTGGATTTGTATGTGGACCGGGTTATTGGAGCCAAACAGTCCTCAATTATATTGAGACCAAACGAATCCTGCCCCTCTGCTGCATCTTTTGGCTATTCAAAACGTGGGCAAAATCAGAAAAGTCTATTGATTGGATAACTTATTATAACTTTTCTTTCCTTTTAAAAACTAATAGGATATTCAGTGAATGCACCGAGCAAGACGTTCACCACCTTTTGTACGTTCACCACCTGTAACTAGATCAAGACATCGTTTAACAAATATAACCGCCGTTGATTTTTCTTTAGAATCGTCATCCAGTCGACCAAGTACTTCAGTTCAAATTACCGATAATCCAGTTTTTGAAACAAACCTCACAATTGAGAATCCAGAAAATATTCAGGAACGGTTCGTAGATCCTGAACCACTAAACTTTCCTCCGGAACCACCAATCATTCAAACAGAGATTGTTGAGGAACGAACTATTAAATCAGAATCATCTAGTGATACCGATTCAACAAATTCAATTATGGAGAATCTGGAACCTTTAAGTATGGAAGACCGAATGAGAGCTAAACGCACTGGCCAAGGTCACGCAATTACTCATCCAGACATTAATGCGCCAGATTATGAAATCAAAGGACAAATTTTACACATGGTGACTAATCAATGCCAATTTAGTGGTGCGCCGAAGGAAGATCCAAATGAACATCTACGTACCTTTAATAGGATCTGCACACTATTTAAAATACGAGAAGTGGAGGATGAACAGATATATCTCATGTTATTTCCCTGGACTTTAAAGGGAGAAGCCAAAGATTGGTTGGAATCGTTACCTGAAGGGGCGATTGATACATGGGACGTTTTAATTGACAAATTTCTTAAACAATTCTTTCCTGCATCTAAAGCCGTAAGACTTCAAGCAGAAATTGTTACGTTCACACAGAAGCCAAATGAAACTCTATATGAGGCGTGGACAAGATATGGAAAGTTATTAAGAGGATGTCCGCAACATGGTTTAGACACCTGTCAAATAGTACAAATATTCTACCAAGGATGCGACATCACTACAAGGAAAGATATAGATATAGCAGCTGGTGGTTCTATTATGAAGAAAACCGAAACTGATGCTTACAAAATTATTGATAATACTGCTTCCCACTCACATGAGTGGCACCAAGAAAAAGACATCATTAGATCATCTAAAGCAGCTAGAGCCGATTCTAGCCATGACTTAGATTCCATTTCCGCAAAGATAGATGCTTTCGAGAGACGAATGGAAAAGATGACTAAAGATATTCATGCAATACGAATTAGTTGTGAGCAGTGTGGAGGACCACATTTGACAAAAGATTGTCTCAGTATTGAATTAACAATGGAACAAAGAGAGAATATTTCATACATAAACCAAAGGCCTGGAAATAATTATCAGAATAATTATCAACCGCCAAGACCGATTTACAATCAAAACCAGAATTATAACCGAAATATTCCATACAACAACCAACAAGGTCCTAGCAATCAACAAGTATCCAACAATACTTACAATCAGCAAAGACCGAATTTTCAAAACAAACCACCACAACAAACCGATGATAAAAAGCCGAATTTAGAAGATATGATGACAAAGCTAGTTGAAACTCAAACGCAGTTTTTCACATCTCAAAAACAAACCAATGAACAAAATGCTCAAGCATTTAGAAATCAACAAGCTTCTATTCAAAATCTGGAACAAGAAGTAAGTAACCTAGCAAGGTTAATAGGTGAAAGAAAACCGGGAAGTCTACCTAGCGATACAAATGCTAACCCCCGGAATGAAACAGCTAAAGCTATTACCACAAGAAGTGGTACAACACTTAAACCACCTGAAATACCTGTAACTTCTGATGAAATTATTCCTACTCCACAAGAACCACAACCTGATCAAGATAAGGAAAAAGAACCGGTAGTTGAAAAGGTTAATGAAGATAACACAGTTAAGGATAAACCTTATGTTAAACCATACCAACCACCACTTCCTTACCCGAGTAAAATGAAGAAAGAAAAACTTGAAGCCGAGCAATCCAAATTCTTGGATATGTTTAAACAGATAAATGTAAATCTTCCTTTCATTGATGTGATTTCAGGAATGCCAAGATATGCTAAATTCTTGAAAGATCTAATCACGAATAGAAAGAAAATGGAAGAACTCTCGGCTGTTACTATGAATGCCAATTGTTCAGCAGTGCTGTTGAATAAGATACCAGAAAAACTATCTGATCCAGGAAGTTTCACAATTCCATGTTTTCTGGGTAGTCTTAGTTCAATAGAAGCATTGGCAGACTTAGGTGCTAGTATAAATCTAATGCCGTATTCACTATACGCTAAACTAGACCTTGGAGAATTGAAACCAACCAGAATAAGCATACAACTAGCCGATAGATCAATAAAATATCCTAGAGGGATAATGGAGAACATGCTAGTTAAAGTTGGTACTTTAGTATTTCCAGTAGATTTTGTTGTTTTGGACATGGAAGAAGATTCTCAAGTTCCTCTCATATTAGGAAGACCATTCTTAAACACGGCTAAAGCAATGATAGACGTGTTCGGTAAGAAACTGACCCTAAGTATAGAGGATGAGAGTGTTACCTTTTCAGTTGATAGAGCAATGCAACAACCACAATCTGCAGATGATACATGTTATTATATTCAAACTATAGATGCACATGCAGAATTATTAGAAGAATTTCCAGAATTACAAGGAACAGGAGAATGTTCTTTAGGAGAAAGTAATGAACCAATTGATGAAGCTGAAATGTTAGCTACACTTATAGCTAATGGATATGAACCAACAACAGAAGAAATTCAAATGCTAAAAGAAGAAGACAGATATCGATATAAATCATCGATAGAAGAACCTCCGAAATTAGAGTTAAAGCCACTTCCAAACCATTTGGAATACGCTTATTTACATGGTGAATCTGAATTACCTGTAATAATATCGTCTTCTCTTACTGAAAATGAGAAATCACAACTCATTTCTGTGTTGAAAGCTCATAAACCAGCCATTGCATGGAAGATTCATGATATTAAAGGAATAAGTCCTTCGTATTGCACACATAAAATCCTTATGGAAGAAGGTCATAAAACGTATGTGCAACGCCAACGAAGACTAAATCCTAATATGCAAGATGTAGTTAAGAAAGAGATTATTAAACTGCTAGATGCAGGTTTGATATATCCAATTTCTGATAGTCCATGGGTAAGCCCAGTTCAATGCGTACCTAAGAAGGGTGGCATGACTGTCATCACAAATGAGAAAAATGAGCTTATTCCTACTAGGACTGTAACAGGATGGCGTGTATGTATTGATTATAGAAAATTAAATGACGCCACCAGAAAAGATCACTTTCCCTTACCTTTCATTGATCAAATGTTGGAAAGATTAGCCGGAAATAGTTACTATTGTTTTCTAGATGGATTTTCCGGATATTTTCAAATTCCAATAGCACCCGAAGACCAAGAGAAAACCACATTCACGTGCCCTTATGGTACTTTTGCTTACAAACGCATGCCATTTGGACTTTGTAACGCCCCTGCAACCTTTCAAAGGTGTATGATGGCGATTTTTCACGACATGATAGAAGAATGCATGGAAGTATTCATGGATGACTTTTCAGTCTTCGGTGATACATTTAAATCATGTCTAGTTAATTTGGAACGAATGCTAATTAGATGCGAAAAATCAAATCTAGTACTTAATTGGGAGAAATGCCATTTCATGGTTAAAGAAGGCATCGTTCTTGGACATAAAATTTCAAAAGAAGGAATTGAAGTGGATAGAGCTAAAGTAGATGTAATTGCTAAACTTCCACATCCCACCAATGTTAGAGGAGTTAGGAGTTTTCTAGGGCATGCCGGTTTTTACCGACGTTTCATAAAAGATTTTTCTAAAATTGCCACTCCTATGAATAAACTCCTAGAAAAGGATGCGCCATTCATCTTTTCAGATGAATGTATCAAATCTTTTAATATTCTTAAAGAAAAACTCACTAATGCACCGATCATGATAACACCAAATTGGAATCTACCATTTGAACTAATGTGCGATGCAAGTGATTTTGCAATGGGAGCCGTTTTAGGACAAAGGATTGAAAAACGATTTCAACCTATATATTATGCTAGTAAGACATTACAAGGAGCACAAACGAACTATACAACTACTGAAAAAGAACTCCTTGCTATTGTCTTTGCTTTTGACAAATTTCGATCATATCTAGTTCTAGCAAAAACGGTGGTCTATACCGACCATTCTGCTCTTAGATACCTATTTTCAAAACAAGATGCTAAACCAAGATTAATCTGTTGGATCTTACTCTTACAAGAGTTTGATATTGAAATCCGAGATAAAAAAGGAGCAGAAAATCTCGCCGCTGATCATCTTTCTCGTCTTGAAAATCCCGAATTAGAAGTTCTGAATGAATCGGCCATACAAGACAACTTTCCTGATGAATATCTATTGAAGA
This sequence comes from Rutidosis leptorrhynchoides, assembly GCF_046630445.1. NCBI lineage: Eukaryota > Viridiplantae > Streptophyta > Magnoliopsida > Asterales > Asteraceae > Rutidosis > Rutidosis leptorrhynchoides. The sequence continues at coordinate 102,843,486 of NC_092338.1, read as the reverse complement.
TAGATTATAAAGAAATCCCATGGTTTGCAGACTATGCAAACTACTTAGTTTGTGGATTCCTTGAAAAAGGATTATCGTACCAAAGACGAAAGAAATTCTTCAGTGATATAAAACACTATTTCTGGGAAGATCCACATCTGTTTAAAAGTTGTCCCGATGGAATAATACGCCGATGTGTATTTGGAGATGAAGCTAGTAAAATTTTAAACCATTGTCACACAGGACCAACAGGAGGGCATTATGGGCCTCAACTAACAGCAAGAAAAGTTTATGAAGCTGGATTCTATTGGCCTACAATTTACAAAGACGCACACCTTCTTTGCAAATCCTGTGATGCATGTCAAAGGGCCGGAAAAATAAGTCAACGTGATGAAATGCCACAAAATGTCATCCAAGTATGTGAAGTATTTGACATTTGGGGTATTGACTTTATGGGTCCATTTCCAAAATCTCATAATAATCTATATATACTCGTAGCCATTGATTATGTATCTAAATGGGCGGAAGCACAAGCTCTCCCAACTAACGATGCACGAGTTGTAGTCAACTTTTTAAAACGTCTTTTTGCAAGGTTTGGAACACCGAAAGCTTTAATAAGTGATCGGGGTACTCATTTCTGTAATAATCAACTTGAGAAAGTTCTTAAAAGATATGGAGTAACTCATAAAATCTCCACCGCATATCATCCACAAACAAGTGGACAAGTTGAAAATACAAACCGAGCTTTAAAACGTATTCTAGAGAAAACCGTAGGATCAAATCCGAAGGAATGGTCCATTAAATTGGAGGATGCACTCTGGGCTTTTAGAACAGCCTACAAAACTCCAATTGGAACCACACCTTTTAGACTTGTTTATGGAAAAGCATGTCATCTTCCAGTAGAAATTGAACACAAAGCATTTTGGGCTTTGAAGACATGTAATCTTGATTTACATGAAGCCGGACGTCTACGATTAAGTCAACTAAACGAATTAGAAGAATTAAGACATGAAGCATACGAAAATTCGTTAATCTATAAAGAAAGAACGAAGAAATGGCATGATAAAAGAATCAGAAGTTCAAAAGAATTTAAAGAAGGAGACAGAGTTCTTCTTTTCAATTCACGATTCAAGCTATTTCCTGGAAAATTGAAATCAAGATGGTCTGGACCATTCATAGTCAAAAGAGTTTTCCCATACAGAACGATAGAATTAATAAATTCAAATGGGATTGAATTTAAAGTTAATGGTCACAGAGTTAAACATTACATACATGGTCCGATGGAAGTCGACAACGAAGTTAATCACAATTTCGACACCACAGCTAACTAAGTGTGGGGAGAATCAAGTCTTTAAAGGATAATATGTATTTCTATTAGAGTTAGATTGTCTGTTTTCGTGTAGTTCTCGAAAATGGAACACGTATGGTCTTTCCCTAGCAGACCCTAAAGAACTAGTCTTCTCCTCCCATTCTGAATTTTTATTTTTTTTAGGTTTTTACGAAATGAAGACTGCCTGTGAACTAAACCATGGTCTAATGCTACACGCTTTGATCACTAAACGTAATAATGACATACTCCCGAGTGAAATAGTATCAGTAATCAGAGAAAGAATGGACGGAGTTAGAAAAGGATCCAGATGCGAAGATAATAAGTTACAATTTGGTAAAGGAAAATCAAAATCCGCAGCAAAAAGAAGAGCACGACACCTAGAACGATGTCACAAATGCGGAAAATGGTCACATGGAGGTAAATGTTCAAATAATCAAACCTATTCAAATACCGAATTTGTTACTTTATGCAGAGACGGACCGTTCATATGTTTAGAAGAAAAGACAATGAATGCTCGAGGTTACGCCTATGCAGCCATGGAAAACCAATTAAACCGACTATCTTATGAATATAATAGATCATATAACTAAGAAATCTATTTCACAGGTATGTCTGTACAGTTTTTATTTTTATTTTTATTTTTAACCTTTTGATAATAAACGCTAATTTGTTCGCTAAAAAGTATTAAATTGGTATTAAATAAAATTAGGTTTGGCGACCGAAATTATTGATATCATTCAAAAATTTATTACATCACTGCGAAATTTAACGTTTATTCTTAAGGTATAAATATCTTTAAACAATCAAACCAAAATATTTCAAAAATTCGTCATGAGTTAAATTAGGTCTTGGAACCGAAATTACTTTACCGAAAAGAGGGGCGCATATTTTTGATAATATTTGATTGATTAAAGTGGGATAAAAAGACAAAAAGATTTTTAATTTTATTATATTTTTAATCTTAATATTTAAATCTTAAGTTAATATTGTAAACTTTGTAAAAACAATATATTTAAAATTGTAAATATTTGAAAAATTAATATAAGTTTGATATAAATTTATGAATTTTTAAATTAAGTTTGGTGTGAATTTTTAATTTTTAAAATATGAAATTTTAATTTTATGCATTTTAAATTTTGAGTTTGGTGTGAATTTTTAATTTTGAATTTTATATTTAAGTTGTGTGAATTTAAAAACAAAAATTTACTTTATCTCATTAAGTTAAGAATATGATTTTTAAAATTCGTCGTAAGTTGAAGACTAGGTCTTTGAACCGAAATTGCTTTACCCGAGGGAGGGACGAGAACTTTTATTATCATTATTTTTAATCTTATTGATTTAAAGTATGCCAAAAACATTAAAAAACCCAAAAATCTTAGCTTTTAAAACAATCGCTACAAAAAGACAAATTTTAAAATTTTGTCGAGGAACGGACTAGGACATCGATCCGAAACGACCTCGTCCTAAATAACAAGGGAAACAAAATTTTAAAATTAATTTCTTAATTGTTTTATAAGTTAAAGATTATATAAAAAAAAAAAGAAAAAAAAAAGAAAAGGGTAACTCCGCGACTCGCGGAGTTTTCAGGGCAAAACCTCCGCGACTCGCGGAGGGTCCAAAACCCAGAAAAAAAAATAAAAGAGCTGCTCGATCAGTCACTCTCCCACACACAAACACACTGCATAAACACCCGAAAAAGAACCCGAAAAAACCCGAAAATCACCCCCAAAAATCTCAATTTTTAACCGTTAATCACCAAATTTTTTGCTAAAATCATGTTGAGAAGGATGATATCTAAGAACTACTCAAGAAAAACGGTAAATTTCTACACCTAAACACCATTTAATTCAAAATTTTGTGTTCTTGAGCTATTTTTTCCCCAATTTGATTTTGATGCTTTTTAGTGTAATTAAGCTTAAATTGTTTATGTATTATGCTTGTATAACCTAGATTGATGCTGTTTAACATGATTAGAAGCCTTAAACTTCAAATTTTGAATAATCTAGGGTTTGTGTTCTTGAGCAAATTTGGGGCTTTTTGATATAAACAGGTTATGGCCGATTTTTGTCATGAATTGTTGCTAAATTGAGTAGTGTAACATGTCTAGGTAGTTAAATGATCCAAACTTTGAGCCTAAACATGATTTTGAGAATTAAAGTGGACTTTTTCAAGTCCAAAATTCATGAACTTGATTTTTGAAAGATAATGCCATTTGAGACTTGTTTATTTGCTAGTAATGATTATTTTGACATGTTATTTGAGTTGAATGCTTATGAACTTGGCGAAAATTTTCGTATATGCTTATTTGAAAAAGTGTAGATTTGATAAAAATGTGAAAATAAGCTTAAGTTTGATATAAATTGATAATGTCATTGTAATTATTTTGATTGATGATTTTGCTGACACTAATGCATATTTGGATGCACAAAATTTGTGTTTGATGTGTTTTGCAGAATGAAAGGGGTGAATCTTCATCCCAAGCCCGCCATGCTCCTGCTGAGAACTTGGAACAACAGGAGGTAGATAACTACTACAAGCAGGATGTACCTCATCCAGTCATGACCTTTTCAGATATGCACTTGGAACAGTTGCACCCGAACCTGAGATTTGACAGACTTTGGATAGATTATCCAAAATATCAACGGGGTTTGCATACTCTTCATTCCAAGGTTGTTGAGGTACCAAGGGTCATAGAATGGGGACCCTTGGAAGCTGTAGAATTGGCCGGGCCAATTAGGGAATTACTGGTACAGAGGTATGGTAATTCTTCTTTTAATGACTGGATATGTTTATTCACCATACGCAGACCTGTATATAAAGTATGGTGTGAAGAGTTGTTATGTAGTATAGAGTTGAATGATCGGGTAGCTAGTTTAATCGATCGTTCTTTTATTAGATTTTTGTTAGGCGGTTCGATGCGCCACATGTCTTTACTGGACATGGCTCAGGCTTTACGTATATATACGCCTGAGGAATTAGCGTCTGCCGATTGTAGAGGATTGATACTAAACGGTAGGAAAATAGATGAAAATTTTGATACACACGGTGTGTGGAGTCAAATGACAAGCCATCACCGTTTCAAAGGGGGAAACTACTCTTATTTGGATATAGATAGAGCCGAATTAAGAGTAATACATAGGTTTTTAGCTAATTCGATTACACAAAGGGGTAAAAACAAAGAAAAGGTAAATGAACAAGATTTGTTTTACCATATGTGTATTCGAGACCCACACAGCGCTGTAAGTATACCATATTGTGTGGGTTATTATTTATCAGCTATGGTTCGAGGGATGCGTCCACATAGCATAATAGGAGGTGGTATTTTTATTACTTTGATTGGTGAATATCTCGGTGTGGATATAAGTCGGGGGGGATTATTAGTAGAAGAGCCGGAACCCCGCGACACTATAGGTTTAAATGTATACCATGGTGCGAAAGTTTTGAAGCGGCGAAATAACGCCGCAGTACGATACAATGGTAGACATCCACAGGTAGAGAGAAACCAGGAACAAGGTAATGTAGGAGGGGGGAATGAGATGCAAGAAATGCATAGGTTTATAGCTTCTCAGGAATACGAAAATGCTAGACAGAGAGCATTTGAAGATTGGCAAGTTCATCAGAACCAGATCATAGCGCATTGCCAACATATAGGTAGAAACTATATTCCTACACCGAAACCCGTCTTCCCTCCTTGGTCGATAGAGATGCAGCCACCATATCCTACGTATGACCCTGCCGAAGCATTCTATAGCACTTATGGTTATGCGTGGAACCCCTATTGGTACCAATATCATCCTTAGTTTACTTTTTATTTTTTTTTTATTATTATTTTGTAATTTGTAATTATTGATGCATTTAATATTTTTGTTAATATTGTAATCATTTTTATAATTTCTAACTTTTATTCTTAGATTTTAATAATTTTTGAATGTGGGGTAATAAACCAAACTTCAAAAATATGTATATATGTTTGCAGTTTATCTTATGTACACAACAGGGTAAAACAACGCATTTTCAAAGACTGGCATTAAGTTCAGCAAAAGCAACTAATTTTGACGACAAGATGCAAAATACATGTGAAATAACAACAAGACGGAATGAACAAATGATGTGCACCATTTAGCATTCAGCAAACAAACGCCAATATATTTGGAAACTTTGGTAAAAATTTAATCATTTTCACACAAATCACCCTCAATAATATAAATTGTTACTGATTTCTTGCAAATGAGGGCATTGCAAGATCTTAAGTGTGGGAAGGGATTAAATTCTTTCGGATTTTAAAATTTTTATATTAAACACTTGGTTACCATTAAAAATACTAGTAAAGCAGTAGTTGTATTAGAATCTAGTGCTCTCTGATAAAAAAGAACAGCCCTAGTCTTATATACTGACTACCCAATTCTAGTAAAATTTTTCAAAATTTTCAATTAAATGAATTCAAAATCATGTTTATACATATTTATGAACGATAAAACTAGGTTTTAACACCGAAATTATTGTTACCTCGGAAAGGACATAAATTAAGAAACAAACTAAAATGTTAAAATTCATTTAAAATGGAATAGAGGACGATAAAAAGAAAAATAAAAAGCCAAGTGTGGGAAAATTTACCAAGTTATTTTAAACATGTGTCACATATATTTGTAACAAATAACTGAAAATACTTTTGCTTTGAACTAAACTAAACTGTTTTACCCGATGAAAGAAAAGAAGAGATGGATCTACACGATGAATCAATTCCATCATTAAAAGGAAGTAAAGTCTTCCGAAAAAGAAACGCGCTTCTTGATTTAGGTCATGAAGTTGTCGTCCAGACCAGCTGTAGGTTGACGAAAAATCTAGAAAAGTCATCACTAAAATCAGCAGGAAATCCACGGACCTCAGCATTAAACAGGGTCGCCAAGTGGTCAGATTTATCCTAACCATGAGAAGGATTTATCTCGTACAATGGGGAGGCACCGTGCAAATTAGCTGGATAAGACTAATGAATCAGATCCCCAGAAAGGATAATCTCCTTAAAGATTAAAAATCAGCTTTTAAGACTGATATTACTCAATCCTAGAGATTGACCTTAAAGATTGAGAATTCAAACTCATGGAATTCAATGATATCTAAACTCGAGCTTAAACGAGAAAATATTTTGATCAAAATTATAAACCGATTTGTTTTCTGAAAACCCTATTTTCAATGCGTTCATTACCATTGAACGTAAAATCCTAGGAATTCACCTGGAATTCATTAGGTCACCTGAACTAAATCGGGTGTCAACCGTAAGAACGGTGGTTGCATAGTGGTCAAAGACAGGACCTTGTGCCAGACCGAAAAAATTATAAGGGTGAGCTTTACTATTGCTCCTACCAAGGATAGTAATTGCGTCCGACACGTTATAGACCATAATCAAAAGCATGTCACGGGACATTGCCTTAACAGTTGCTTGTTCAACGCTTTCCTTTACAACCGGACGGTAGTTTGCCGAAAGGTAATATACGGAACAAGTAAACTGGACGTGTTGCTTTCCAAATACAAGGTTAGCAAGTGGGTGACACAAAACCGCAAGTTTTGAGCTAAAATTTTCAAATCTGAAACCCACCAAACCCACAAAAATATTTTGCAAACACCGGTAAAGGGTTATTCCGGAAAACTTATCTAGGGTAAAAACTAGATTTAATTTTCAAAAGATCAAATGTTTTCAAAAAGATCCAATTTCCTTAATGGATCTAAATTTTTATAGTCATGTGGGACTGTAAACCATATCGTTACTACCATTGTTTATACCGCCGTATAGAAATCACTGATGTACAAAGTGTGAAGAATAAAGAAGTGATTCTAGTATTTCAAGACAATATTGCTTGAGGACAAGCAACGCTCAAGTGTGGGAATATTTGATAATGCTAAAAACGAACATATATTTCATAGCATTATTCCTCAAGAAAGACAAGCTTTTAGTTGCAATTGTTCTATTTACAAGTGATATTCGTTTAAATAATAAAAGGTGAAGACAAAAGACAGATTCGACGAATTGAAGACGCAAACGACCAAAAAGCTCAAAAGTACAAAAGACAATCAAAAAGGTTCCAATTATTGATAAGAAACGTCTCGAAATTACAAAAGTACAAGATTCAAAACGCAAAGTACAAGATATTAAATTGTACGCGAGGACGTTCGAAAATCCGGAACCGGGACTAGAGTCAACTCTTAACGCTCGACGCAACGGACTAAAAATTACAAGTTAACTATGTATATAAATATAATATAATATATAATTAATTATATTAATTATATATATATTATATATATATAATAAAAACCGTCGGCAGCAAGAAACTCCAAGGGTGTGAGCTGTAAATACCTCTCCGCGACTCGCGGAGTTTTAAGGGCATTTTGCCGCGAGTCGCGGAGCCCCAAAAATCAAGTCTGGCTATAAAGCCAACCGAATTCTGATCAAAAATATCATCTTTTTTTTCTCTTCCTCTTCATACGTAAATATATTTATATTTATAATTTATATTTTAATTTTAATTATAATTCTAATAATAAGGGTATGTTAGCGAATGTTGTAAGGGTGTAAGTCGAAATTCTGTCCGTGTAACGCTACGCTATTTTTAATCATTGTAAGTTATGTTCAACCTTTTTATATTAATGTCTCGTAGCTAAGTTATTATTATGCTTATTTAAAACGAAGTAATCATGATGTTGGACTAATTACTAAAATTGGGTAATTGGGCTTTGTACCATAATTGGGGTTTGGACAAAAGAACGACACTTGTGGAAACTAGACTATGGGCTATTAATGGGCTTTATATTTGTTTAACTAAATGAAAGTTTGTTAATGTTAATATAAAGATTTACAATTGGGCGTCCCTATAAATTACCATATACACTCGATCGGACACGATGGGCGGGGTATTTATATGTACGAATAATCGTTCATTTAACCGGACACGGGAATGGATTAATAGCCACTAGAATAATTAAAACAGGGGTGAAATTACATTCAAGGGTAATTGGTGTAATTGTTAACAAAGTGGTAAAACCTTGGTTTACACGCAGTCGATAACCTGGTGTATTCATTAAACAAAGTATTAAAACCTTGTTACAATTCGAATCCCCAATTAGTTGGAATATTTAACTTCGGGTATAATAATAATTTGACAAGGACACTTGCAATTTATATTTATGACTGATGGACTGTTATGGACAAAAACCAGACGGACATATTGAATAATCCAGGACAAAGGACAATTAACCCATGGGCATAAAACTAAAATCAACACGTCAAACATCATGATTACGGAAGTTTAAATAAGCATAATTCTTTTATTTCATATTTTATTTCCTTTATTTTATATTTAATTGCACTTCTAATTATCGCACTTTTATTGTTATTTAATCGCACTTTTAATTATCGTACTTTTAATTATCGCAATTTAATTTTATCGCATTTTTATTATTCGCAATTTCATTATCGTTATTTACTTTACGCTTTAATTTAAAGTCTTGTATTTATTTTATATTTTACATTAGGTTTTAACTGCGACTAAAGTTTTAAAATCGACAAACCGGTCATTAAACGGTAAAAACCCCCCTTTATAATAATAATATTACCTATATATATATTTGTATTTTTATAAAAATAAACTAATATAGCGTTGAGCTTTGTTTAAAGATTTCCCTGTGGAACGAACCGGACTTACTAAAAACTACACTACTGTACGATTAGGTACACTGCCTATAAGTGTTGTAGCAAGGTTTAAGTATATCCATTCTATAAATAAATAAATATCTTGTGTAAAATTGTATCGTATTTAATAGTTTTTCCTAGTAAAATATAAGCTATTTTATATACTACCCCGCTGCACATCAAAATTGAATCAAAGTTTGAATATGAATATTACCTTGAATTAGAAAGATAACCTACTGTAAATAACAAAGGTTCCTTGATCTTAGATGATTACTTGGAATGGATTAGAAAGCTTGGAAGTAGACTTGCAAACTTGGAAGTATTCTTGATTTTTATGAAACTATACTTATGGAATTTATGAAGAACACTTAGAACTTGAAGATGGAACTTGAGAGAGATCAATTAGATGAAGAAAATTGAAGAATGAAAGTGTTTTTAGGTGTTTTTGGTTGTTGGTATATGGATTAGATATAAAGGATATGTAATTTTGTTTTCATGTAAATAAGTCATGAATGATTACTCATATTTTTGTAATTTTATGAGATATTTCATGCTAGTTGCCAAATGATGGTTCCCACATGTGTTAGGTAACTCACATGGGCTGCTAAGATCTAATCATTGGAGTGTATATACCAATAGTACATACATCTAAAAGCTGTGTATTGTACGAGTACGAATACGGGTGCATACGAGTAGAATTGTTGATGAAACTGAACGAGGATGTAATTGTAAGCATTTTTGTTAAGTAGAAGTATTTTGATAAGTGTCTTGAATTCTTTCAAAAGTGTATGAATACATATTAAAACACTACATGTATATACATTTTAACTGAGTCGTTAAGTCATCGTTAGTCGTTACATGTAAATGTTGTTTTGAAACCTTTAGGTTAACGATCTTGTTAAATGTTGTTAACCCATTATTTATTATATCAGATGAGATGTTAAATTGTTACATTATCATGATATTATAATATATAATATATCTTAGTATGATATATATACAGTTAAATGTCGTTACAACGATAATCGTTACATATATGTCTCGTTTCGAAATCATTAAGTTAGTAGTCTTATTTTTACATATGTAGTTCATTGTTAATACACTTAATGATATATTTACTTATCATTTAACATAATTAACCAAGTGTATCAATATCTTAATATGATTCATATGTACCTAGTAAGACGTTGTTATAAAGATAATCGTTATATATATCGTTTTCGAGTTTCTTAATTTAATAGTCTCATTTTTATGTATATAACTCATTGTTAAAATACCTAATGAGATACTTACTTATAATAAAATCATGTTAACTATATATATAACCATATATATGTCATCGTATAGTTTTTACAAGTTTTAACGTTCGTGAATCACCGGTCAACTTGGGTGGTCAATTGTCTATATGAAACCTATTTCAATTAATCAAGTCTTAACAAGTTTGATTGCTTAACATGTTGGAAACATTTAGTCATGTAAATATCAATCTCAATTAATATATATAAACATGGAAAAGTTCGGGTCACTACAGTACCTACCCGTTAAATAAATTTCGTCCCGAAATTTTAAGCTGTTGAAGGTGTTGACGAATCTTCTGGAAATAGATGCGGGTATTTCTTCTTCATCTGATCTTCATGCTCCCAGGTGAACTCGGGTCCTCTACGAGCATTCCATCGAACCTTAACAATCGGTATCTTGTTTTGCTTAAGTCTCTTAACCTCACGATCCATTATTTCGACGGGTTCTTCAATGAACTGAAGTTTTTCATTGATTTGGATTTCGTTCAACGGAATAGTGAGATCTTCTTTAGCAAAACATTTCTTCAAATTTGAGATGTGGAAAGTGTTATGTACAGCCGCGAGTTGTTGTGGTAGCTCCAGTTGGTAAGCTACTGGTCCGACACGATCTATAATCTTGAATGGTCCAATGTACCTTGGATTTAGTTTCCCCCGTTTACCAAATCGAACAACGCCTTTCCAAGGTGAAACCTTAAGCATGACCATTTCTCCAATTTCAAACTCTATATCTTTTCTTTTACTGTCCTCGTAGCTCTTTTTTCGACTCTGGGCGGTTTTCAATCGTTGTTGAATTTGGATGATTTTCTCGGTAGTTTCTTGTATTATCTCCGGACCCGTAATCTGTCTATCCCCCACTTCATTCCAACAAATCAGAAACCTGCACTTTCTACCATAAAGTGCCTCAAACGGCGCCATCTCAATACTAGAATGATAACTGTTGTTGTAGGAAAATTATGCTAACGGTAGGTGTCGATCCCAATTGTTTCCGAAATCAATTACACATGCTCGTAGCATGTCTTCAAGCGTTTGTATCATCCTTTCATTCTGCCCATCAGTTTGTGGATGATATGCAGTACTCATGTCTAGACGAGTCCCCAATGCTTGTTGCAATGTCTGCCAGAACCTTGAAACAAATCTACCATCCCTATCAGAGATAATAGAGACGGGTATTCCATGTCTGGAGACAACCTCCTTCAAATACAATCGCGCCAACTTCTCCATTTTGTCATCTTCTCTCATTGGCAGGAAGTGTGCTGACTTGGTGAGACGATCAACTATTACCCAAATAGTATCATAACCACTTGCAGTCCTTGGCAATTTAGTAATGAAATCCATGGTAATGTTTCCCCATTTCCATTCCGGGATTTCAGGTTGTTGTAGTAGACCTGATGGTTTCTGATGTTCAGCTTTGACCTTAGAACACGTCAAACATTCTCCTACATATTTAGCAATATCGGTTTTCATACCCGGCCACCAAAAGTGTTTCTTGAGATCTTTATACATCTTTCCCGCTCCGGGATATATTGAATATCTGGTTTTATGTGCTTCTTTAAGTACCATTTCTCTCACATATCCAAACCTTGGTACCCAAATTCTATCAGCCCTATATCGGGTTCCGTCTTCCCGAATATTAATATGTTTCTCTGATCCTTTGGGTATCTCATTCTTCGTCTTTCCTTCTTTTACAACCCCCAGTTGTGCCTCCTTTATTTGAGTATTAAGGTTAGTACGAATAATTATATTCATAGCTTTTACCCGTATAGGTTCTCTGTCCTTTCTACTCAAATCGTCGGCTACCACATTCGCCTTCCTCGGGTGGTATCGAATCTCAAAATCATAATCATTCAACAGTTCAATCCACCTGCGTTGTCTCATATTCAGTTGCTTCTGATTAAATATATGTTGGAGACTTTTGTGGTCGATATATATAATACTTTTGACCCCATATAAATAATGCCTCCAAGTCTTTAATGCAAAAACAACAGCACCCAATTCCAAATCGTGAGTTGTATAATTTTGCTCGTGAATCTTCAATTGTCTAGATGCATAAGCAATCACCTTCGTTCGTTGCATTAATAAACAACCGAGACCTTGCTTTGATGCATCACAATAAATCACAAAATCATCATTCCCTTCAGGCAATGACAATATAGGTGCCGTAGTTAGCTTTTTCTTCAATAACTGAAATGCCTTCTCTTGTTCATCCTTCCATTCAAATTTCTTCCCTTTATGCGTTAATGCAGTCAAGGGATTTGCTATTTTGGAGAATTCTTGGATGAATCTTCTGTAGTAACCAGCCAATCCTAAAAATTGACGTATATGCTTCGGAGTTTTTGGGGTTTCCCACTTTTCAACGGTTTCGATCTTTGCCGGTTCCACTTGGATACCTTCTTTTTTCACTATGTGACCGAGAAATTGAACTTCTTCTAACCAAAATGCACACTTTGAAAACTTAGCATACAGTTTTTCTTTCCTCAATACTTCTAGCACTTTTCTCAAATATTCTTCGTGCTCTTGATTATTCTTTGAGTAAATAAGTATGTCATCGATGAAAACAATGACAAACTTGTCAAGATATGGCCCACACACTCGATTCATAAGGTCCATGAACACAGCTGGTGCGTTAGTCAATCCAAACGGTATAACCATAAACTCGTAATGATCATAACGCGTCCTAAAGCAGTTTTTGAAATATCATCCTCCTTTACTCGCATTTGATGATATCCAGAACGTAAATTGATTTTTGAATAAACTGACGAGCCTTGTAGTTGATCAAATAAGTCGTCAATTCTCGGCAGTGGATAACGGTTTTTGATGGTAAGTTTATTCAACTCTTTGTAGTCAATACACAACCTAAATGTACCATCCTTCTTCTTGACAAACAAAACAGGAGCTCCCCATGGTGATGTGCTTGGTCGAATGAAACCATGTTCTAATAGTTTTTGCAGTTGGCTTTGCAGTTCTTTCATCTCGCTGGGTGTGAGTCTGTAAGGAGCACGAGCTATTGGTGCAGCTCCTGGTACAAGATCTATTTGAAATTCAACAGATCGATGTGGAGGTAGTCCCGGTAATTCTTTCGGAAATACTTCGAGAAATTCTTTTGCGACGGGAACATCATTGATGCTCTTTTCTTCAGTTTGTACTTTCTCGACGTGTGCTAGAACAACATAGCAACCTTTTCTTATTAGTTTTTGTGCCTTTAAATTACTAATAAGATGTAGCTTCGTGTTGCCCTTTTCTCCATACACCATTAAGGGTTCTCCTTCTTCTCGTACAATGCTAATTGCATTTTTGTAATATATGATCTCTGCTTTCATCTCCTTCAGCCAGTCCATGCCAACTACTACATCAAAACTCCCTAACTCTGCTGGTATCAAATCAATCTTAAATATTTCGCTACCCAGTTTAATTTCTCGATTCCGGCATATATAATCTGCTGAAATTAATTTACCGTTTGCTAATTCGAGTAAAAATTTACTATCCAACGGCGTCAATGGACTACTTAATTTAGCATAAAAATCTCTACTCATATAGCTTCTATCCGCACCCGAATCAAATAAAACGTAAGCAGATTTATTGTCAATAAGAAACGTACCCGTAACAAGCTCCGGGTCTTCATGTGCCTCTGCCGCATTAATATTGAAAACTCTTCCGCGGCCTTGTCCATTCGTGTTCTCCTGGTTCGGTCAATTTCTAATAATGTGGCCCGATTTTCCATATTTATAACAAACTATATTGGCATAACTTGCTCCGACACTACTTGCTCCGCCATTACTCGTTTCGACACCATTTGTTCCTTTCGTTCTGTTAACCCCTGGTCCGTAGACCTCACACTTCGCCGCGCTATGACCATTTCTTTTACACTTGTTGCAAAATTTGGTGCAGAACCCCGAGTGATACTTTTCACACCTTTGGCATAGCTACTTCTGATTGTTGTTGTTGTTGTTGCAGTTGTTATTGTTGTTGGGATGATTGTTGTAGTCGTTGTTGTTGTTGTTGTGCCGTTTGTTGTAGTTGCGATTGATGTTGCAATTGTTGGGATAGTTGTTGTTGTTTTGGTAACTCTTATCACCGTTTTCCTCCCACTTTCTTTTGACTAACTTCACGTTGGCCTCTTCGGCCGCCTGTTCTTTAATTCTTCCCTCAATCTGGTTCACTAGTTTGTGAGCCATTCTACATACCTTTTGTATAGAGGCAGGCTCGTGTGAACTTATATCTTCTTGGATTCTCTCCGATAACCCTTTCACAAATGCGTCGATCTTCTCTTCCTCATCTTCGAACGCTCTCGGACAAAATAGGCACAATTCTGTGAATCGTCTTTCATACGAAGTAATAACGAATCCCTGTATTCGTAACCCTTTAAGTTCTGACTTGAGCTTATTGACCTCGGTTCTGGAACGGTACTTCTCGTTCATCAAGTGCTTGAATGCTGACCACGGTAGCGCGTAAGCAGCATCTTGTCACCATGTTAATGCAATACCTGTGAAGGTATGCGTAGCGTACTTCACTTTGTATCCTTCAGCACACTTACTTATGGCAAACACCGATTCAACTTTCTCGGTCCACCGTTTCAATCCGATTGGTCCTTCGGTCCCATCAAATTCTGAAGGTTTGCAGGCAGTGAATTCCTTGTAGGAGCATCCTACACGATTTCTTGCGCCGTTAGCTGTATTGCTAGATTCATAGTTATTGTTGGTATGTAGCGCGGCATGTACTGCGGCTATGTTTGAAACAAGAAAGGCACGAAATTCCTCTTCGCTCATATTCAAGGTGTGTCGAGTAGTCGGTGCCATTTCCTTCAAAATAGTCAAATGAAACAATTTAATCATACAGAATATTAAGAGTAGTCAATAGTATCTCGTAGCATAATATGAACTCATTTATAAAAGCTTTTTCTTCATATTAGCGTTTTATAAGTTTAAATTCAGGTACTACCTACCCGTTAAGTTCATACTTAGTAGCTAATATACAATTCAACTACTACAATTCCATATGAAAAACTGATTATAATAATATATCACATACAAATATTCTTCAAACTTACAACTTTGCTATATTACATATAACATGAAATATAGTACACTGTGATACAGGATAGTTTTGAAGATAAATCTAGTTAATACGCAAGTTGTTCAGCAAAGGAAATAAAGACACGTAATTCATAAGTCCAGAAACAAGTCATGCATTCTGGTTTTACTAAGACGACTTCCCATCCTTGGTCTTGTGGAAAATAACCGTTATGACCATTAGCTAGGCAGCATGTTGTAATGTCGTCAAAAGGACGAGGGTTTCGTAATGTCCAACAGCCCCGTAATAATCTAAAAACCTTGTTTCTCACCCCAACTACTGAATCCGTCACTTGTGGAAAAGTTTTATTTAAAAGCTGCAATCCGATGTTCTTTTTCTCACTTTGGTAAGAAGCGAACATCACTAACCCCTAAGCATAACATGCTTCTTTATGTTACATGTTAGAAGCTCTTTCTAATTCACGAAATCCTATATTACATACACCATCCTATGTTGCATGACTTTTTGGAGAGGCTAAAGTCAAAGGGTAATGAAGTTATTGGTACATCTGGTAATAATGTGGTGGAATATAAAAGGTTCCCTGATAACGATGGTGTATATCTCAAGGTTATAATAAGGTTAGTCTGACTGAAAAGTCGAAGTTGACTTGCTGGAGCTGTGACAAAACTGGCTACTTTGAATAGGAGTCGCAAAGTTATTTTTGCTAATAAATACCAAAGAATCTGACGCGGATACGTTGTTTAAACTTTTACTTTGGTTTCAAGAGTTTTTCGGGTACATAACTGTGGGTAACATGTGGTTGGATCATCATCTCGATTGCTCATCATTCGAAGTGTCTTCAGAAATTTTCGAAGGGTTTGAACACAGATTGTAATTGTTAACATACATTTGATATTCTAACACAGTTTTGAAGTCAAAATATAGCTTGTGAAAGATGTAAGGATCTAAGAGTGATGATTTTGGTCATATCTCAAGTTGAATTTTGAGATTTCAAAATCAGAATATGTAATTAAATTTTGAATGAGTATGGTTGTTTTGATTTCTATAAAAGAATGTATATTGTTGTGAAAGTAGGGAGTATAATGGATGATTTGCTGAATCAGATTCGAAGAATGTAACATATTAATTGTGAATTTATATATCTCTCGGGTATTACCTACCCGTTAAAAAAATTTCACAATTAATATTTTGTACAAAAGAATTTTATTACAGTCTTTATGAAAATATATATATGTATATTTTCTTCAGATGTTAATGAGTTAATGTTAAATTAAACTCATTTGATTTACGGTTGAAACTAGAATTGAATAATCCCTAAAGGCTTTAAAAAGTACATAACTTTTACGCAGTATTTCTTTAATGACATTGAAATTAGGAATCAATACTTCGTTATTTGTTGATGTATGATGTTCGGTTCATGGAATTCTTGTGAATTTCGCAGAGTACGAATGATGTTATCTGAAAAGTTTCGGGTACATCGATGATGAAAGTGTAAAATCAAATATATACTTGATTTATTATGAATTGGAATTTGTTGAATTGCGACAGAGATTGTAGTTAACGCTGGTTAAGTTGCGGCCGAAGGACGTACATTATTGCATATTTGTAATATGAATTAACCGAATAGTTAAGATTCACACACAATAGCTTAGCACGGAAAGATTTATTTCAAAATATACATATATATATATATATATATATATATATATATATATATATATATATATATATATATATATATATATATATATATATATATATAATATACATATAATTTCTTCAGAGGGAATGAGTTAATTCTTCATAACTCGTTGATACAATTTACACGTTATTGATTCGTAATGATGTCCACAGTGATTCATGAACTGACGGAGTTTGTGATGTTATCGGTGTTGTTGATTCGGATGTTAACTGTACTGACGATGCTGGTAACGCTGACGGTACTGTTGATGCTGTTGGTAAAGCAAGTTTAGCTTGTTAATCACACACCATTTTTGTCAGGGTTTCTACTCTTCCTTCTATCATTTTGGTTCGCTTAACTGATTTATGGTTAGGGCTAGATTAGATAATCTCTAAGACTTTAGAGATTACATAATCGCCGCGGAATGTTTCTCCAATGAAGTTATGAATTAATACTTCGTCAGTTATTATTGTTGGTACTCCTTGGTATCTATGGTGCGTATGACGTTGATGCTCGTGGGACAGATTGTGAAGTTGAGGTTTACGACGCGGTTGTTGTTGGAGGTGGTAATGGTACTGTTGACGTTGATGATGGTGGTACTGGTTATGCTGCTGATGCTGCTGCTGGTGTTTGTAATCTCTGCACCATATTCTCCAAAGCCACTACCCGAGCGCGGAGCTCGTTGACTTCTTCTATTACACCGGGGTGAATGTCGGTTCGGACGAGCGGATAAATAAAATCTAAAATTTGATGTTATAAATAATCGTGACGAGATACTCTTGAAATGAGCGAGAATATGGTGTTTCGGACAGGTTCGCCGGTAAGTGCTTCAGGTTCTTCGTCAAGATGGCAATGTGGTGGATGGAAGGGATCACCTTCTTCTTGTCTCCAATGATTGAGGAGGCTATGAACCCATCCCCAATTCATCCAGAATAGGTGATGACTGATTGGTTGATCTATTCCGGTCACACTGCTTTCGGAGCTTGAATGGGATTCCATTTCGGAATCTGAGTGACTTGAACTGATGACGAATTCCATTTCGTACGATTGGATAAAGGATTTTTTTTCGATATGAAATGATTTTGGCTAACGGATGGTATTCTAATTACATAGAATATATATATATATATATATATATATATATATATATATATATATATATATATATATATATATATATATATATATAGAGATCAAAAGATTTCGTAGATTACGGAGGACTTTGCAGGATATGTCAGGCAAAGTTTAAAGTAACAGATACGATAAGATATGATTTAGTAGATATGCTAAGATATGAATTTTTGTCTATACACTATTCATGCAATCAATGCAGCAAGATGTGTCTTAGACTAAAAATGATAAGCAGGTAATTTCCTGAGGATGATAAGTAGTTAATTTTTGACACAAAATGATAAGCAAAACTTTTGACATGCAGACACGGTCGAAGTCCAGACTCACTAATGCATCCTATCGACTTATCAGTTAGACACACTAATGCAGACCTGGTTCGTTAAGACCACCGCTCTGATACCAACTGAAAGGACCCGTTCATATACATTATAAACGATTCACAATAGTTGATTACATTGCGAGGTATTTGACCTCTATATTATACATTTTACAAACATTGCATTCGTTTTTAAAAGACAAACTTTCTTTACATCGAAAATTGACAGGCATGCATACCATTTCATAATATCCACTATCCAACTATAAATTGATTTAATAATAATATTTGATGAACTCAATGACTCGAATGCAACGAACTTCGAAATATGCTATGAAAGACTCCAAGTAATATCTTTAAAATGAGCAAATGCACAGCGGAATATTTCTTTAACACCTGAGAATAAACATGCTTTAAAGTGTCAACCAAAAGGTTGGTGAGTTCATTAGTTTATCATAATCATTTATTTCCATCATTTTAATAGACCACAAGAATTTCATTTTCAGTTCTCATAAATATACGTCCCATACATAGAGACAAAAATAATCATTCATATGGTGAACACCTGGTAACCGACATTAACTAGATACATATAAGAATATCCCCTATCATTTCGGGATCCTCCTTCGGACATGATATAAATTTCGAAGTACTAAAGCATCCGGTACTTTGGATGGGGTTTGTTAGGCCCAATAGATCTATCTTTAGGATTCGCGTCAATTAGGGTGTCTGTTCCCTAATTCTTAGATTACCAGACTTTAATAAAAAGGGGCATATTCGATTTCGATAATTCAACCATAGAATGTAGTTTCAATTACTTGTGTCTATTTCGTCAAACATTTATAAAAGCGCATGTATTCTCAGTCCCAAAAATATAAAGGGTAAAAAGGCAAATGAAACTCACCATACTGTATTTCGTAGTAAAAATACATATAACGTCATTGAACAAGTGCAAGGTTAGCCTCGGATTCATGAACCTAAATTAATTATATATATTTATGTGTTGGTCAATATTTGTCTAACAAATTAGATCAAGTCATAGTGTACCACAATCCTAATGCTCGAGACTAATATGCAAAAGTCAACAAAAGTAAATTTGACTCAAAATAATTTCCAAAAATCTATACATGATTAATATATAGTTTAAATATCGTCGTTTTATATTTTTAAATATTTTTAAAAGATTTATTAGAGTAAATAATATAATTTATTTATTAATAAATAAAATTTTATATTAAATTTATATAATAAAATATACTTTTATATATATTAAGTAATAAAATTTATAGGGTTCATTTAATATCATAAAGATAATATGATAGGTATTATTAAAGTAAGTTATTACACGTAGTAAAATATGTTTGTATCACATATTTATTTGATAAAATAATATCTATAATGATAGTAAGTAAAAGTTGTATTATTTTGTAATAATAATTATTATTATAAAAATATCAATATTTATAATTACTAAGATGACATTATGATAAAACGATAATTCTAATTATGATAACTTTAATATTTACGATAATTTTTAATATTATCTTTAAAATAATAATTCTATTTAAAATAATAATAATAATGATATTTTATAGTAACAATGACATTTCTATTAAAATGATAATTTTTGTTAAAATGATAGTTTTAATACTAACGATACTTTTAATAATAATAGTAATGATAAAAATAATAAGAACGATAATTTTATCTAAATCAATATCTTATAATATTTTAATTTCATCATGATACTCTTACTCATTATTTCCTAATCGTTTCGTTTAATAGCTTTTAATCGTCTTTTATATCGTGTTCATAATAATGATAATAATAGTAATCAAAATAATTAGGTGTTACAAATATTTGTTTTAATTACACTAATATTAATAATGATAGTTACTATAACATTATTAACGATAATACTAATAATTATCTTAATGATAATATAGTAATAATAATAATAACAATAACAATAACCATTTTTAAATAATGATATATATATTAATAATGATAATAATAATAATAATAATAATACTAATAATAATAATAAAAATAATAATTGGATAATAATAATAATACTAATTATAACTTTAACGATAATAACGATAGTAAAAATAAAAAAAAATAACAATTTTTAATGATAAATCCCTTTTATTGATAAATATAATAATAATGATAATAATAAGATAAACTAGAACGACGATAAAAACGACGATAATAATAATCATTTTTAATAAAAATATCAAAAATTCAATTGATTATAACTTCTAATCCGTTCATCGAAACCATTTGATATCTAAAGGAAAAGTTCTTAATTTTTCGCTAGCTTTCCAAGGACATGCATATCTTATACCTTATCTCAACCGCAAGTGTAACTAATTCAAGATTCAACCTAACCTGTCTAAGGGCCATATCAAAAGTACAAGCATCCATAATCCTAAATACTCGAGCACTAGTCAGGGATACACTATTAGTATGTAAAAGTTAAATTATGAGTACTCACGTATCAATATTGAGATTCAATATTGCAAGAAAGGTACGTAGACGCAACGGAAATGATAAACACTATATTGACCTCACGAGCATACCCATGAACCATACTCAATCACCTCCATAGCTATAACCCATAATTTCCTTAATCCTATCCTACTCGAAAAACAATTTCGAAATCACTCGGACAGCACTCTGTCGTAATATTTTATGTATACTAATAATATCTTGAAATAATACGGAGTAAATATATATATGTAAATCGATTAAGAGTGTTTAGAGAAAAATATTTTCAAGTTTCTATGAAATAATTAAACCTATTGAATTCTATTTATAATAGATTTTTAAATTATTAAAGTGAATTATTAAAGTATGAATTATTAAAGTGAATTATTAAAGTATGAATTATTAAAGTGAATTATTAAAGTATGAATTATTAAAGTAAAATATTAAAGTATGAATTATTAAAGTTAAAGTAAAGTAAAAATAAAGTAAATGTAAAGTTTATAGTAAAAGTATAAAATTATGTACGTATAATACGCGTATAAATATATATAATATTAATTTAAATTGTTATATATATTTAATAAAATAAAATATAAATATCGTTATCTTTATCATACTAGTTAAGTAATGAGTTGTCAAAAGTGGTTCTAGATATTTATAAAAGTTATATACGTTTTAATAATAAAGTTCTTTTTAAACTGAAAACGTTTTTGTACGTTTGAAACTAAATAGATCAATCGAGTCTTTATGAGATTCAATCTTCCACTATCCTTTATCTAGTTCTCAATGATTGACAATTTGTTCTTATTTATAAATCACTTTACCATTTTCCGAATATTGTTAAAATGAAAAGATTTCTCAAATCAACGTGTGCCTTTCAACAGAGACTTGTAATCATAATTCAATATATCTGATAATTCAATCATTTGATCTTATCTTCTAATTCCATTGATAAACATTTTGAAACAGATACAATCATATAAAGTATTTAATCTAATATTTTGTTTACGTTTCAAGTTATAATATATATACACATATACATATATAATCATATTCGTTTAATGATTCGTGAATCGTTGGAACTTGGTCGAGGTTGAATGAATGTATGAACATAGTTTAAAATTCTTGAAATTTAACTTAACAAATATTGCTTATCGTGTCGGAAACATATAAAGATTAAAGTTTAAATTTGGTTGGAAATTTCCGGTGTCGGAAACATATAAAGATTAAAGTTTAAATTTGGTTGGAAATTTCCGGGTTGTCACAATATATATTCGACTCTTCGTTATTATTAGGTAAGTCAATGGGATTTGTGCTAGAGGCAGACATTTATCACACAATGTCAAACATGTTAAGAGATTAATATATCACATAATATTTACATGTTAATAATATATAGTTTCCAACAAAAATGTTAAGCAATCATTTTTAAAGAAAACACGGTCGAAGTCCAGACTCACTAATGCATCCTAACAAACTCGATAAGACACACTAATGCAAATTTTCTGGTTCTTTAAGACCAACGCTCGGATACCAACTGAAATGTCCCGTTCATATTGATTATAAACGTTCCATATTAATTGATTTCGTTGCTAGGTTTTGACCTCTATATGAGACGTTTTTCAAAGACTGCATTCATTTTTAAAACAACCATAACCTTTATTTTATCAATAAAGGTTTTAAAAATATTACGTAGATTATCAAATAATGATAATCTAAAATATACTGTTTACACACGACCATTACATAATGGTTTACAATAGAAATATATTACATCGACATATGTTTCTTGAATGCAGTTTTTACACAATATCATACAAACATGGACTCCAAATCTTGTCCTTATTTTAGTATACAATAGCGGAAGCTTTTAGTATTCACATGAGAATAAACATGCTTTAAACGTCAACAAAAATGTTGGTGAGTTATAGGTTTAACCTATATATATCAAATCGTAACAATAGACCACAAGATTTCATATTTCAATACACATCCCATACATAGAGATAAAAATCATTTATATGGTGAACACCTGGTAACCGACATTAACAAGATGCATATATAAGAATATCCCCATCATTCTAGGACACCCTTCGGATATGATATAAATTTCGAAGTACTAAAGCATCTGGTACTTTGGATGGGGTTTGTTAGGCCCAATAAATCTATCTTTAGGATTCGCGTCAATTAGGGTGTCTGTTCCCTAATTCTTAGATTACCAGACTTAATAAAAAGGGGCATATTCGATTTTGATAATTCAACCATAGAATGTAGTTTCACGTACTTGTGTCTATTTTGTAAATCATTTATAAAATCTGCATGTATTCTCATCCCAAAAATATTAGATTTTAAAAGTGGGACTATAACTCACTTTCACAGATATTTCCTTCCTCGGAAATAAGGCTTGGTCACGGATCGATTCACGAACCTATACAAATATGTACATATATATAAAAGTATGATCAAAATATAATTACAACCATTTTTATTATGTTTTAAGGATTTGAGTGTATTAAGTCAGCTGTCCTCGTTAGTAACCTACAACTAGTTGTCCACAGTTAGATGTAAAGAAATAAATCGATATATATTATCTTGAATCAATCCATGACCCAGTGTATACACGTCTCAGGCTAGATCACAACTCAAAGTATATATATTTTTGGAATCAACCTCAACCCTGTATAGCTAACTCCAACATTACTGCATATAGAGTGTCTATGGTTGTTCCAAATAATATATATACATGAGTCGATATGATATGTCAAAACATTTGCATACGTGTCTATGGTATCCCAAGATTACATAATATATTAGAATACATGTATAATACAATATAAGTTAGCTAGGATATGATTTGTATAGATTTGTTAAACATTTCCCGTAGCTAAGAAGATCAAAAATATCCAATCTTGTTTTACCCATAACTTCTTCATTTTAAATCCGTTTTGAGTGAATAAAATTGCTTTGGTTTCATATTGAACTCTATTTTATGAATCTAAACAGAAAAAGTATAGGTTTATAGTTTGAAATATAAGTTACAAGTCATTTTTGTAAAGGTAGTCATTTCAGTCGAAAGAACGACGTCTAGATGACCATTTTAGAAAACATACTTCCACTTTGAGTTTAACCTTGATTTTTGGATATAGTTTCATGTTCATATGAAAAATCATTTTCCCATAAGAACAACTTTTAAATCAAAGTTTATCATAGTTTTTAATTATCCAAACCAAAACAGCCCCCGGTTTCACTACGACGACGTATATCCGATTTTATGGTGTTCATCGTGTTTCCAGGTTTTAAATCATTAAGTTATCATATCATATAGATATAGAACATGTGTTTAGTTGATTTTAAAATTCAAGTTAGAAGGATTAACTTTTGTTTGCGAACAAGTTTAGAATTAACTAAACTATGTTCTAGTGATTACAAGTTTAAACCTTCGAATAAGATAGCTTTATATGTATGAATCGAATGATGTTATGAACATCATTACTACCTCAAGTTTTCTGGATAAAACTACTGAAAATGAGAAAAATGGATCTAGCTTCAAAGGATCCTTGGATGGCTTGAAAGTTCTTGAAACAGAATCATAACACGAAAACAGTTCAAGTAAGATTTTCACTCGAAATAAGATTGTTATAGTTGTAGAAATTGAATCAAAGTTTGAATATGAATATTACCTTGAATTAAAAAGATAACCTACTGTAAATAACAAAGGTTACTTGATCTTAGATGATTACTTGGAATGGATTAGAAAGCTTGGAAGTAGACTTGCAAACTTGGAAGTATTCTTGATTTTTATGAAACTATACTTATGGAATTTATGAAGAACACTTAGAACTTGAAGATGGAACTTGAGAGAGATCAATTAGATGAATAAAATTGAAGAATAAAAGTGTTTGTAGGTGTTTTTGGTCGTTGGTATATGGATTAGATATAAAGGATATGTAATTTTGTTTTCATGTAAATAAGTCATGAATGATTACTCATATTTTTGTAATTTTATGAGACATTTTGAAAGGACCCGTCCTAATCCACCTGGAAGAAGTCAACCACATTTGGTCCCATTACGATGAGCGGCTCCAAGTAATGCCCTTATATTGAGCAAATGCACAGCGGAAGACTTAATTCGTACCTGAGAATAAACATGCTTTAAAGTGTCAACCAAAAGGTTGGTGAGTTCATAGGTTTATCATAACAATCATTTCAATATGTTAATAGACTACAAGATTTCATAATCATAAACATAATACACTCGCAAGTGTATGTAAAGCATTCTAAGTGGTTGAGCACTTGGTAACCATACTTAACATTTAATCAACGTCGCATATTCCCTTTATTATAAAATCTCACTACACCGTACCAAGTGTAGTCACCAAAACGAATTACTGTGCAACCGTTGAATACTGGTCGTCCAGTCCGGTTGGGGTTGTCAGGCCCGATAGATCTATCAACAGGATTCGCGTTTACAATACCCATGTAAATAGTAGTTACCAAGCTACAGGGAAATATGCCAGTGGTACAACTCAACGTAGAATATATTTTTAAGTACTTGTGTCTATTTTGTAAACATTTATAAAAGCAGCGCATGTATTCTCAGCCCAAAAATATATATTGCAAAAGCAATTAAAAAGGGAGCAAATGAAACTCACTTTTGCCTTGAAGGTATTTAATTCGACTTGGTCTCCGATAGATATCACGAACCTAACCATATATATAATATATCAACATATTTTCTTTTTAAGTAATCGTTACATATATATATATATATATATATATATATATATATACTTTTAATACTTTTAATATTTTCTTAGTCCGCAGTTAGGAGTCCGATGTTAGTGGTCCACAATTAGTTACTTAAATAAAATAAATAAAGACCCCATCGTATTCGTATTGATCAGAATTAATCTCGACCCATGGTACCATGTTGTCAAATGACGTGTTGCGTACATAAAGTACCGTGTTGTCAAATGACGTGTTGCGTACAATCATGAGGTCTTATGATTAATCTTCTCGTGTTGTTTACGGGTGGTCCTGAAATATACAAAATCAAATCATAAGTAATTATATATAAAATATCATATTAATTAGAAAAGATATGATTAATTTACTTTTTCTCCAAATATTTTCGTAGCTAAACTAGCTTCGGATACCCAATCTTGTTTTAGTCGTAGTTTCTTCATTACAACTCCGTTTTTGTTGGTTCAACTTGCCACTTCCTTGGATCGAGTCAAATTTTAAGAATATGAACTGAAAATACCTTAGTTTGTATTCGAAATCATAGGTTATAGGTCAAACTTTGGTGAAACTTATGAAAGTGATCATTTTCCATCATAAAAACAACATTTAATGATAATTTTTCTAAAAATACTTACACTTTGAGTTAAACCATGAAATTTTTATGTGTTAACATATTCATAAGAAATATCATTTTTCCAGAACATGAACTTCCAATTCAAAGTTCAAGATGGTTTTTAATTATCCAACCCAAAACAGCCCCCGATTGCACTCCGACGACGTAGATTCAGTTTTTAAGATGTTCTTTGTAAAACCAAGTTATATCTTGTTAGGTTAGCATATCATTATGATATATTACAGGTCTTGAAGTGTTTTAAAAGTCAAGTTAGAAGGATCTATTTAGTTTGCGAACAAGTTTGAAATCATTCAAACTATGTTCTTGTTGTTAAAATTTTATACCACAAAATAAGATAGCTATATGAATATGAATTGAATAAGATTATGAACAAGGTTACTACCTCAAGTTACTTGGACAAAGTTACTGCAAAAGATAAGAAATAATCTTGGAATCAAAGAGTGGTGGAGTTAGATCAAAAGGTTGGAAGTAAACTTCTTCAAATGGGTGGTTATTTTGATATGTTCTTGAAAGAGTTTTCTTATGGTGTTTAAGGCTTGTAATTGAAGCTAAATGATGGGGAAAATGCTTGGAGATGATCAAGTATGAAGTTAGGAGTATTTTTAGAGAGAAATGAGGGTGTAGGTATGAGAAAATGGAGTGAAGAAATGATGTTCATTTATAAAAACGTTTTTAGTTTATAAAGAAAGAAAAGGATTCCTAATTTTGTTTTCTTACTAATAATTCATACTACTTGACAAATTCTAGTTACCTCATATCTAGGGCAGTAATAATGTTGATTAGGATGTTGATTTGATGTGTATATACCAATAGTAAATACATATAGAAGCTGGGTATGGTACGGGTACATATACCCTAGATATACGTATAGAAATCTTGAGGAAACGGAACTAGAATTCAAATATAGCTATCTTTTGTGAATATACTTATATTGTTTTATGTATTTAAGTCCTTAAAAAGTGATTAAATACATTATATATACGATACATGTATAAGCATTATAGATTATAAGAATATATATCAAAGAATGTTACGCATAGTTATCGTTTTGAAAACTTAAGTTAGTAGTTTCAAAATATACTTATAACTCATTGTCATTAGTACACAATGAGATGTTAAACCATCCTTAGATCATGTTAAATATATATAAATACATATATATACACAAACGTATAATTATCGTATGTTATATAGTTCGTGATATAATCGGTCATATTGGACGGTCAAACGTTGTGTAAAACTCTTTTCAAAAACACAAGTCTCAACAATTTGGATTGCTTATCATGTTGGTATGGTTTAATTTATGTAAATATTAATCTCATAAGTATAATTTGGTCAGAAAATTCTGGGTCATTACAGTACCTACCCGTTAAAGAAATTTCGTCCCCGAAATTTGATAGAGGTTGTTATGGATAACAATAAGAAGGTTTTCATGACAAATATAAGGTGATAATGGAGTTTTATCATCATTGAGTAATGTAGATAAAACGATTCGATTGTGCGAAGAATATAAATGAGACTATCGTAAAAGAGTGAGATGAGTAAAATATATTCGTCTTAACCGATGACGTAGTTATGATTGATTTTCGGGATTTAAGGGATTTAAAGAGAATCTAACGTAATAAGATTTGGTTCTTTGGTGATTAAGGAAATCAGGATCTTCTTTGATTATATGCAATAATCTGTTTCGATTGCTCTGTCGGATATTTCACTATAAATTCACCCCTTCGTTTCCTTATTTTCCACTACTCACACCTTCTATTCTTTCTCCCTTGATTCTTACTTTAAAGCATTCATCAATATGCTCCATCCAGTCCTGATTCTTCATATACTCCTAACTTTTATATCTGTCATTCTTCTTTTTCATCTACCACTAGAAGAATCTATTTACTTTTACTATACTCTTGTGTTTATAGTGTTTCTAATTCTCCCGTGTCTCTATATTGCTATCTGCATCGATATACACAGTTTGTAATTTCGGGGTTACTATCGAAGTTTATATTCTTCATTATTTTTTGGAGCTTCATGCTTTCGTTTTCTCTTCCCGACTTCGAGTCAAGCGAGTAATGATCCGGAATTCGTAGATATGAAATTCAGAATGAACATAGCTAATGCTCTAAGAAGAAAATGGTAATAGAACGATTTTGATTTGTTAAATTACCAGAATACCCTGGAAAAGACCGAGTCATCCAGAAAAATATTCTCTTGATATGTTTAGAGATTAGATAGAATTTAAGAGTCGTGTAAATGGCACATGATGACGGTACTGTGAATCATCATGCTTCATTAGAAACTCAGTATGACTTACTGTAATATAATGACATTGATCAAGTGTCATTATATTATACTAATCCATGCTTCAGTTTCCAACACTACTTCAAAACATTCATATTTTAAACTTGAAAGTTTCAGAATTTAGAAACTCACACAGTTTCTTTTATGTTGCAGATATTACGGGGAGATAAATGATCTCAGATAAGAATAGTTGTGAAAATATCGCCAGAAATATGGAGGATATTTATAATAGAACATACGAGAATATCTTAGAATTTCTAATATCAACGGATGATGAAGAAGATTTGTCTGTGAAGGTTTAGAATGAGAAATAAGATGTTTGCTAATGATTTCAGCAGGCACAGAATCATTTGGATTCTTTGAAGGCAAACTTATTCTTTGTGATTTGTCCACGGCTTTCTTCATAGTTTCACATAATCCACTTTTCGGTACTAAATTTTCTATCGAGCGTTCCTAACACTCCTTTCTTTATCATCAAACTTTTTGCCAGTAAGATCATCTACAACATGCTGCTTCGTCAGCATTTTCAAGGTTAACTGATCTAGGTCATCGGTTATCAAACCGAGGTAGTTTCAGGAGAATTGTGTTTTTAGAATGATTAATCGCTGATGCTAATATTGTGGAATATAAAAGGTTCCCCAGTAACAATAAAGAGTACGCATATATATCGCGGTTATAATAAAGTTGTTTCGGATGAAAAGTCGGAGTTGACTTGCTGGAGCTGTGACAAAATTAGCTACTTTGGAAAGGGATTGCAAAACGATCTTCGGTAATAACAATGTCAAAGAACTAGAACAGATACGTGTCAAACGTTTACTCAGTTTCCGAGGGTTTTTTAGGTGCATAACTATATGCATCAATCTTTCTTCCGTAGATGAAGTGCGGTTGGTTTATCCTCTCGATTGAGGTGTTTTTAAGAATCATGATAGATTTGAACGCTGATTGTAATCGTCGAGATACAATGAGGTTTAAGATGAAATCAAGTGGCAATCTTGAAGAAATGTTTAGTTTCATATGTTATAATCAATATTTTAATTCATTTTAATTGTCCAATGTCATTAGTCCACAGTCGATAGTCCACAGTAACAGTCCAATAATTCATATATATTTTAATATATAATATACGAATTAATTAATACGTGTCGTGACCCGTATACCTCTCAGACTCGATCACAACTCAAACTATATATATTATTGTAGAATCAACCTCAACCCTGTATAGAGAACTCGATCATTACTGCATATAGAGTGTCTATGGTGATTCCAAATAATATATATAGATGCGTCGATATGATATGTCAAAACATTGTATACGTGTCCCGATATTTAAAGTGAGTAAAATAATTACAGAAATTAAATGACGATAAATAAAAGTGCGATAATTAAATTGCGATAAATAAACTGCGATAAATAAAATGTAATCAATTAGCTAGGAACAGTTAGCGTGGATTCTTAACAAAATTTTTCATAGTTAATTTGTTTGTTTCTAACAGATTTTATTTTGTCATATGTTTTCTTCATATGCCACTTGTTGGATTCTTGGAAGTCAAAATTCAAATATGAAATTGAATGAAAATGGTTATTCTGCGGTGAACGGATACGTATATCGGTGGTTGTAAGTAGGATAGTAAATGACTGTTGAATCAGCTTCGACGAATGTACAATGTAACTTATTAAGATGAAATCTAATTATTCCTCGGGTATTACCTACCCGTTAAAAAAAAATTTCACCATTAATATTTTGTACAAAAGAACTTTTAATTACAATCTTTATGAAAACATATATACATATATATTTTCTTCAGATGAAATCATGAATTTAATGAGTTAATATGATATTAATCTCATTTGCTTTTCGGTTTGAGCTAGAATAAGAAATCTCTAAAACTTTTTGAAACCACATATTCTTCGCAGAATATCAATGAAGTTATGGATCAATACTTCATCGTTCATTATTGTTGGTACTCCTTGGTATCTATGGTGCGTATGATGTTGATGTTTGTGGGACAGATTATGATGTCGAGACGTGTGATGCGAATGTTGTTTGTTAGTGGTGATGATGGTATTGTTGATGTTATTGATGGTGGTGTTGATTATGCTGCTGGTGTTTGCAACCTTCGCACCATGTTCTCCAAAGCCGTCACGCGAGTGCGAAGTTCGTTAACTTCTGCTAGTACACCGGGATGATTGGCGGTTGGAGCGAGCGAATGAACAAGATTTGTAATATGGGATAGTATATAATCGTGATGAGATACTCTAGAAATGAGAGAGAAAATGGTGTTTCGAATAGGTTCGCCGATAAGTGCTTCAGGTTCATCGCCAAGAGGGAAATTTGGTGGATGGAATGGATCACCTTCTTCTTGTCTCCAGTGATTTAGTATATTACGAACCCATCCCCAATTCATCCAGAATAGATGATGGGAAATTGGTTGATCCATTCCGGTGACGCTGCTTTCGGAGCCCGAATGGAAATCCATATCGGCATAACTGTCGGAATCTGAAGAATTCGAACTAGATGCG
The DNA here is from genome assembly GCF_046630445.1 of Rutidosis leptorrhynchoides. Lineage (NCBI taxonomy): Eukaryota > Viridiplantae > Streptophyta > Magnoliopsida > Asterales > Asteraceae > Rutidosis > Rutidosis leptorrhynchoides. The sequence continues at coordinate 102,812,354 of NC_092338.1, read as the reverse complement.
GAATCCATCTTGTATAATGGGGAAAATGAATTTTTGGTATGGAATAGATTATAGGAGTTAGATTTGGTACTCTTCAATACATAATTTACATATGTATATATAATACCAAAATCCCGTAAATTACGGAGAATCTTTGAAAAGATATCAGTCAAAGTTCGCAATAACAGATATGCTAAGATAAGAATTCGTCTATACACTATCAATGCAGTAAATGCAGTAAAACGGGTCTAGACTTATGAATGATAAGCAGGTAATTTCCTAAGGATGATAAGCAGATGATTTCCGACTAGAAATGATAAGCAAAACTTTTGACATGTAGACACGGTCGAAGTCCAGACTCATTAATGCATCCTAACAACTACTAGTTAGACACACTAATGCAAGACCTGGTTCGCTACGACCACCGCTCTGATACCAACTGAAAGGACCCGTCCTAATCCACCTAGACGAAGTCAACCACATTTGGTCCCATTACGATGAGCGGCTCCAAGTAATGCCCTTATATTGAGCAAATGCACAGCGGAAGACTTAATTCGTATCTGAGAATAAACATGCTTTAAAGTGTCAACCAAAAGGTTGGTGAGTTCATAGGTTTATCATAACAATCATTTCAATATGTTAATAGACTACAAGATTTCATAATCATAAACATAATACACTCGCAAGTGTATGTAAAGCATTCTAAGTGGTTGAGCACTTGGTAACCATACTTAACATTTAATCAACGTCGCATATTCCCTTTATTATAAAATCTCACTACACCGTACCAAGTGTAGTCACCAAAACGAATTACTGTGCAACCGTTGAATACTGGTCGTCCAGTCCGGTTGGGGTTGTCAGGCCCGATAGATCTATCAACAGGATTCGCGTTTACAATACCCATGTAAATAGTAGTTACCAAGCTACAGGGAAATATGCCAGTGGTACAACTCAACGTAGAATATATTTTTAAGTACTTGTGTCTATTTTGTAAACATTTATAAAAGCAGCGCATGTATTCTCAGCCCAAAAATATATATTGCAAAAGCAATTAAAAAGGGAGCAAATGAAACTCACTTTTGCCTTGAAGGTATTTAATTCGACTTGGTCTCCGATAGATATCACGAACCTAACCATATATATAATATATCAACATATTTTCTTTTTAAGTAATCGTTACATATATATATATATATATATATATATATATATATATATATATATATATATATATATATATATATATATATATATATATACTTTTAATACTTTTAATATTTTCTTAGTCCGCAGTTAGGAGTCCGATGTTAGTGGTCCACAATTAGTTACTTAAATAAAATAAATAAAGACCCCATCGTATTCGTATTGATCAGAATTAATCTCGACACATGGTACCATGTTGTCAAATGACGTGTTGCGTACATAAAGTACCGTGTTGTCAAATGACGTGTTGCGTACAATCATGAGGTCTTATGATTAATCTTCTCGTGTTGTTTACGGGTGGTCCTGAAATATACAAAATCAAATCATAAGTAATTATATATAAAATATCATATTAATTAGAAAAGATATGATTAATTTACTTTTTCTCCAAATATTTTCGTAGCTAAACTAGCTTCGGATACCCAATCTTGTTTTAGTCGTAGTTTCTTCATTACAACTCCGTTTTTGTTGGTTCAACTTGCCACTTCCTTGGATCGAGTCAAATTTTAAGAATATGAACTGAAAATACCTTAGTTTGTATTCGAAATCATAGGTTATAGGTCAAACTTTGGTGAAACTTATGAAAGTGATCATTTTCCATCATAAAAACAACATTTAATGATCATTTTTCTAAAAATACTTACACTTTGAGTTAAACCATGAAATTTTTATGTGTTAACATATTCATAAGAAATATCATTTTTCCAGAACATGAACTTCCAATTCAAAGTTCAAGATGGTTTTTAATTATCCAACCCAAAACAGCCCCCGGTTGCACTCCGACGACGTAGATTCAGTTTTTAAGATGTTCTTTGTAAAACCAAGTTATATCTTGTTAGGTTAGCATATCATTATGATATATTACAGGTCTTGAAGTGTTTTAAAAGTCAAGTTAGAAGGATCTATTTAGTTTGCGAACAAGTTTGAAATCATTCAAACTATGTTCTTGTTGTTAAAATTTTATACCACAAAATAAGATAGCTATATGAATATGAATTGAATAAGATTATGAACAAGGTTACTACCTCAAGTTACTTGGACAAAGTTACTGCAAAAGATAAGAAATAATCTTGGAATCAAAGAGTGATGGAGTTAGATCAAAAGGTTGGAAGTAAACTTCTTCAAATGGGTGGTTATTTTGATATGTTCTTGAAAGAGTTTTCTTATGGTGTTTAAGGCTTGTAATTGAAGCTAAATGATGGGGAAAATGCTTGGAGATGATCAAGTATGAAGTTAGGAGTATTTTTAGAGAGAAATGAGGGTGTAGGTATGAGAAAATGGAGTGAAGAAATGATGTTCATTTATAAAAACGTTTTTAGTTTATAAAGAAAGAAAAGGATTCCTAATTTTGTTTTCTTACTAATAATTCATACTACTTGACAAATTCTAGTTACCTCATATCTAGGGCAGTAATAATGTTGATTAGGATGTTGATTTGATGTGTATATACCAATAGTAAATACATATAGAAGCTGGGTATGGTACGAGTACATATACCCTAGATATACGTATAGAAATCTTGAGGAAACGGAACTAGAATTCAAATATAGCTATCTTTTGTGAATATACTTATATTGTTTTATGTATTTAAGTCCTTAAAAAGTGATTAAATACATTATATATACGATACATGTATAAGCATTATAGATTATAAGAATATATATCAAAGAATGTTACGCATAGTTATCATTTTGAAAACTTAAGTTAGTAGTTTCAAAATATACTTATAACTCATTGTCATTAGTACACAATGAGATGTTAAACCATCCTTAGATCATGTTAAATATATATAAATACATATATATACACAAACGTATAATTATCGTATGTTATATAGTTCGTGATATAATCGGTCATATTGGACGGTCAAACGTTGTGTAAAACTCTTTTCAAAAACACAAGTCTCAACAATTTGGATTGCTTATCATGTTGGTATGGTTTAATTTATGTAAATATTAATCTCATAAGTATAATTTGGTCAGAAAATTCCGGGTCATTACACATTTCATGCTAGTTGCTAAATGATGGTTCCCACATGTGTTAGGTGACTCACATGGGCTGCTAAGAACTGATTATTGGAGTGTATATACCAATAGTACATACATCTAAAAGCTGTGTATTGTACGAGTACGAATACGGGTGCATACGAGTAGAATTGTTGATGAAACTGAACGAGGATGTAATTGTAAGCATTTTTGTTAAGTAGAAGTATTTTGATAAGTATCTTGAAGTCTTTCAAAAGTTTATGAATACATATTAAAACACTACATGTATATACATTTTAACTGAGTCGTTAAGTCATCGTTAGTCGTTACATGTAAATGTTGTTTTGAAACCTTTAGGTTAACGATCTTGTTAAATGTTGTTAACCCATTTTTATTATATCAAATGAGATGTTAAATTGTTACATTATCATGATATTATGATATATAATATATCTTAGTATGATATATATACAGTAAAATGTCGTTACAACAATAATCGTTACATATATGTCTCGTTTCGAAATCATTAAGTTAGTAGTCTTATTTTTACATATGTAGTTCATTGTTAATACACTTAATGATATATTTACTTATCATTTAACATAATTAACCAAGTGTATCAATAGCTTAATATGATTCATATGTACCTAGTAAGACGTTGTTATAACGATAATCGTTATATATATATCGTTTTTGAGTTTCTTAATTTAATAGTCTCATTTTTATGTACATAACTCATTGTTAAAATACCTAATGAGATACTTACTTATAATAAAATCATGTTAACTATATATATAACCATATATATGTCATCATATAGTTTTTACAAGTTTTAACGTTCGTGAATCACCGGTCAACTTGGGTGGTCAATTGTCTATATGAAACCTATTTCAATTAATCAAGTCTTAACAAGTTTGATTGCTTAACACGTTGGAAATATTTAGTCATGTAAATATCAATCTCAATTAATATATATAAACATGGAAAAGTTCGGGTCACTACAGATGTGTGCTACATTTGATTTGCATCTAGAGCAGCTAGATGTGAAAACTGCATTTCTTCATGGAAATCTCGAAGAAGAAATTTATATGCTTCAACCAGAAGGTTTTGAACTACAAGAAAAAAAGAACTTGGTTTGCAGGTTAAAGAAATCTCTGTATGGTCTCAAACAGGAGCCGAGATGTTGGTACAAGATATTTGATTCTTTCATAATGAGCCTAATATAACAGACTTTATGCAGACCCTTGTGCATATTTCAAGAGGTTTGGGGACAATGATTTTGTCATTTTGCTGTTATATGTAGACGACATGTTGGTTGCAGGCCCCAACAAAGATTGTATTAATAAGCTGAAGGCTCAATTGGCTAGGGAGTTTGAAATGAAAGACTTGGGTGCTGCAAACAAGATTCTAGGGATGCAAATTCACCGAGACGGAGATAATAGGAAGATTTGGCTTTCTCAAAAGAATTATTTGAAGAAAGTCTTGCAGAGCTTTAATATGCAAGATAGTAAGCCAATCTCAGCCCCACTTCCTACTAATCTCAAGTTATCCTCCGTTATGTGTCCCGGCAGTGAAGACGAGAGGAAGGAGATTTCTCGCGTACCGTATGCATCAGCAGTGGGAAGTTTAATGTTCGCAATGATATGTACAAGACCAGACATTGCACATGCAGTGGGAGTAGTTAGTCGGTACATGGCGAATCCTGGTAAAGAGCATTGGAATGCGGTAAAGAGGATCCTTAAATACATCAAGGGAACCTTAGATGTTGCATTATGTTATGGAGAACCGAAATTTATTGTCAAAGGGTATGTTGATTCAGATTATGCAGGTGATATCGATAAAAGTAAATCTACCACTGCATATGTTTTCACACTTTGTGGTGGAATAGTAAGATGGGTTTCAAAACTGCAGTCAGTTGTGGCGACATCAACAACAGAAGCAGAATATGTAGCAGCTACTCACGCTACTAAAGAGGCAGTATGGTTGAAAATGTTGTTGGAGGAACTCGGGCACAAACAAGAGAATATCACTCTATTTTGTGACAACCAGAGTGCCTTGCATCTTGCAAGGAATCCGGCATTTCATTCAAAGACAAAGCATATACGAGTTCAGTATCACTTCGTTCGTGAGAAAGTGGAAGAAGGAACCGTAGATGTGCAGAAAATTCATACTGACGACAATGTGGCCGATTTTATAACAAAGTCAATCAATCGTGACAAGTTTATTTGGTGCCGTTCCTCATGCGGCCTAGCAGAAACGTAAGCAACATCATTGGCAAGGAAGGATTACCGTGTGAAGATTAATTGGGCTTCAATCAAATCTTCAAGTGGGAGATTGTTGAATAATATATCAAAGATGGCATGCTAAAGTCAATAGCAAAGTTTGAATTAGTTTCTTCTATGGTGCCTACAATTTTGAGAAGGCAAATTTGACTTCAATCTCACCAACCATTTTAATTACCAAATCAGCCATCTTCCATGGCTATAAATAGAGGACCTTACAAGCTTCAATATGCATCCCAAAAATTACAAGTTTACTTGTATACTAAAAGAGTTAAATAGAGAGTTTGTGAGTTTAGTCTCATAATTACAAGAGATATAAAAGATTTGTACTTATCCTTGTAATTAGAGAGAAGTGTAATTCCTATTATTCTTATTAGTGAAACGTTTCTTTCCTTGCTCGTGGTTTTTACCCTTTTGGGGTTTTCCACGTTAAATCTCGGTGTCCTATTATTGTCGTTATTTCAATTATTACTAGCGGTTTGCTATAATTCGGTGTCGCTTTTCTCAACAGACACATCATCAAAAAGTACACCATTTGTCTTTTACATCACATTCAGGGTTAATGATGTTTTAACCTACTTCAATACTACTAGTTTTCTAAAATTGGCCTAAATGCGTTAGTATAAGTCAAGATATTCGGCTCTGTGTTTACGGCCCACCTAAATTATTGGACTTGGGATGTATATAAGCTTCAGCTGTTACTTTTTGGGCCCAATATACGACCACTATGACTATGAGTCACGAGTTTTTTTTTTTTTTTTTACTTTTCTTCTACCAACATATTCGGTTAACCCATTCTATTGTTGTCTAAACCACACTAATTATTATGTCTTTATATTTTTTTGAACAACAGTTAAACAGTTAGTAGTTAGTTGGGGATCACTCATGGAGACTTAACCACCCACGCGATCATCTCCCGCAGTTGCTATACCCAGCCCCCAACTGCGTGCCTAGGAGAAAACTCACACCAATCTCATACGGGTCATGGACGGTAAAACCCACCCTCCCCTTTACCCCCAACGCGATGTGGGAAAGGTGTCATGGGTAGTAACTTCATGACTGAGATGAAATTGTGGGTTAATATGTAGCCAAAGGAGGTCGAACTCATGACCTCCCCTTAAGGAGGCAGACCACGGACCACATCACAACTTCTTATTATGTCTTTATTAAGATAACTTGCAAATTTGCGCTGCAGATTTATTATGTTTTTCTTACGATGGGAAATTCATTGGCCCTAGCTACTTGATATATTAAATTGACATATGATCTTCTAATCTACAATTAGAATGGTATGTCAGTTGTGTTTTATAGTATATTTGATTGTATTCGTCTTACTTCATTCACTTGGATTATGACACGTGGTAGAGTAGATGTTAGTTGGTCAAATTGGTTGATATTTCCTTTCTAATCTTCCTCAAGCTTCTTGCTAGAGGTTTATATATGAAAGTTTTCAACTGTTAAAAAAAACTATTTGATAACATAATCAATTGCATCCCTTTTAATTATTTTGTTTGAATGACCGATGACGATGTTTAGTGCAAACTAGTTAAGGGGACCGCGCTTCGCGGCGGTTTAGAAAAAGTTTGTGTTTATGATTTCATATAAATACAATGCAATTTCAAAAAATGACTAAAATTTGTGGTGCAACTGCGAGGTGATTATGGTCTGTTAACAAACATTTAATCGAACGTTTTAAAAATGCGGTTAACGATCGTTTGTGGGGTGATTTTAGCCGGTTAATGATCAAGTGGGTTAACTGAATGTTAAAAAATATGAATGAGCCAAAGTCCTTTGCATGCCTATGTACAGTGTTGTATAAAGGTCGATTACTCTTCCGATTTTCCAAAATCCATTTAATTAACCGGTCAACGTCAATTGATAGGTTAAAATCGAATTTGATAATATAATTATAATATAATATAATATAATTATAATATTGAGATTGAAAAGATGGGAATATATGCTCTTCTGATCATTATAGAAAGAGTAGTTTGTGTTACTGCGCTTAAGAACGGCATGAAATTATTCGAGCTCACACTTAATTTTAGAAGTAAAAATATTGGGAGACTAATTTGCATTTGCCTTTAAAAAAAAAAATAGAATTAAAAATTGTAAAATATTGGGAGACTAATTATTCATTTATTTTATAGTGGCTTTTAAAAATACATTTACGCATGATTATCTAACATTCACAAACATAACTTTATATATTGTGTCAAACTACATTTTATTTAGTTTACTACCAGTTTTAACTCATTCCTCAAAATTTATCAAACGAAAATAGTTATTAAATTAAATTAACATATATCACTTCCAGTTGACTGATAAATCCTTATTACTTGCCTATAATTTTGGTAACGGTTCTCATATTTAGTCACCAAATCTACCTATTTAATGTCCATATTAAGGAACATAACTAATTTTTCGTATGTGTATAAAACATGTTTGTTACTACTTTGTATTTTTTTCTTCTTATTTTATAAAAGCCATACAGTCAATTAAGTTGGGCCAAAGCCCATTAAAAGGGCTTGAAATCTAGTGCCACTTTTTTTAAGGAGTTTTTTTCTCTATTTTTTTAGTATGAATAAAGCTGTAAAGATTTCACCCATCTACCTATTTTCTCTTTCAACAAATAATTCCCCACTTTCTCATTAATTTCGCTGCGGAGAGGTTTTCGTTGGTTAAAAAAAGGTTAACGATCAGTTAATTGAACGTTTACAAAATATAAAAAAATAGAAATAAAAAAAAGTGAAAAAAAGTTGTAATAAAAATAATGGGAAAAAAGCTTTCTTAATTAGCATCCATTGAACATTTTTCTAGCTATATGTCTTTTACTTTGTTTGTTAGTCTTTCGGTCAATATTTTGGAAACTTATTAACAGGTACTCTTCATTTCCATTCATTTTTATCTTCTCCATCGTCAACTTTTTTTATTTTTCAATTACTCTGCAACCCTTTCGTTTTGAGATTCCTGTTTTTTGTTCAACTATTTTTAAATTCACCAAATGTTACTACACTTGTTGGTTATAGAGATCATAGAGTTAAATTAACATATTTTATATTAATAGCTATTAGTAAATAAAAAGATGGCCAAATTTATTAAATAATAGTTAATAACTTAAGTTTTATCATTTCCCCTAACTAATTTTGTATACTCCCTATATTATATAATATATATATATATATATATATATATATATATATATATATATATATATATATATATATATATATATATATATATATATATATAGACATACCGAGTATGTAATTTATATTAAAAAAAATATAATAATAAAAAAATCGGATTTCAAAGTCCATATCCAATACAGTACAATTTTTATTTTTGGCATACAAAACAAAGACTTGTCACCATCTTTCTTTTACTTCCCAAGACCCTAAAGCTTCACTTTTAAACTCAATTCAATTTGAGTTTTTATGGCCAATTTTATAACTCACCTTGTTGCTCACGATTTTACCAATTATAAATGGTATAGCTTTAAATCAGTAAAAGTGAAGACTTGATTATATCTTTCTCTCTTCTCCCTCTCAATTTCAGTAGGCGCCGCTGTCACCAACTCCTCCCTCTCTCAAAATCCGGCAACCACGGCTTTCTCCGGCCGCTACCACCTGTTTAATAATAAATCCGGTCCAACCTTCTTTTTCGGCCAAACCGGCACCTCTCTTTTCTTGCTCATATCTGCTTGTCTATGTGTTTATTTATCAATTCCATGCTCCGATATGGTGGTTGATGATGACAGTGCGATGTGGCGATGACCACCGTTTATTCCGGCAGTACTCCGCCGGATAGCACCTAAATTCATCGTCCACATGCGACTTTTACTATTTCACAAACCCTAAACTAAAATCACTCTCCTGTCCACCTTGCTCCGCCACTGTCCACTTTGCTCCGCCGCTGTTTACACTTTTTTCCCGGCGAAACAGCAACACTTTCCAAATCGCAATCATGTTTACTTTTAAGATTTTCAGGTATGTGTATATATGTATGGATGTAGATTTTTTTCCTCAGATTTTTTTTTTCCAGATCTGGTTGACGATAGTAGCTACCGACGGTTGTAATTAGCGGATTTGGCTATCGTTGGTGATTGAAGGTCTTAGTTGTTGATGATCAGGTTTATGTTTTTCAGATATGATTTTGTCATGGTTTTTAAGATCCTTGTTAATATCATATGTACCTTTTTAAATCTGTTTTTGTATATTGATTATTAATATTTTTGGTGATGGCAGTCGCGGAGTTTGTTCCCGATGAGGGTGGTGGTGTCAATTGACTTATGGCGGTGGTGGTTGTGGTTAGCGGTTGAGTAGTAATTTTTTTTTTTTTTTTTTTTTTTTGGTAATATGGTGTTTTTTTTTTTTTTGTAATATGGTGTAAAATGACAAAAATACCCTTGTTGGTTAGTGTTATACTGTAGCGATGTTGATGATGTGGTGGTTGTTGGTTGGGGGGTGTTATCCGTAATAGTGTGTAGTATAATAATATAATATAATATAATAATTGAGAACGAGTATAGATTGGTAGGGAAGTCATATGGAGGTCTTGGTAACTATTTCATTACATGGGCTGCAAATACGGATGTAGGATTAGGAATTGTTGTACCATGGAACATGTGCAAAGAAAATGATGTTCTCTATCATATTGCAAGAAAAGGGATATATATATATATATATATATATATATATATATATATATATATATATATTACTGTCAGTCCATTAACTTTCAACTCCCAAAACGAACTTTCCAGCGAAAATTTAGTTCCGGGGCAAACGTTTAACTAGCTTAGGTCCACCGCTGCAACAGGTGGTTGACCTAATGCTTGTAAATATAAATAACTTATCGAAAAAATATTTAAGAATGTGTGTTCAAAAAAGTGCTTAAAAAGCAAAAATGACAATGGACATTAACTAGAAAAAATTTGATCGCGCGTTGCTGCGGTTGTATTCGGCGCGCGGTCGAATTTGAATATACCTTGTTTGGTACCTAATATATCTAATAGGTTGGGTTGTTTGTTGGACGTGTATGTATATGTATGTAATTTAGCCCGAAATATTTAATTTTTTTAACGATATCTTTTTCACGTATAGTTAGTCACGTTGTGTTCGTAAAATTAATTCGAGTTGAAAGGTGTTCTCGGAAAAATTTAACTCGCACTGAGCGTGAATATAGGGCCCGTTATTTAGTGTTTTTTTAACGATGTCCGTTTCGCATATAGTTAGTCCCGTTGGGTTCGTGAGATTTTTTCGAGTTGAACGGTGGCCTTGGAAAAATTTAACTCGCACCGAGTAAGAAGATGGGGCTCGTTATAAATTTGGGTGGACTAAGTTTTTTTTATTTTAATAAAATTATATATTTACATTTTTTACCCCTGAAAAAGTGTAAAGTTGAGGGACGATGTGTAAATTTTGTGAAAGTTGAGGGCTCTTTGTAGTGTGAACGCAAACTCAAAACGACATTGCGTTTTAACTGAAACGACCAAAAACCCCATGACATTTAGTAACCCCATGACATTTAGTATGTAGGGGTAATAATTTGAAGGACATGTTCAAAGGCATAAAAATGAACTCTTATGAAAATTAAAAATGGGCCGACTTGGACTTGAGTTATTAGTAGATGGGGGCCAAATAATAAACTAATTTTTTTAAGCTCATAATTTGGGAACTACCTAATTACTGTTGTAATTTTTAGTTGTTTATAACTACATGTATTGACCTATTTTCAACTAATATGAAAGAAGAAAGAAAAAGAAGAGAGTGAATTCTTATTCAAAAATGGTGTACATATCCTTACAATTGAATGAGTATTTATAATACTAAAAGTTAACTGTAAATTATTCGTTTTCACAATTAATTATAGAGTAGGTGAAATAGTAATCAATAATTCATAATTTTACTGTGCAAGATTATCAATCATCTCTATTCATCTGCGTGCGTACAAAATAAGAATCCATCCATATCGTAACACTCCCCCTTGGATGATAATTTTGTTTCGTTAGAGATCAACTAGTACTACCTCGTTAAAAACCTTGCTAAAGAAAAATCCAGTGGGATAAAAACTTTAGCCAAGGGAAAAAGAGTGCAGCATAGAGTTGACTCCCCCTCAAGTAGACATCGCTGATCTGTTACATCTTTTGAACATGCCTAATGCCAATATTGTGAATGTGTGTTCTGAAAATAGCAGTTGGGAGTGCTTTGATGAAAAGATCAACAGAGTTTTTGCTTGATTGAACATATCTCATTTCAATCTGGTTGTCCTTAATGAGATCTTTGAGTGTATGAAAAGAATCTAGGAGGTATGTGTTTTGTTCGGTCACTTTTGATATACACTTCTTTCATCTGTGCTATGCAAGTTGCATTATCTTCATAGATAGTGTTGGACTTTTATCGTGTTCTAGTCCACAAGAATCAGTAATGAGTTATGTCATTGATCTCAACCAAAAACATTCCCAAGTAGCTTCATATAATGCAATCACTTCGGCATGATTTGATGATGTTGCAACAAGTGTTTGTTTTTTTAGAACACCATGATATTTCGGTACCTCCATTTAGGAATACATATCCGGTTTGAGATTTAGCTTTATGTGGATCAGATAAATAACCTACATTTGTACAACCAACCAAATCTTGTTTTGAATCGTTAGAGTAAAATAATCATAAATCAGTAGTTCCTCAAGGGTATCGAAACATGTATTTGATCCTATTCCAGTGTCTTTTTGGAAGAAATTGAGTTGAACCTTTTTAACAAATTAACTGCAAAAGAAATGTCAGTTCTTGTATAATATGTAAGATACATAAGAGCCCCAATTCACTAAGATATGAAACTTCTGATCCAATAAGATCTTCATGATCTTCACGGAGACGAAATGAATCAGCGTCAATATTGAGTAATCTAACAACCATAGGAGTACTTAATGGTTCTGTCAGTCCATAATTAAATGTGTTAAAATCTTTTTGGTATAAGTTGTTTGATGTATAAGTAAACCATTAGGTATATGCTCAATTTGTAAACCAAAACAATACTTGGTTTTTCCGAGATCTTTCATTTCAAATTCTTTCTTTAAAAATAGAATGGCTTCATTTGATCTTGTTATTTGTCCCTATGACATTATGATCATTGACATAAACAACTACGATTACATATCCGGACATTGTTTTTTTAATAAAAACACATGTGCAAATAAGTTTATTTGTATACTCTTTTCTTATCAAGTAGTCATTTAACCACTTATACCACATACGTCCCGATTGTATCAACCCATATAAAAATCTTTGTGATTTAATTAAAATACATTTCCTTGGATTTTGCATAAGAAGCTTCTGATACTTTTAAACCCTTCATGTATATTTGTGTGTGTGTGTGTGTGTGTGTGTGTGTGTGTATATATATATATATATATATATATATATATATCACTATTAAGTTATTCATATAAATAAGCAGTAATGACATCCATGAGATGCATTTCTAAATTTTAGTAACAGTAACTGCGAGGTTGATTAAGTATCTAAAAGTAATTGTATCCATTTCAGGAAGATAAGTTTTCCTCATAATTCATTCCTGGTCTTTGAGAGAAATCTTGAGTTACAAGTCTAGCTTTACCTTGTAACTTCATTTTTCTCATTTCTTATTTTTTTGGGGAAAAAATTCATTTGTATCCCATACGTTTCACATCTTTAAAAGTGATAACGATTGATCCGAAAACTTTTTTTTTATTGAACGATTCTAATTCAGCTCGTATTGCTCCTTTCAATTGAGCTCATTCATGTCTATTTTGACATTCAATGACATATTTTTAGTTCCAGATCATCATCTTTATTCATGATGTCATTATATGAAAAATTCACATCAATATTTGTCATTTCATTTCGGTTCCATAATATTGCATAATTTATTGCAATTTATGTATTTACATCGTCAATATCCTCTGCAGAAGGAGTATTGATTTGTAGTTCTTCTTGAACATTTTCTTTTACCTCATTATCAGCTGATTTTCTTTTTCGGAGATTTTTTATGTTTGGAACCAATTGGTCTTCCACATTTCAGATGTGGCAAAGACTCATGAGTGACATTATTGCCAGCTTTTGGAATTTCAATACTTGCTAGAGCATTTACTGCTGATATATATGATTTAGTCACTCTTTTTGCATTTGTAAATGCGTCGGGCAATTTATTCGCAAGTTCTTGCATATGCATTATTTTTGAATTTTTGTTTCACATTCTTTTGTGCGAGTATCAAGATACCTTAATTGATGTTCACATCATGAAACATCATTTTATTTATTTTTTCATTTCTCCCCCTAATTTAGGAAACAATTTTTCATTAAAATGACAATCAGCAAAACGTGCTGTAAAAACATCACCCGTCATGAGTTCAATATATCTTATGATTGAAGATGTTTCATATCCAACATATATTTCCATCCTTCTTTGAGGAACCATTTTAGTGCGTTGTGGTGGTGCAATTAGAAAATACACTGCACAACCAAATGTTCTAGGGTGAAAAATATTTGGCTCTCGACCAAAATTAAGTTGGTAGGTGTAGTGACCCGAACTTTTCCATGTTTATATATATTAATTGAGATTGATATTTACATGATTAAATGTTTCCAACATGTTAAGCAATCAAACTTGTTAAGACTTGATTAATTGAAATATGTTTCATATAGACAATTGACCACCCAAGTTGACCGGTGATTCACGAACGTTAAAACTTGTAAAAACTATATGATGACATATATATGGATATATATATAGTTAACATGATACTATGATAAGTAAACATATCATTAAGTATATTAACAATGAACTACATATGTAAAAACAAGACTACTAACTTAATGATTTTTAAACGAGACATATATGTAACGATTATCGTTGTAAAGACATTTAATGTATATATATCATATTAAGAGATATTCATACATGATAATATCATGATAATATAATAATTTAAAATCTCATTTGATATTATAAACATTGGGTTAACAACATTTAACAAGATCGTTAACCTAAAGGTTTCAAAACAACACTTACATGTAACGACTAACGATGACTTAACGACTCAGTTAAAATGTATATACATGTAGTGTTTTAATATGTATTTATACACTTTTGAAAGACTTCAATACACTTATCAAAATACTTCTACTTAACAAAAATGCTTACAATTACATCCTCGTTCAGTTTCATCAACAATTCTACTCGTATGCATCCGTATTCGTACTCGTACAATACACAGCTTTTAGATGTATGTACTATTGGTATATACACTCCAATGATCAGCTCTTAGCAGCCCATGTGAGTCACCTAACACATGTGGGAACCATCATTTGGCAACTAGCATGAAATATCTCATAAAATTACAAAAATATGAGTAATCATTCATGACTTATTTACATGAAAACAAAATTACATATCCTTTATATCTAATCCATACACCAACGACCAAAAACACCTACAAACACTTTCATTCTTCAATTTTATTCATCTAATTGATCTCTCTCAAGTTCTATCTTCAAGTTCTAAGTGTTCTTCATATATTCTACAAGCTCTAGTTACATAAAATCAAGAATATTTTCAAGTTTGCTAGCTCACTTCCAATCTTGTAAGGTGATCAACCAACCTCAAGAAATCTTTGTTTCTTACAGTAGGTTATCATTCTAATACAAGTTAATAATTATATTCAAACTTTGGTTCAATTTCTATGACTATAACAATCTTATTTCAAGTGATGATCTTACTTGAACTTGTTTTCGTGTCATGATTCTGCTTCAAGAACTTCGAGCCATCCAAGGATCCCTTGAAGCAAGATCCATTTTTCTCTTTTCCAGTAGGTTTATCCAAGGAACTTAAGGTAGTAATAATGTTCATAACATCATTCGATTCATACATATAAAGCTATCTTATTCGAAGGTTTAAACTTGTAATCACTAGAACATAGTTTAGTTAATTCTAAACTTGTTCGCAAACAAAAGTTAATCCTTCTAACTTGACTTTTAAAATCAACTAAACACATGTTCTATATCTATATGATATGCTAACTTAATGATTTAAAACCTGGAAACACAAAAAACACCGTAAAATCAGATTTACGCCGTCGTAGTAACACCGCGGGCTGTTTTGGGTTAGTTAATTAAAAACTATGATAAACTTTGATTTAAAAGTTGTTATTCTGAGAAAATGATTTTTATTATGAACATGAAACTATATCCAAAAATTATGGTTAAACTCAAAGTGGAAGTATGTTTTCTAAAATGGTCATCTAGACGTCGTTCTTTCGACTGAAATGACTACCTTTACAAAAACGACTTGTAACTTATTTTTCCGACTATAAACCTATACTTTTTCTGTTTAGATTCATAAAATAGAGTTCAATATGAAATCATAGCAATTTGATTCACTCAAAACGGATTTAAAATGAAGAAGTTATGGGTAAAACAAGATTGGATAATTTTTCTCATTTTAGCTACGTGAAAATTGGTAACAAATCTATTCCAACCATAACTTAATCAACTTGTATTGTATATTATGTAATCTTGAGATACCATAGACACGTATACAATGTTTCGACCTATCATGTTGACACATCTATATATATTTCGGAACAACCATAGACACTCTATATGTGAATGCTGGAGTTAGCTATACAGGGTTGAGGTTGATTCCAAAATATATATAGTTTGAGTTGTGATCAATACTGAGATACGTATACACTGGGTCGTGGATTGATTCAAGATAATATTTATCGATTTATTTCTGTACATCTAACTGTGGACAACTAGTTGTAGGTTACTAACGAGGACAGCTGACTTAATAAACTTAAAACATCAAAATATATTAAAAGTGTTGTAAATATATTTTGAACATACTTTGATATATATGTATATATTGTTATAGGTTCGTGAATTAACCAGTGGCCAAGTCTTACTTCCCGACGAAGTAAAAATCTGTGAAAGTGAGTTATAGTCCCACTTTTAAAATCTAATATTTTTAGGATGAGAATACATGCAAGTTTTATAAATGATTTACAAAATAGACACAAGTACGTGAAACTACATTCTATGGTTGAATTATCGAAATCGAATATTCCCCTTTTTATTAAGTCTGGTAATCTAAGAATTAGGGAACAGACACCCTAATTGACGCGAATCCTAAAGATAGATCTATTGGGCCTAACAAACCCCATCCAAAGTACCGGATGCTTTAGTACTTCGAAATTTATATCATATCCGAAGGGTGTCCCGGAATGATGGGGATATTCTTATATATGCATCTTTTTAATGTCGGTTACCAGGTGTTCACCATATGAATGACTTTTATCTCTATGTATGGGATGTGTATTGAAATATGAAATCTTATGGTCTATTATTATGATTTGATATATATAGGTTAAACCTATAACTCACCAACATTTTTGTTGACGTTTTAAGCATGTTTATTCTCAGGTGATTATTAAGAGCTTCCGCTGTCGCATACTTAAATAAGGACGAGATTTGGAGTCCATGCTTGTATGATATTGTGTAAAAACTGCATTCAATAAACTTATTTTGTTGTAACATATTTGTATTGTAAACCATTATGTAATGGTCGTGTGTAAACAGGATATTTTAGATTATCATTATTTGATAATCTACGTAAAGCTTTTTAAACCTTTATTGATGAAATAAAGGTTATGGTTTGTTTTAAAATGAATGCAGTCTTTGAAAAACGTATGCTTTTTAAACCTTTATTGATGAAATAAAGGTTATGGTTTGTTTTAAAATGAATGTAGTCTTTGAAAAACGTCTCATATAGAGGTTAAAACCTCGCAACGAAATCAATTAATATGGAACGTTTTTAATCAATAAGAACGGGACATTTCAGTTGGTATCCGAGCGTTGGTCTTAGAGAACCAGAATTTTGCATTAGTGTGTCTTATCGAGTTTGTTAGGATGCATTAGTGAGTCTGGACTTCGACCGTGTTTACTTGAAAAATGATTGCTTAACAAATTTTGTTGGAAACTATATATTTTTAACATGTGAATATTATGTGATATATTAATCTCTTAATGCGTTTGATATTATGTGATAGATGTCTACCTCTAGAACAAGTCCCATTGACTCACCTAATAATAATGAAGAGTCAAATGTAAATTGGAATGATTCGTGGACTGATTCACAAGTTCCCGAAGAGGAACCGGAAGAAGAGTCGGAACCGGAAGAAGAATCGGAACCGGAAGAAGAATCGGAACCGGATGAATAAATAGAACCGGTGGGGGAAATAATAAAACGGTTAAGTAAAAGAAAATCCTCAACCAACCGACCAAGGTTAATTATGGTCAATGGTGTTTCCGCCAAGGAAGCAAAATATTGGGAGGATTACCAATTCTCCGATGAATCGGATTCTGACGAGAATTCCGATGATGTTATAGAAATTACCCCAACTGAATTTAAAAAGGCAAAAGAAAATAATAAGGGAAAGGGCATAAATATAGAGAAATCTAATTCCAACCCCGATGAACTTTATATGTATCGTCAACCCCCGAAGTCCTTAAGTTGTAACGATGACCCGGGAACCTCTAAACCACCAGGTTTTTCTAAACCAATGTGGAAAACGACGGCTCGTATTAGGGGAACATCATATATCCCTAGAAACTTGGCAAAACGAACCAAAACCGAAGAAGAAGAAACAAGCGAGTCGGAATAAGATAGTTGTATTCGTGTGGTGTAATATATGTAATATATGTAATATAGTGTGCTTATGCTTTATGATATATGTAAAAATTGCTTGTATTAATAAGTATTTTTTTTATGAATCTAACTCTTGTCTATTTTACAGTATAAAAACACAAAATGGATAGACAACCCAATATTTTAAGAGACCTACCCGGAGACATGATTGATGAAATCTTGTCTAGAGTCGGTCATAATTCTTCGACACAACTATTTAAGGCGAGATCAATTTGTAAGACATTCGAAGAACGTTCCAAGAATGCCTTGGTTTATAAAAGGCTTTCGTTCGAAAGATGGGGGATATCACATTGGAAAATCCATAAGTTACGATGTGTTTACTTTGACGCATATATTGCGGGGAACCCAAATGCTATTTTACGCAATGGGTTAAGAAATTGTTTTGACTCAATATATCCGAATATTGGACTTCGTGATTTAGAAAAAGCGGCTAACATGCAACATAAAGAAGCATGTTATGCTTACGGATTAGTAATGTTCGCTTCTCACCAAAGTGAGAACAAGAACATCGGGCTACAACTATTAAACAAAACGTTCCCACAAGTGATGGAGTCGGTAATTGGGGTAAGAAATGAGGTTTTTAGATTGTTACGGGACTGTTGGACATTACGTAACCCTCGTCCCTTTGACGACGTTACAACACGCTGTCTTATCAACGGCCATAACGGTTATATTCCACAAGACCAAGGATGGGAAGTAATCCTAGTAAAACCAGAATGCATGACTTGTTTCTGGACGTATGAATTACGTGTCTTTATTGCCTTTGCTGAACGACTTGTGTACTAGCTAGAATTATCTTCACAACCATCTTGTATCAAATTTATTGTGTGCTATATTTCATGCTATATGTAAAATAAGCGGTATTGTAAGTTTGTAAAATATTGTGTAAAAGTTTGAACGCGAAATATTATTATAATCAGTTTTTCATATAGAATTGTAGTAGTTGAATTGTATATTAGCTACTAAGTATGAACTTAACGGGTAGGTACTACCCGAATTTAAACTTATAAAACGCTAATATGAAGAAAAAGCTTTTATAAATGAGTTCATATTATGCTACGAAATACTATTAACTACTCTTAATATTCTGTATGATTAACTTGTTCCATTTGACTATTTTGAAGGAAATGGCACCGACTACTCGACACACTGTGAATATGAATGAAGAGGAATTCCGTACTTTTCTAGCTTCAAACATAGCCGCAGTACAGGCTGCGCTACATACCAACAATAACCTTGGATCTAGCAGTACAGGAAATCGTGTAGGATGCACCTACAAAGAATTCACTGCCTGCAAACCTTTGGAATTTGATGGAACCGAAGGACCGATTGGATTGAAACG
This sequence comes from Rutidosis leptorrhynchoides, assembly GCF_046630445.1. NCBI lineage: Eukaryota > Viridiplantae > Streptophyta > Magnoliopsida > Asterales > Asteraceae > Rutidosis > Rutidosis leptorrhynchoides. Next base: position 102,792,816 of record NC_092338.1, on the reverse strand, counting down.
GTGGACCGAGAAGGTCGAATCGGTGTTTGCCATAAGTAAGTATACTGAAGAGGACAAAGTGAAGTACGCTACGCATACCTTCACAGGTTCTGCGTTAACATGGTGGAATACCTATCTAGAGCAAGTGAGACAAGACGATGCGTACGCACTACCGTGTTCAGCATTCAAGCACTTGATGAACGAGAAGTACCGTCCCAGAACCGAGGTCAATAAGCTCAAGATAGAACTTAGAGGGTTACGAACCCAAGGATTTGATATTACCACGTACGAAAGACGATTCACAGAATTGTGCCTATTGTGTCCGGGAGCATTCGAAGATGAGGAAGAGAAGATCGACGCGTTTGTGAAAGGATTACCGGAAAGAATCCAAGAAGATATAAGTTCACACGAGCCCGCCTCCATGCAACAGGTATGTAGAATGGCTCACAAACTAGTGAACCAGATTGAGGAAAGAATTAAAGAACAGACGGCTGAAGAGGCCAATGTGAAGCAAGTCAAAAGAAAGTGGGAGGAAAACGGTGATAAGAATCACCAATACAACAATAATAGCAATTACAACAATAATCGCAACAATTATCCCAACAATCGCAACATCAATCGCAACTACAACAAACGACCCAACAACAACAACAACAACAACAACAATAACAACAACAACAGCAACTACAACAATCATCCCAACAACAATAATAACCGCAACAACAACAACAATCAGAAGCAGCTATGCCAAAGGTGTGAAAAGTATCACTCGGGGTTCTGCACCAAATTTTGCAACAAGTGTAAAAGAAATGGTCATAGCGCGGCGAAGTGTGAGGTCTACGGACCAGGGGTTAACAAAACGAAAGGAACAAATGGTGTCGGAACGAGTAATGGCGGAGCAAGTAGTGTCGGAGCAAGTTATGCCAATGTAGTTTGTTATAAATGTGGAAAACCGGGCCACATTATTAGAAATTGCCCGAACCAGGAGAACACGAATGGACAAGGCCGCGGAAGAGTTTTCAATATTAATGCGGCAGAGGCACAGGAAGACCCGGAGCTTGTTACGGGTACGTTTCTTATTGACAATAAATCTGCTTACGTTTTATTTGATTCGGGTGCGGATAGAAGCTATATGAGTAGAGATTTTTGTGCTAAATTAAGTTGTCCATTGACGCCGTTGGATAGTAAATTTTTACTCGAATTAGCAAACGGTAAATTAATTTCAGCAGATAATATATGCCGGAATCGAGAAATTAAACTGGGTAGCGAAATATTTAAGATTGATTTGATACCAGTAGAGTTAGGGAGTTTTGATGTAATAGTTGGCATGGACTGACTGAAGAAGGTGAAAGCAGAGATCGTATGTTATAAAAATGCAATTCGCATTGTACGAGAAGAAGGAGAACCCTTAATGGTGTACGGAGAAAAGGGCAACATGAAGCTACATCTTATTAGTAATTTGAAGCCACAAAAACTAATAAGAAAAGGTTGCTATGCTGTTCTAGCACACGTCGAGAAAGTACAAACTGAAGAAAAGAGCATCAATGATGTTTCTGTTGCAAAAGAATTTCCCGATGTATTTCCGAAAGAATTACCGGGATTACCCCCACATCGATCCGTTGAATTTCAAATAGATCTTGTACCAGGAGCTGCACCAATAGCTCGTGCTCCTTACAGACTCGCACCCAGCGAGATGAAAGAACTGCAAAGCCAATTACAAAAACTTTTAGAGCGTGGTTTCATTCGACCAAGCACATCACCGTGGGGAGCTCCTGTTTTGTTTGTCAAGAAGAAAGATGGTACATTCAGGTTGTGTATCGACTACCGAGAGTTGAACAAACTTACCATCAAGAACTGCTACCCACTACCGAGAATCGACGACTTATTTGATCAACTACAAGGCTCGTCTGTTTATTCAAAGATTGACTTACGTTCCGGGTATCATCAAATGCGGGTGAAAGAAGATGATATTCCAAAGACTGCTTTCAGAACACGTTACGGTCATTACGAGTTTATGGTCATGCCGTTTGGTTTAACTAATGCACCAGCTGTGTTCATGGACCTTATGAACCGAGTGTGTGGACCATACCTTGACAAGTTTGTCATTGTTTTCATTGATGACATACTTATTTACTCAAAGAATGACCAAGAACACGGTGAACATTTGAGAAAGGTGTTAGAAGTATTGAGGAAGGAAGAATTATACGCTAAGTTTTCAAAGTGTGCATTTTGGTTGGAAGAAGTTCAATTCCTCGGTCACATAGTGAACAAAGAAGGTATTAAGGTGGATCCGGCAAAGATAGAAACTGTTGAAAAGTGGGAAACCTCGAAAACTCCGAAACACATACGCCAGTTTTTAGGACTAGCTGGTTACTACAGAAGGTTCATCCAAGACTTTTCCAGAATAGCAAAACCCTTGACTGCATTAACGCATAAAGGGACGAAATTTGAATGGAATGATGAACAAGAGAAAGCGTTTCAGTTATTGAAGAAAAAGCTAACTACGGCACCTATATTGTCATTGCCTGAAGGGAATGATGATTATGTGATTTATTGTGACGCATCAAAGCAAGGTCTCGGTTGTGTATTAATGCAACGAATGAAGGTGATTGCTTATGCGTCTAGACAATTGAAGATTCACGAACAAAATTATACGACGCATGATTTGGAATTAGGCGCGGTTGTTTTTGCATTAAAGACTTGAAGGCGCTACTTATATGGGGTCAAAAGTATTATATATACTGACTACAAAAGTCTTCAACACATATTTAATCAGAAACAACTGAATATGAGGCAGCGTAGGTGGATTGAATTATTGAATGATTACGACTTTGAGATTCGTTACCACCCGGGGAAGGCAAATGTGGTAGCCGATGCCTTGAGCAGGAAGAACAGAGAACCCATTCGAGTAAAATCTATGAATATAATGATTCATAATAACCTTACTACTCAAATAAAGGAGGCGCAACAAGGAGTTTTAAAAGAGGGAAATTTAAAGGATGAAATACCCAAAGGATCGGAGAAGCATCTTAATATTCGGGAAGACGGAACCCGGTATAGGGCTGAAAGAATTTGGGTACCAAAATTTGGAGATATGAGAGAAATGGTATTTAGAGAAGCTCATAAAACCAGATACTCAATACATCCTGGAACGGGGAAGATGTACAAGGATCTCAAGAAACATTTTTGGTGGCCGGATATGAAAGCCGATGTTGCTAAATACGTAGGAGAATGTTTGACGTGTTCTAAGGTCAAAACTGAGCATCAGAAACCATCAGGTCTACTTCAACAACCCGAAATCCCGGAATGAAAATGGAAAAACATTACCATGGATTTCATCACTAAATTGCCAAGGACTGCAAGTGGTTTTGATACTATTTGGGTAATAGTTGATCGTCTCACCAAATCAGCACACTTCCTGCCAATAAGAGAAGATGACAAGATGGAGAAGTTAGCACGACTGTATTTGAAGGAAGTCGTCTCCAGACATGGAATACCAATCTCTATTATCTCTGATAGGGATGGCAGATTTATTTCAAGATTCTGGCAGACATTACAGCAAGCATTAGGAACTCGTCTAGACATGAGTACTGCCTATCATCCACAAACTGATGGGCAGAGTGAAAGGACGATACAAACGCTTGAAGACATGCTACGAGCATGTGTTATTGACTTCGGAAACAGTTGGGATCGACATCTACCGTTAGCAGAAATTTTTCTACAACAACAGCTACCATTCAAGCATTGAGATGGCACCGTTTGAAGCTCTTTATGGTAGAAAGTGCAGGTCTCCGATTTGTTGGAGTGAAGTGGGGGATAGACAGATTACGGGTTCGGAGATTATACAAGAAACTACCGAGAAGATCATCCAAATTCAACAACGGTTGAAAACCGCCCAAAGTCGATAAAAGAGCTACGCTGACATTAAAAGAAAAGATATAGAATTTGAAATTGGAGAGATGGTCATGCTTAAAGTTGCACCTTGGAAAGGCGTTGTTCGATTTGGTAAACGAGGGAAATTAAATCCAAGGTATATTGGACCATTCAAGATTATTGATCGTGTCGGACCAGTAGCTTACCGACTTGAGTTACCTCAACAACTCGCGGCTGTACATAACACTTTCCACGTCTCGAATTTGAAGAAATGTTTTGCTAAAGAAGATCTCACTATTCCGTTAGATGAAATCCAAATCAACGAAAAACTTCAATTCATCGAAGAACCCGTCGAAATAATGGATCGTGAGGTTAAAAGACTTAAGCAAAACAAGATACCAATTGTTAAGGTTCCATGGAATGCTCGTAGAGGACCCGAGTTCACCTGGGAGCGTGAAGATCAGATGAAGAAGAAATACCCGCATCTATTTCCAGATGATTCGTCAACACCTTCAACAGCTTAAAATTTCGGGACGAAATTTATTTAACGGGTAGGTACTGTAATGACCCGAACTTTTCCATGTTTATATATATTAATTGAGATTGATATTTACATGATTAAATGTTTCCAACATGTTAAGCAATCAAACTTGTTAAGACTTGATTAATTGAAATATGTTTCATATAGACAATTGACCACCCAAGTTGACCGGTGATTCACGAACGTTAAAACTTGTAAAAACTATATGATGACATATATATGGATATATATATAGTTAACATGATACTATGATAAGTAAACATATCATTAAGTATATTAACAATGAACTACATATGTAAAAACAATACTACTAACTTAATGATTTTTAAACGAGACATATATGTAACGATTATCGTTGTAAAGACATTTAATGTATATATATCATATTAAGAGATATTCATACATGATAATATCATGATAATATAATAATTTAAAATCTCATTTGATATTATAAACATTGGGTTAACAACATTTAACAAGATCGTTAACCTAAAGGTTTCAAAACAACACTTACATGTAACGACTAACGATGACTTAACGACTCAGTTAAAATGTATATATATGTAGTGTTTTAATATGTATTTATACACTTTTGAAAGACTTCAATACACTTATCAAAATACTTCTACTTAACAAAAATGCTTACAATTACATCCTCGTTCAGTTTCATCAACAATTCTACTCGTATGCATCCGTATTCGTACTCGTACAATACACAGCTTTTAGATGTATGTACTATTGGTATATACACTCCAATGATCAGCTCTTAGCAGCCCATGTGAGTCCCCTAACACATGTGGGAACCATCATTTGGCAACTAGCATGAAATATCTCATAAAATTACAAAAATATGAGTAATCATTCATGACTTATTTACATGAAAACAAAATTACATATCCTTTATATCTAATCCATACACCAACGACCAAAAACACCTACAAACACTTTCATTCTTCAATTTTCTTCATCTAATTGATCTCTCTCAAGTTCTATCTTCAAGTTCTAAGTGTTCTTCATATATTCTACAAGTTCTAGTTACATAAAATCAAGAATACTTTCAAGTTTGCTAGCTCACTTCCAATCTTGTAAGGTGATCAACCAACCTCAAGAAATCTTTGTTTCTTACAGTAGGTTATCATTCTAATACAAGGTAATAATCATATTCAAACTTTGGTTCAACTTCTATAACTATAACAATCTTATTTCAAGTGATGATCTTACTTGAACTTGTTTTCGTGTCATGATTCTGCTTCAAGAACTTCGAGCCATCCAAGGATCCGTTGAAGCTAGATCCATTTTTCTCTTTTCCAGTAGGTTTATCCAAGGAACTTAAGGTAGTAATGATGTTCATAACATCATTCGATTCATACATATAAAGCTATCTTATTCGAAGGTTTAAACTTGTAATCACTAGAACATAGTTTAGTTAATTCTAAACTTGTTCGCAAACAAAAGTTAATCCTTCTAACTTGAATTTTAAAATCAACTAAACACATGTTCTATATCTATATGATATGCTAACTTAATGATTTAAACCTGAAAACACGAAAAACACCGTAAAACCGGATTTACGCCGTCGTAGTAACACCGCGGGCTGTTTTGGGTTAGTTAATTAAAAACTATGATAAACTTTGATTTAAAAGTTGTTATTCTGAGAAAATGATTTTTATTATGAACATGAAACTATATCCAAAAATTATGGTTAAACTCAAAGTGGAAGTATGTTTTCTAAAATGGTCATCTAGACGTCGTTCTTTCGACTGAAATGACTACCTTTACAAAAACGACTTGTTACTTATTTTTCCGACTATAAACCTATACTTTTTCTGTTTAGATTCATAAAATAGAGTTCAATATGAAACCATAGCAATTTGATTCACTCAAAACGGATTTAAAATGAAGAAGTTATGGGTAAAACAAGATTGGATAATTTTTCTCATTTTAGCTACGTGAAAATTGGTAACAAATCTATTCTAACCATAACTTAATCAACTTGTATTGTATATTATGTAATCTTGAGATACCATAGACACGTATACAATGTTTCGACCTATCATGTCGACACATCTATATATATTTCGGAACAACCATAGACACTCTATATGTGAATGTTGGAGTTAGCTATACAGGGTTGAGGTTGATTCCAAAATATATATAGTTTGAGTTGTGATCAATACTGAGATACGTATACACTGGGTCGTGGATTGATTCAAGATAATATTTATCGATTTATTTCTGTACATCTAACTGTGGACAACTAGTTGTAGGTTACTAACGAGGACAGCTGACTTAATAAACTTAAAACATCAAAATATATTAAAAGTGTTGTAAGTATATTTTGAACATACTTTGATATATATGTATATATTGTTATAGGTTCGTGAATCAACCAGTGGCCAAGTCTTACTTCCAGACGAAGTAAAAATCTGTGAAAGTGAGTTATAGTCCCACTTTTAAAATCTAATATTTTTGGGATGAGAATACATGCAGGTTTTATAAATGATTTACAAAATAGACACAAGTACGTGAAACTACATTCTATGGTTGAATTATCGAAATCGAATATGCCCCTTTTTATTAAGTCTGGTAATCTAAGAATTAGGGAACAGACACCCTAATTGACGCGAATCCTAAAGATAGATCTATTGGGCCTAACAAACCCCATCCAAAGTACCGGATGCTTTAGTACTTCGAAATTTATATCATATCCGAAGGGTGTCCCGGAATGATGGGGATATTCTTATATATGCATCTTGTTAATGTCGGTTACCAGGTGTTCACCATATGAATGATTTTTATCTCTATGTATGGGATGTGTATTGAAATATGAAATCTTGTGGTCTATTATTATGATTTGATATATATAGGTTAAACCTATAACTCACCAACATTTTTGTTGACGTTTTAAGCATGTTTATTCTCAGGTGATTATTAAGAGCTTCCGCTGTCGCATACTTAAATAAGGACGAGATTTGGAGTCCATGCTTGTATGATATTGTGTAAAAACTGCATTCAAGAAACTTATTTTGTTGTAACATATTTGTATTGTAAACCATTATGTAATGGTCGTGTGTAAACAGGATATTTTAGATTATCATTATTTGATAATCTACGTAAAGCTTTTTAAACCTTTATTGATGAAATAAAGGTTATGGTTTGTTTTAAAATGAATGCAGTCTTTGAAAAACGTCTCATATAGAGGTCAAAACCTCGCAACGAAATCAATTAATATGGAACGTTTTTAATCAATAAGAACGGGACATTTCAGTAGGGGAGAATATTTATGACTTGCACTTGATTTAATGTGAATTAATGTCGCATAATGTAAATTTACATGTCCCCATATAAATATTGAGAGTTTTGTACTCATTACCAATTGTCTAGTTATTAGCTGCAAGCGTTTATCTATTGATTCAGCTAAACCAATTTTTTGAATGCGCATAAGCAATTGGATGTTCAACAACAATCCTTATAGACATATAATAATCATTAAATGCTTGAGATGTTAACTCACCAGCATTATTCGGTCTCACCCTTTTAATGGTGTAATCGAAAAATATGTTCTTTATTTAATAATTTGAGCAATAAACTTTGCAAATGCCACATTTCGACTTGATAATAGACGAATATGAGACCATCTACTAGATGCGTCTATCAGAATATGAAATGTCTATTTGGTCCACATGGTGGATGAATTTATCCACATATCTCACCTTGAATTCTTTCAAGAAACATTTGTAATTTCTTTTCTCAATATACTTTTCATTAATCATCATATGCGTTTTTTATTAATCATCATATGTGCTTTCCATCATATGTGCATTTCATCATATGTGCTTTTCATTAATCACCATATGTGCTTTTCATAATCATCATATGTGCTTTCCATCATATATGCATTTCATCATATGTGCTTTTCATTAATCACCATATGTGCTTTTCATCATATGTGTTTTTCATCATATGCACTTTTAATCATATGCATTTTTCATCATATGCGCTTTTCATCATATCTATTATGATATATATCAGAGAAACTTAACAAAATTCTCTTTCATTATTTGGAGAAAACAAGTCATTATTTATTAGAAAATTTGTACCATTTAGTAACATGAATTTTGCCTTTTGTTTTTATTAAGTTCGTAGGACCTGATATAGTATTAATAATTCTTTCAGTTGATTTCAAATTAATGAAATATTTCTTAGATTTGATTATAGTGTGTGTGTGTGTTACCATTATCTGCAATACATAGGTCTCTATCATCTAATTGATATTGTATTTCAGCAAGATTCATGCTAAAACTTCAAATAAGATAAGTAAATAATGAGTAAATATTTCATTAAGATAATCAAATTTTATTACCTGCAAACAAGTTACAATCCGCAGTGATAAAAGATAACACCTAATAAACATATACGTGTTATGGTCTAAAATCATTTATTTAGGAGTGACACATAACAAGCTAGACATCTTAGAAAATTCAGATTATTTAAGTCTAAGGTTGCTCAGTGTTTATTTAATCAATGTTTTCAAAAAGATTCACTCTCATTTTTTCTTTTGTGAATTCTTTGTAAGACAAAATAAGATGTTGAGATATTCAAGAAATACTAGACTGATGATCTATGTTATAAGAATTAACTTTTTTTTCCAACCATTAGTGGATTTTTTTTTTTTTTAAGTCTAGTCCACCTAAATAGATGTATGGGCTTATGAACATATTTAAAAGACATATTGAGTCGCCGCTAGTCTGATCATCACCGATCGTCGTTTCGCCGGTGACCTTTCCGACGGCTCAAGCCATCTCGCTAACGCGCATGTTACCATAACCTCGTTTACTTGTTCCTTTTTGGCCAAACGGGCGTCAACCGGTTCATTTACTTCTTCCTTTGTAACGAACATTTGTATTGAAATTGTAAAATTGTTTTGTAAAAAGAATACATAATTTGAGTTATTGGTATTTTTTGATTAAAAAAATATAAAATAGTTTTCTAGTTGGCTTTCCATAATTAATTAGTTTTTTAAAAAGCTTATAGATCTGTTTCTAACAGATCAAAAACTACCTCATATGATTTCTAGTGTGGAACGGTTATAGCGATATTATTATTTTTAGAGTTTATCTAAAGATAGCCCTTAGGGCTATCTTTAAGACATACAGACATGCATAAGATGATTGTACCTTATTAATAACTACCCATTCTCTACACAAAACTACCTCAAAGTACAATATATCAATGCTTTAATTTATTCATTAAGCATAGCCCTAAGGGCTATGTTTAGAAAAACTCTTATTTTTATTATAATTAAAGAGTATGAGGGTGTAAACAAGTGTAGTAATCTATGTAGTATGTGTAGCCCAATTCTTAGTGTTGGACCTTGTTAGTACTTGTTTTTAAGCATAGGGTGCAAGTGGTCGAGACACATTTTTTTTACTATTCATCCCAGTTTGTGATGATAATATGATAATAATAATTAATTTAAATAAAATGATAATAAACGCAATAATGAGGGAGGTCAAAAGTTAGAGACATTTAGCTAATCAATCATATATTTGTGGGTCATATTTATCAATTATCAATCAAACAAACTTAATAAATCATTATATTTTATCTAGTGGCCTCTCCATTATATTTTATTGGTTATTGGCTATAAATCAAGATATACTTAGAGATATCTTCCACAAATTCTTATTCCACTCTTTCAACCCATATCTCACCTAATATACAAACTTAAAGTTGTAAGATAAGGACATCCAGAGTTTGATGCGCAAACGTGAACGAGAAGTTGTGTTTAGTTTCAATATGAATATGAATTCGGTTTCAATTCTTAGGTAAACCTATTCCTAATCTTAATATTTACATTTATTTATTTATTTTTAGACTTTATTAATCATCCTTTTTTCATATCTATAACTGAAATTAGCTGATACAAACCAAATCCGAAGTCTAATGCCTCTCTCAAAGCAGGTTCAATTTATGATTGTTGTAAAGACTTGATTTTCTTGTTAATTGATTAAGTCAAAGTAATGTAAATTAAATAAAGTCAATAACTTTTGGAATACCTGATGAGTATAACTCGGTGGTGGAAGAACCCAAGCTGATAAATTCTTGATCAGAAGACACATAGGAGGTTTCAAGATCTTTCGGCGGTTTCAGCGGCGGAGGACGGTGGCCGGCGGGAATCTTGATAGATGGAAGTGATCGTTGAGCAACTGGAAGAATCACATTGATTATAGGGAGCTCTTCATGCTGATAACGTGTTGTAATTTAGTTGTTTATAACTACATGTAGTGGCCTATTTTCAACTAATATGAAAGAAGAAAGAAGAGAGTGAATTCTTATTCAAGAATGGTGTACATATCCTTACAACTGAATGAGTATTTATAATACTAAAAGTTAACTGTACATTATTCGTTTTCACAATCAATTATAGAGTAGGTGAAATAGTAATCAATAATTCATAATTTTACTTTGCAAGATTATCAATCATCTCTATTCATCTGCATGCGTACAAAATGAGAATCCATCCATATCGTAACAATTACAATTTAAAATTCATGTTTCAATAATACGTGCTCTGCTGCTATATATATAAATATAAATAAATATGCATTAATATTTTTCAAAATTTTTGAGCCCATATAAAATTTTGGACCATGTTCGATTGCACACTTTGCATATGTATTGAAGATGCCTTTGATAATTGGGTGATTCATCGTGTATCATACATAATTTTAATTTTAATGCTTAATCATCTTTTCAGTGTTCTTAATATGGGTCTGTCACTTGTAGTAGGAGTCCCGCAAGTGTTCGTCTCAATGTATAAGCTTATATAATAGTTTCATTTGTTATGTTGGTTAGACAAACATTTCACCTAGGTTGTGTTTGATAAATTAAATGATTTAGTGCAGAGTGATTCATAATCATAATATGAATAATTCAGAGTTTCTGAATAAACTTGATGTTCAATGAAAATAAGTTGTTTAATAACCATATTGACTAAACTATATGAATTGAGTAAAGTTACATTATTAACATGTTGCATTAATAAAAAATTCAATATTCTTATTTATTAAGAGGGTGTTTGTGTTAGCGATTAGAATATGATTTTAAGATGATATTATAGAAAATTTAGGTGTTCATAATTACGGGGTATTTCAAATCTGAATGGTTAAGTATTAGCATTGATTGTTGAACTATTCAGCATGATGTGAGTTGAAAACAACGCATTAAACGCTAAATTGTAATACGTGAATGATATGTCATTATGATTGTTCAACATTAAGCACTCACCATTCAAGTAAACAAACACACCCTTAACTGTAATTCCTCTTTTTTTTTAATTTTTATTTTTTTATTTTTGTGTGTGTTTTTTTATCTTTTACTCCTTAATAATTAGAAAAGTTCAATCACTCCGTTTATATATTACTGTATTGTTTTTTCGTAAAAAAATAGAAAAATGTGTGGAGGTTACATCATACTGACATAGAGAAGTAGAGAAGATATTGTAGTAGTAATTAACCCAAACTCACACTTTCCTTTTTCCTTACGATTTTCCAATTCCTTCAAATCCCTGAATACCCCGATGCCATTCCATTTCAATTTCCATTTCCATTAATTAATTTATCTAATTATTATATTTCAATTTCAATATACTTGCATCACTTTGAATCAATTCTATTTCCCCCAATTTATACCTAAATCAGAATATTTTTAAATTCATCGATTACTCTCTATTAACAGAAGATGCTAGATACAGAAAATGAATCGGTGTATTGAAAATCAGCAATTACGTCTCACTATCTAATTCCAGGCATATTAATTTGCACTGAAGGACTTAGGGTTTTGATTTCATTTGAAATTCTGTTGCGATCGGTGACATGAAGATCGAAGAGATAGACGATTCATCAATCATTGAACGTACCGTTGACTATGATTATAAACGGAAAATTGTTGCCGTTGATGCTAAGCGAGCGTTAGTCGGTGCCGGAGCTCGGATCCTGTTTTACCCGACGCTTTTGTATAATGTTTTCCGGAATAAAATTCAATCTGAATTTAGATGGTGGGATCAGGTTGATCAGGTATATATTCATTTCTGATTATAATTAGTACGATTGATTACTTCTATGTATGTTAATTAATTATATTATGTTTGATTGGATATCAGATTGATTTTTCTTAGGGTTTGGTTTACTTTTTAATTTAATGGTGTGATTAAAATATACTTAGGATCGGTTGTGTATTTAAACTATAATTGTAGATTTGAACAAGTTGTTTATGTAATGGTTTTAACAGTTTATATTGCTGGGTGCTGTTCCATTCCCAAAGGACGTTCCGAGGTTGAAGCAGCTTGATGTCGGCGGTGTTATCACTCTTAACGAACCGTATGAGACTCTGGTTCCCTCATCTTTATATAGGGTAAGTCACCATTGTTACGCGATGGTCTATTTTAATATGTTACTTTTGATCATTGCTGACGTTGTTCATTTGTGTTTATCTTTTGTTTTAGGCTCATGGGATAGACCATCTTGTTATTCCTACCCGAGATTATTTATTTGCTCCTTCGTTTGTGGATATTGATCGAGCTGTAAATTTTATTCACAGTGAGTAAAGCTTTTCTTTCAATTCGTATATAGATATAGTATTTGATGGGTGTTTTGACTTTTGTATACGTTTTGTGTTTACAGTGAATGCGACACGTGGGAAAACCACATATGTGCACTGCAAAGCTGGAAGAGGAAGGAGTACAACCATCGTGCTTTGTTATTTGGTAACTCTCAATCACTACGTAGATAACTATATATGTACGTATAGGTTTCTAATTGGTGGTTTAGAATAACGTCATTTGAACTCTTGAATATATATAGATGAGTTGGGAATATAACTTTTTTCAGGTTGAATACAAGCACATGACCCCAGCTTCTGCCTTGGAATATGTGCGGTCTATTCGGCCCAGAGTGCTCTTGGCACCCTCTCAATGGAAGGTTAGTCACTGATCCTGCAATTACTTTTGTTTTCTAATTATAATGACGTGAAGTGTTGATAATTAGTTGGTTACTATTAAAGTATGGATGTTTGAAAGAAAGTAATATATTTTAATTCTTTTTTATGCAGGCGGTGCAAGAATACAAGCATTGGCGATCAGTATTAAAAAGTCCTCCGTCTTCAGGTGATGCTGTGCTGATAACAAAAGCGGATTTGGAAGGGTACCATAGCCCGTCAAAAGGCAATGAATTGGCACTGGTTCCTAGGGTTGGTAGAACGAGTCCCGTGATAGCAAAACTCTCTTGTCTCTTTGCATCGTTGAAAGTATCAAGTATCGGTCCTGTCAGTTTGAAACTGACTGAGACGCCTGCTTGTTAGTTTTATTAAGGTTTTTGGAGCATCATGGAAATTGTTACGCAAGAAGCGAGCTATTTTTCATGATTTCATAACTCCAGGTTTTTATTCAGGGACAGGAGATGTGATGAGAAATAATAATGGAAGAAAGAAAAAGCATGGATACTTCTTTAGAATTGTATCGATCAATCAATCGGTCGTTATGTATTTATCCGGTTTCAGTTGGTGTCAAGCAAGTGTCAAGTGTCGACTTATGTCTTGTCATATGAATAAGAAATTTCGTATTTTAGCAGAAGTTTTTGCGTGTGTGTGTCTACGTAAACTTATACTTCAATCACTCTCAAAGCTTAGTACAAATGGCTACGATTAATACCATTAGTGCAATTACTACAACATTAATATAATGTACATGTATACATTATGTGTGGGTGGGTGTTTATTTCACCAATAATTTTGATAACACTACAAGATAATGGTGAATTTATCATAAACGATGGAAATATAAACGCACTTGCCCAATAATGAGTGTGAGTATAACGTGTACTCTCTTCTTGTTTTCCATAAACCGGTCTATTTTTTTTAACTACCACAAAATAACTCAGTGGTTGAGGCGTTGCAAGAGGTCTCAGGTTCGACTTCTTTCTAGGACGAATATTTGGTAGTGGACATGAATGGATTGAAAACAGCCAGAGACAGTAATTCTGCTGGGCTGCGTACATCAGAGTATCGGCCTCCCAAGTATTCCGAATAGAAAAAACCTTCTACCTTTTATGTCTATTTTTTCTTTCTAATTAATTAGCACCACTACTTGAAAACTGCTACTCATGATGAACATTCTCATCCAACTATATAGCACCCAACATTTTTCAAAAGGGTGATCCTTCCACCACCATGTTATAGTCATACAACATCAAGCATCATCAAGCATGCATTAAAGCATTGCGGTGTACAATTCTTTTAATGCATATTTAGTGATGCACGACTAAAAAAGGTGGTGTGAGGATTACCAACCAATTATAAATCTGTATTTTTTCTGCACGACCTCCTAGCTCCCAAAACCTTTCTTGCTGTAAACTACAAATTGATGCCAGCTGCAGAAAGCTTTTTGAGAATTTTAAGGTGTTTAACTAGATTAAAACACCTTTAACAAAACCAACAGTTACAAAGTTTGAAGTCCATTGCACAAACACCCAACTTCATCAACAACAAAAATCCGGGATACATAAAGAGTCAAAATTGATGGGTTGCAATGGCATTGCCTCATATTATTTTCTTTTTTATATTTCAAATAAAATAACAATAACAAGCAACATCCACTCGATTTTGTTGCCGTGAATCAAAAGCAAACGTTACAATTAATGAAATTTGCTGCTAACAGAGTCGTAGGTTGGCACATTTATAACTGCAATAAAGCAGAGCGAAATCAAGTCAGATGATGCCCATGAGGTCATAAACCATAAGTAAAAACTTGAAAAGAATAATAATTAATTACCATCTCCATGAGAAGCCATTGTTAGCGGGGATGAAAGAAGCTTCTGCGCAATAGAAGCGATATCCTTGGCCGTTACTTCATCTACAGCTTTCAAGAAAAATTCCACAGGTTTCCTATTCACAACGTTTATAAACCACAATCAAAATGCAGAGTATATGCAGTTAATACTTGTTCTAAGAGAAACAAATTTGTTCTCAGTTTTAAACAGATAAGTAATAAGTAATAATAATAAAAAAGCTTTACCTCTCTCCATACGTCAATATCTGTCTACCTATATCTTCTGAAGCAATCATCTACAATACCAAAAAAACAAAAAAAAAAAAAAACATCACGTTTAAGTATAATTATCTGTGATAGTAAGTAATTTGGTTGGTTAGAAAATAGAAATTAACTTCCAGACAAGTTTACATACTCTTGATTCCAAGTTCATTAAAATGGCAGACTTGGTTGATTGTTTGGCACGGTCCAGCTGTACCTGGGTAACTGGAAAAACAAATGTGATCTTTAAATAACAGCACTCAAAACAAAACACGCTCTACAAACATGAAAGATTAGCAAAAGGCATATTAAAAGGCAAACCTTCTCCATTAGTGGCGACCGCGAGAAGCTCGTTAGCTGCAACATCAATGGCTTTCGGTGCAAACGCGGGACTCTGTTAAAAAGGTGAGTGACACGTCAGATTTAACACGTCAAATAGTTATTTGAAGCTTTAAGGGAAATATAGCTTACAGTAGTAGCTTGGATTCCGAAAATGGCGGTGTTATTGTAGACTGAATTGAATGCTGAAAATGAATGAATATCCGGGTATTCATTTAAGACTCGAAGATCTGTTCGCCACGTCATCAGAACCAGAAATGTGAAAATCGGATATATGTATATAAAAACCACACATTAGAATTAGAGCTACAAACCAAAAACGGACCACAGACACCTAAAAAAATATTTATTTTTTCACTGAATTCAACTAGATTATCATTAAATAAAGAGTGTGATTGTGTGCAAAAGTATCTCGAAAGAACAGAAGTACAACTTACAAAGCCGTGAGTACATCCCTTTACCAGGACCCCCAGCTGAAAAGGATCCACCTCCTCCCATTAGCATCTGCAAATAAATAACATATACTTTTCAGACTATATCCGTTTTTTTTTTTAAATTATAATAATATAATATGAAAAAATATTCTTTAAAATTAAGACAAACTACCTGAAGAACTGTCAAAGTCATGGCATCTTTCGCCTTAAGCCATCCGCCAGGAAGTTCGAATGCAAGAGCAAAACTAGTTCTCTAATAACCAAGGACAAATTGGTAAATTACATAGACCGACAAAAAATATCTGAAAAATGATTATGAAGGGCGATTAAAAAAATAGACCCCTGTGTCAGCCACAACACGATGATCACCACCTACGTAGACCGATTTTGGTTCCTCAACCCGAGCACCACCTGGTAACTCAGATAAAAGTGGTTCTGCATATTTTAATAGTTCCTCGTGTTCAACACCTGATGCAGCGAGAACTATTCGTGGAGCTGTATAGTTTGCCTACAATTTTCAAAATGTACACCTTAAGTAACAAAAAAGATCCACCTAGTAAAAGATATATTATAAAAATGAAAACATCACATTTAGAGGTATACAGCTCTATTGAGTCGACAACAATCGTCGATTTATTGGCGACTTGACTGACTCTTAGAGCCTAAATTAAATTCCAGGCAGGAGTTAAAACCCATGGAAATTTGATTCTACCATTTTCATGGCGTCTAATTATTTTTATTTTATTATTTTTATTTCTTTTTAAACTTTTTCCTACTTAAAGGCCGGAGGTCCTCTCGGAAGCAATCTCTTTATCCGTCGAATAGAGAGAGGGATGACTTTCTCTACTTTTGAGAGTGTTTCACTCTGGGTGAAGAAAATGACTTGTCCTTATTCTCGGATAGGGGAAGGATTGTCTACATCTCACCTCCCCCATACACCACTTATGTGGTATTGGGTTTTGTTGTTGTTGTTGTTGTTGTTGATCACATTTAGAGGTAGAAATTTAGAACTGTTACTGGATAAAATGGTCAACTTGGATTACAATTATTCTCCAATGGGTCAATATGTGAACTTTTGAAAGATTAGTGAAAATGAAAAGTGACAACAGGTCAAAAGTAACCCAAAGTGTATTCACTATGTATACAGCCTCCTAAATCATTAAAGAGGTAAGATCGTTATTAAAACAATATTTGATTTATTGTTTATAAGAGTAAATCATACCGATACTCCCTATCGTCTACATGAAATAAAAATTACACCAACCGTTTTTATCTTTTGAAAATTACAACAATCGTCCTTGTGGTTTAATGAAATTTCATCAACCGTCCTTATCTTTCAAATTTACATCGATCGTCCTTGACTTGTATAAAAGTGTACCTTGATGGTCCTTGAATTATTCAAAATGTGCATTAATAAGAGGGACCATCAACATGCACTTTTAGGTAAGGGATTATCAGTGTAATTTTCAAAAGATAAATACGATTGGTGTAATTTCATGAAAACCAGAGGGATTGTAGCGGTAATTTTCAAAAGATAATGACGATTGGTGTAATTTCATGTAAACCACAAGGAATATCGGTATAATGTACTCTTGTTCTTATAAAAGTAATTAGTTAAGAAATTTGACACGTACTATAGTCAGCCCATTTACAAAACATTCAAGAAATAACATGTCTTAGACTTACAGCAACAAATTCTTCCAATATCGTACTATCTAATCTGTTAACCGAGGCTTCTGACGCAAGAAGAGGATTGGCTAATGCACCAGAATATCCAACCGAATGAATCGCCTCCAACAACAACGCCTCCGGATTATTAGCATATTCACCGATCTCAGCTTTCACTTTCTGAATCTGCAAATAAACATCATTTTAAGCAAATATCCACAACGAAAGTACAACACCAAAACTGTATAAAGTGTATAAATAAAGAAAAGTACCTGCTCTTTGACCTCCCAATCCAAAAAAACCTGATTTATTGTACTGTCAACAAGTAGCTCTACCATTTGAGGAACATAAGTTTTCAACGCATCATACGTGTAACCCATTTGCTCCCTTGATGCAGATGCCGTCACGTTTCCGCCAATAGCCTCTACTTCCCGCACAAGCCGCAAGTGGCTTCGGTTAGTCGTGCTTTTGAATGCCATGCGTTCTAGAAGATGTGTAGCCCCGAATGATTGTGGTGTTTCATATATTGACCCAGAGTCCACATACAACCCAATTGAAGCCGCAGGGTTCTGTCCAAATAACCCAAACCATTATAATTGCATAACAAAGGGTGTGTGTGGGCCGAACTAGCTGGAACCGGAAGCTTACAACTGAAGTAGTAGCTTATTTATTGAGTTAAGCATATTTTTTTGTAAGTGTTTGGTAAAGTAGCCATAGTTGTGAATTGACTTAAAAGGACTATAACCAATAAAAAATACATGGTATTTAAGTAGTTTTGTTATCATAAGCTCTACTTTTTTTATAAAAGCTAGTTTTAGGAGCTTAAATTTGTAGAGATAAAATATTTTACAAGCTCTACTATTTATTGTATGCCGAACACACCCAAAATATATAATAAATAACAAAAGTTGACTCATTAATTACACTAATTATTATTATAATTTACAGGTAAAGACTCCCTTACAGATGAAGTTTCGGAGGCGATTCTGACACCATTTGGGAGTGTTGTTATTGTAGTTTTCCCGGTTTCGACACGATCGGGTAAACAAGATGGCAGTTCGATACCCTGAAGTGGAAAATCTAGAGGAGGAAGGCTTGAACCGCCACCTGAAAACCAGCTTAGGATACCACCTGAAGATGATTTGGCTGCAACCGCACTTGAACTTGCAAACCTGCTTAGGGCTCTGTTGCTGGCATGGCCCTATTGAATATTTCAAATTAATACATTTCTTTTGAATACCAAACAGAATATTAGAAAATATCATCTATAACTAATCATAAGCTGCCTGCATCATAAAATGGAAGTATGAGAAGTTGTACATTCACTTTTATGTCCCTCTATCATGTAAAATTTTCCATTTTTGTGAACCATAAACAATGACATCATTAACGCGTGACAATTAAAAAGTAATTCAAATCATATAGGTTCTCCTACAAAGATCCATCCTAAGTCCCCACAATTAACTATCCTAATGTTAGGTTTTTGCAAACTCCCTACTTTTAAATTTGAAAGCTTTAATGTGATCTACTATTTGGTGAGTTAATAAGAATATTGAAAAAGTTCTTTTTGCTCTATTGGCTTGAATATTTTTACACATTATTAGATTTCTACAATAAATTTGTATACCTAGTGATGATAAATATAAATAAATACATAAATAGTAAATAGATTCTGATTAAAATATAGTTTTTTTATTCTGCATTTCAAACATTCTACCAAAAAGAAAGACTGCAAATTATCAAAAAAAAAAAGAGAAAAAAAAAGCTTGATGTTAATACATTAATTTTCTTAATTTAGACAAAAATAAATATTAATTTATATTTATATTTATATTGCTCCTCATGTGCTAGATTTACAGTTACAAAAAGACGCAGAAATAGTCAAACTATACGAATAACACAAAACATAATTACATTAAGATCTACAAACCCTAGGGCATCTATAACGTATGAATTCAAATCAACAGATCATGTGAATGCATAAACAGATACGCTTTTTGGCTGAAATTGAAGATTCTATCTATATTAACAGACCTTAAGGTTTCTGATTCTTGAAGCAGCAGCACGATACATATTGATTGATGAATAAATTATCAACAATCGAAGAAACAATTAAAGAAGGTAGCTGCAGAAGCCAAAAAGATAAAGAAACTGGGGAAACTTGTTTTTCTTAAACGAATTTGGTGTTCGAGATTGGTGTTAACTCGTGTGAACAAAGCTAATGACACGTGTGATAACTGGGCTTGGGCTTAAATTAATACGCAAAATTTAGATAATCTAGTTGAAAAGGCCCAAAGTAATAGTTCGTAGATATTTTTAGAGAAATTAACCTTTATACTAGGGAAATTCGTCCAAATACACTTTTTTAAAAATTTTTCTTCCAAAATACACTTTCGAGAAAAAAAATTGTCTATTTACACCATTAGGTCGACCACAATTTAGGTCGACTACCCCTTTACCCGGTCGACCACATTAGTTTTCAAGGTAGTCGACCAACATTCTTCATTGATGTTGGTCGACTACTTCGATGATGTGGTCGACTTCAAGGTCGACCGACTTGTTAGCCATAAGTGGGTCGACTAACCCTAGTCGACCATCCTTGCGTTGTAGGCCACCGATTAGTGGGTTGACTAAGCATAACTCATACTACTATTGGATAAGATATATCAGATAAGATTTTTCATGAGTTCCAATGTAGTCTGCCATCCAATTTAGTGAAATAAACTTTAATTTGAACAATAAATATTATATATTATCTCATACTACATTTATTGATTACACAACAAATAACACAAGTTACAGACACAACACATACACGACAGTTAAACGGCTAGAAAATATACGAACACACATACCTATCATCCATGGTAGTTAAACACATTTAAAACACAAAGAAGAAGCTAATCATCACTCAAATTGTAAGTGGAGCCAAATTGTGTTGAGCATGAGTCTTCACGTTTTCCTTTACCCTTGCCCTTTACCAACCCCTTCGGCTTTGCCTTTATTTTTGAGTTACACTTGGACTTTTGTTTACCTTCAGAAAGATCATAATGTGCAGTGCAAGTTGATCTAGTATGTCCATATTCCAAGCAACAACTTTCTTCACCGGTACTTTAGCATCGGGGTTCTTGAAATAGTTTGCACTAGCAACCCACCACTCACACTTAACCTCTGTCTTGGTGGGCCTTAAACGATTGAGAGGTCGTTCTTCGTCCGGGATATCATCCTGTCATACACATATACATATACATGTACATATACAGTTACATATACATGTACATATACATATACATATACAGTTACATATACATATACAGATACATATACAGTTACATATACAAATACAGATACATATACATATACATATACAGTTACATATACACATACATATACAGTTACATATACATATAGATATACACATACATATAAACATAACACATACATAAATATTTTGGCCCATATTTTGGTATAATTATACTCACCGGGAGTTGCATCAACTCAACGTACTCATTCCAGCCCATGACTTTCTTCTTCCGTTTCCAGTGGATTCCACGAGGTATGCCTTCACTTTCCGGCTTGAAAGCATATGCTTCTATTCGGTGTTTGTATGCCTCCCATATCCACATCTACAAACAAAAACCAAATTTGGTTAAATATGAAACATGTTAATTGCTTAAAATTCATAAGTACGAATTACTACCTTAAACGCCCAAGTGAAGCCGCTCAAATGGTATGTCATTACCCCCTTCCGGGTTTTATCTGCTACCCTCTCTTTATATGGTACTAACACGTGATGCAAACTATTGTAAAGTTTGGTCCATAAGAAAGAACCTCACGGATACTTGTTCATCAACTCAAAGTCCTCTAATAAAAGAAGCATGTCATCGTTTACGCTATCCCGCAACTGCTTCCCAAGGAAGCATAAGTTAATTATCAACGCAATGGCGACTATGACCTTATCCTTGTCAGTTCCTTTCAACTCATCTTTAAAAAAGGCATCGTGAAACTCCGAAAGATGACGTTGACCACTATGTCGTTTAATAAAAACACGAGATGAAATCGAGTGGTCAAAATCCGACCTCTCTTGACCTATCCAATATATAAAAGATGTAACTGGACCAAACCGCATCCCGGTAACCAAGTAAAACTCACGTCTACCACACCTAATGACATGGTCTCGGGTAACTCGAAACCATAGCTCTTCTGGCTCCTCACATATTTCGCGTCCGTTGATTACAAATCTTTTCGGACGGTCACTCTGATTCATTAATAAGCAATGTATGTATCCCGAATCATTGTCATCACACTTTATATCTAACCAATGACCGAAACACGTCTCTCTGAAAATCTTTGTCTGAGCCGGAGTGAGTTTGTTCTTAATCTCCCTTATAAGAGACATCTTGCTTCGAATGGTGACCTTGGCCTCGAACCAAACCTGTAATCAGACAATGATAATGTCATTATACATAAATGTTAATATACATACACATACATACAGGTACATACAATTGAAAAGCAAATACACTATAGTCGACCTTATTTTTGGTCGACTAAAGTTTTATTCAACTATAGGCGACCCAAAATGGGGTCGACTATAGTGTATGTTTTTGGAAGTCGACCCTTTGAATGGTCGAGTATGCAAGTGATCTTCTGACCTAAGGCATCCCCATAACCATATACAGATATATACACTTTAGCAAAAACAATGGGAGAATTGTATGTCTATAGTTACATATACATATACATATACAATTACAGATACCTATCATATACTGACGTATACTGTGACGATCGCTCCAAATCCATATGGACGAACACGTCATTCATTGATTTCATTGCGAGGTATTTGACCTCTAAGTGATACATTTTGTAACATTGCATTCGTTTGAAAAGGTATTTCATAAATGAATATACAAATTCCAGGTTTTTTTACATCTGATGATTCCTACGTATAGACAATCACCATTTAAATGGTTTACAATAATACATCTGTTGACAATACAGTCAAAATAAGATACATGGTAATGGTTTGATGAATGCAAGTTTCTTGTATATAGCATGTATGACTCCAAGCACATAACTTGTATCACGTATGAGCAAACAGCGGAAGACTTCTAGAAACCTGAGAATAAACATGCTTCAAGTGTCAACACAAAGGTTGGTGAGTTCATAGTTTTAATATTACACATAATCCGTAAATCAATGTGGATTTCAAAAGTTCAGTTGTTTTATTCAAAACGTTTATCAATAGGTTTTACATAAAAGGTGGATCACAAGATTTCAGTTGTTTCATCCGAAACGTTTATCAATCGGTTCTACAAAATTGAGCACCCTGGTAACTAAACTTTAACGCTTATATAATTTGTACCCTTTGTATAATCATCTTAATAATACACGCAAACCAACGTGTACGCTTCTCAAATAGCATACGTCCGTTAAAAGGCTAGCGCTCTAGCTCGGACGGGGATATCAAGCCCTATGGATCCATATACTACTACTCGCGCCCACCAGTTCTTATAACCGGCAGTTACTAGTTACCAAAGCTAAGGGATTTTCGGTTCAAACTCAGTATAGAATTTAGTATGTACTTGTGCCCATTATTTTTAAAATAAAGTGCATGTATTCTCAGCCCAAAAATATATATTGCAAAATCATTTAAAAAGGGAGCAAATGAAACTCACACATATAAATATTGTATATCGGTTAATAAAGCATTTGCATGTATTCTCAGCCCAAAAATGTAGAGAGTAAAAGGGATCTTATGAAACTCACTGTTTAATATTGATATACATTATTGCAGGAAAGCACGTAGACGCATCGGAGATGATAAACACGAGGTTTGATTCACAAAAATACCCCCGAACATTACCCATAACCTCCATGGCAATAACCCATAATTTTCTTAACTCTATCCCGCTTGAAAACATATTTTGAAAGTGACACGCTCATGACCTCGTCGTAGTATTTTATGTATAATACTACTAATAATAATAAGATTAATAATAATAATATTAATCTTAATAATAATAATAATAATAATAATAATAATAATAATAATAATAATAATAATAATAATAATAAATAATAAATAATATTACGGAGTATATATATATTTGTGTATGTGTGTGATTTAAATCGAGCGAAAACACTGGAATTTATAGATGTGGCCTGAAATCTGGAGTCATGCGACTCGCATGGAAATGGCCTTCTGGCCATGCGACTCGCATGAGGACCAGGGACAGCTCACATTGTTTAACTTCTTGTTTGTCGACATAATTTTATATTAATATAATATATATAATTTAAATAATTAATTATATATTATATTAAATTCACGTGCATAGTTGACTTGTAATTTTTGTTCCGATAAGTCGTACGTCATCACTCGACTTATGTCCCGGTTCCGGTTTTTCAAATGTCCTTTCGTACGCTAAGATAACTTGCATTTTACATTTCGTGACTCGTACCTTTGTTAAAATATAGCCTTAAATTATCCATAAACTATGTCACTCAAAGTGTATCTTATACGTTTGAGTGTTTTGGTCATTTACTTCTATAAATCATCGTCTCACTATTTGTTAAAATACATTTTAAAATAGTGTTACTGTAGCAAAGTTACTGTAGCAAAGTCATTTTTTAATGTAGCAATTCACTGTAGCAAAGTCAATTTCACTGTAGCAAATAGTGATTTTCGAAAACACTGTAGCATTTTGAGTAATGTGGCAATTTGAAAACACTGTAGCAAATTAGTGTTTTACTGGTTCATCTTAAACGCTTTAGTTAACTTATCTAAATATCAATCGAATAAATAAACGAATGTCACTATCGTTTACTAAATAACTTGAAATCATATATATTCAAATAGATATATAAACCAATACGTTTAATGTACGGTATCATGCAATTAAAACTTTGTTACGTTTTCAAGTTATAGTATATATGTGTATCTATTTACATATAATGGTTTGCGAATCGTTGAGAACAACCGAAGGGTAATTGAATAGTTCAAAATTTTGAGATTCAACTTCATAGGCTTTGCTTATCGTGTCGAAATCATTAATCATTTAAGATTAAGTTTAAATTTAGTCGAAATTTCCGGGTCATCACAGTACCTACCCGTTAAAGAAATTTCGTCCCGAAATTTGAGTGAGGTCGTCATGGCTAACAATAAAAATGTTTTCATGCCGTATATGTGTAGATAAATAGAGTTTTATCACCGTTAAATAATATGGATAAAACAATCCGATTTTTCGAAGCGTATGAGAGAAGTTATCGTAAAAGAGTGAAATGAAGAATAGAGATTCGTCTTAACTCTTGACGTATTAACGATTGATTTCCATAATTTAAGGAATAGAAAATCTTCATAATCTAAATAAGATTTGATTCTTCGGAATTTAAGGAAATTAAGATTTCTTTTGATTAAATGCGTAATTTGCTTCGATTGCTATGTTTGATATTTCGCTATAAATTGACCTCTTCCGTTTCATTATTTTCATCACTCTTACATCTTCTTCCTCATTTCCTATTTTCAAAAGATTGTAAAAAAAATGCTTCATCCAGTTCTGATTCTTGATATACTCCTAACTTTCATATCTGTCATTCTTCTTTTTCATCTACCACCGGAGGAAGTTATTTTCTTCTACCATTACCTTGGGGTTATAGTATTTTTCATTCTCCCGTGTCTTTATATTGCTATACGCATTGATATACACGGTTTGTAATTTCTGAGTAGTTGTTGGGTTTTATATCTTCCCTTATATTTCGATGTCTCTGCTTCTGTCTTTCCATAATTATTGACATCCACAGTTAATACTCTCTCCAATTTACTTATATATACTCTCATTGATATTTTGAAGCTTCATGCTTTTGTTTTATCTTCCCGACTTTAAATCAAGCGAATAATGGTCCAGAATTCGTAGGTATACATTTCAGAATGAACATAGTTAATGTTCTAAGAAGGTAATCGTAATGGCACGATCTTGATTTGTCAAATTACCAGAATATCCGGAAAAGACCAAATCATCAAGAAAATATTTTCTTGATATGTTTAGAGGTTAAATAGAATAAAAGAGTTATGTAACATGGTTCATTATGAGGGTGGGATCTGTGAACCTTTATCACGTTCCATTAGAAACTCAGCATGACTTACTGTAATATAATCACGTTGATCAAGTGTCATTATATTATACTAACTCATGCTTCAGTTCCCAACACTACTTCAAAAACATCCATTTTTCAAAATTTTCAGAAATTAGAAACTAAAATAGTTTCTTTTATGATGTAATACAGATAGCGCGAAGAGATGAATGATTTCAGATAAGAATGCTTATGAAAATATCTTCAGAAATATCGAGGATATTTATAATAAAAGATACGATGATATCTTAGAATTTCTAATATCGAAGAATGATGAAGAAGATTTGTTCGTAACGGATTTTGAGTTAGTAGCAAGGTATTCGTTAATGACTTCAGCAGATACTGAATCATTTGTATTCTTTGAAGGCAGGTTTAGTCTTTGTGATTTATCCACAGCCCTCCTTCATACTTTGCTCAATCCGTTTTCCAGTTTCAAACCTTCTCTTTTTCTCAGCTTTACCACCATACTATTCTTTATCATCAAACTTTTGACTGTTAAGGTCGTTTACAGTTTTTGCTGCTTCATCAGCATTGTTCCAATTTCAGAGAACTAGTTTCATAGTTTGGGGTGTTTTTCGGAAACTTCACATTCGAAGTATGTAATTCGAGGAGGTAGACGTTATATGTACACATATAACTATTGGCGTAGACGTGCTGCAAGATTTCAAAATACTGATTGCAAATTCCCGATAGTTGGAATGGCAACTATTGTTACAAGATGTGGATGAGTACATGATAGGGTTTCAATGTATATATAGTGATTTCCGGAGAGATTCAAATAGCAGAGTGACGGAGTCGCTGGTACATTTACTACTAATATGGTGGAACATAAAAGGTTCCCCAGTAACAAAAACGTATATGCCAAAGTTATAAGTCTGAAAGGTCGTCGTTGACTAGTTGAATGGGTGATAATACTGGATACTTTTAAAAAGGAATTGCAAGGTTATTTTCAGTAATAATAATGCCGAAGGATTTATCACAGATACGTGTTAAAGTTTTACTTAGGTTTCGAGAGCTTTCCAAATATATGATTATAAGTACAAATCTTTCTTCTCGTAGATATCGTGTAGTTGGTTTGTCTTCTCGTTTGTTCATTAGTTGAAGTGTTTCCAAGAATTTCGATGAGTTTGAACGCAAAATGTAATCATATGATGTTCTAGTACTGTTCTGAATTCAAAGCATGGTTTTCGAAGCATGGTTTTGAAAGATGTAGGAATCTAAGAGTGATGTTTTTCGTTTAATCTTGACTTGGATTCTGATCTATTTTATTAGAATTTGAAATTGAATGAAAATGGTTATTCTGCGATGAACAGATACGTATATCTATAGGTTTGAGCAGTATAGTTAATGATTGCTGAATCAAAATTGAAGAATGTATAGTGTAACATATTAATGTGGAATTTATATATTTCTAGGGTATTACCTACCCGTTAAAATATTCTCATCATTAACAGTTTGTACAAAAGGATTTTCAATTACAATCTTTATGAAAATATATGTATGTATATTTCCTTCAGATGTAATATAAATTTAATGAGTTATTAAACTCATTTGATTTTCGGTTGGAACTAGAAACGAATAATCTCTTCTATATTAAAGATTACATAATCGTCGCAGGATATTTCTCCAATGAAGTTATGAATCAATACTTCATCGTTTATGGTTATTAGTATTCTTCGGTGCCTATGGTGCATATGAGGTTGATACTCGTGGAACAGATTGTGAGGTTGAGGTTTACGGTGCGGATGTTGTTGTTGGTGGTGCTGGTACTGTTATTGGTTGTGCTGCTGGTTCTGGTGGGGCTACCGGTGCTGCCTGTGATGCCTGCAAATTGTGCATCATATTCTCCAAAGCCACAACTCGAGCGCGAAGCTCGTTAACTTCTTCTATTATTCCGGGATGATTGGCGGTTGGTACGAGAGGATGAATAAAGTTTAAAATTCTAGTTATCATATAATCGTTGCGAAATATCCTGGAAATTAGGGTAAAGATAGTGTTTCGAACGGGTTCGCCGGTAAGTGCTTCAGGTTCCTCACCAAGAGGTGAATTCGGTTGGTGGAAAGGATCGCCTTCCTCTTGTCTCCATTGATTAAGTTGATTACGAACCCATCCCCAATTCATCCAGAATTGGTGATGACTGATTGGTTGATTCATTCCGGTTACACTGCTTTCGGAACTCAGGTGAAAATTCATATCGGAATCCGAAGAACTCGAATTACTTGCAGAATTCATCTTACACGGTTAGATAAATAATTTTCGATGTGAAATGATTTTCGGATATCGGATGATATTTTAATTACATAGAATACCTTTATATAGTACAAAGGATCCGTAAATTATGGAGAAACTTTCGGAAACTGTCAAGTAAAGGTAACAGTAACAGATACGCTAAGATATTCATTTTGTCTATACACTAGTCATGCAATCCATGCAATAAGGTGTGTCTAGACTACAAATGATAAGCAGGTAATTTTCCACACAAGGAATGATAAGCAGGTAATTTCTAACAAAAAAATTATAAGCAACAACTTTTATCATGCAGACATGGTCGAAGTCCAGACTCACTAATGTATCCTAACAATAACCGGTTAGACACACTAATGCAAATTCTGGTTCACTAAGACCAACGCTCTGATACCAACTGTGACGATCGCTCCAAATCCATATGGACGAACACGTCATTCATTGATTTCATTGCGAGGTATTTGACCTCTAAGTGATACATTTTGTAACATTGCATTCGTTTGAAAAGGTATTTCATAAATGAATATACAAATTCCAGGTTTTTTTACATCTGATGATTCCTACGTATAGACAATCACCATTTAAATGGTTTACAATAATACATCTGTTGACAATACAGTCAAAATAAGATACATGGTAATGGTTTGATGAATGCAAGTTTCTTGTATATAGCATGTATGACTCCAAGCACATAACTTGTATCACGTATGAGCAAACAGCGGAAGACTTCTAGAAACCTGAGAATAAACATGCTTCAAGTGTCAACACAAAGGTTGGTGAGTTCATAGTTTTAATATTACACATAATCCGTAAATCAATGTGGATTTCAAAAGTTCAGTTGTTTTATTCAAAACGTTTATCAATAGGTTTTACATAAAAGGTGGATCACAAGATTTCAGTTGTTTCATCCGAAACGTTTATCAATCGGTTCTACAAAATTGAGCACCCTGGTAACTAAACTTTAACGCTTATATAATTTGTACCCTTTGTATAATCATCTTAATAATACACGCAAACCAACGTGTACGCTTCTCAAATAGCATACGTCCGTTAAAAGGCTAGCGCTCTAGCTCGGACGGGGATATCAAGCCCTATGGATCCATATACTACTACTCGCGCCCACCAGTTCTTATAACCGGCAGTTACTAGTTACCAAAGCTAAGGGATTTTCGGTTCAAACTCAGTATAGAATTTAGTATGTACTTGTGCCCATGATTTTTAAAATAAAGTGCATGTATTCTCAGCCCAAAAATATATATTGCAAAATCATTTAAAAAGGGAGCAAATGAAACTCACACATATAAATATTGTATATCGGTTAATAAAGCATTTGCATGTATTCTCAGCCCAAAAATGTAGAGAGTAAAAGGGATCTTATGAAACTCACTGTTTAATATTGATATACATTATTGCAGGAAAGCACGTAGACGCATCGGAGATGATAAACACGAGGTTTGATTCACAAAAATACCCCCGAACATTACCCATAACCTCCATGGCAATAACCCATAATTTTCTTAACTCTATCCCGCTTGAAAACATATTTTGAAAGTGACACGCTCATGACCTCGTCGTAGTATTTTATGTATAATACTACTAATAATAATAAGATTAATAATAATAATATTAATCTTAATAATAATAATAATAATAATAATAATAATAATAATAATAATAATAATAATAATAAATAATAAATAATATTACGGAGTATATATATATTTGTGTATGTGTGTGATTTAAATCGAGCGAAAACACTGGAATTTATAGATGTGGCCTGAAATCTGGAGTCATGCGACTCGCATGGAAATG
The DNA here is from genome assembly GCF_046630445.1 of Rutidosis leptorrhynchoides. Classification (NCBI taxonomy): domain Eukaryota; kingdom Viridiplantae; phylum Streptophyta; class Magnoliopsida; order Asterales; family Asteraceae; genus Rutidosis; species Rutidosis leptorrhynchoides. The sequence goes on along the minus strand of NC_092338.1, from coordinate 102,762,704 downwards.
GCCTTCTGGCCATGCGACTCGCATGAGGACCAGGGACAGCTCACATTGTTTAACTTCTTGTTTGTCGACATAATTTTATATTAATATAATATATATAATTTAAATAATTAATTATATATTATATTAAATTCACGTGCATAGTTGACTTGTAATTTTTGTTCCGATAAGTCGTACGTCATCACTCGACTTATGTCCCGGTTCCGGTTTTTCAAATGTCCTTTCGTACGCTAAGATAACTTGCATTTTACATTTCGTGACTCGTACCTTTGTTAAAATATAGCCTTAAATTATCCATAAACTATGTCACTCAAAGTGTATCTTATACGTTTGAGTGTTTTGGTCATTTACTTCTATAAATCATCGTCTCACTATTTGTTAAAATACATTTTAAAATAGTGTTACTGTAGCAAAGTTACTGTAGCAAAGTCATTTTTAATGTAGCAATTCACTGTAGCAAAGTCAATTTCACTGTAGCAAATAGTGATTTTCGAAAACACTGTAGCATTTTGAGTAATGTGGCAATTTGAAAACACTGTAGCAAATTAGTGTTTTACTGGTTCATCTTAAACGCTTTAGTTAACTTATCTAAATATCAATCGAATAAATAAACGAATGTCACTATCGTTTACTAAATAACTTGAAATCATATATATTCAAATAGATATATAAACCAATACGTTTAATGTACGGTATCATGCAATTAAAACTTTGTTACGTTTTTAAGTTATAGTATATATGTGTATCTATTTACATATAATGGTTTGCGAATCGTTGAGAACAACCGAAGGGTAATTGAATAGTTCAAAATTTTGAGATTCAACTTCATAGGCTTTGCTTATCGTGTCGAAATCATTAATCATTTAAGATTAAGTTTAAATTTAGTCGAAATTTCCGGGTCATCACATATACACACATACAAATACATCCATACACACATATATATAAATACAGGGACCCATACATAGATATACATATATACACATATATACACATACAGATAAACTAACATATACATACAACAATGAAATAGGTTTTACCTCAATATCTGACATCTTTGAAGGGAACTCTTGATTGAATCTAGGGACGAAATAGATACACTGACGATGGAATTAGGGTTTATCTACAAACTATTGAAGTGATCTCTTGATTGAATCTGCAATGAATGAGGGTTGATGAATCAGGTTTGAATCTGCAATGTTAGAGTTGAAATTTGAATTTTTTTATCCCAACTCGCTATTTCAGTGTCTTTTTGTATACTCGACCATCATTAAGGTCGCCCGTGTTTTTTGGGGTCGAATATAGTGGTCGACCGATAGCCAACAGAAGTCGACCTTGCCAGTTATAAACGGTGGTCGACCATATTTAAATTTGGTGTGGTCGACCGGGTATAGAGGTAGTCAACCCAATGTGTGGTCGACTTAATGGTGTAAATAGACAAAAAAATTTCTAAAAGTGTATTTTGGAATAAAACTTTTTAAAAAAGTGTATTTTGGGGAATTTCCCTTTATACTATTTTTATCTTTAGTTCTTTACAAGTATCGTGGATTGTATCATAAATTACAAGTTGTCCATTTTTTTTATGTCATGGATAGTTCTTCGAGGTTTGCATTTTAAATCCCTAATGATCATGTGGTGCATATCCACAGGGATCATACCTAATGAAACAATGCAAACCACGAAGATCATCAAGTGACGAATCTTGGATTCAAAATCAATGAGGTCTTGAAATTCTTTTTCCCAAACTAATTATATTTGAAGAGTACTTTGGTGTATGCTAACCTTCATAAAACCATAAATTTTAAAAATATATGGGGACGCGTAGTTAAATTGAGTGGTGCCATGTATAATTTGAAGAGTAATTCGTAAAAAAAATTCCAAACTAGTGGTGTCATCGGACCCCGTACCCAAAGCCTTAGATACTGATGTCAAAGCTAAGGGGTATAAAATACTATTGAAGTTTACAACGAAACACTATTAAATACGATACAATTTTACACAAGATATTTATTTATTTATAGAATGGATATACTTAAACCTTGCTACAACACTTATAGGCAGTGTACCTAATCGTAAAGTAGTGTAGTTTTTAGTAAGTCCGGTTCGTTCCACAGGGAATCTTTTTTAAACAAAGCTCAACGCTATATTAGTTTACTTTTATAAAAATACAAATATATATATAAGTAATATTATTATTATAAAGGGGGGTTTTTACCGTTTAATGACCGGTTTGTCGATTTGAAAACTTTAGTCGCAGTTAAAACCAAATGTAAAATATTAAAAATAATTACAAGACTTAAATTAAAGCATAAAGTAAATAACGATAATGAAATTGCGAATAATAAAAGTGCGATAAAATAAACTTGCGATAATTAAAGAGTACGATAATTAAAAGTGCAATTAAATACAATAATAATAAAAATGCGATATTTAGAAGTGCAATTAAATATAAAATAAAGGAAATTAAATATGAAATAAAAGAATTATGCTTATTTAAACTTCCGTAATCATGATGTTTGACGTGTTGATTTTAGTTTTATGCCTATGGGTTAATTGTCCTTTGTCCTGGATTATTTAATATGTCCGTCTGGTTTTTGTCCATAACAGTCCATCAGTCATAAATATAAAGTGCGAGTGTCCTCGTCAAATTATTATTATACCCGAAGTTAAATATTCCAACTAATTGGGGATTCGAATTGTAACAAGGTTTTAATACTTTGTTTAATGAATACACCAGGTTATCGACTGCGTGTAAACCAAGATTTTACTACTTTGTTAACAATTACACCAATTACCCTTGAATGTAATTTCACCCCTGTTTTAATTATTCTAGTGGCTATTAATCCATTCCCGTGTCCGGTTAAATGAACGATTATTCGTACATATAAATACCCCGCCCATCGTGTCCGATTGAGTGTATATGGTAATTTATAGGGACGCCCAATTGTAAATCTTTATATTAACATTAACAAACTATCATTTAGTTAAACAAATATAAAGCCCATTAATAGCCCATAGTCTAATTTCCACAAGTGTCGTTCTTTTGTCCAAACCCCAATTATGGTACAAAGCTCAATTACCCAATTTTAGTAATTAGCCCAACATCATGATTACTTCGTTTTAAATAAGCATAATAATAACTTAGCTACGAGACATTAATGTAAAAAGGTTGAACATAACTTACAATGATTAAAAATAGCGTAGCGTTACACGGACAGAATTTCGACTTACACCCTTACAATATTCGCTAACATACCCTTATTATTAGAATTATAATTAAAATTAAAATTAAAATATAAATTATAAATATATATATATCGTATGAATGAGGAGAAAAAAGATGATGATTTGCGATCAGAATTCGGTTGCTTTTATAGGAAAAGTCGACTTTTGAGGCTCCGCGACTCGCGGCATTTTTGCCTTCAAACTCCGCGAGTCGCGGAGAATGAGATTACAGCTCAGTCCCTTGGAGTCTTTCTCTGCCGACGGTTTTTATTTATAAATATAATATATATATAATTAATATAATTAATTATATATTATATTATATTTATATACATAGTTAACTTGTAATTTTTAGTCAGTTGCGTCGAGCGTTAAGAGTTGACTCTGGTCCCGGTTCCGGATTTTCGAACGTCCTTGCGTACAATTTAATATCTTGTACTTTGCGTTTTGAATCTTGTACTCTTGTAATTTCGAGACGTTTTTTTATCAATAATTGGAACATTTTTGATTGTCTTTTGTACTTTTGAGCTTTTTGGTCGTTTGCGTCTTCAATTCGTCGAATCTGTCTTTTGTCTTCACCTTTTATTATTTAAACGAATATCACTTGTAAATAGAACAATTGCAACTAAAAGCTTGTCTTTCTTGAGGAATAATGCTATGAAATATATGTTCGTTTTTAGCATTATCAAATATTCCCACACTTGAGCGTTGCTTGTCCTCAAGCAATATCGTCTTGAAATACTAGAATCACTTCTTTATTTTTCACACTTTGTACATCAGTGATTTCTATACGGTGGTATGAACAATGGTAGTAACGATATGGTTTACAGTCCCACATGACTATAAAAAATTAGATCCATTAAGGAAATTGGATCTTTATGAAAACATTTGATCTTTTGAAAATTAAATCTAGTTTTTACCCTAGATAAGTTTTCCGGGATAACCCTTTACCGGTGTTTGCAAAATATTTTTGTGGATTTGGTGGGTTTCAGATTTGAAAATTTTAGCTCAAAACTTGCGGTTTTGTGTCACCCACTTGCTAACCTTGTATTTGGAAAGCAACACGTCCAGTTTACTTGTCCCGTATATTACCTTTCGGTAAACTACCGTCCGGTTGTAAAGGAAAGCGTTGAACAAGCAACTGTTAAGGCAATGTCCCCTGACATGCTTTTAATTATGGTCTATAACGTGTCGGACGCAATTACTATCCTTGGTAGGAGCAATAGTAAAGCTCACCCTTATAATTTTTCGGTATGGCACAAGGTCCTGTCTTTGACCATGCTATGCAACCACCGTTCTTACAGTTGACACCCGATTTGGTTCAGGTGACCTAATGAATTCCAGGTGAATTTCTAGGATTTTACGTTCAATGGTAATGAACGTATTGAAAATGGGTTTTCAGAAAACAAATCGGTTTGTAATTTTGATCAAAATATTTTCTCGTTCAAGCTCGAGTTTAGATATCATTGAATTCCATGAGTTTGAATTCTCAATCTTTAAGGTCAATCTCTAGGATTGAGTAATATCAGTCTTAAAAGCTGATTTTTAATCTTTAAGGAGATTATCCTTTCTGGGGATCTGATTCATTAGTCTTATCCGGCTAATTTGCATGGTGCCCCCCTATTGTACGAGATAAATCCTTCTCATGGTTAGGATAAATCTGACCACTTGGCGACCCTGTTTAATGCTGAGGTCCCTGGATTTCCTGCTGATTTTAGTGATGACTTTTCTAGATTTTTCGTCAACCTACAGCTGGTCTGGACGACAACTTCATGACCTAAATCAAGAAGCGCGTGTCTTTTTCGGAAGACTTTACTTCCTTTTAATGATGGAATTGATTCATCGTGTAGATCCATCTCTTCTTTTCTTTTATCGGGTAAAACAGTTTAGTTTAGTCCAAAGCAAAAGTATTTTCAGTTATTTGTTACAGATATATGTGACATATGTTTAAGATAACTTGGTAAATTTTCTCACACTTGGCTTTTATTTTCCTTTTTATCGTCCTCTATTCCATTTTAAATGAATTTTAACATTTTGGTTTGTTTCTCAATTTATGTCTTTTTTGAGGTAACAATAATTTCGGTGTTAAAACCTAGTTTTATCGTTCATAAATATGTATAAACATGATTTTTAGTTCATTTAATTGAAAATTTTGAAAAATTTTACTAGAATTGGGTAGTTAGTATATAAGACTAGGGCTGTTCTTTTTTATCAGAGAGCACTAGATTCTAATACAACTACTGCTTTACTAGTATTTTTAATGGTAACTAAGTGTTTAAGATAAAAATTTTAAAATCCGAAAGAATTTAACCCCTTCCCACACTTAAGATCTTGCAATGCCCTCATTTGCAAGAAATCAGTAACAATTTAAATTATTGAGGGTGATTTGTGTGAAAATGATTAAATTTTTACCAAAGTTTCCAAATATATTGGCGTTTGTTTGCTGAATGATAAATGGTGCACATCATTTGTTCATTCCGTCTTGTTGTTATTTCACATATATTTTGCATCTTGTCGTCAAAATTAGTTGCTTTTGCTGAACTTAATGCCAGTCTTTGAAAATGCGTTGTTTTACCCTGTTGTGTACATAAGATAAACTGCAAACATATATACATATTTTTGAAGTTTGGTATATTACCCCACATTCAAAAATTATTAAAATCTAAGAATAAAAGTTAGATAATTATAAAAATGATTACAATATTAACAAAAGTATTAAACGTATCAATAATTACAAATTACAAAAAATAAAACTAAGTATACTAGGGATGATATTGGTACCAATAGGGGTTCCAGGCATAACCATAGGTGCTATAGAATGCTTCGGCAGGGTCATACGTAGGATACGGTGGCTGCATCTCTATAGACCAGGGAGGGAAGATGGTTTTCGGTGTAGGAATATAGTTTCTACCTATATGTTGGCAATGAGCTATGATTTGGTTCTAATGAACTTGCCAATCTTCAAATGCTCTCTGTCTAGCATTTTCGTATTCCTGAGAAGCTATAAACCTTTGCATTTCTTGCATCTCATTCCCCCCTCCTACATTACCTTGCTGTTGGTTTCTCTCCACCTGTGGATGTCTACCATGGTATCGTACTGCGGCGTTATTTCGCCTCTTCAAAACTTTCGCACCATGGTATACATTTAAACCTATAGTATCGCGGGGTTCTGGTTCTTCTACTAATAATCCCCCCCGACTTATATCCACACCGAGATATTCACCAATCAAAGTAATAAAAATACCACCTCCTATTATGCTATGCGGTCGCATCCCCCGAACCATAGCTGATAAATAATAACCCACACAATATGGTATACTTACAGCGCTTTGTGGGTCTCGAATACACATATGGTAAAACAAATCCTGTTCATTTACTTTTTCCTTGTTTTTACCCCTTTGTGTAATCGAATTAGCTAAAAACCTATGTATCACTCTTAATTCGGCTCTATCTATATCCAAATAAGAGTAATTTCCCCCTTTGAAACGGTGATGGCTTGTCATTTGACTCCACACACCGTGTGTATCAAAATTTTCATCTATCTTTCTACCGTTTAGTATCAATCCTCTACAATCGGCAGACGCTAACTCCTCAGGCGTATATATACGTAAAGCCTGAGCCATGTCCAGTAAAGACATGTGGCGCATCGAACCGCCTAACAAAAATCTAATAAAAGAACGATCGGTTAAACTAGCTACCCGATCATTCAACTCTATACTACATAACAATTCTTCACACCATACTTTATATACAGGTCTACGCATGGTGAATAAACGTACCCAGTCATTAAAAGAAGAATTACCATACCTCTGTACAAGTAATTCCCTAATTGGCCCGGCCAATTCTACAGCTTCTAAGGGTCCCCATTCTAAGACCCTCGGTACCTCAACAACCTTAGAATGAAGAGTATGCAAACCCCTTTGATATTTTGGATAATCTATCCAAAGTCTGTCAAATCTCAGGTTCGGGTGCAACTCTTCCAAGTGCATATCGGAAAAGGTCATGACTGGATGAGGTATATCCTGCTTATAGTAGTTATCCACCTCCTGCTGTTCCATATTCTCAGCAGGAGCATTACGGGCTTGGGATGAAGATTCACCCCTTTCAGTCTGCAAAACATATCAAACACAATTTTTGTGCATCCAAATATGCATTAGTGTCAGCAAAATCATCAATCAAAATAATTACAATGACATGATCAATTTATATCAAACTTAAGCTTATTTCATATTTTCATCAAATCTACATTTTTTCAAATAAGCATATACGAAAATGTTCGCCAAGTTCATAAGCATTTAACTCAAATAACATGTCAAAATAATCATTACTAGCAATTAAACAAGTCTCAAATGGCATTATCTTTCAAAAATCAAGTTCATGAATTTTAGACTTGAAAAAGTCCACTTTAATTCTCAAAATCATGTTTAGGCTCAAAGTTTGGATCATTTAACTACCTAGACATGTTACACTACTCAATTTAGCAACAATTCATGACAAAAATCGGCCATAACCTGTTTATATCAAAAAGCCCCAAATTTGCTCAAGAACACAAACCCTAGATTACTCAAAATTTGAAGTTTAAGGCTTCTAATCATGTTAAACAGCATCAATCTAGGTTATACAAGCATAATACATAAACAATTTAAGCCTAATTACACTAAAAAGCATCAAAATCAAATTGGAAAAAAATGACTCAAGAACACCAAATTTCGGATTAAATGGTGTTTAGGTGTAGAAATTTACCGTTTTTCTTGAGTAATTCTTAGATAGCATCCTTCTCAACATGATTTTAGCAAAAGATTTGATGATTAACGGTTAAAAATTGTGATTTTGGGGTGTATTTTTCGGGTTTTTTCGTGGGTTTTCGCAGTTTATTTTCTGTTGTGGGGAGTGAAACTGAGCTGTTGCAGCTCCTTATTTTTTTTCTGTAATCCGACTCCTCCGCGACTCGCGGCGAATTGCACTTCAAACTCCGCGAGTCGCGGAGTTTGCTATTTTTTTTTTTTTTTTTTTATAATCATTAACTTATGAAACAATTAAGTACTTAATTTTAAAATTTTGTTTCCTTTGTTATTTAGGACGAGGTCGTTTCGGATCGATGTCCTAGTCCGTCCTTCGACAAAATTTTAAAATTTGTCTTTTTGTAGCGATTGTTTTAAAAGCTAAGATTTTTGAGTTTTTTCAATGTTTTTGGCATACTTTAATTCAATAAGATTAAAAATAATGATAATAAAAGTTCTCGTCCCTCCTTCGGGTAAAGCAATTTCGGTTCAAAGACCTAGTCTTCAACTTACGATGAATTTTAAAAATCATATTCTTAACTTAATGAGATAAAGTAAATTTTTGTTTTTAAATTCACACAACTTAAATATTAAAAAAAATTCACACCAAACTTAAAATTTGAAATGCATAAAATTAAAAATTTATATTAAAAAAATTCACACCAAACTTAATTTAAAAATTCATATTATAAATTCACACCAAACTTATATTAATTTTTCAAATATTTACAATTTTAAATATATTGTTTTTACAAAGTTTACAATATTAATTTAAGATTTAAATATTAATTTTAAAAACATGGTAAAAATAAAATTAAAAATCTTTTTGTCTTTTTATCCCACTTTAATCAATCAAATATTATCAAAAATATGCGCCCCTCTTTTCGGTAAAGTAATTTCGGTTCCAAGACCTAATTTAACTCATGACGAATTTTTGAAATATTTTGGGTTGATTGTTTAAAGATATTTATACCTTAAGAATAAACGTTAAATTTCGCAGTGATGTAATAAATTTTTGAATGATATCAATAATTTCGGTCGCCAAACCTAATTTTATTCAATACCAATTTAATACTTTTTAGCGAACAAATTAGCGTTTATTATCAACAGGTTAAAAAAAATAAAAATAAAAATAAAAACTGTACAGACATACCTGTGAAATAGATTTCTTAGTTATATGATCTATCCCATTCATAAGATAGTCGGTTTAATTGGTTTTCCATGGCTACATAGGCGTAACCTCGAGCATTCAGTGTCTTTTCTTCTAAACATATGAACAGTCCATCTCTGCATAAAGTAACAAATTCGGTATTTGAATAGGTTTGATTATTTGAACATTTACCTCCATGTGACCATTTTCCGCATTTGTGACATCTTTCTAGGTGTCGTGCTCTTCTTTTCGCTGCGGATTTTGATTTTCCTTTACCAAATTGTAACTTATTATCTTCGCATCTGGATTCTTTTCTAACTCCGTCCATTCTTTCTCTGATTACTGATACTATTTCACTCGGTAGTATGTCATTATTTCTTTTAGTGATCAAAGCGTGTAGCATTAGACCATGGTTTAGTTCACAGGCAGTCATCATTTCGTAAAAACCTAAAAAAAATAAAAATTCAGAATAGGGGGAGAAGACTAGTTCTTTAGGGTCTGCTAGGGAAAGACCATTCGGGTTCCATTTTCGAGAACTACACGAAAACAGACAATCTAACTCTAACAGAAATACATATTATCCTTTAAAGACTTGATTCTCCCCAAACTTAGTTAGCTGTGGTGTCGAAATTGTGATTAACTTCGTTGTCGACTTCCATCGGACCATGTATGTAATGTTTAACTCGGTGACCATTAACTTTAAATTCAATCCCATTTGAATTTATCAATTCTATCGTTCCGTATGGGAAAACTCTTTTGACTATGAATGGTCCAGACCATCTTGATTTCAATTTTCCAGGAAATAGCTTGAATCGTGAATTGAAAAGAAGAACTCTGTCTCCTTCTTTAAATTCTTTTGAACTTCTGATTCTTTTATCATGCCATTTCTTCGTTCTTTCTTTATAGATTAACGAATTTTCGTATGCTTCATGTCTTAATTCTTCTAATTCGTTTAGTTGACTTAATCGTAGACGTCCAGCTTCATGTAAATCAAGATTACATGTTTTCAAAGCCCAAAATGCTTTGTGTTCAATTTCTACTGGAAGATGACATGCTTTTCCATAAACAAGTCTAAAAGGTGTGGTTCCAATTGGAGTTTTGTAGGCTGTTCTAAAAGCCCAGAGTGCATCCTCCAATTTAATGGACCATTCCTTCGGATTTGATCCTACGGTTTTCTCTAGAATACGTTTTAAAGCTCGGTTGGTATTTTCAACTTGTCCACTTGTTTGTGGATGATATGCGGTGGAGATTTTATGAGTTACTCCATATCTTTTAAGAACTTTCTCAAGTTGATTATTACAGAAATGAGTACCCCGATCACTTATTAAAGCTTTCGGTGTTCCAAACCTTGCAAAAAGACGTTTTAAAAAGTTGACTACAACTCGTGCATCGTTAGTTGGGAGAGCTTGTGCTTCCGCCCATTTAGATACATAATCAATGGCTACTAGTATATATAGATTATTATGAGATTTTGGAAATGGACCCATAAAGTCAATACCCAAATGTCAAATACTTCACATACTTGGATGACATTTTGTGGCATTTCATCACGTTGACTTATTTTTCCGGCCCTTTGACATGCATCACAGGATTTGCAAAGAAGGTGTGCGTCTTTGTAAATTGTAGGCCAATAGAATCCAGCTTCATAAACTTTTCTTGCTGTTAGTTGAGGCCCATAATGCCCTCCTGTTGGTCCTGTGTGACAATGGTTTAAAATTTTACTAGCTTCATCTCCAAATACACATCGGCGTATTATTCCATCGGGACAACTTTTAAACAGATGTGGATCTTCCCAGAAATAGTGTTTTATATCACTGAAGAATTTCTTTCGTCTTTGGTACGATAATCCTTTTTCAAGGAATCCACAAACTAAGTAGTTTGCATAGTCTGCAAACCATGGGATTTCTTTATAATCTATCTTCAATAGATATTCATCAGGAAAGTTGTCTTGTATGGCCGATTCATTTAGAACTTCTAATTCGGGATTTTCAAGACGAGAAAGATGATCAGCGGCGAGATTTTCTGCTCCTCTTTTATCTCGGATTTCAATATCAAACTCTTGTAAGAGTAAGATCCAACGGATTAATCTTGGTTTAGCATCTTGTTTTGAAAATAGGTATCTAAGAGCAGAATGGTCGGTATAGACCACCGTTTTTGCTAGAACGAGATATGATCGAAATTTGTCAAAAGCAAAGACAATAGTAAGGAGTTCTTTTTCAGTAGTTGTATAGTTTGTTTGTGCTCCTTGTAACGTCTTACTAGCATAATATATAGGTTGAAATCATTTTTCAATCCTTTGTCCTAAAACGGCTCCCATTGCAAAATCACTTGCATCGCACATTAGTTCAAATGGTAGATTCCAATTTGGTGTTATCATGATTGGTGCATTAGTGAGTTTCTCTTTAAGAATATTAAAGGATTTGATACACTCATCTGAAAAGATGAATGGAGCATCCTTTTCTAGGAGTTTATTCATAGGAGTGGCAATTTTAGAAAAATCTTTTATGAAACGTCGGTAAAAACCGGCATGCCCTAGAAAACTCCTAACTCCTCTAACATTGGTGGGATGTGGAAGTTTAGCAATTACATCTACTTTAGCTCTATCCACTTCAATTCCTTCTTTTGAAATTTTATGTCCAAGAACGATGCCTTCTTTAACCATGAAATGGCATTTCTCCCAATTAAGTACTAGATTTGATTTTTCGCATCTAATTAGCATTCGTTCCAGATTAACTAGACATGATTTAAATGTATCACCGAAGACTGAAAAGTCATCCATGAATACTTCCATGCATTCTTCTATCATGTCGTGAAAAATCGCCATCATACACCTTTGAAAGGTTGCAGGGGCGTTGCAAAGTCCAAATGGCATGCGTTTGTAAGCAAAAGTACCATAAGGGCACGTGAATGTGGTTTTCTCTTGATCTTCGGGTGCTATTGGAATTTGAAAATATCCGGAAAATCCATCTAGAAAACAATAGTAACTATTTCCGGCTAATCTTTCCAACATTTGATCAATGAAAGGTAAGGGAAAGTGATCTTTTCTGGTGGCGTCATTTAATTTTCTATAATCAATACATACACGCCATCCTGTTACAGTCCTAGTAGGAATAAGCTCATTTTTCTCATTTGTAATGACAGTCATGCCACCCTTCTTAGGCACGCATTGAACTGGGCTTACCCATGGACTATCAGAAATTGGATATATCAAACCTGCATCTAGCAGTTTAATAATCTCTTTCTTAACTACATCTTGCATATTAGGATTTAGTCTTCGTTGGCGTTGCACATACGTTTTATGACCTTCTTCCATAAGGATTTTATGTGTGTAATACGAAGGACTTATTCCTTTAATATCATGAATCTTCCATGCAATGGCTGGTTTATGAGCTTTCAACACAGAAATGAGTTGTGATTTCTCATTTTCAGTAAGAGAAGACGATATTATTACAGGTAATTCAGATTCACCATGTAAATAAGCGTATTTCAAATGGTTTGGAAGTGGCTTTAACTCTAATTTCGGAGGTTCTTCTATCGATGATTTATATCGATATCTGTCTTCTTCTTTTAGCATTTGAATTTCTTCTGTTGTTGGTTCATATCCATTAGCTATAAGTGTAGCTAACATTTCAGCTTCATCAATTGGTTCTTTACCTTCTCCTAAAGAACATTCTCCTGTTCCTTGTAATTCTGGAAATTCTTCTAATAATTCTGCATGTGCATCTATAGTTTGAATATAATAACATGTATCATCTGCAGATTGTGGTTGTTGCATTGCTCTATCAACTGAAAAGGTAACACTCTCATCCTCTATACTTAGGGTCAGTTTCTTACCGAACACGTCTATCATTGCTTTAGCCGTGTTTAAGAATGGTCTTCCTAATATGAGAGGAACTTGAGAATCTTCTTCCATGTCTAAAACAACAAAATCTACTGGAAATACTAAAGTACCAACTTTAACTAGCATGTTCTCCATTATCCCTCTAGGATATTTTATTGATCTATCGGCTAGTTGTATGCTTATTCTGGTTGGTTTCAATTCTCCAAGGTCTAGTTTAGCGTATAGTGAATACGGCATTAGATTTATACTAGCACCTAAGTCTGCCAATGCTTCTATTGAACTAAGACTACCCAGAAAACATGGAATTGTGAAACTTCCTGGATCAGATAGTTTTCTGGTATTTTATTCAACAGCACTGCTGAACAATTAGCATTCATAGTAACAGCCGAGAGTTCTTCCATTTTCTTTCTATTTGAGATTAGATCTTTCAAGAATTTAGCATATCTAGGCATTCCTGAAATCACATCAATGAAAGGAAGATTTACATTTATCTGTTTAAACATATCCAAGAATTTGGATTGCTCGGCTTCAAGTTTCTCTTTCTTCATTTTACTCGGGTAAGGAAGTGGTGGTTGGTATGGTTTAACATAAGGTTTATCCTTAACTATGTTATCTTCATTAACCTTTTCAACTACCGGTTCTTTTTCCTTATCTTGATCAGGTTGTGGTTCTTGTGGAGTAGGAATAGCTTTATCAGAAGTTACAGGTATTTCAGGTGGTTTAAGTGTTGTGCCACTTCTTGTGGTAATGGCTTTAGCTGTTTCACTCCGGGGGTTAGCATTTGTATCACTAGGTAGACTTCCCGGTTTTCTTTCACCTATTAACCTTGCTAGGTTACTCAATTCTTGTTCCAGATTTTGAATAGAAGCTTGTTGATTTCTAAATGCTTGAGCATTTTGTTCATTGGTTTGTTTCTGAGATGTGAAAAACTGCGTTTGAGTTTCAACTAGCTTCGTCATCATATCTTCTAAATTCGGCTTTTTATCATCGGTTTGTTGTGGTGGTTTGTTTTGAAAATTAGGTCTTTGCTGGTTGTAAGTATTATTGGATATTTGTTGATTGCTAGGACCTTGTTGGTGGTTGTATGGAATATTTCGGTTATAATTCTGGTTTTGATTGTAAATCGGTCTTGGCGGTTGATAATTATTCTGATAATTATTTCCAGGCCTTTGGTTTATGTATGAAATATTCTCTCTTTGTTCCATTGTTAATTCAATACTGAGACAATCTTTTGTCAAATGTGGTCCTCCACACTGCTCACAACTAATTCGTATTGAGTGAATATCTTTAGTCATCTTTTCCATTCGTCTCTCCACAGCATCTATCTTTGCGGAAATGGAATCTAAGTCATGGCTAGAATCGGCTCTAGCTGCTTTAGATGATCTAATGATATCTTTTTCTTGGTGCCACTCATGTGAGTGGGAAGCAGTGTTATCAATAATTTTGTAAGCATCAGTTTCGGTTTTCTTCATAATAGAACCACCAGCTGCTATATCTATGTCTTTCCTTGTAGTGATGTCGCATCCTTGGTAGAATATTTGTACTATTTGACAGGTGTCTAAACCATGTTGCGGACATCCTCTTAACAACTTTCCATATCTAGTCCACGCCTCATATAGAGTTTCATTTGGCTTCTGTGTGAACGTAACAATTTCTGCTTGAAGTCTTACGGCTTTAGATGCAGGAAAGAATTGTTTAAGAAATTTGTCAACTAAAACATCCCATGTATCAATCGCCCCTTCAGGTAACGATTCCAACCAATCTTTGGCTTCTCCCTTTAAAGTCCAGGGAAATAACATGAGATATATCTGTTCATCCTCCACTTCTCGGATTTTAAATAGTGTGCAGATCCTATTAAAGGTACGTAGATGTTCATTTGGATCTTCCTTCGGCGCACCACTAAATTGGCATTGATTAGTCACCATGTGTAGAATTTGTCCTTTGATTTCATAATCTGGCGCATTAATGTCTGGATGAGTAATTGCGTGACCTTGGCCAGTGCGTTTAGCTCTCATTCGGTCTTCCATACTTAAAGGTTCCAGATTCTCCATAATTGAATTTGTTGAATCGGTATCACTAGATGATTCTGATTTAATGGTTCATTCCTCAACAATCTCTGTTTGAATGATTGGTGGTTCCGGAGGAAAGTTTAATGGTTCAGGATCTACGAACCGTTCCTGAATATTTTCCGGATTCTCAATTGTGAGGTTGGTTTCAAAAAATGGATTATCGGAAATTTGAACTGAAGTACTTGGTCTACTGGATGACGATTCTAAAGAAAAATCAACGGCGGTAATATTTGCTAAATGTCTTGATCTAGTTACAGGTGGTGAACGTACAAAAGGTGATGAACGTCTTGCTCGGTGCATTCACTGAATATCCTATTAGTTTTTAAAAGGAAAGAAAAATTATAATAAGTTATCCAATTAATAGACTTTTCTGATTTTGCCCACGTTTCGAATAGCCAAAAGATGCAGTAGAGGGGCAGGATTCGTTTGGTCTCAATATAATTGAGGACTGTTTGGCTCCAATAACCCGGTCCACGTACAAATCCAACTATTACTACGAACCAGAAAATTTTGATGTCTATTAATTTAACCACTTAAAATAAATTTTCGTAATTTTAAGAAATTTAGATAAGAAGTAGAATAAAAATCTATGTCCTAAAACTAGAATAGCGAGAAATAAGAAAGAAAAAGAGTTCGTCGAAAAAAAAAAATTGAAAAAGAAAAATGGTTGAAAAAAAAAATAAAAGGTGACGGAAAAATAAAAGAAACTTATAAAAAATTAAAAATACTTGACTAACCTAACCTTATTACTACAACTAACTTAAAATTATAATCGCAAATTGATATTACTAATTGGAATGATAATTGATACATAGTAAAAAGTGTCTAAAAATATTAAAGCTTACAGGTTCAACTAAATCCCAAATGGAAATAACTTAAAAAGAAACTAAAACTTAAAAAGGCGTCGCAAAATTTTAAAGTACCTAAATCTTAGTCTAAAGAAAAAGCACTTAAGGAATTCTACGGCAAAGCCTAAAAATCTAGGAGTAAAAATGACTATAGCAAAAACTAAGTTTAAAACTAAATATGAGCTAAAAATACAAAAGTTATGCTACAACGATTAAAAAGGGACAAACTATAAAAATATACAAAAAGTTGTAAAAATTACAATTTTTATAAAAATATTATTTTTATATTATTTATTTATTAAAACTATTAATTTTACAATTTAATAAAACTAATTAATACTAAATACATAAATTAAATAAAAAGTAAAAGTTAAAATAAAATTAATAATAATAATAATAATAATTAGGGTTAATAATAATAATAATTAATAATAATCCGTAATAAATGCAGGATTAGGGCTTTGTCGCCTGTCAGATAATCTACGCGAGTCGCGGTATTTATTGCATCAAACCCCGCGAGTCGCGGGGTTCAGAATTTCAACTCTGGAGCAGTTTTAATTTACGCTTTTTTTTTTCTGTTTTCTGTTTTTATATAAATAAAAGATATTTAAATAAAACTTATATTTTTATAAACTAAAATAAAAATAAAGAAACTTATAAAACTTAAATATTTAACAAAATCTTAAAAATACTTATATTTTTGTTTTTCTTTTTATATTTTCGAATATTTAAAACGTATTTTTACAAAAGCGACTTTTAATAGAAGTAAACTAAAAATCTTTTTTTTTTATATTAGCGTTGCGCTTCCGGCGTTTAGAAAGTTCCCCGACAGCGGCGCCAAAAATACTTGATGTCAAAGCTAAGGGGTATAAAATACTATTGAAGTTTACAACGAAACACTATTAAATACGATACAATTTTACACAAGATATTTATTTATTTATAGAATGGATATACTTAAACCTTGCTACAACACTTATAGGCAGTGTACCTAATCGTAAAGTAGTGTAGTTTTTAGTAAGTCCGGTTCGTTCCACAAGGAATCTTTTTTAAACAAAGCTCAACGCTATATTAGTTTACTTTTATAAAAATACAAATATATATATAAGTAGTATTATTATTATAAAGGGGGGTTTTTACCGTTTAATGACCGGTTTGTCGATTTGAAAACTTTAGTCGCAGTTAAAACCAAATGTAAAATATTAAAAATAATTACAAGACTTAAATTAAAGCATAAAGTAAATAACGATAATGAAATTGCGAATAATAAAAGTGCGATAAAATAAACTTGCGATAATTAAAGAGTACGATAATTAAAAGTGCAATTAAATACAATAATAATAAAAATGCGATATTTAGAAGTGCAATTAAATATAAAATAAAGGAAATTAAATATGAAATAAAAGAATTATGCTTATTTAAACTTCCGTAATCATGATGTTTGACGTGTTGATTTTAGTTTTATGCCTATGGGTTAATTGTCCTTTGTCCTGGATTATTTAATATGTCCGTCTGGTTTTTGTCCATAACAGTCCATCAGTCATAAATATAAAGTGCGAGTGTCCTCGTCAAATTATTATTATACCCGAAGTTAAATATTCCAACTAATTGGGGATTCAAATTGTAACAAGGTTTTAATACTTTGTTTAATGAATACACCAGGTTATCGACTGCGTGTAAACCAAGATTTTACTACTTTGTTAACAATTACACCAATTACCCTTGAATGTAATTTCACCCCTATTTTAATTATTCTAGTGGCTATTAATCCATTCCCGTGTCCGGTTAAATGAACGATTATTCGTACATATAAATACCCCGCCCATCGTGTCCGATTGAGTGTATATGGTAATTTATAGGGACGCCCAATTGTAAATCTTTATATTAACATTAACAAACTATCATTTAGTTAAACAAATATAAAGCCCATTAATAGCCCATAGTCTAATTTCCACAAGTGTCGTTCTTTTGTCCAAACCCCAATTATGGTACAAAGCTCAATTACCTAATTTTAGTAATTAGCCCAACATCATGATTACTTCGTTTTAAATAAGCATAATAATAACTTAGCTACGAGACATTAATGTAAAAAGGTTGAACATAACTTACAATGATTAAAAATAGCGTAGCGTTACACGGACAGAATTTCGACTTACACCCTTACAATATTCGCTAACATACCCTTATTATTAGAATTATAATTAAAATTAAAATTAAAATATAAATTATAAATATATATATATCGTATGAATGAGGAGAAAAAAGATGATGATTTGCGATCAGAATTCGGTTGCTTTTATAGAAAAAGTCGACTTTTGGGGCTCCGCGACTCGCGGCATTTTTGCCTTCAAACTCCGCGAGTCGCGGAGAATGAGATTACAGCTCAGTCCCTTGGAGTCTTTCTCTGCCGACGGTTTTTATTTATAAATATAATATATATATAATTAATATAATTAATTATATATTATATTATATTTATATACATAGTTAACTTGTAATTTTTAGTCCGTTGCGTCGAGCGTTAAGAGTTGACTCTGGTCCCGGTTCCGGATTTTCGAACGTCCTTGCGTACAATTTAATATCTTGTACTTTGCGTTTTGAATCTTGTACTCTTGTAATTTCGAGACGTTTTTTTATCAATAATTGGAACATTTTTGATTGTCTTTTGTACTTTTGAGCTTTTTGGTCGTTTGCGTCTTCAATTCGTCGAATCTGTCTTTTGTCTTCACCTTTTATTATTTAAACGAATATCACTTGTAAATAGAACAATTGCAACTAAAAGCTTGTCTTTCTTGAGGAATAATGCTATGAAATATATGTTCGTTTTTAGCATTATCAGATACGCCTCCGAGACCACCGGTGATTCAAATGCAAATCATATATGTAGTGACCCGAACTTTTTCATGTTTATATATATTAAATGAAGTTGATATTTACATGATTAAATGTTTCCAACATGTTAAGCAATCAAACTTGTTAAGACTTGATTAATTGAAATAGGTTTCATGTAGACAATTGACCACCCAAGTTGACCGGCGATTCACGAACGTTAAAACTTGTAAAAACTATATGATGATATATATATATATATATATATATATATATATATATATATATATATATATATATATATATATATATATATATATATATATATATATATATATATATATATATATATATATATGTATAGCTAACATGATATTATGAAAAGTAAGTATCTCACTAGGTATATTAACAATGAGTTATATACATAAAATGAGACTATTGAATTATGAAACTCGAAACGATATATATAACGATTATTGTTATAGCAACGCCTTACTAAATACATATGTATCATATTATGATATATTCATTGTTGGTGATTTGTGTCACTAATATGATTTAAGTGTAATGGGATTAATTTGTTAACCAAAATAACCTTGATAAATATCGAACAAGTTTGGGAAAGTGTGGAGTGCACACTTGTTTGAACTTATTTTGATTATGACGGGGTTCGGGGGCAGCGCCCCTGAATGCGGGGTCCAAGGGGTGGCAACCCCTGGCGGGGTCGAAGGGGCAAAGCCCCTGGCTGGGATCGAGCTGCCAGGTCAGCTCGGAATTTTTTTTGTTTGGGTTAATATCGCTTTATTAAAAATGTGTTAAAATTTAATTTAAAGCTTTCAACAACATTAAATGATATCATTAACTTAAAGCTTTCAAAAACAACACTTACATGTAACGACTAACGATGACTTAACGACTCAGTTAAAATGAATATACATGTAGTGTATTAAGATGTATTAGTACACTTTTGAAAGACTTCAAAACACATATCAAAGTAATTCTACTTAGCAAAAATGCTTACAATTACATTTCCATTCATTTTCATCAACAATTCTACTCGTAGTCATTCAGTATTCGTATCCGTATTATACACAGCTTCTAGACTTACTTACTATGAGTATATACCAATAGGAACTAGCATGGGATTCCACTCTTAATTATGTCATGCATGACTAATCAAATTTAACTCCTACCATGAACTAGTCAACTAACTAGAACTCCTTTTAACCCCACTCACCACTCATCATTCACCACTCACCAATCAATCCATTTCACTTCCAATTCTCTTTCTAATTCTCTCTCAACACTTACACACACTTATGAACGAAATTTTTCAGTAAACTAATCATCATCTTCATCAAAAATTTCTTCAAGAATCAAGCTATAATCATCATAGGAAGAACACTTCAAGAACACTTCAAAAATCCTTTCAATTTTACTAGTTTACTTCCAAGCTTTCTAATCCATTCTAAGTAATCATATAAGATCAAGAAACCTTTGTTATTTACAGTAGGTTATCTTTCTTATTCAAGGTAATATTCACATTCAAACTTTGATTCGATTTCTATAACTATAAACTATCTTAATTCGAGTAAAAATCTTACTTGAACTTGTTTTTGTGTCATGATCCTACTTCAAGAACTTTCAAGCCATCCAAGATCCTTTAAAGCTAGATCATTTCTTTTCACTTCCAGTAGGTTTACCTACTAAACTTGAGGTAGTAATGATGTTCATAACATCATTCGATTCATATATATATAACTATCTTATTCGAAGATTTAAACTTGTAATCACTAGAACATAGTTTAGTATATTCTAAACTTGTTCGCAAACAAAAGTTAATCCTTCTAACTTGACTTTTAAAATCAACTAGACACATGTTCTATATATATATTATATGCTAACTTAATGATTTAAAACTTGGAAACACGAAGAACACCGTAAAACCGGATATACGCCGTCGTAGTAAAACCGGGGGCTGTTTTGGTTTGGATAATTAAAAAACTATGATAAACTTTGATTTAAAAGCTATTCTTCTGGGAAAATGATTTTTCTTATGAACATGAAACTATATCCAAAAATCATGGTTAAACTCAAAGTGGAAGTATGGTTTTCCAAAATGGTCATCAAGACGTCGTTCTTTCGACTGAAATGACTACCTTTACAAAAATGACTTGTAACCTGTATTTTCGATTATAAACTTATACTTTTTCTGTTTAGATTCATAAACTTAAGTTCAATATGAAACCATAGCAACTTGAATCACTCAAAACGGATTTTAAACGAAGAAGTTATGGGTAAAACAAGATTGGATAATTTTGCTTGTTGTAGCTACGTGAAATTTGTAACAAATTTATACAAATCATAACTTAACTAACTTATATTGTATTATACATGTATTCTAACATATATTATGTAATCTTTGGATATCATAGACACGAATACAATGTTTTGACATATCATATCGACCCATCTATATATATATTTCGGAACAACCATAGACACTCTATATGCAGTAATGTTGGAGTTAGCTATACAAGGTTGAGGTTGATTCCAAAATATTATATATATTTTGAGTTGTGATCTAGCATGAGACTTGCATACACGAGGTCGTGGATTGATTCGAGATAATATATATTGCTTTATTTCTGTACATCTAACTGTGGACAACTAGTTGTAGGTTACAAACGAGGACTGCTGACTTAACAAACTCAAATCATTAAAATGTAATAAAAAATGTTGTAATTATATTTTGATCATACTTTGATACATATGTACATATTTGTTATAGGTTCGTGAATCGACTAGTGGCCAAGTCTTATTTCCGGCAAAGTAAAAATCTGTGAAAGTGAGTTATAGTCCCACTTTTAAATCTAATATTTTTGGGATGAGAATACATGCAGTTTTGTAAATGTTTTACAAAATAGACACAAGTACTTGAAATTACATTCTATGTTGGATTATGAATACCGAATATCACCCTTTTAGCTTGGTAACCTAAGAATTAGGGAACATACACCCTAATTGACGCGAATTCTAAAGGTAGATCTGCGGGCACTAACTCCCCTCATACTGTAAAATGGTATGCTTTAGTACTCCGAGTTATTAATACAGATGGATTTCTGTTTTGGGGATATTCTATATGCATTTTGTTAATGTCGGTTACCAGGTGTTCAACATATGAATGATTTTTATACAGATTGTATGTTATTAAAAGATGAAATCTTGTGGTCTGTTATTACGATTTGATATATATAGGTTAAACCTATAACTCACCAACATTTTTGTTGACGTTTAAAGCATGTTTATTCTCAGGTGATTATTAAGAGCTTCTGCTGTTGCATGCTAATTTATGGACAAGAGTTGGAGTCAGCATGCTTGTATAATAATGTTTAAAAACTGCATTCGAAGATTTAAATTGATGTGTAATATTATTGTAAGCCATTATGTAATAATCGTGTGAAAACGCTATGTTTTAGATTATCATTATTTGATAATCTTCGTAATATTTTTAAACCTTTATTGATAAAATAAAGGTTATGGTTTGTTTAAAAATCGAATGCAGTCTTTGAAAAACGTCTCATATAGAGGTCAAAACCTCGCAGCGAAAATAATTAATATGGAACGTTTATAATCGATATGAACGGGACATTTCAGTTGGTATCAGAGCATTGGTCTTAGAGAACTAGAATTTTGCATTAGTGTGTCTTACCGAGTTGTTAGGATGCATTAGTGAGTCTGGACTTCGACCGTGTTTTCTTCAAAAACGATTGCTTAACACTTTTTGTTGGAAACTATATATTATTAACATGTAAGTATTATGTGATATATTAATCTCTTAACATGTTTGATATTGTGTGATAGATGTCTACCTCTAGTACAAATCCCATCGACTTACCTAATAATAATGAAGAGTCGAATATATTTTGGGAAGATTCACAAAATCCCGAGGAGGAACCGGAAGAGGAGGAACCGGAAGAAGAGGAACCGGAAGAGGAGGAACCGGAAGAAGAAGAGGTTTCGGAGGAAGAAATATTAATACCTACAGTTAAAAGATTAAATAAAATAAAATCCCCAACCAACGGACCAAAGTTAATAATGGTCAACGGTGTTTCCGCCAAGGAAACAAAATATTGGGAAAATTACCAATTTTCTGATGAATCGGATCCCGACGAAGATTCCGATGATGTTATAGAAATTACCTCGACCCAATTTGAAAAAGCAAAAGAAAAAAAATAAGGGAAAAGGTATCAAAATAGAGAAACCTGATTACAACCCCGATGAACTTTATATATATCGTAAACACCCGTGTAGTGACCCGTCCTAATCCGTCTGGACGAAGTCACCAACATCTGGTTCCATTGCGATGATCGACTCCAAATAAAGACTTTACAATGAGCAAATGCACAGCGGAAGATTTCTTTCATACCTGAGAATAAACATGCTTTCAAGTGTCAACCAAAAGATTGGTGAGTGCATAAGTTTATCATAACAATCATTTCAATATATTAATAGACCACAAGATTTCCGTTTATAAATATATGTACACTCGCAAGTGTATAAAAGTACTCTATAAGTTGTAGGCACCCGGTAACAAGCCTTAACGTTCATGTTTTACCCTCTGAAGTACACCAGATTAGGTGTGTTTAATATAACTTCGAAGTACTAAAGCATCCCATAGTCAGGATGGGGTTTGTCAGGCCCAATAGATCTATCTTTAGGATTCGCGCCTACCGTACATAGACAAGTAGTTTAATGTTACCAAGCTAAGGGTATATTTCTGGTTTAAACCCACGTAGAATTAGTTTTAGTACTTGTGCCTATTTCGTAAAACATTTATAAAACAGCGCATGTATTCTCAGCCCAAAAACATATATTGCAAAAGCAATTAAAAAGGGAGCAAATGAAACTCACCTATTGTATTTTATAGTAAAAATACATATGACAACATTGAATAATGCAGGTTTGGCCTCGGATTCACGAACCTATATCATGTATATATATATATATATATATTAACACATATAATTGAAGTCAAATAAATTTATGTCTTAATATTAATATAACTGTTATTTTTAGTAATTCATGTGTTTCATTATTAACTTAAATATATTTACTGAATATACTTTAAATAAATAATTTATAAAAAGGTAGTTTTCTTAAGTATATCTTTATATAGCTAACTTTTATAATAATAATAACTACAAAAATAATGATTTTACTAATAATAATAATGATACTTGTATTTATATTTTTAATATTTGTAATAATAATAATAATAATAATAATAATAATAATAATAATAATAATAATAATAATAATAATAATAATAATAAAAATGATAAATTTATACCATCATCCTCATCATCATGGAATTATCATCATCATCATGAATTCTCGTTATGATCATCATCATCTTTATCAAACCATCATCATACACCATTCATTATCGTTATCATCATCTATCATCACTTTTGAACCAAATCATCACGATATCATCATCGATGTTTATCATATTATCATCATCATCTATATGACCACAAGTGGTCTATTATGTGGGAAATCTTCGACCCACCAAAGAAACATCAGCACATGAATCGATCAAGTAGATGTTTTATATATATATATTTTAATCAAAACAGTGATTAGGAGAATTATATAACGGATCATTATCTTTATATCATCATTTATTAATTTTTTTTTATAAACACCAACATAAACTTCATCATCATCCTTATCATCATCATAATCATTTAAAACACGTCGTCATCATCTCTTTCCATTTCACGTCGCCATTATCACCTTCGTATCTTCGTACATCACCTTCCTTGTTAAAAATAACCCGGATGTTACAGTGGTTATTGTATTCTCCTGATACCGGCGGTGCATTGAATAAGGATAAAAATTATCCCACCAAACGCCCAAATAATACCAACGCCATTTCACTGATCGGTATTCAAGTTTGGATCAGTCGTGCTTTTGTACCCGATAACTGTTTAAACGGTGAAATATAGGAAATAAAAGTAGCAACAAATTCAGCAATAAGTACGCGATCAAACGACCATTTGGTGAGTTCTTCATCGTCAAATAATGGTGCCAGAAGTGGGTGTAACCGAGGATAAAAAAAAAATGAAACGAACACGAAGATGATGGTGATGGAGTTTAAAAATGGCGGTGTAGAAGGTTGAGAATGGTGGCGAGTTGGTATGGTGACCGGAGATTCTAGGGTGGCGATGGTTATGGAATGGGTGATCAATAACAGAAACGAAAAACAAAAACAAAAATAAAAACAAAAATATGTTCATGGTTATGGAGGTTTTCATGGTGGTGATTAGGGGTTCAGTGATGGTTGTAGGTGGTTTCAAGTGGTGGTAGTCGGTGGTTCCCGATGGAGATTAAGAGAGAGATCGAGATAGATTGAGAGATAAACGTGATGGATGGTGATAGTGTTCATGGAGGTTGAAGGGGGGTGGTGGTGAAGAGGTGAGGTCGTCGGTGGTGTAGGGTGGAGTAGCATATGTCCGGGTACAAGGTTGTACTACATATTGAGTGTAGTGAATTTCTACTACTAATTCCATGGACACATGCAAGCACAAGCTGGCAAGTAGTAGTTACAATTATTAGTAAACTAGTCACAAAATTCAACGATGACTTGTACATTTTGTGATGATATTTAGTTGGTTTTTAATAACCAAAGGAGAAGTAGCACTTGTTGGTCAATTATAAAGAAAAGTGGTGGGGTGATCATGCACTAAGAGGACATATATATATATATATATATATATATATATATATATATATATATATATATATATATATATATATATATATAATATATGATACAATTATAAGTTAGTAAACATGTGATCATAAATAATAAAAATAATGTTAGCAGCCTAACATTTGGAATATAGTTACCGACATCAAACTTATACAGATACTATCACGCTCCGCTGTTAATCAGTGGCGGATAAAAGTTCTCAGAAAATTTCCAAAATTTTAAATTAAATGTCTTTATTTATTTAGGTCATTATGGTATAAAATTTAGTCATTAATTTAATAAATAAAAAGTACATCAACTGTCCCTCTCATTTATGAGTAAAATATAAAAAGTGTTAAAATTAAATAATTAGATCCTAAATATACTTTTAATAAGACTATAACTTATATAACTCATTTTCGGATCACCGTTTATTTTAAAATCATATAAGTTTGAATTAAACTTGCTTAATATCAATCGGGACATCAAACGAGTATTACAATCATTAAATATTTATTTTCAACATACTTTATTTATATATATAGATATATTTTAAATAATTATTATTATAATACCCTTTTTTATTAATTTTTAATAACAACAACATATAATACTTCAAATTATATTTCGAATTATTATTTATATATACATACGCACATATCTATTTACAATTAATTGTTCGTGAATCGTCGAGAGCAGTCGAAGGTCAACTGAATATATGAACATCGTTCCAATGTTTTCTAGACTCAACATTTCATACTTTGCTTATCGTATCGAAATCATATAAAGATTAAGTTTAAATTTGGTCGGAAATTCCCGGGTCATCATAGTACCTACCGTTAAAGAAATTTCGTCCCGAAATTTGAGCGAGGTCGTCATGGCTAACAATAAATATGTTTTCCTGACGAATATGAGCTGATAAATAGAGTTTTATCATTATTGAATAATACAGATAAAATAATTCGATTATTCGAAGAGCACGAATGAAGCTATCACAAAAGAGTGAAATGAATAAATGAAGTTTCGTTTTAACTTTTGACGTTGTCTTGGTTGAATTCCGAAATTCAAGGGATATAAAGAAAATCTTCGAAATCTAAAAGATTTGATTCTTCGACGAATAAGGAAATTAAGATCTCTATAAATAAATACGGTGATCTGCCTCGATTACTCTGTCTGATATTTCCATTATAAATTAAGCTCTTCCGTTCCATTATTCTCACCATTCCTATACTTTCTTTCTTAGTTCATACATCCAAAAGATTGTGAAAATGCTTAATCCATTTCTGATCCTTGTCCTTATCCTTACTATCGCAACAATCATTCTCCTTTTCCAACTTCCACCAGAGGAATCTGTTTTCTTCTACTTCGCCCTTGGGGTTATCGTGTTTTTAATTCTCCCGTGTCTTTATGTTGTGATAAACATTGACATACACGGTTTGTAATTTACGTGTTGTTATCAGGCTTTATATCCTCCTTTATATTTCGGAGCTCTATGCTTTTGTTTTCTCTTCCCGACTTTAAGTCAAACAAATAATGATCCAGAATTCATAGATATGAATTTCGAAATGAATATAGTTAATGTTCAAAGAAAGAAATGTTAATAGCACGATCTTGATTCGTCAAATTACCAGCTTCACTGAGAATAGAACTATCAAGAATATACTTTCTTGATATGTTCAGAAGTTAAGCAGAATGAAAGAGTTATGTAACATGGCACATGATGACGTTATGATCTGTGAATCATCATGTCCCTTTAGAAACTCAGCATGACTTACTGTAATATAATCACGTTGATCAAGTGTCATTATATTATACTAACTCATGCATCAATTTCCAACACTACTTCAATAACATTCATATTTTAAGCTCGAAAGTTTATAGAATATAGAAACTAACAGTTTCTATATTATGTAACACTGATAGCATGAAGAGATTAATGATTTCAGATAAGAATAGTTATGAAAATATCTTCAGAAATATGGAGGATATTTATAATGAAATATACTATGATATCTTGGAATTTCTAATATCGAAGGATGGTGAAGAAAATTTTGTCCGCAAGAGTTTGGAGTCAGAAGCAAGGTATTCGCTAAAGATTTCATCAGAAATAGAATCATCAGGATTCTTAATGTACTAGTTTAGTCCTTGTGATTTATTCAGAGACTTCGTAGTTTGCTCAATCAGTTTTTCAGTACCAAATTTTCTATCGAGCGTTCCCAACATTCCAATCTTTATTATCAAACTTTTGGCCGTTTAGACCATCTACGATTTTGCTGTTTCCTCTGCATTTAATGCTACCATATCTGCATCATTGGTTATCAATTCGAGGTGGTTTCAAGAGAATTGTGTTTTTAGATGATTAAACGCTGATGGTAATATGGTGGAATATAAAAGGTTCTCCAGTAACAATAAAGGAGCACATATATATCAAAGTTATAATAAGGTTGTTTCGAACGAAAATTCGAAGTTGACTTGCTAGAGCTGTGACAAAATTGGCTACTTTGAAGAGGGATTGTAAATTTATTTTCGGTAATAACAACGCCAAAGGAGCTAGCACATATACGTGTTAAACGTTTACTCAGGTTCCGAGTGTTTTCAAGTGCATAACTATATGCATCAATCTTTTCTCCCGTAGATGAAATGCGGTTGGTTCATCCTCTCGATTGAGGTGTTTTTAAGAATTATGATACATTTGAACGCCGATGGTAATCGTCAAGATACGAATGAGATTTAAGATGAAATCAAGTGGCAAACTTGAAGAGATGTTTAGTTTCATATGTTATAAACAATATTTTAATTCATTTTAATTGTCCAATGTTATTATTCCACAGTCGATAATCCACAGTTAACAGTCCAATAATTCATATATAGTGTAATATATAACATTCGAATTAATTAATACGTATCGTGACCCGTGTACATGTCTCAGACTCGATCACAACTCAAACTATATATATTATTGTAGAATCAACCTCAACCCTGTATAGCTAACTCCAACATTACTGCATATAGAGTGTCTATGGTTATTCCAAATAATATATATAGATGCGTCGATATGATATGTCAAAACCTTGTATACGTGTCCGATATTTAAAGTGCGTAAAATAAATAACAGAAATTAAATGACGATAAATAAAATTGCGGGAATTAAAATTGCGATAAATAAAATGCGATAAATAAATTGCGATAATTAAATTGCGATAAATAAATTGCGATAAAATAAAATGTAATATGGAATTAGCAGTTAGCTAGGAACAGTTAGCTAGGATCTTGTTAGCGTGGTTTCTTAACAAAATTTCTTATAGTTAATTAGTCTGTTTCTAATCAATTTTTATTGTGTCCATTATTTCTTCATTATGCCACTTGTTGGATTCTGATAGGTCAAAATCCAAATATGAAATTGAGTTTGAATGAAAATAGTTATTCTTTGGTGAACGGATACGTATATCGGTGGTTGTAAATAAGATAATAAATGATCGTTGAATCAAATTCGAAGAATGTACATTGTAACTTATTAATGTGAAATCTAAATATTCCTCGGGTATTACCTACCCGTTAAAATATTTTCGCCATTAACAGTTTGTACAAAAGAATTTTAAATTACAATCTTTATGAAAACATATATACATATATATTTTCTTCAGATGTAATTATGGATTTAATGAGTTAATATAACATTAACTCATTTGCTTTTAGGTTAGAATTAGAGTACATAATCTCTAAAACATTAGAGATTACATAATCAGAAACAACCCAACCCAACCCGTACTCCGTACGATAATTTTGTTTTAAATAATACACATTTACGCGCTACTTAAATATGTAACCCATTCCATACGTTTCGTCAAAACATACTACGAGTTTAATGTTTACAAAGAGGCACAAAGGCCATTAATGAAGGTGATACAAGTTCGACCAACTACAAATGATAGTTTATAATCCAAACGACCCCTTGAGCATGGTTTGGGACTAAACTACCCAAAACGTAGGCCAACTTCCAAAAGCTTCAACATAACATCTACAAGGGACACCTAGTGCCCAACAACCCCCTTGCCTTTATCCGCACCTGCATCTAAAAATATGAACAACGAGAGGGGTAAGCTAACGCTTAGTGAGTGCAATAATTATATGTTTACATATACAACCTACTTACTTGCAATCACTTACACATTCCCGCATACATGCTAGCAATATAATTAATCATACCATCGCAAGTATAATACTAAACTTCCAACAACATAATCTAGCATAACAATAGCATATTATTTAACCAATATAATATGCTACAATCCGCACATAACCATGGTTAACCAATCGAACAAGGGAACGGTGTTTAAGGACCGTCGGAGTTCATAACAACCATTAGTGCACTTAACACCTCGTACACTAACCCCACGGGTGGCATCTTAACACTTCGATACTTCACCTCGAGTGGCATCTTAACACTTCGATGCTTTACCCATCTATTCTACGGAGTAGTGTCTTAACACCTCGACACTTCACCCCTTAGGTGGCATCTTAACACCTCGATGCTTCGCCCCGAGTGGCATCTTAACACCTCGATGCTTCACCCATCACATGAGAAGTGGTGCCTTAACACCTCGACACTTCACAACTCATACTACACAAATAAATACATCATATATGCATGCACATAATTATCCCACTCACCTTAGCACTTCGGTGGTGATTATGCACTTCCGAACTTCAAAGTAAAGTACCTAATACATTAAGTACACATTCAATTACACAACTAGTGGAATTAACCACATTACACCTACTTGAGCATTTAATGACCCAATTCGCATTAAATGACTCAAACACACCACAACCGCCCTTAAATGGCCAAGACTCGACTTTAGTCACTTAAAGCTAGTGAATTAAAGTCTACCAACTTCAACTAACACCAACTTAGGGTAATTTATACCCATTTCGCCCAAACTAGGTCAACTAGCCCATTTTGGATCCATTTAACACTTTCACTACCAAACTTGTCAAACATGACCCAATTAACATTTCTTTAAACTTTAACAAGTATGTTAGTGAATAAAAATGCCATTTAACATTTATAACCCCAAATCATAAGACCAAACCCTAGGTTATGGCCATTTGGGTTTACTTTCACCAACCTAACCCAAAACCCACCCATTAAACCCTCAAATGGGTCATACAAGATCTTCATTAGCAAAACCCTAGCTTACAACCAATTAAAACTCAAAACTTAGAGTTAGAACTTACCGAGACTATCAACGCGTAGCTAGAGACACAAGGAACAACTTTAATTATTGCTCCAAAGATCAACCCTCAATCCCTCACTCTCAAATCTCACTTTTAATCTAAATGGGTGTTGAGTTTTTGGGAGAGAAAATGAAAGAAAAAGGAAAAGAAATTAAATGAAATGGAATGGGTGGTTGGGATTTAGTGCTCCCATCAGATCTACATGTCCAATTACCATTTTGCCTCTTAAAATCATTAAATTTGAGCTAAAACCGGATTCTGTCCAGCAGGACTGCCGCGGCGCGGCCTAGTTCGTCGCGGCGCGACATACAACGGGAAAATCACCCCTCTTTAACTCACTTTCTGATCCTGGTTTGCTTGAAATGCCGCGGCGCGGACCAGTTTGTCGCGGCGCGGCCTAAGGCTAGAACTGGGCACTTTGGCCACACTCAAACCAAAAATCATTTTACACAACTATCAATTCATTCAAGCTTTCGATATACGTCTAAACATCATATCTATGCTTCACATGACTTAACGCTAACCAAAACTCATATATAGACTTGCTTATGCACACAATATCAAGTATACATATACATATATATATATATATATATATATATATATATATATATATATATATATATATATATATATATATATATTCATACATTTACGCGTAAGCTAACGAATTATAAACGTACAAATGATTAAGTATGTACCTTTCGATACGTACGGGAAAAACGGGATGTTAAAACTCTCCCCCACTTGAATCGGAGCGCGCCCTCGCGATCCAAGCCGCATGACAAGCCGGAAGATAAACCAAAACAAACTCTTCGGATTCCCACGTAAACTCGGAACACTTTCGATGTCGCCATTGCACCTTGAAAGTTCTAATTTCCTTGTTCCGCAACATCTTAGCCTTCTCATCAAGGATTGCAACCGGTTCTTCCGCATACTCTAGCTTGTTATTCAACGTAATCTCATCTAAAGGCACCCAAGTCGAGTCATCCGCAAGACACTTACGAAGATGGGAAACATGAAATGTGTTATGAATTCCCGTAAGTTCTTCGGGTAACTCTAGTCGATAAGCAACCTCACCAACACGTGCCAAAACCTTGAAAGGACCAATAAACCGAGGAGCTAACTTTCCTTTTTTTCGAAACCGGATAACACCCTTCCATGGAGAAACCTTAAGCATCACCATGTCACCTTCTTGAAACTCTATCGTTCTCCTACCTTTATCGGCATAAGACTTTTGTCTATCTTGCGTCGCTTTAAGTCGAGCCCGAATCATATCAATTTTACTATTTGTCTCCAAAACCAAATCGGAACTTCCAATTTCTCGTTGACCCACTTCTCCCCAACAAATGGGAGTTCGACACCTACGCCCATAGAGCATCTCATAAGGTGGCATCCCAATACTAGAGTGGTAACTATTGTTGTATGAGAATTCCACCAAGGGTAAGTGCTCATCCCAACTTCCACCAAAATCAATAATACACGCCCTTAACATATCCTCTAACGTTTGGTTCGTACGCTCAGTTTGACCGTCCATTTGAGGATGATACGCCGTGCTCATTTTCAATTGAGTACCCATATCTTCAAGAAACTTGTTCCAAAACCGGGACGTAAAACGAGTATCTCGATCCGAAACAATAGATATAGGAACCCCATCTCTCGATATCACTTCCTTGATAAACAACTTGGATAAAGTCTCCGATGATATCGTTTCCCGAATGGGAAGAAACAAAGCACTTTTCGTCAATCGATCAACTATTACCCAAATCGTATCATATTGGGTTCTTGCCGTCTTTGGTAATTTGGTAATAAAGTCCATGGTAATGTGCTCCCATTTCCATTTCAGGACTTTCAAGGGTTGTAACTTACCGTACGACTTTTGGTGTTCGGCTTTAACTTGCAAACACGTGACGCATTGTTCCACATACTTAACCACATCACGTTTCATACCGGGCCACCAATAATCTTTCTTCAAGTCATAGTACATCTTTGTTGCATCCGGATGAATGGAATATTTTGACTTATGTGCTTCATCTAGTAGCACTTGTCGGTTACCACCCATCTTAGGTACCCACACTCTTCCTTGAAACGACAACAAACCCCACGAGCCCATAGTAATGAACTCCGTTTGCCCCACAATCCGCTCTTCATGCTTGTTGTGAACATACGCTTCTATTTGAATTTCGCCAAGCTTTACAAGGAAATCGTTAGTAATAATCATACGTAACGATCCTACTCGTATCGCTGGATGTTGACTCTTTCGACTCAACGCATCCGCGACCATGTTCGCCTTTCCCGGATGGTAAAGTATCTCACAATCATAATCCTTTACCACATCCATCCACCTACGTTGACGATAATTCAAATCTCGTTGAGTAAAGAGATGTTTCAAACTCTTATGGTCCAAATAAATCGTACACTTGACACCATACAAGTAGTGGAGCCAAATTTTCAACGCATGAACCACCGCCGCCAATTCAAGATCATGAGTCGGATATCTCGTTTCGTGTTCCTTTAATTGTTGAGAGGCGTAAGCAATGACTTTACCTCTTTGCATTAGAACACACCCGAGCCCATTTATCGATGCATCACAATAAACCGTCATATCTTTCACCCCTTCCGGCAAAACTAACACCGGAGCTTGATACAACTTCTCTTTTAACAGTTGAAAAGCGATTTCTTACTCGTTCTCCCAATTGAATCTTACGTTCTTCCTCGTCAATTTAGTCAAAGGAGAAGCAATCTTAGAAAAGTCTTGGATGAACCGACGATAATAACCGGCCAATCCGAGAAAGCTTCGGATTTCCGTAGGCGTAGTCGGTTGTCCCCAACTCTTCACCATTTCTATCTTCCCCGGGTCTACTTGAATTCCTTCTTGATTCACAATATGGCCAAGGAATTGAACTTCCCTTAGCCAAAATTCACATTTGGAGAATTTTGCATACAACTTCTCCTTCTGCAATGTCTTCAACACTTCACGCAAATGGTGCTCATGTTCCTTCATACTCTTTGAATAAACAAGTATGTCGTCGATGAACACAATTACCGACTTGTCCAACATAGGTTGGCACACCCGGTTCATAAGATCCATGAATGCCGCCGGTGCATTCGTAAGACCAAAAGGCATAACTACAAACTCATAATGCCCGTAACGCGTTCGGAAAGCTGTTTTCTCTATGTCTTCCTCACGGACTCGCACTTGATGATAGCCAGACCGTAAGTCAATCTTAGAAAAATACGTTGCACCTTGGAGTAGGTCAAACAAATCGTCAATCCTAGGTAACGGATAGCGATTCTTGATCGTTACTTTGTTCAACTCCCGATAATCGATGCACATCCGCATACTTCCATCTTTCTTTTTCGCAAACAAGACCGGAGCACCCCATGGCGAGGAGCTCGGTCGAATGAAACCCTTTTCAAGCAACTCTTGGGTTTAATTTAACAATTCTTGCATTTCCGTCAGCGCTAAACTATAAGGAGTTTTAGCAATGGGAGTAGCTCCCGGAACCAACTCAATGCGAAATTCTACTTGTCTTTTCGCCGGAACACCCGGTAACTCATCCGGAAAAACGTCTTCAAATTCATTAACCACCGGAATTTCACGAATAGGTGGTGGCTCATCATGAGTATCAACTATATGAGCAAGATAACATATACCACCATTCTTGAGAAAACGTCGTGCCCGTGCATAAGTGCATAATGGTACGAGTCTTCTTCGTTTGTCGCCATGAATAATCAACTCTCCCCCGCTTGGGGTCTTGACACGAATGAACTTATCATGGCATGCAATATCGGCTCTATAACGATCGAGCCAATCCATACCAACAACAATATCAAACTCACCCAAAGTCATCAGAATGAGATCGATTTTAAACGTTTCGGTACCAAACACGACATTACAATCTTTACACACATCAACCCCTAGCACCGTCTTACCATCCGCTATTTCAACTTCTACCGGATGACTTAACTTAGCTAGCGGTTTGTTAATCTTAGACACAAATCGGGGCGACACAAAAGATAAATTAGCACCGCTATCAAATAATATCCTTGCCGGATTAGAGTTAACCATGAAAGTACCTGAGACAACTTCATTGGAATGCTTGGCCTCATCATTGGTCATCAAATAATTTCGCCCCTTAGTCGTGCCCGCCGCCCTCTCTAACCTCCTAACATGATCACCCTGCAAGTCGGGACACTCTGGCTTCTTATGCCCTTCTTTACCGCAATTAAAACAAGTGAGCTTGGTTGTGGATGATTGTTTTGGGCACTCACGAGCCATGTGCCCCCTTTTCCCACAATTGTAGCAAGTATAGGTAAAATCACCAGAAGCACCCTTCTTAACACTACCAACACTCTCGAAGCCCTTCTTATGCTTCTTGTTAGAAAAGTTCGAATGACTAATAGCTTCAAACTTCTTTTTGCCGAAGGTGAAGCCACTCTTTCTCAAGATGAGCGACTCAAACCCTTTGGCCATATCAAACAACTCATCAAAACTCTTCACCACGTTCATCTTTTCTTGATAGTTGTCATTCAAGATTCGGTAAATGTCTTCCTTTAACATCTTATCATTCCCGACATACTCCGGGCAAAATTGAGTTTTTGACAAGTAAACGGATTTAAGAGTATTCAAATCCATCGACCCTTGCCTCAAGGAACGCAACTCGTCCTTAAGCCTAGTAAGATCGGCCGAAGTTCGGTACTCTTGGAAGAACTCCGTTTTGAACTCATCCCAAGTAAAATCCATGCATTGTTCCTCGCCATAAACTTGGATTTTTGCATCCCACCATAGCTTTGCATCACCTCTTAGCATGCTACAACCATACCTTGTCTTTTTATCAATCGGGCATTCACAAGTTTGAAAGGCCCCCTCCATATCGGAGATCCACCGGGCACTCTTTAACGGGTCTCTTTCGCCCTCAAAAATAGGTGGTCGAGCATCTTTGTAATTCTTAAAGAGAAAGTCGCGCCTTCGCATATTATCATCATGAAGGACAGCCTTGACTTGCTCTTTGACTACATTGACTAATTGCTCGTCAATCGAGTCTAGAAACATCTTCTTAATCTCCTCAAGATATTCCGCCTTTTGACGTTTAAAGATGGCCTCAACCTTGGCCGTGAATTCAACGTCCTCACTCGTACCCCCATTATCAACATCGGGTCCATTTCTCGTCTTCATTCTATAAAACGAAAAGGGTTAAACGATGAAGCAAAAAAACTTAACACGAATGTATATACATATACACCCCACTACCCCATCTTGCTCGACAATCATCGTACATCACTTGTTTGACACGATTTACACTCGTAACAATGGTAGCTAATCATTGTTACGCGAGCACGTTGCATTAACTTGCTAGTACAACATCCATCTCGCTTGATGATTGCTAAACACAACACAAATCAATTAGCACGAGGTTAGTTCACATAAACCAAAGCACTAACAATTCCCGATTAGACCCAAAGTCCTACAAGTCCACATAAAAGCGCATGCACAATAAAGTCTAAGTCTAGGCACCTATCTCAAGTCACCTAAATCCCTTAGACCATGCTCTGATACCACTTGAAACAACCCAACCCGTACTCCGTACGATATTTTTTTTTTAAAATAATACACATTTACGCGCCACTTAAATATGTAACCCATTCCACACGTATCGTCAAAACATACTACGAGTTTAATGTTTACAAAGAGGCACGAAGGCCATTAACGAAGGTGATACAAGTTCGACCAACTACAAATGATAGTTTATAATCCAAACGACCCCTTGAGCATGGTTTGGGACTAAACTACCCAAAACGTAGGCCAACTTCCAAAAGCTTCAACATAACATCTACAAGGGACACCTAGTGCCCAACAACCCCCTTGCCTTTATCCGCACCTGCATCTAAAAATATGAACAACGAGAGGGGTAAGCTAACGCTTAGTGAGTGCAATAATTATATGTTTACATATACAACCTACTTACTTGCAATCACTTACACATTCCCGCATACATGCTAGTAATATAATTAATCATACCATCGCAAGTATAATACTAAACTTCCAACAACATAAGCTAGCATAACAATAGCATATTATTTAAACAATATAATATGCTACAATCCGCACACAACCATGGTTAACCAATCGAATAAGGGAACGGTGTTTAAGGACCGTCAGAGTTCATAACAACCATTAGTGCACTTAACACCTCGTACACTAATCCCACGGGTGGCATCTTAACACTTCGATACTTCACCCCGAGTGGCATCTTAACACTTCAATGCTTCACCCATCTATTCTACGAAGTAGTGTCTTAACACCTCGACACTTCACCCCTTAGGTGGCATCTTAACACCTCGATGCTTCACCCCGAGTGGCATCTTAACACCTCGATGCTTCACCCATCACATGAGAAGTGGTGCCTTAACACCTCGACACTTCACAACTCATACTACACAAATAAATACATCATATATGCATGCACATAATTATCCCACTCACCTTAGCACTTCGGTGGTGATTATGCACTTCCGAGCTTCAAAGAAAAGTACCTAATACATTAAGTACACATTCAATTACACAACTAGTGGAATTAACCACATTACACCTACTTGAGCATTTAATGACCCAATTCTCATTAAATGACTCAAACACACCACAACCGCCCTTAAATGGCCAAGACTCGACTTTAGTCACTTAAAGCTAGTGAATTAAAGTCTACCAACTTCAACTAACACCAACTTAGGGTAATTTATACCCATTTCGCCCAAACTAGGTCAACTAGCCCATTTTGGATCCATTTAACACTTTAACTACCAAACTTGTCAAACATGACCCAATTAACATTTCTTTAAACTTTAACAAGTGTGTTAGTGACTAAAAATGCCATTTAACATTTATAAACCTAAATCATAAGACCAAACCCTAGGTTATGGCCATTTGGGTTTACTTTCACCAACCTAACCCAAAACCCACCCATTAAACCCTCAAATGGGTCATACAAGATCTTCATTAGCAAAACCCTAGCTTACAACCAATTAAAACTCAAAACTTAGAGTTAGAACTTACCGAGACTATCAACGCATAGCTAGAGACACAACGAACAACTTTAATTCTTGCTCCAAAGATCAACCCTCAATCCTTCACTCTCAAATCTCACTTTTAATCTAAATGGGTGTTGAGTTTTTGGGAGAGAAAATGAAAGAAAAAGGAAAAGAAATTAAATGAAATGGAATGAGTGGTTGGGATTTAGTGCTCCCATCAGATCTACATGTCCAATTACCATTTTGCCCCTTAAAATCATTAAATTTGAGCTAAAACCGGATTCTGTCCAGCAGGACTGCCGCGGCGCGGCCTAGTTCATCGCGGCGCGACATACAACGGGAAAATCACCCCTCTTTAACTCACTTTATGATCATGGTTTGCTTGAAATGCCGCGGCGCGGACCAGTTTGTCACGGCGCGGCCTAAGGCTAGAACTGGGCACTTTGGCCACACTCAAACCAAAAATTGTTTTACACAACTATCCATTCGTTCAAGCTTTCGATATACGTCTAAACATCATATCTATGCTTCACATGACTTAACGCTAACCAAAACTCATATATAGACTTTCTTATGCACACAATATCAAGTATACACACACACACACACACACACACACACACACACACACACACACACATATATATATATATATAGATTCATTTACGTGTAAGCTAACGAATTATAAACGTACAAATGATTAAGTATGTACCTTTCGATACGTACGGGAAAAACGGGATGTTACAATCATGTCGAACGAAGATAAATAATGTAGAATGATTCGTAGAACGATGATTATGCTCGAGGTACAGAATGTGATATTGGAGCATGTGATGTTGAAACTTGTGTTGTTGGTGGTACTGTTGATGCCGATGATGTTGTTGAAGCTGGTACATTTTGCACCAAATTCTTCAAATTAATTACTCGAGTGCGAAGTTTGTTGACTTCTTGTATTACTCCGGAATGATTGTCGGTCGGAACGAGCAGATGAATAAGGTTTCAAATTTTGAGATAGTATATAATCATGGCGAGATATTCGGGAAGTGATGGTGAAAATGGTGTTTCGGACTGGTTCGCCGGTAAGTGCTTCAGGTTCTTCGCCAATATGTGATTTCGGTTGGTGAAAGGGATCGCCTTCTTAGCATTTCCATTAATTAAGCCGACTACGAACCCATCAGATGAATTGGGGATAGCTGATTGGTTGATTCATTCTGGTGACGCTGCTTTCGGAACTTAGGTGAAACTCCATATCGGAATAGTTGTCGGAATCCGTGGAATTCGAACTGGTTGAGGGATTCATCTCGTACGATCAGATGAAAGATTTTTGATAAGAAATAGATTATAGGATGTAGATTAGTACCCTATAATTCGTAATTTACATATGCATATATAATACTAAAATCCCATAAGTTACGGAGGAATCTACGGAAGCTGTCAGGCAATGGTAACAATAACAGATATGCTAAGATATGAATTTATCTACACACTGTCTATGCAATAGAGGTAGTAAGACATGTCTAGACTAAGAATGATAAGCAGATAATTTCCTAAGGATGATAAGCAGATGATTTCCGACTAGAAATGATAAGCAAAACTTTTGCCATGCAGACACGGTCGAAGTCCAGACTCACTAATGCATCTAAACAACTATCAGTTAGACACACTAATGCAAGATCTGGTTCGCTAAGACCACCTCTCTGATACCACCTGTAGTGACCCGTCCTAATCTGTCTAGACGAAGTCACCAACATCTGGTTCCATTGCGATGATCGACTCCAAATAAAGTCTTTACAAAGAGCAAATGCACAGCGGAAGATTTCTTTCATACCTGAGAATAAATATGCTTTCAAGTGTCAACCAAAAGATTGGTGATTTCATAAGTTTATCATAACAATCATTTCAATATATTAATAGACCACAAGATTTCCGTTTATAAATATACGTACACTCGCAAGTGTATAAAAGTACTCTATAAGTTGTAGGCACCCGGTAACAAGCCTTAACGTTCACGTTTTACCCTCTGAAGTACACCAGATCAGGTGTGTTTAATATAACTTCAAAGTACTAAAGCATCCCATAGTCAGGATGGGGTTTGTCAGGCCCAATAGATCTATCTTTAGGATTCACGCCTACCGTACATAGACAAGTAGATTAATGTTACCAAGCTAAGGGTATATTTCTGGTTTAAACCCACGTAGAATTAGTTTTAGTACTTGTGCCTATTTCGTAAAACATTTATAAAACAACGCATGTATTCTCAGCCCAAAAATATATATTGCAAAAGCAATTAAAAAGAGAGCAAATGAAACTCACCTATTGTATTTTATAGTAAAAATACATATGACAACATTGAATAATGCAGGTTTGGCCTCGGATTCACGAACCTATATCATGTATATATATATATATATATATATATATATATATATATATATATATATATATATATATATATATATATATATATATATATATATTAACACATATAATTGAAGTCAAATAAATTTATGTCTTATTATTAATATAACTGTTATTTTTAGTAATTCATGTGTTTCATTATTAACTTAAATATATTTACTTAATATACTTTAAATAAATAATTTATAAAAATGTAGTTTTATTAAGTATATCTTTATATAACTAACTTTTATAATAATAATAACTACAAAAATAATGATTTCACTAATAATAATAGTGATACTAGTATTTATATTTTTAATATTTGTAATAATAATTAATAATAATAATAATAATAATAATAATAATAATAATAATAATAAAAATAATAATAATAAAAATGATAAATTTATACCATCATCCTCATCATCATGGAATTATCATCATCATCATGAATTCTCGTTATGATCATCATCATCTTTATCAAACCTTCATCATACACCATTCATTATCGTTATCATCATCTATCATCACTTTTGAACCAAATCATCACGACATCATCATCGATGTTTATCATATTATCATCATCATCTATATGACCACAAGTGGTCTATTATGTGGGAAATCTTCGGCCCACCAAAGAAACATCAGCACATGAATCGATCAAGTAGATGTTTTATATATATATATTTTAATCAAAACAGTGATTAGGAGAATTATATAACGGATCATTATCTTTATATCATCATTTATTAATTTTTTTTATAAACACCAACATAAACTTCATCATCATCCTTATCATCATCATAATCATTCAAAACACGTCGTCATCATCTCTTTCCATTTCACGTCACCATTATCACCTTCATATCTCCATACATCACCTTCCTTGTTAAAAATAACCCGGATGTTACAGTGGTTATTGTGTTCTCCTGATACCGGCGGTGCAATGAACAAGGATAAAAATTATCCCACCAAACGCCCAAATAATACCAACTCCATTTCACTGATCGGTATTCAAGTTTGGATCAGTCGTGCTTTTGTACCCGATAACTGTTTAAATGGTGAAATATAGGAAATAAAAGTAGCAACGAATTCAGCAATAAGTACGCGATCAAACGACCATTTGGTGAGTTCTTCATCGTCAAATAATGGTGCCAGAAGTGGGTGTAACCGAGGATGAAAAAAAAAATGAATTGAACACGAAGATGATGGTTATGGAGTTTAAAAATGGCGGTGTAAAAGGTTGAGAATGGTGGCGAGTTGGTATGGTGACCGGAGATTCTAGGGTGGCGATGGTTATGGAATGGGTGATCAATAACAGAAACGAAAAACAAAAACAAAAATATGTTCATGGTTATGGAGGTTTTCATGGTGGTGATTAGGGGTTCTGTGATGGTTGTAGGTGGTTTCAATTGGTGGTAGTCGGTGGTTCCCGATGGAGATTAAGAGAGAGATCGAGATAGATTGAGAGATAAACGTGATGGATGGTGATGGTGTTCATGGCGGTTGAAGGGAGGTGGTGGTGAAGAGGTGAGGTCGTCGGCGGTGTAGGGTGGAGTAGCATATGTCCGGGTACAAGGTTGTACTACATATTGAGTGTAGTGAATTTCTACTACTAATTCCATGGACACATGCAAGCACATGCTGGCAAGTAGTAGTTACAATAATTAGTAAACTAAAGTAGTAGTTACAATTATTAGTAAACTAGTCACAATATTCAACGATGACTTGTACATTTTGTGATGATATTTAGTTGGTTTTTAATAACCAAAGGAGAAGTAGCACTTGTTGGTCAATTATAAAGAAAAGTGGTGGGGTGATCATGCACTAAGAGGACATATATTATATTATATATATATATATATATATATATATATATATATATATATATATATATATATATATATATATATATATAATATATGATACAATTATAAGTTAGTAAACATGTGATCATAAATAATAAAAATAATGTTAGCAGCTTAACATTTGGAATATAGTTACCGACATCAAACTTATACAGATACTATCACGCTCCGCTGTTAATCAGTGGCGGATAAAAGTTCTCAGAAAATTTCCAAAATTTTAAATTAAATGTCTTTATTTATTTAGGTCATTATGGTATAAAATTTAGTCATTAATTTAATAAATAAAAAGTACATCAACTGTCCCTCTCATTTATGAGTAAAATATAAAAAGTGTTAAATTTAAATAATTAGATCATAAATATACTTTTAATAAGACTATAACTTATATAACTCATTTTCGGATTACCGTTTATTTTAAAATCATATAAGTTTGAATTAAACTTGCTTAATATCAATCGGGACATCAAACGAGTATTATAATCATTAAATATTTATTTTTAACATACTTTATTTATATATATAGATATATTTTAAATAATAATTATTATAATACCCTTTTTATTAATTTTTAATAACAACAACATATAATACTTCAAATTATATTTCGAATTATTATTTATATATACATACGCACATATCTATTTACAATTAATTGTTCGTGAATCGTCGAGAGTAGTCGAAGGTCAACTGAATATATGAACATCGTTCCAATATTTTCTAGACTCAACATTTCATACTTTTCTTATCGTATCGAAATCATATAAAGATTAAGTTTAAATTTGGTCGAAAATTTCTAGGTCATCACAACCCGTACTTCTTAAATTTTAACAATAACCCGGGAACCTCTAAGCCACCAGGTTTTTCTAAACCATTTGTGAAAATGACGGCTCGTATTAGGGGAGCGGAGCACCATATATCCCTAGGAAATTAGCGAAACGAACCAAGTTCGAAGAAGAAGAAACGAGTGAGTCGGATTAAAGAGTTGTAATCATGTTGTGTAATATATGTAATATAGTGTGCTTTTGCTTTTATGATAAATGTAAAAATTGCTTGTATTGTTTGTTAAGTATTTTTTATGAATCTAACCCTAGTCTATTTTTACAGTATAAAAACACAAAATGGATGTTAAGGATAAACAACCAAAATTTTTAGAAGACCTACCTGGGGACATGATTGATGAAATCTTGTCTAGTGTCGGTCAGAATTCGTCGGCACAATTGTTTACGGCAAAATTAGTTTGTAGAACATTTGAAGAACGTTCCAGGCATGCCTTAGTTAATAAAAGGCTTTCCTTTGATAGATGGGGTATATCACATTGGGGAGACCATAAGTTGCGCCGTGTTTTCTTTAAAGCATTAAATGCGAGAAACCCAGAAGCAATTTTACTCTACGGGTTGAGAACCTATTTTGACTCTACCTATCCCAACATAGGAATTCGTGCTTTAGAAAGATCGTCTAACATGCAACATAAAGAAGCATGTTATGCTTACGGGTTAGTGATGTTCGCTTCTCACCAAAGTGAGAAAAAGAACATCGGATTACAACTATTAAATAAAACATTCTCACAAGTGACGGACTCAGTAATTGGGGTGAGAAACAAGGTTTTTAGATTGCTACGAGGCTGTAGGGCATTACGAAACCCTCGTCCTTTTGACGAAATTACAACATGTTGTCTCGCCAACGGTCATAATGGTTACTTTCCACAAGATTAAGGATGGGAAGTAGTCTTAGTAAAACCAGAATGCATGACTTGTTTCTGGACTTATGAATTACGTGTTTTTATTGCCTTTGCTGAACGACTTGCGTATTAACTAGGATTGTTGTCACAACTGTTTTGTATCAAAATTATTGTGTGCTATATTTTATGCTATATGTAAAATAGCGGAATTGTAAATTTGTAAAATATTGTATAAAAGTTTGAACATGAAATTTATTGTAATCAGTTTTTCATATAGAATTGTAGTAGTTAAATTGTATGTTAGCTACTAAGTATGAACTTAACGGGTAGGTACTACCCAAATTAAAACTTATAAAACGCTAATATGAAGAATATTCTTTTATAAATAAGTTCATATTATGTTACGAAATACTATTGACTACTCTTAATATTCTATATGATTAACTTAATTCTTTTGGCTATTTT
Source organism: Rutidosis leptorrhynchoides (assembly GCF_046630445.1). Lineage (NCBI taxonomy): Eukaryota > Viridiplantae > Streptophyta > Magnoliopsida > Asterales > Asteraceae > Rutidosis > Rutidosis leptorrhynchoides. The sequence continues at coordinate 102,718,526 of NC_092338.1, read as the reverse complement.
TGAAGGAAATGGCACCGACTACTCGTCAGAACTTGAACATGAGCGAGGAAGACTTTCGTATTTTCCTTGCTACGAACATAGCCGCCGTGCAGGCCGCAATGCAAAATAACAACAATAACTCTGGTTCTAGCAGTGGAACTAATTCCACAAGAAATCGTGTAGGATGCTCCTACAAAGAATTCACTGCCTGCAAACCTTTGGAATTTGATGGAACCGAGGGTCCAATCGGATTGAAACGGTGGACCGAGAAGGTTGAATCGGTGTTTGCCATAAGTAAATGTACTGAAGAAGACAAAGTAAAGTACGCTACGCATACCTTCACAAGTGCTGCGTTAACATGGTGGAACACCTACCTCGAGCAGGTGGGACAAGATGTTGCTTACGCACTACCGTGGTCAGCATTCAAGCAATTGATGAACGAGCAGTATCGTCCCAGAAACGAGGTCAATAAGCTAAATGTAGAGCTTAGAGGGTTACAAACACAAGGATTTGATATTACCACGTACGAACAACGATTCACAGAGTTGTGCCTATTGTGTCCGGGAGCGTTCGAAGATGAAGAAGAGAAAATTGACTCATTTGTAAAAGGGTTACCAGAAAGGATTCAAGAAGATGTGAGTTCACACGAGCCCGCTTCCATACAAAAGGCAAGTCGAATGGCTCATAAACTCATAAATCATATTGAGGGAAGAATTAAAGAGCAGGCGGACGAAGAAGCTAACACGAAACAACTCAAGAGGAAGTGGGAGGAAAACGGTGACAAGAGTCACCTGTACAACAACAACAACAACAACAACAATTACAACCACAATCGCAACAACTATCCCAACAACCGCAAAAACAATCGCAACAATAACCGCAATCCTAACAATAACTACAACAAACGTCCCAATAACAACAACAACCACAACAGCAACCATCCCAACAATAATAACAAAAGGCAAAAACCATGTCAGAGGTGTGAAAGATACCATCCGACTGGGTTTTGCACGACAACGTGTACTAAGTGTAAGAGAGGTGGTCATAGCGCGACGAAGTGTGAAATCTACGGACCGGTGATTAAAAAAAAATAATGCAATGAGTAATGTCGGGACAAGTAATGCCGCTTTTATTTGTTATGGATGTGGAAAACCGGGCCACGTCAAGAGTAAATGCCCAAACCAAGGAAATACAAATGGGCAAAGCCGTGGAAGAGTCTTCAACATTAATTCGGCAGAAGCGCAGGAAGACCCGGAGCTTGTTACGGGTACGTATCTCATTGACAATAAATCTGTTTATGTTTTATTTGATTCGGGTGCGGATAGAAGCTATATGAGTAGAGATTTTTGTGCTAAATTAAGTTGTTGATAATGCTAAAAATGAACATATATTTCATAGCATTATCCCTCAAGAAAGACAAGCTTTTAGTTGCAATTGTTCTATTTACAAGTGATATTCATTTAAATAATAAAAGGTGAAGACAAAAAACAGATTCGACGAATTGAAGACGCAAATGACCAAAAAGCTAAAAAGTACAAAGTACAATCAAAGTGGTTCAAATTATTGATGAGAAACGTCTCAAAATTACAAGAGTACAAGACGCAAAATGCAAAGTACAAGATATTAAATTGTACGCAAGGACGTTCGAAAATCCAGAATCGGGACCAGAGTCAACTCTCAACGCTCGACGCAACAGACTAAAAATTACAAGTCAACTATGCACATGAATATAATATAATATATAATTAATTCTTAAAATTATTTATATATTATATTATATATATAAACCGTCGGCAAATAAACAAACAAAAGCATGTGAGCTGTAAAAAGTCACCATGCTATCGCATGGCCTGGAGGTGCAATTTCCATGCGATCGCATGGCCCCAAATTTTGAGTCAGGTCCTATAAGTTTCGCAGTTTTGGTCGAACTAAACACATCTTTTCTCTATCTCTCTATCTCAACGTAATATATATGTATATATATTATAATTTTAATTTTAATTTTAATTTTAATAATAATAAGGGTATGTTAGTGAATGTTGTAAGGGTGTAAGTCGAAATTCTGTCCGTGTAACGCTACGCTATTATTAATCATTGTAAGTTATGTTCAACCTCTTTAAATTAATGTCTCGTAGCTAAGTTATTATTATGCTTATTTAAATTGAAGTAATCATGATGTTGGGCTAAAATATTAAGACGGGGTAATTGGGCTTTGTACCATAATTGGGGTTTGGACAAAAGAACGACACTTGTGGAAACTAGACTATGGGCTATTAATGGGCTTTATATTTGTTTAATTAAATGATAGTTTGTTAATTTAATATAAAGATTTACAATTGGACGTACCTATAAATAACCATATACACTCGATCAGACACGATGGGCAGGATATTTATAAGTACTAATAATCGTTCATTTAACCGGACACGGGAATGGATTAATAGTCAATGGACTTATTAAAACAGGGGTGAATTATATACAAGGAAAATTGGTGTAATTATAGTTTAAGTCCCCAATTAGTTGGAATATTTGACTTTGGATATAAGGATAATTTGACGAGGACACTCGCACTTTATATTTATGACTGGTGGACTGTTATGGACAAAAACCAGACGGACATATTGAATAATCCAGGACAAAGGACAATTAACCCATGGTAATAAACTAAAATCAACACGTCAAACATCATGATTACGGAAGTTTAAATAAGCATAATTCCTTTATTTCATATTTAATTGCACTTTTAATTATTGCAATTTTATTTATTGTCATTTTATTTATCGCATTTTTATTTATCGCAATTTCATTATTGTCATTTACTTTACACTTTAAATTAAGTCTTTTATATATTTAATATTTTACATTAGGTTTTAACTGCGACTAAAGTTTTAAAATCGACAAACCGGTCATTAAACGGTAAAAAACCCCTTTTATAATAATAATACTACTTATATTTATATTTATATTTATACAAATATAGTTTTAAAAATATAGCGTTAAACTTGGCTAGCTCCCTGTGGAACGAACTGGACTTACTAAAAACTACACTACTGTACGATTAGGTACACTGCCTATAAGTGTTGTAGCAAGGTTTAGGTATATCCACTCTATAAATAAATAAATAACTTGTGTAAAATTGTATCGTATTTAATAGTATTTTGTAGTAAAAATATAACTATTTCGTATACACCTCTACGCACATCAAGTATTTTTGGCGCCGCTGCCGGGGACTGCTTAAACACCGAAAGCGCAACGCTATAAAAAAAAGATTTTTATTAAGTTTTAATTTCTTTTTGTAGAAATACGTTTTAAATATTAAAAAAAAATTTATAAAAATATAAAAAGAAAAACAAAAAATATATATTTTTAAGAGTTGTTCAAAATATAAAAGAATTAAAAAGTTTGTATTTTCTTTTAGTTACAAAAACTAATAGCTAGTTTTTTTTGTAAAAATATAAGTTTTTATTTATTTTATATAAATACTTTATATTTTTATAAAACAGAAAATTAAAAAAAAATTAAAAAAAGTATACGGGCCACTACACTGTAGCAGCCCAACTTCTGGCCTGGTTTCCTAATTCATGCGATGGTATGAATATTTAACTAGCACTCCATGCGATCGCATGGAGTGATTTGACAGGCCTGGTACATAAGTCTGATCGAATTAGGGTTGTAATTAATATTATTATTATTATTAATTAAGATTAGGGTTTATTTATTTAATATTTATTTTAGTTTATTAATTAATTTGTAATATTAAGTTTTATTTATTTTTATTAAATATATAAACTTATTACTTTTATAAAATAAATAATATAAACATAATATTTTTATAAAAATTGTATTTTATAACATTAGTTTTATTTTTAAATTTTGTATCTTTTAGTCGTTTAATCGTAATTTATATATTTTTATCGTTCGTAATTAGTTTTAAGATATAGTATTTGCCGTAGTTATTTTTATCTAGATTTTTAGGCTTTGCCGTAAAATTCCTTAAGTGCTTTTTCTTTAGACTAAGATTTAGGTGCTTTAGAATTTTGCGACGCCGTTTTAAAATTTTAGTACTTTTTAAGTTATTACCGTTTTGGATATAGTATTTTTTTTAAGCTTTAATACTATTAGACGTAACTTTTAATTTTTTGTTTTTAGACTTTTAAATTTCGACACCCTATGTTCTTTTTATTATTTTTTGACCTTTTATTTTTTGCCGTTTTTTGACGCGCTCTTTTTCTTTCTTATTTCAAGACGCTCTAGTTTTTAGGACATAGAATTTTCTATTTCTTTTCTAAAATTTCTTTATATTTCAACGAAAAATTATTTTAAGTGGTTAAATTGATAGACATCCAAAATTTTCTGGTTCGTAGTAATAGTTGGATTTGTTAGTGGCGAGTTGTGGGCTTCCGATTTAAAGGGTCTTGGCTACCTGCTGCATCTATTGGCTATTCGAAACGTGGAAAAAATCAGAAAAGTCTATTAATTTAATAACTTATATAATTTTTATTTTTATAACTAATATGATATTCAGTGAATGCACCGAGCAAAACGTTCACCACCTTTTATACGTTCACCACCTGTAACTCGATCAAGACATCTAGCCAATATTGTCGCCGTTGATTTTTCTTTAGAATCGTCATCAAGTCGACCAAGTACTCCAATTCAAATTTTCGATAATCCATTTTTTGAACCAGACCTCACAATTGAGAATCCGGAGGATATTCAGGGACAATTCAGAGATCCTGAACCACTAATCTTTCCTCCGGAACCACCAATTATTCAAACGGAGATTGTCGAGGAACAAACCATTAAATCAGAATCCTCTAGTGATTCAGATTCAACAAATTCAATCATGGAAAATCTGGAACCTCTAAGTATGGAAGACCTAATTAGAGCTAAACGCACTGGCCAAGGTCACGCAATTACTCAACCAGACATTAATGCGCCAGATTATGAAATCAAAGGACAAATCCTACACATGGTAACTAATCAATGCCAATTTAGTGGTGCGCCGAAGGAAGATCCAAACGAACATCTTCGTACCTTTAATAGGATCTGTACTTTATTTAAAATCCGAGAAGTGGAGGATGAACAAATATATCTCATGTTATTTCCCTGGACTTTAAAGAGAGAAGCCAAAGATTGGTTAGAATCGTTACCTGAAAGGGCGATTGATACATGGGACGTTTTAGTTGAAAAATTTCTTAAACAATTCTTTCCGGAATCTAAAGCCATAAGACTTCAAGGAGAAATTGTTACGTTCACGCAAAAGCCAAATGAAACTCTATATGAGGCGTGGACAAGATTTGGAAAATTGTTAAGAGGATGTCCGCAACATGGTTTAGACACTTATCAAATAGTACAAATATTCTACCAAGGATGCGACATCACTACAAGAAAAGACATCGATATAGCAGCTGGTGGTTCCATTAACCGCAACTGAAGCTTACAAAATTATTGATAACACTGCTTCCCACTCACATGAGTGGCATCAAGAAAAAGATATCATTAGATCATCTAAAGCGGCTAGAGCCGATTCTAGCCATGACTTCGATTTCATTCCCGCAAAGATAGATGCTGTCGAGAGACGAATGGAAAAGATGACTAAAGATATTCACTCAATATGAATTAGTTGTGAGCAGTGTGGAGGACCACATTTAACAAAAGATTGTCTCAGTATTGAACAAACAATGGAACAAAGAGAGAATGTTTCATATATAAACCAAAGGCCTGGAAATAATTATCAGAATAATTATCAACCGCCAAGATCAATCTACAATCAAAATCAGAATTATAACCGAAATGTTCCATACAACAACCAACAAGGTCCTAGCAATCAACAAGTATCCAACAATACTTACAATCAGCAAAGACCTATTTTTCAAAATAAACCACCACAAACCGATGATAAAAAGCCAAATTTAGAAGATATGATGTCGAAGCTAGTTGAATCTCAAACGCAGTTTTTCACATCTCAGAAACAAACCAATGAACAAAATGCTCAAGCATTTAGAAATCAACAAGCTTCTATTCAAAATCTGGAACAAGAAGTAAGCAACCTAGCAAGGTTGATAGGTGAAAGAAAACTGGGGAGTCTACCTAGTGATACAAATGCTAACCCCCGAAATGAAACAGCTAAAGCCATTACCACGAGAAGTGGTATTACACTTAAACCACCTGAAATACCTGTAATTTCTAATGACTCTATTCCTACTCCACAAGAACCACAACCTGAGCAAGATAAGGAAACATAATCGGTAGTTGAAAAGGTTAATGAAGATAACACAGTTAAGGCTAAACCTTATGTTAAACCATACCAACCACCACTTCCTTACCCGAGTAAAATGAGAAAAGAGAGACTTGAAGCCGAGCAATCCAAATTCTTGGATATGTTTAAACAAATAAATGTTAATCTTCCTTTCATTGATGTGATTTCAGGAATGCCTAGATATGCTAAATTTTTGAAAGATCTAATCACAAATAGAAAGAAAATGGAAGAACTCTCGGCTGTTACTATGAATACTAATTGTTCTGCAGTGCTGTTGAATAAGATACCAGAAAAATTATCTGATCCAGGATGTTTCACAATTCCATGTTTTCTGGGTAGTCTTAGTTCAATAGAAGCATTGGCAGATTTAGGTGCTAGTATAAATTTAATGCCGTATTCACTATACGCTAAACTAGACCTCGGAGAATTGAAACCAACACGAATAAGCATACAACTAGTCGATCGATCAGTAAAATATCCTAGAGGGATAATGGAGAACATGCTAGTTAAAGTTGGTACTTTAGTATTTCTGGACATGGAAGAAGATTCTCGAGTTCCTCTCATATTAGGAAGACCATTCTTAAACACGGCTAAAGCAATAATAGACGTGTTTGGTAAGAAACTGACCCTAAGTATAGAGGACGAGAGTGTTACCTTCTCTGTTGATAGAGCCATGCAACAACCACAATCTGCAGATGATACATGTTATTATATTCAAACTATAGATTCACATGCAGAATTGTTAGAAGAATTTTCAGAATTACAAGGAACAGGAGAATGTTCTTTAGGAGAATGAACTGAACCAATTGATGAAACTGAAATATTAGCTACACTCATGGCTAATGGATATGAACCTACAACAGAAGAAATTCAAATGATAAAAGAAGAAGACAAATATCGATATAAATCATCGATAGAAGAACCACCGACATTAGAGTTAAAGCCACTTCCAAACCATTTGGAATACGCTTATTTACATGGTGAATCTGAATTACCTGTAATAATATCGTCTTCTCTTACTAAAAATGAAAAATCTCGACTCATTACTGTGCTAAAAGCTCATAAACCAGCTATTGCATGGAAGATTCATGACATTAAAGGTATAAGTCCTTCATATTGCACACATAAAATCCTTATGGAAGAAGGTCATAAAACGTATGTGCAACGCCAACGAAGACTAAATCCTAATATGCAAGATGTTGTTAAGAAAGAAATTATTAAACTGCTCGATGCAGGTTTAATTTATCCAATCTCTGATAGTCCATGGGTAAGCCCAGTTCAATGCGTACCTAAGAAGGGTGGCATGACTGTCATCACAAATGAAAAAAATGAGCTTATTCCTACTAGGACTGTAACAGGATGGCGTGTTTGTATTGATTATAGAAAATTAAATGACGCCATCAGAAAAGATCACTTTCCATTACCTTTCATTGATCAAATGTTGGAAAGATTAGTCAGAAATAGTTACTATTGTTTTCTTGATGGTTTTTCCGGATATTTTCAAATTCCAATAGCACCCGAGGACCAAGAGAAAACCACATTCACGTGCCCTTATGGTACTTTTGCTTATAAACACATGCCATTTGGACTTTGCAACGCCCCTGCAACCTTTCAAAGGTGCATGATGGCAATTTTTCACGACATGATAGAAGAATGCATGGAAGTTTTCAAGGATGATTTTTCAGTCTTCGGTGATACTTTTGAAACATGTCTAGTTAATCTTGAACGAATGCTTATTAGATGCGAACAATCAAATCTAGTTCTTAATTGGGAGAAATGCCATTTCATGGTTAAAGAAGGCATCATTCTTGGACATAAAATTTCAAAGGAAGGAATTGAAGTGGATAGAGCTAAAGTAGATGTAATTGCTAAACTTTCACATCCCACTAATGTTAGAGGAGTTAGGAGTTTTCTAGGGCATGCCGGTTTTTACCGACGTTTCATAAAAGATTTTTCTAAAATTGCCACTCCTATGAATAAACTCCTAGAAAAGGATGCTCCATTCATCTTTTCAGATGAATGCATCAAATCTTTTAATATTCTTAAAGAAAAACTCACTAATGCGCCGATCATGATAACTCCAAATTGGAATCTACCGTTTGAACTCATGTGCGATGCAAGTGATTTTGCAATGGGAGCCGTTTTAGGACAAAGGATTGAAAAACGATTTCAACCTATATATTATGCTAGTAAGACGTTACAAGGAGCATAAACGAATTACAAAACTACTGAAAAAGAACTCCTTGCCATTGTCTTTGCTTTTGACAAATTTCGTTCATATCTCGTTCTAGCAAAAACGGTGGTCTATACTGACCATTCTGCTCTTAGATACCTATTTTCAAAACAAGATACTAAACCACGATTAATCCGTTGGATCTTACTCTTACAAGAGTTCGATATTGAAATCCGAGATAAAAAGGGAGCAGAAAATCTCACCGCTGATTATCTTTCTCGTCTTGAAAATCCTGAATTAGAAGTTATAAATGAATCGGCCATACAAGATAACTTTCCTGATGAATATCTATTGAAGATAGATTATAATGAAATTCCATAGTTTGCAGACTATGCAAACTATTTAGTATGTGGATTTCTTAAAAAAGGGTTATTGTACCAAAAACAAAAGAAATTCTTTAGTGATATAAAGCACTATTTCTGGGAAGATCCACATTTGTTTAAAAGTTGTCCCGATGGAATAATACGCCGATGTGTATTCGGAGATGAAGTCAGTCAAATCTTAAATCATTGTCACACAGGACCAACAGGAGGGCATTATGGGCCTCAACTGACAGCAAGAAAAGTTTACGATGCTGGATTCTATTGGCCTACAATTTTCAAAGACGCACACCTTCTTTGCAAATCCTGTGATGCATGTCAAAAGGCCAGAAAAATAAGTCAACGTGATGAAATGCCACAAAATGTCATTCAAGTATGTGAAGTATTTGACGTTTGGGGTATTGACTTTATGGGTCCATTTCCAAAATCTCATAATAATCTCTACATTCTCGTTGCCATTGATTATGTATCTAAATGGGCGGAAACACAAGCTCTCCCGACTAACGATGTACGAGTTGTAGTCAACTTTTTAAAACGTCTTTTTGCTAGGTTTGGAACACCGAAAGCTTTAATAAGTGATCGGGGTACTCATTTTTGTAATAATCAACTTGAGAAAGTTCTCAAAAGATATGGAGTAACTCATAAAATCTCAACCGCTTATCATCCACAAACAAGTGGACAAGTTAAAAATACCAACCGAGCTTTAAAACGTATTCTGGAGAAAACCGTAGGATCAAATCCGCAGGAATGGTCCATGAAATTGGAAGATGCACTCTGGGCTTTTAGAACAGCCTACAAAACTCCAATTGGAACCACACCTTTTAGACTCGTTTACGGAAAAGCATGTCACCTTCCAGTAGAAATTGAACATAAAGCATTTTGGGCTTTGAAGACATGTAACCTTGATTTACATGAAGCCGGACGTCTACAGTTAAGTCAACTAAACGAATTAGAAGAATTAAGATATGAAGCATATGAAAATTCATTAATATATAAAGAAAGAACGAAGAAATGACATGATAAAAGAATCAAAAGTTCAAAAGAATTTAAAGAAGGAGATAGAGTTCTTCTTTTCAATTCACGATTCAAGCTATTTTTTGGAAAATTGAAATCAAGATGGTCTGGACCATTCATAGTCAAAAGAGTTTTCCCGTACGGAACAGTAGAATTAATAAATTCAAATGGGATTGAATTTAAAGATAATGGTCACAGAGTTAAACATTACATAGATAAATTAATGGAAGTTGAAGATGAAGTTAATCACAATTTCGACACCACAGCTAACTAAGTGTGGGAAGATTCGAATATTTTTAGGGTAATATGTATTTGTGTTAGAGTTAGATATTCTGTTTTCGTGTAGTTCTCGAGAATGGAATCCGAATGGTCTTTCCCTAGCAGACCCTAAAGAACTAGTCTTCTCCCCCTATTCTGAATTTTTATTTTTTTAGGTTTTACGAGATGAAGAATTCCTTTAATCTGAACCATGGTCTAATGCTACACGCTATGATTACTAAACGTAATAATGACACCCTTTCAAGTGAATTGGTATCATTCATAAGAGGCAAAATGGACGAAGTAAGAAAAGAATTCAGAAAAGATTATCATAAGGTACATTTTGGTAAAGGAAAATAAAAAACCGCAACAAAAAGAAGAGCACGACACCTTGAAAGATGTTATAAATGAGGAAAATGGTCACACGAAGGTAAATGTTCAAATAATCAAACATATTCAAATACCGAATTTGTTACTCTATGCAGAGAAGGACCGTTCATATGTTTAGAAGAAAAGATATTGAAGAATCGAGGTTATGCTTATGTAGCTATGGAAAATCAAATCACACGACTCTCCTATGAGTCGGCTAAAGCAGGTCTCTGAGAATTCTATCTCACAGGTAAGTATGTACAGTTTTTATTTTTATTTTTATTGCTTTTAACCTTTTGATAATAAACGCTGAATCGTTCGCTATAAAGTATTAAATTGGTATTCAATAAAATTAGGTATGCGTAACCGAAATTATTGATATCATGCAAAATTTATCACATCACTGCGAAATTTACCGTTTATTCTTAAGGTATAAATATCTTTAATCAATCAACCCAAAAATTTCAGAAATTTGTCAGGAGTAAAACTAGGTAATATAGCCGAAATTACTTTATCGAAAAGAGTGGCGTATATTTTTGATAATATTTGATTGATTAAAGTGGGATAAAAGACCAAAAAGATTTTGAATTTTAATTTTTTCCATGTTTTTAAAATTAATATATAAATATTAAATTAATATTGTAAACTTTTTAAAATCAATATATTTAAGTTTGTAAATATTTGAAAAATTAATATTTTTAATATAAGTTTGTATGTATAAGAACAGAAATATAATATAAATTTGGTGTGATTTTTTAATTTTAATTATATGAATTTTTAATTTTATGCATTTTAAATTTAAGTTTGGTGTGAATTTAAAAACAAAAATTTACTTTATTTCATTAAGTTAAAAATTTGATATTTAAAAATTCGTCGTGAGTTGAAAACTAGGTCGTTGAACCGAAATTGCTTTACCCGAGGGCGGGACGAGAAATTTTATTATCATTATTTTAAATCTTATTGAATTAAAGTATGCCAAAAACATTAAAAAAAACCCAAAAATCTTTGCTTTTAAAACGACACTTAAAAAGTAACAAATTTTAAAACTTTGTCGAGAGACGGACTAGGACGATAATCCGAAACGCCCTCATTCGTAAAAGAAACAAAATTTTAAAATTAATTAATTATTTTGTTTTAATTAGTACAAGGTTTTTATTTAAAAAAAAAATCAGACCTCATGCGATCGCATGGGGTTCCCTTGTAAAATCCATGCGATCGCATGGAGTGAAAAATCAGGTCAGGAACAAAAGTCCAGTGACTGTTTCTGTTCTTCCACAAACACACGCACATATACACAAAATTCTCTCAAAAACACCTCAAAAATTCCCAAATTTTCACCAAATTTCACCAAATTTCGTCCTACAATCCGCTCTAATCATGCCTAAGTTTGGATTTTTTAGCAAGAAGGTAAAAATTACACCCCTAAACTCTTAAATTTCTTAATTTTTGTGATAATTACCAATATTTTACCTAATTTGATTTTGTTAATTTCTAGTGTAATTAGAGTTAAATTATTAGTATATTATGCATGTATAACCTAGATTGATGCTATTTAATATGATTTGAAGCCAAAAACTTTAAAATTTTTAGAAATCTAGGGTTTGTGTTCTTGAGCAATTTGGGCCTTTTTGATATAAACAGGTTATGGCCGATTTTTGTAATGAATTATTGCTAAATTAAGTAGTGTAACATGTTTAGGTAGCTAAATGATCCAAACTTTGATCCTAAACATGATTTTTGAGAATTAAAGTGGGCTTTTTAGGTCTAAAATTCATGAACTTGATTAAATTGATGTAAATGTCATTTGAAACTTGTTTAATTGCTAATAATGGTTGTTTTAACATGTTATTTGAGTTGAATGCTTATGAACTTTGTAAACATTTTCATATATGCTTATTTAAAAAAGTGTAGAATTGTGAAAATTGTGAAAATATGTATAAGTTTAAGTTTAATTGAACATGTTATTGTAATTGTTTCAAGTTCTTATTTTGCTACCACTAATGCATATTTGGATGCACAAATTTTGTGTTTAATGTGTTTTGTAGAAAAATACCGATACTGATGGTGCATCATCATCATCTAGACAACCTGCTCCAGAACCTGAACCAAAAATGCAATATGAACCGGAGCAACAACAGGAACAACAACAACAACCTGATCAACACGTACCATATTATGATCCGCAACAAGAATATGTTAATGCCTATGTAATATTTCCGATTCATCCGATAGTAGCATATCCGACGATTCATGAAGAACAGTTGCATCCCAATTTGAGATTTGATCAAAGTTTGAGAGATTACCCAACATATCAAAGTAACAAATTCAAACTGGTAACAAAAAATGTAGAAGTGCCGAGGGTAATCGATTGGGAGCCTTTGGAAAGGGTCCAACTAGTTAACTCAGTTAGACTGCATCTGATCCAAAGGTATGGCAGCTCTTCTTTTCCCGATTGGGAACGTTTATTCATCATTCGTAGGCCTGTATATAAGGAATGGTGTGTTGAGCTTATGAGTACTATTTCACTTAATGCGGATATAGATAGGTTAGATGATAGAAGTTTTCTTAGATTTATACTTGGCCGTAGGATGTATAGGATGTCCATGCTGGACATGGCCAGGGCTTTACAGATTTACACTCCTGGTGAATTACTACTACCCGATTGTACAAATTTGATTTATCATGGGGAGCAGATAGATAGGAATTTTGACGCGAACGCCATTTGGAGGCGTATGTCAAATTATAATGTCTTTTCGCTGGGAGGAAGACACTCCTATTTAGATATTAACAAAGCAGAGCTACGTATTATACATAGTTTTTTAGCTAATTCGATTACACAAAGAGGTAAAAATAAGGAGAAGATGATCTTACATGACTTATTTTACCTTAAGTGTATTCGAAACAATATATGCTTTGTTAATATCCCCTACTGTGTTGGTTTTTATCTGTCCAAAGTGGTAGCCGGAATACTGGACGGGGGAATAATAGGAGAAGGTATTTTTGTTACTCTTATTGGAGAGTATTTGGATGTAGATAGGGATCAAGGGGGTCTACTTTTGGTATGTAGGGAACATGATGATACTTTAGGATTGAAGGTATATCAGGGTGCTAAGGTATTAAAGAGCAGACGCAATCAGGCGATACCATATGATGGTAATCATCCTCAGGTAGAGAGAGGTTCAGATGAGGAAATGGGGGAAGCAGATGACATTAGAATGTCATTAGGGAGGCTATAACTGACTTCTACCAGTGTATAGATGAGGTAGAAATGACAAACCATGATAGACATAGTCGATACGAGCAGTGGTACGCCCAGGATGTGTACGAGCATTCTAGGCAACGACAGCATGATAGATGGCACTATCATCAGCATCAGATCATGAGCCAGCTATCACCTCAGGATCACTACGTACCGACCTGACCTGCTTACTATCCTCCACACCAGCCCGATATGCGATCACCATTTAATCTCTATGACCCTAACCAGGCCTATCAGTACACCTATAACCAACCATGGAACCCGTCCGACGACATGAACTGGAACCCCTATCCAGATTGATATAGTTCCCGTTGGTAATTTGTATTTATCTTTTTATTATTTTTATTTATTTATGTTTAAACATATTATATTGTGATACTTTTAATGTAATGTTTAATATTTTTATTATGTTGTACTAATATTTCATATTTGATTTGAAAGTGAGATGTTAAGTCCCATTTCAAATTACCATGCATGTTATTATTTGTATGTATGTATATTGTCAATTGTACACAACAGGGTAAAACAGCGCATTTTCAAAGACTGGCATTAAGTTCAGCAAAAGCTACTAATTTTGACGACAAAACGAAAAACAAATGCGATGTAACAACAAGGCGGAATGAACAAATGATGTGCACCATTTATCATAAAACAAACAAACGCCAATATGTTTGGAAACTTTGGTAAAATTTAATTATTTTTCTACGCTAATCACCCTCAATAATTTAAATTGTTACTGATTTCTTGCAAATGAGGGCATTGCAAGATCTTAAGTGTGGGAAGGGGTTAAATTCTTTCGGATTTTAAAATTTTTTGACTTAAACACTTGGTTACCATTAAAAATACTAGTAATGCAGTAGTTGTATTAGAATCTAGTGCTCTCTGATAATAAAGAACAGCCCTAGTCTTATATACTGACTACCCAATTCTAGTAAAATTTTTCAAAATTTTCAAATAAATGAATTCAAAATCATATTTATACATATTTATGAACGATAAAACTAGGTGTTAACACCAAAATTATTGTTACCTCGGAAAGGACATAAATTGAGAAACAACCCAAAATGTTAGAATTCATTTAAAATGGAATAGAGGACAATAAAAAGGCAAAGAAAGGAAAATAAAAGCCAAGTGTGGGAAAAATTTAACAAGTTATTTAAAACATATATCACATATTTTTGTACAAATAATTGAAGATACTTTTGTTTTGGACAAAATTAACCGTTTTACCCGGTAAATTGTAATATATTTGAAAGAAAGATGGATCTACACAATGAATCAATTCCATCATTAAAAGGAAGTAAAGTCTTCCGAAAAAGATACGCGCTTCTTGATTTAGGTCAGGAAGTTGTCGTCCAGACCAGTTGTAGAGTCTACGAAAAATCTTGAAACGTTTTCTCGAAAATCAGCTGGAAATCTACGGACCTCAGCATCAAACAGGGTCGCCAAGTGGTCAGACTTATCCTAACCATGAGAGGATCTGTCTCGTAAAATGGGGAGGGCGCCGTGCAAATTAGCTTGATAAGACTAATGAATCAGATCCCCAGAAAGGATAATCTCCTTAAAGATCAAAAATCAGCTTTTAAGACTGATATTACTCAATCCTTGAGATTGACTTTTAAAGATTGAGAATTACAAACTCATGGAATTCTATGATATCTAAACTCGAGCTTGAATGAGAAAATATTTTGATCAAAATTACAAACCGATTTGTTTTATGAAAACCCATTTTCAATGCGTTCATTACCATTGAACGTAAAATCCTGAGAATTCATCAAAATTCATTAGGTCACCTGAACCAAATCGGGTGTCAACCGTAAAAACAGTGATTGCATAGTATGGTCAAAGACAGAATCTTGTGCCAGACCGAAAAACTATAGGGTGATCTTTACTATTGATCCTACAAAGGATAGTAATTGCATCCGACACGTTATAGACCATAATCAAAAGCATTTCACGGGACATTGCCTTAACAGTTGCTTGTTCAACGCTTTCCTTTACAACCGGACGGTAGTTTATCGAAAGGTAATATACAGAGCACGTATAATGGACGTGTTGCTTTTCCAATACAAGGTTAGCAAGTAGGTGACACAAAACCGCAAGTTTTGAGCTAAAATTTTCAAATCTGAAACCCACAAAACCCACCAAAACAATTTGCAAACACCGGTGAAGGGTTATTCCGGAAAACTTATCTAGGGTAAAAGCTAGATTGAATTTTCAAAAGATCAAATGTTTTCATAAAGATCCAATTTCCTTAAGGATCTAAATTTTCATAGTCATGTGGGACTGTAAACCACATCGTTACTACCATTGTTCATACCGCCGTATAGAAATCACGGATGTACAAAGTGTGAAGAATAAAGAGTGATTCTAGTATTTTTATTTCAAGACTATATTGCTTGAGGACAAGCAACGCTCAAGTGTGGGAATATTTGATAATGCTAAAAACGAACATATATTTCATAGCATTATCCCTCAAGAAAGACAAGCTTTTAGTTGCAATTGTTCTATTTACAAGTGATATTCATTTAAATAATAAAAGGTGAAGACAAAAGACAGATTCGACGAATTGAAGACGCAAACAACCAAAAAGCTAAAAAGTACAAAGTACAATCAAAGTGGTTCAAATTATTGATGAGAAACGTCTCAAAATTACAAGAGTACAAGACGCAAAACGCAAAGTACAAGATTTTAAATTGTATGCAAGGACGTTCGAAAATCCGGAACCGGGACCAGAGTTAACTCTCAAAGCTCGACGCAACGGACTAAAAATTACAAGTCAATTATGCACATGAATATAATATAATATATAATTAATTCTTAAAATTATTTATATATTATATTATATATATATAAACCGTTGGCAAATAAACAAACAAAAGCATGTGAGCTGTAAAAAGTCACCATGCGATCGCATGGCCTGGAGGTGCAATTTCCATGCGATCGCATGGCCCCAAATTTTGGGTCAGGTCCTATAAATTTCGCAATTTTGGTCGAACTAAACACATCTTTTCTCTATCTCTCTATCTCAATGTAATATATATATATATATATATATATATATATATATATATATATATATATATATATATATATATATATATATATATATATATATATATATATATATATATATATATATATATATATATATATATGTATGTATATATATGTATATATATATGTATATATATATATATATATATATATATATATATATATATATATCTCAATGTAATATATATATATATATATATATGTATATATATATATATATATATATATATATATATATATGTATATATATATATATGTATATATATATATATTATAATTTTAATTTTAATTTTAATAATAATAAGGGTATGTTAGCGAATGTTGTAAGGGTGTAAGTCGAAATTCTGTCCGTGTAACGCTATGCTATTATTAATCATTGTAAGTTATGTTCAACCTTTTTAAATTAATGTCTCGTAGCTAAGTTATTATTATGCTTATTTAAATTGAAGTAATCATGATGTTGGGCTAAAATATTAAGACGGGGTAATTGGGCTTTGTACCATAATTGGGGTTTGGACAAAAGAACGACACTTGTGGAAACTAGACTATGGGCTATTAATGGGCTTTATATTTGTTTAATTAAATGATAGTTTGTTAATTTAATATAAAGATTTACAATTGGACGTACCTATAAATAACCACATACACTCGATCGGACACGATGGGCGAGATATTTATAAGCACTAATAATCGTTCATTTAACCGGACACGAGAATGGATTAATAGTCAATGGACTTATTAAAATAGGGGTGAATTATATACAAGGAAAATTGGTGTAATTATAGTTCAAGTCCCCAATTAGTTGGAATATTTGACTTCGGATATAAGGATAATTTGATGAGGACACTCGCACTTTATATTTATGAATGATGGACTGTTATGGACAAAAACCAGACGGACATATTGAATAATCCAGGACAAAGGACAATTAACCCATGGTAATATACTAAAATCAACACGTCAAACATCATGATTACGGAAGTTTAAATAAGCATAATTCCTTTATTTCATATTTAATTGCACTTTTAATTATCGCAATTTTATTTATTGTCATTTTATTTATCGCATTTTTATTTATCGCAATTTCATTATTGTCATTTACTTTACACTTTAAATTAAGTCTTTTATATATTTAATATTTTACATTAGGTTTTAACTGCGACTAAAGTTTTAAAATTGACAAACCGGTCATTAAACGGTAAAAACCCCCTTTTTTATAATAATAATAATACTACTTATATTTATATTTATATTTATACAAATATAGTTTTAAAAATATAGCGTTAAACTTGGCTAGCTCCCTGTGGAACGAACCAGACTTACTAAAAACTACACTACTGTACGATTAGGTACACTGCCTATAAGTGTTGTAGCAAGGTTTAGGTATATCCACTCTATAAATAAATAAATAACTTGTGTAAAATTGTATCGTATTTAATAGTATTTTGTAGTAAAAATATAACTATTTCGTATACACCTCTACGCACATCAGTTGTCCATTGACGCCTTTGGATAATAAATTTTTACTTGAATTAGCAAACGGTAAATTAATTTCAGCGGATAATATATGTCGGGATAGAGAAATTAAACTGGGTGATGAAACGTTTAAGATTGATTTAATACCAGTCGAGTTAGAGAGTTTTGATGTAATAATTGGCATGGACTGGTTGAAAAAGGTGAGAGCAGAGGTCGTTTGTTACAAAAATGCGATTCGCATTATGCGCGAAAAAGGAAAACCTTTAATGGTGTACGGAGAAAAGAACAACGCGAAGTTAAATCTTATTAGTAGTTTGAAGGCGCAAAAACTAATAAGAAAATGTTGCTATGTCATTCTAGCACACATCGAAGAAGTCAAACCTGAAGAAAAGAACATCAGTGATGTTCCCATCGCAAAATAATTTTTCGATGTATTTCTGAAAGAATTACCGGGAATACCTCCACACCGATCTGTTGAATTTCAAATAGATCTCGTACCAGGAGCTGCACCAATAGCTGGTGCTCCATACAGACTCGCACCCAGCGAAATGAAGGAACTCCAAAGCCAATTACAAGAACTTTTAGAGCGTGGTTTTATACGACCAAGCACATCACCGTGGGGAGCTCCTGTTTTGTTTGTCAAAAAGAAGGATGGTACATTCAGATTGTGTATCGACTACCGAGAGTTGAACAAACTTACCATCAAGAACCGTTATCCACTACCGAGAATCGACGATTTATTTGATCAACTACAAGACTCGTCAGTTTATTCGAAGATTGATTTACGTTTCGGGTATCATCAAATGCGGGTGAAGGAGGATGATATTCCAAAGACTGCTTTCAGAACGCGTTACGGTCATTACGAGTTTATGGTTATGCCGTTTGGATTGACTAACGCACCAGCTGTGTTCATGGACCTCATGAACCGAGTGTGTGGGCTATATCTTGACAAATTTGTCATTGTTTTCATCGATGACATACTCATTTACTCAAAGAATGATCAAGAGCACGAAGGACATTTGAGGAAAGTGCTAGAATTATTGAGGAAGGATCAACTGTACGCAAAATTTTCGAAGTGTGCATTTTGGTTGGAAGAAGTTCAATTCCTCAGTCACATAGTGAACAAAGAAGGTATTCAAGTAGATCCGGCAAAGATTGAAACCGTTGAAAAGTGGGAAACCCCAAAAACTCCGAAGCATATACGCCAATTTTTAGGACTGGCTGGTTACTACAGAAGGTTCATCCAAGATTTTTCCAAAATAGCAAAACCCTTGACTGCATTAACGCATAAAGGGAAGAAATTTGAATGGAAGGATGAGCAGGAGAAAGCGTTTCTATTGTTGAAGAAAAAGTTAACTACGGCACCTATATTGTCATTGCCTAAAGGGAACAATGATTTTGTGATATATTGTGATGCCTCAAAGCAAGGCCTCGGTTGTATATTAATGCAACGAATGAAGGTAATTGCTTATGCGTCTAGACAATTGAAGATTCACGTGCAGAATTATACGACACACGATTTGGAATTGGACGCTGTTGTTTTTACATTAAAGACTTGGAGGCACTACTTATATGGGGTCAAAAGTATTATATATACCGACCACAAAAGTCTCCAACACATATTTAATCAGAAACAACTGAACATGAGGCAGCGTAGGTGGATTGAGTTATTGAATGATTACGATTTCGAGATTCGTTACCACCCGGGGAAGGCGAATGTGGTAGCCGACGCTTTGAGTAGAAAGGACAGAGAACCTATACGGGTAAAAGCTATGAATATAATTATTCGTACTAACCTTACTACTCAAATAAAGGAGGCGCAACAGGGAGTTTTAAAAGAAGGAAATTTGAAGAATGAAATACCCAAAGGATCGGAAAAACACCTTAATATTCGGGAAGACGGAACCCGGTATAGGGATGAAAGAATTTGGGTACCAAAGTTTGGAGATGTAAAAGAAATGGTACTTAGGGAACACATAAAACTAGATACTGAATACATCCCGGAGCAGGAAAGATGTACAAAGATCTTAAGAAACACTTTTGGTGGCCGGGTATGAAAGCCGATATTGCTGGATACGTAGGAGAATGTTTGACGTGTTCTAAGGTCAAAGCTGAACATCAGAAACCATCAGGTCTACTTCAACAAACCGAAATTCCGGAATAGAAATGGGAAAACATTACCATGGATTTCATTACTAAATTGCCAAGGACTGCAAGTGGTTATGATACTATTTGGGTAATAGTCGATCATCTCACCAAGTCAGCACACTTTCTGCCAATGAGAGAAGATGATAAAATGGAAAAATTGGCACGTTTATACTTGAAGGAAGTTGTCTCCAGACATGGAATACCAGTCTCTATTATCTCTGATAGGGATGGCAGATTTGTTTCAAGATTTTGGCATACATTACAGCAAGCATTGGGAACTCGTCTAGACATGAGTAATTCCTATCATCCACAAACTGATGGGCAAAGTGAAAGGACGATACAGACTCTTGAAGACATGCTACGAGCATGTGTTATTGATTTCGAAAACAGTTGGGATCGACATCTACCGTTAGCAGAATTTTCCTACAACAACAGTTACCATTCGAGTATTGAGATGGCGCCGTTTGAAGCACTTTATGGTAGAAAGTGCAGGTCTTCGATTTTTTGGAGTGAAGTCGGAGATAGACAAATTATGGGTCCGGAGATAATCCAAGAAACTACCGAGAAAATCATTCAAATTCAACAACGATTGAAAACCGCCCAAAGTTGACAAAAGAGCTACGCATATAGTAAAAGAAAAGATATAGAATTTGAAATTGGTGACATGGTCATGCTTAAGGTTTCACCTTGGAAAGGCGTTGTTCGATTTGGTAAACGGGGAAAACTAAATCCAAGGTACATTGGACCATTTAAGATTATAGATCGTGTCGGACCAGTAACCTACGTAACTTGAATTACCTCAACAACTCGCCGGTGTACATGATACTTTTCACGTATCGAATATGAAAAAATGCTTAGCCAAAGAAGATCTCACTATTTCTTTACACAGCTTCTAGACGTACTTACTATGAGTATATACCAATAGGAACTAGCATGAGATTCCAATCTTGATTATTGTAGTGACCCGAACTTTTCCATGTTTATATATATTAAATGAAATTGTTATTTACATGATTAAGTGTTTCCAACATGTTAAGCAATCAAACTTGTTAAGACTTGATTAATTTAAATAGGTTTCATATAGACAATTGACCACCCAAGTTGACCGGTGATTCACGAACGTTAAAACTTGTAAAAACTATATGATGACATATATATGATTATATATATAGTTAACATGATATTATGATAAGTAAGTATCTCATTAGGTATTTTAACAATGAGTTATATACATAAAATTGAGTTTATTGAATTAAGAAACCCGAAACGATATATATAACGATTATCGTTATAACAATGTCTTACTAAATACATATGAATCATATTAAGATATTGATACACTATGTTTAATCATGATAAATGATAAGTAAACATGTTATTAAGTGTATTAACAATGAACTACATATGTACATATTTGTTATATATATACATATTTGTTATAGGTTCGTGAATCGACCAGTGACCAAGTCTTACTTTCCGACGAAGTAAAAATCTGTGAAAGTGAGTTATAGTCCCACTTTTAAAATCTAATATTTTTGGGATGAGAATACATGCAGCTTTATAAATATTTTACAAAATAGACACAAGTACATGAAACTACTTTCTATGGTTGAACGATCGAAGCCGAATATGCCCCTTTTACTTGGTAACCTAATAATTAGTAAACTAGTCTACTAATTGACGCGAATCCTAGAGATAGATCTATTGGGCCCAACAAACCCCATCCGTTGTAGCGGATGATTTAGTACTTCGAGTTTTTATATCATGTCCGATGGATGTCCCGGAATGATGGGGATATTCTTATATGCATCTTGTTAATGTCGGTTACCAGGTGTTCACCGTATGAATGATTTTTATCTCTATGTATGGAATGTATTGAAATATGAAATCTTGTGGTCTATTATTATGATTTGATAATATATAGGTTAAACCTATAACTCACCAACATTTTTATTGACGTTTTAAGCATGTTTATTCTCAGGTGATTATTAAGAGCTTCCGCTGTTGCATACTAAAATAAGGACAAGATTTGGAGTCCATGCTTGTATGATATTATGTAAAACTGCATTCAAGAAACTTATTTTTGATGTAATATATTCATATTGTAAACCATTATGTAATGGTCGTGTGTAAACGGTATATTTTAGATTATCATTATTTGATAATCTACGTAATGCTTTTTAAACCTTTATCGATAAAATAAAGGTTATGGTTGTTTTAAAAATGAATGCAGTCTTTGAAAAACGTCTCATATAGAGGTCAAAACCTCGCGATGAAATCAATTAATATGGAACGTTTATAATCAATATGAATGGGACATTTCAGTTATGTAATGCATGACTAATCAAATTTAACTTCTACCATGAACTACTCAACTAACTAGAACTCCTTTTAACCCCACTCACCACTCATCATTCACCACTCACCAATCAATCCATTTAACTTCCAATTCTCTTTCTAATTCTCTCTCAACACTTACACACACTTATGAACAAATTTTTCCAGTAAACTAATCATCATCTTCATCAAAAATTTCTTCAAAAATCAAGCTATAATCATCATAGAAAGAACACTTTAAAAATCCTTTCAATTTTACTAGTTTACTTCCAAGCTTTCTAATCCATTCCAAGTAATCATCTAAGATCAGGAAACATTTGTTATTTATAGTAGGTTATCTTTCTTATTCAAGGTAATATTCACATTCAAACTTTGATTCGATTTCTATAACTATAAACTATCTTAATTCGAGTAAAAATCTTACTTGAACTTGTTTTTGTGTCATGATACTACTTCAAGAACTTTCAAACCATCCAAGATCCTTTAAAGCTAGATCATTTATTGTCACTTCCAGTAGGTTTACCTACTAAACTTGAGGTAGTAATGAGGTTCATAACATCATTCGATTCATATATATATATATATATATATATATATATATATATATATATATATATATATATATATATATATATAACTATCTTATTCGAAGATTTAAACTTGTAATCACTAGAACATAGTTTAGTATATTCTAAGCTTATTCGCAAACAAAAGTTAATCCTTCTAAATTGACTTTTAAAATCAACTAAACACATGTTCTATATCTATATGATATGCTAACTTAATGATTTAAAACTTGGAAACACGAAGAACAGCGTAAAACCGGATATACGCCGTCGTACTAAAACCGGGGGCTGTTTTGGTTTGGATAATTAAAAAACTATGATAAGCTTTGATTTAAAAGTTATTCTTCTGGGAAAATGATTTTTCTTATGAACATGAAACTATATCCAAAAATCATGGTTAAACTCAAAGTGAAAGTATGTTTTTCCAAAATGGTCATCTAGACGTCGTTCTTTCGACTGAAATGACTACCTTTATAAAAATGACTTGTAACCTGTATTTCCGACTATAAACTTATACCTTTTATGTTTAGATTCATAAACTTAAGTTCAATATGAAACCATAGCAACTTGAATCACTCAAAACGGATTTAAAACGAAGAAGTTATGGGTAAAACAAGATTGGATAATTTTACTTGTTGTAGCTACGTGAAATTCGTAACAAATTTATACAAATCATAACTTAACTAACTTATATTGTATTATACATGTATTTTAATATATATTATGTAATCTTGGAATACCATAGACACGAATACAATGTTTTGACATATCATATCGACCCATATATATATATATTTCGAAACAACCATAGACACTCTATATGCAGTAATGTTGGAGTTAGCTATACAGGGTTGAGGTTGATTCCAAAATATTATATATACTTTGAGTTGTGATCTAGCCTGAGACTTGTATACACGAGATCGTGGATTGATTCGAGATAATATATATTGCTTTATTTCTGTACATCTAACTGTGGACAACTAGTTGTAGGTTACTAATGAGGACTGCTGACTTAACAAACTCAAATCATTAAAACGTAATAAAAAAATGTTGTAATTATATTTTGATCATACTTTGATACATATGTACATATTTGTTATAGGTTCGTGAATCGACCAGTGGCCAAGTCTTATTTCCGGCAAAGTAAAAAACCGTGAAAGTGAGTTATAGTCCCACTTTTAAATCTAATATTTTTGGGATGAGAATACATGCAGTTTTGTAAATGTTTTACAAAATAGACACAAGTACTTGAAATTACATTCTATGTTGGATTATGAATACCGAATATCACCCTTTTAGCTTGGTAGCCTAAGAATTAGGGAACATACACCCTAATTGACGCGAATCATAAAGGTAGATCTACGGGCACTAACTCCCCCCCATACTGGAAAATGGTATGCTTTAGTACTTCGAGTTATTAATACAGATGGATTTCGGTTTTAGGGATATTCTATATGCATTTTGTTAATGTCGGTTACCAAGTGTTCAACATATGAATGATTTTTATACAGATTGTATGTTATTGAAAGATGAAATCTTGTGGTCTATTATTACGATTTGATATATATAGGTTAAACCTATAACTCACCAACATTTTTGTTGACGTTTAAAACATGTTTATTCTCAGGTGATTATTAAGAGCTTTCGCCGTTGCATGCTAATTTATGGACAAGAGTTGGAGTCAGCATGCTTGTATAATAATGTTTAAAAACTGCATTGGAAGATTTAAATTGATGTCTAATATTATTGTAAACCATTATGTAATAATCGTGTGAAAACGCTATGTTTTAGATTATCATTATTTGATAATCGTCGTAATATTTTTAAACCTTTATTGATAAAATAAAGGTTATGGTTTGTTTAAAAATCGAATGCAGTATTTGAAAAACGTCTCATATAGAGGTCAAAACCTCACAATGAAATCAATTAATATGGAACGTTTATAATCAATATGAACGGGACATTTCAATATAGATCATCTTTTATGGGAAAAAGTATAGGCACCACCAGTGATTTCTTATATAAGCGACAAGGACCATTCATGATATTTTGTCTCCTTTTTTAACATTTTACACATTTTTTACAAATTTGCCAAAATACACCATTCATTCAACCCAAGATTAGTCCGAACTTCAAAATTTGTTTGAACTCAGTTGACGAGATCGTGGCCGAGAAAAATTTTCATGACCTCGTACACCGAGCTCGAACAAAACTATTGCTTTGTTCGACACCTTTTCGTTCGAAGTTGTAAAATGTTTAATTATAAGGTTCGAACTCAAGATTTTAACAAACAATGATTCTGATGTAGTCCAGCGGTTGGTGGTCTGCCTCTTTTAGGGGAGGTCAGGAGTTCGACCCCCTTTGGCTACATATTAAAAACACAATTTCATCCCTGCCATGAAGTATCCACCCATGGTACTTTTTCCATATCATTTTTTTGGGGGGGGGGGGTAAAGGGAAGGGGGTTTTACTTGGTCGTGCCCTTGGATCGGTTTCAAAGTTTCCTCCCGGGCAGCAATGGGGGAGGGGTTATTATCGCTGCATTAGCATAGTCGAAACGGGAGATGATCGCAAGGGGTGGTTTAGTCCCTCTCAGGTGATCCCAATCGTTGTCCAAAAAAAAAAAAAACAAATAACACACGATAAATTTCTAATACATAACAATATCGAACAAACAATAAAATACGTAATTACATAATACATAACAAATAACACTCAACAAAGTAATTCACAACATTGTAGCTTGATGGATCACTCAAATTTATAGTCGAGTAAGTATGTGTCAGGATCGAAGTAGACGCTTATTGTTTACCGTTCACACTTGATTTTGACTTTTTATTCCTTGCTTGGTTTGCTAGAGTTGATCATAGCTAGCAATTCAAACTGATCTATGGTACATACATATACAGATACAAACATATACACGGGTACCTACCTATAACCTAGAAAACATACACATAGATACAGAGGAATATACACGTATACATATAAACATAGTTTAACACCCCGTCAAAAATCCCTTTAATGGAATGTTAACTCTGGTCCCAGTGCTTGGCTTGACTTCTACGTAACAGCAATATTCTACAGCAGAAGCAATTAATACCTGAGAATAAAACACGCAAAACGGATCAACAACAATGTTGAGTGAATCTACAGGTTTTAGGTAAACAATACAGTATGTTTAAGAAATACATTTCGAAAACGGTTATTAGTGGAAGACCACCAAGGTTCAATGTTAAAAGTTAGACAACTCCGTGTCCCATTTCAAAAGTTTGTTGACACTATCATGTCAAGTTTCAATCATTTGTAGACAATACCATGTCAAGTTTCAAATATTCATAGACAATACCATGTCAAGTTTTATCTCATTTGTTCGTAAATCACAGTTTTAAATAATGTTGTATAGTATCTGAAAAACAGTTATCAGAAATATAGTTTAGTTTCCTTGACCACGAGATTTTACAAGTACAACTCCAAGTTGCGAAACGTTTGCATAATCTATGAGCACCTGAATACTAGCAATGACCCAAGTATAGAATCCACTATACCTGCCTTTACCTCATAAAAATGTTATACACTTGTACGAATGTATTATGTTCAAAGTAAATGCACCACAGTTTTTATAGCGGGTGAGGTTGTCAACCTAACGGATCCGTCCATCTAAATTGTGCCTACACCGATGGTATTTAAAGTATTCAAGCTAGAGGCTTTGTGTACAAACTCAATATGCAGATATAGTACTCGTGTCAATACAAAAAGCATTTGATAATATAAGTATAACAGCATGTATTCTCATCCCTGAAAACATGTAAAAAGCGGGACTGTAGACTCACCTTTGAATAAAGCTCGGATTGAAAAGTGGACAATTTACTTGTACGGTTTATAGCCGAGTAATGCAACCTAAGTATATGTATTTAGGTTGGTCAATAAATATGTCTTAAACAAGCGTGGTTTCATAGTATAAGTTGTCTTATTGCTCGAATCGACGCGTTTCAAAGTAGAAGTCAACATACAGTCAACTAATTCATGCAAGTCAAACAAAGTCAACTGAAGTCAAACTGAAAGTCAAACTTGGTCAAAGTAGTCAAATAAAGTCAACATCAGTAGGTTCATGTCAAATTTTGGTCAACATATCAAACCTAAGTCAAACAACACGTTTTAGATCATAATTGTTCAATTTCACAATTTCAGTTTATCGTTGTGCACAAAGTTCATGTACATGTAGCAAACTTAGTATATTATCTCATAGTACAAAATTCAAGTAAACATGGAAAACTCCAGATCATAAGTATACTCAAAATCGATTCCAAAAAGTCCATCCAGGGTCTCATACGATAATTAAAAGTCCAGAATCAGAAGGGGTACATTTGGGGTTCACCAAGTCAGTTTCTGACCGCGCACTGATTTGGTTTTAGCTATAACCGGAGTTAGGAACATGCAATCGATACAAGACCAGTGGCCATAGTTCACAAACAAGTTAAACTAACACATATCAAAAATCAAGCAATTTTGGTTTAGCCAATTTGTACGGTTTATTCATGAAAATTGAACATTCAGTTTTTCAGCTCAAATCAGAATTTACATAAAGTATGGCCCTATTGTGCCCAATGCATAAGGTTTCAGAGATTGACATAAACTAACAATAAGTCACATATCATGTTAAAATTCATATTCCAGAAGTTTACATGCTCATTCAATAAACACAATCCACAGAGTATAAAACAGGGAGCAATTTACAGATTCGATTCTAGTTTCGCTAGTCACATTCGCACATGATTAGCCGAAGATCTAGATACAATTAGCCTATGATATCTACATGAAATATGAATTACTTTTTGTGTAGATTTCAAATATACAAATCTTTAATCACAGAAGCTAACACATTTTATCATACAAGGTCGTTTTCATGCAAGTGCTGTATAAAACTACTTTTACACTAATTCAAGCATATCTTGGGTTTTACATAAGCAAACGACATGATATCCTAGTGTAAACTGAGTGATTTTATATTACCTATCCAATGGTAAAAATTTCACAATCCAATTCGCGGTCTATAAAACCCAGATTTCTGATCAATCACAAAAACACAACGTTAATTTCAATTGGCCATAACTTGATCATCCGGAAATGAAATCAAGCGAATCCAAAGCCTAAAATCAATAGTTTTTCGCAAGGAATCTAATTATAATATAATATCATACAATTGAAAAATTAAAATTACTGTACACATCACATACAAATTCGGTTTTCGCATAAAACAATCAAGACGAGCAATTTATCGCATCTAGTAATCATCAAACATCAAGACTTGAGCAATAGACAACCTAATCCATGAAACCTTAATAACAATCTGATTTTAGAGATTAGAGTTTATGTGTTTATACCTTTGATCACAAAATCGTTTATACAAACGCGTAGAGAATGATGCAAGCAACAATATTGATCAAAGAAGCAAAAACAAGAGATCAAAACTTGATGGAGAATTGTAGGGATGAAGGTATAGGATTATTTGGTGTGTATGAGGCTGCAATCATGGAGCAAGAATGATAGGAAAAAGAATGAGACATGTTCTCTTGTTACTTAGAAATTAAGAGAATATAGTTAGTGTCCTAAACAACCAAAAGTCAACAAACATGGGCCTAAACTAATAATCAACATGCATTGGCTACTCATGGGACCAAGGATGATTAGGTATGAGGTCATGGCCATGTGGCCTCGGGCTCGGGTCTCGGGCTCGTTTTGTGTAAAAGCTCGTTCGCGCGTGGTTCGTTTCGAGTGCCATTAACCGTACCGAATCTCCGGAACGTTAACTAGTCGTTGAAACAAAATCACCGTGTTTAATTCATTAAGTAAATAATAAATTAAATTTCTTTCATAAGTTCAATAATTATTAAGAATAATTATTCTATCGTTTTTCTGAGTTCCGTTAACTGAAAAGTTTTCTAGGCGATTAACTTTAATCGTATCGTTTCTAGTTTAATTCGTCAACCGAATTAAGTTCACTAATTAATATAACATATTAATTCAAGTAATCCACTAAGGATTAAGTACGCATTTAATTACTTTAAATACGAAAAAGTTTCACGTAGCTACTGTTAACTATTCTGGAAAAAAATTGGCTTATGAAAATTGTATGATTTAACTAACGATCGTCAAGTATTTAACGGAAGTTTTAACGGAAAAACTCGGGTTGTTACATTACCCACCTGTTATTGAAAATTTCGTCCCGAAATTTGGATGATGGCAGTTATTGATGAAAATAAAATATTTTCGTATCATTAGAAATCCACGTTTCAACGTGAGCTTGAATTCTATAACTAAGTTTGCAAATAAAGTTTATACTTGGCTTGAATAGTTTGTCTTTCCAGACGTAAGCCTTCATACATTCTTTTAATAATAGAATTTGGTCATATACGAGTGTTTCGTCAAATAATATGATAAGATTAAATAATCTTTCGAGATCTCTATACGGATGGACTTTTAAGGTCCGTTCGGTTTCGTAATGAATACGAGTTAAGTGTATAGAATTTCTTATCATCAAGAATATGAATGAAATTATTCGGTTACGTGTAAAAATATGACTGAATATGTCACGAATGGATGTATTGAAGTAATAGTTGTCCGCCTTGACTTTTCGATGTAATCACTATTGATTCTCCTAAATTTAAGGGATTTGAATATAATCGTTTGAAATCTGTGAGATTTGGATTCCGGTAATTAAGGAATTTGAGATTTTCTTTGATTAAATGCGGTGAATTGCCTCGATTGTTGTGCTTGGAATTTTGCTATAAATTAACTTCTTCTGTTTCATTATCTTCAGCACTTCTATACTTTCTTCCTCAATTCATACTTCCAAAAGATTTAGGAAATGCTTAATCCAGTTCTGATCCTTGTTATTATATTGACCATATATACAGTCATTCTTCTTTTTCTTTTACCACCAGAGGAATTTGTTTTCTTCTACTATTCCCTTGGGGTTATAATGTTTTTAATTCTCCCGTGTCTTTACGTTGCAATACGTATTGATATACACGGTTTGTAATTTCTGTGTTGTTATCGGGCTTTATATTTTCCCTTATATGTCAGAGCTCTATGCTCTTGTTTTCTCTTCTCAACTTTAAGTAAAGCGAGTAATGGTCCAGAATTCGTAGGTATGAAATTTCGAATGAACATAATTAATGTTCTAAGAAAGCAATTGTAATAGCACGATCTTGATTTGTTAAATTACTAGAATATCCAGAAAAGACCGAATCATCAAGAAATATATTTCCTTGATATGTTTAGAGGTTAAATAGAAGGAAAGAGTTATGTAACATGGGTCATGATGATTGTAAGGTCTGTGAATCATCATCTTCCATTAGAAATTTAGCATGACTTCAGAGTAAGATATTCTCTAAAGATTTCATCGGATTCAGAATTACCTGAATTCTTTGAATATAGGGTTTGGTCCTTGTATTTGTCCTTGGTCTCCTTCATGGTTAGCTCAATCCGTTTTTCAGTTCCAAATCTGAGCTTTTTCAATACGTTATTCTTTATCATCAAACTTTTGGCCATTAAGACCATCTATAGCTTTTGCTGCTTCGTCAGCATTCTCAAGGTTAACGAATCTGAATCATTGGTTATCAATCTGAGATGGTTTTCAAGAGATTTTATTTTTAGATGATTAAACGCTGATTGTAATCGTTAACAGATCTAATGGTTGACGAATAGGAGTTGTTGATTTCAAAAGTAATGAATGATAATTTCGGTGGTTTGATGTGATAATTCATCATAGAATACAAATGAATATAATTCATGAATGTAGTGATCTTTAGGAAGATAACACTTGCTAAAGCTTTACTTAGATTCGTCAAAATTAGAATATGTAGTAGTTGTTCTTTAGTGAACGGATACACATATCTTGTGAATGTAATTAGTGTAGTTACTGATTATTGAATCAGAATTTGAAGAATGTATAATGTAACATATTAATGTGAGATATAAATATTTCTCGGGTTTTACCTACCCGTTAAATATTTTTACAATTTAGAGTTTGTACAGAAGAGTTTTTAATTACAATCTTTATGAAGATATATATATTCATATATATTCTGCAGATGTAATCATGGATTTAATGAGTTAATATAATATTAAACTCATTTGATTTACGGTTGAAGATAATCTCCAAAATCTTAGAGATTTCATAATTGTCGCGAAATATTTCGCTAATGAAGTTATAAATCAATACTTCATCGTTCATTGTTTATTGATATACCTCAGTATATGATGTTGATGCTCGTGGAATCCTTGTGAACTTTGCAAGGCACGAATAATGTTCTCTAAAAAGTTTCAAGTACATCTAAAATGGGAGTGTAAAATCAAACATGTATTTGAATAACACACTTGATTTATTATGAAATGGAGTTTATTGTGTTGAAGCAGTGATTAACAATTGTTAAGTCATTAAAGAATGGTGTACATCATAGCATATTAGTGATATGAATTAACCAAGTAGTTACATACTAGTTAAGATTCACACGTAATAGCTTAGTACGAAAAGATTTATTATTGTTCCAATCCATATATATAAAGTATACATATATAATTCTTCAGGAAGAATAAGTCAATACATCTTAACTCATTATTACTAATATTCTTTGGTATATATGGGGCGTATGATGTTGATATCCGAGGTACCGAGTGTGATGTTGAGGCGTGAGATGCTGATGTTATTGTTGGTGGTGATGATGGTACTGGTGGTGTTGGTTATGCTGCTGGTGCTGCTGATGCTCTTAGATTTTGTACCATATTTTCTAAAGCCACTACTCGAGCGCGAAGCTCGTTGACTTTTTCTATTATTCCGGGATGATTGGCGGTTCGGACGAGTGGATGAATAAGATCTAGAATTCTAGATATTATATATTCGTGACGGGATATTCTGGAAATGAGGGTGAAAATGGTGTTCCGGATTGGTTCGCCGGTAAGTGCTTCAGGTTCTTCGCTAATAGGGCAATTTGGTGGGTGGAAAGGATCACCTTCTTCACTTCTCCATTGATTAAGTAGACTACGAACCCATCCCCAATTCATCCAGAAAAGATGATGACTAATAGGTTGGTTCATTCCGGTTACGCTGCCATTGGAGCTCGAGGAGTTCGAAGAATCAAGTGAGAAATCCATATTATATGTTTGGAATAAGGTTTGATATGAAATGGGTGTTGGATATTGAATGATATATTTGTTTCCTTGAATATGTATATATAGCAAAAAGATTTCT
Source organism: Rutidosis leptorrhynchoides (assembly GCF_046630445.1). NCBI lineage: Eukaryota > Viridiplantae > Streptophyta > Magnoliopsida > Asterales > Asteraceae > Rutidosis > Rutidosis leptorrhynchoides. The sequence continues at coordinate 102,685,995 of NC_092338.1, read as the reverse complement.
GTAATTTACGGAGGAATTTAGGAAAAGTGTTAGACAAAGTCTATTGGGATAGATATGATAAGATATGATAAGATATGATTTGTCTATACTCCAATAATGGCAGTATGACATGTCGAAATCATAAAATGATGAGTATGTCCAGGCAGTGTCTTCGTAGTGCCAAGTAGAAATCAGGGGTGACTGACAGTGTCGGGTAGTGACGAATTGTGACGTGATTACACGCTCCTTATAAGTTATAATAACAATTAAATCGTACGGTGTAAATTTCTATTCATATTTGAAATCAAACGGTTTATGTTCTAAACGTATTTATCCATGTAACCTACTTGACTCGCTCCCAATTCCTTGTTTTGTGATGTCAGAACTTCTATATGAGTTACCGTAATGTAATCCCGGTCATTACATTACGCTATCTCACATTTCCATTCAACATCACTCCATAATTTCAAGATGGCGTAATCAACTTAATTTAGTTAAATCTCGCGTCGCGTGTACGTATGTGTTTTGTAGTATGGTGTTCAGTTCAAGTCCATATCATATGAGTGTAAGGTGTATATGTACGTGATGTAATGTGTAGCCCTACATGTAGTATAGTGACACATACAGTGTAACTACGGTGCATAAAAGTCGTCCAAGACACACGGCTATAGACTAGACTTCACTAATGCGTCCTACGGTTAGACACACTAATGTATCCTAGTTCCATATAGCCAAAGCTCTGATACCATCTTTAACACCCCGTCAAAAATCCCTTTAACGGAATGTTAACTCTGGTCCCAGTGCTTGGCTTGACTTCTACGTAACAGCAATATTCTACAGCGGAAGCAATTAATACCTGAGAATAAAACACGCAAAATGAATCAACAACAATGTTGAGTGAATCTACAGGTTTTAGGTAAACAATACAGTATGTTTAAGAAATAAATTTCGAAAACGGTTATTAGTAGAAGACCACCAAGGTTCAATGTTAAAAGTTAGACAACTCCGTGTCCCATTTCAAAAGTTTGTTGACACTACCATGTCAAGTTTCAATCATTTGTAGACAATACCATGTCAAGTTTCAAATATTCATAGACAATACCATGTCAAGTTTTATCTCATTTGTTCGTAAACTACAGTTTTAAATAATGTTGTATAGTATCTGAAAAACAGTTATCAGAAATATAGTTTAGTTTCCTTGACCACGAGATTTTACAAGTACAACTCCAAGTTACGAAACGTTTGCATAATCTATGAGCACCTGAATACTAGCAATGGCCCAAGTATAGAATCCACTATACCTGCCTTTACCTCATAAAAATGTTATACACTTGTACGAATGTATTATGTTCAAAGTAAATGCACCACAGTTTTTATAGCGGGTGAGGTTGTCAACCTAACGGATCCGTCCATCTAAATTGTGCCTACACCGATGGTATTTAAAGTATTCAAGCTAGAGGCTTTGTGTACAAACTCAATATGCAGATATATTACTCGTGTCAATACAAAAATCATTTGATAATATAAGTATAACAGCGTGTATTATCATCCCTGAAAACATGTAAAAAGCGGGACTGTAGACTCACCTTTGAATAAAGCTCGGATTGAAAAGTGGACAATTTACTTGTACGGTTTATAACCGAGTAATGCAACCTAAGTATATGTATTTAGGTTGGTCAATAAATATGTCTTAAATAAGTGTGGTTTCATAGTATAAGTTGTCTTATTGCTCGAATCGACGCGTTTCAAAGTAGAAGTCAACATACAGTCAACTAATTCATGCAAGTCAAACAAAGTCAACCGAAGTCAAACTGAAAGTCAAACTTGGTCAAAGTAGTCAACTAAAGTCAACATCAGTAGGTTCATGTCAAATGTTGGTCAACATATCAAACCTAAGTCAAACAACACGTTTTAGATCATAATTGGTCAATTTCACAATTTCAGTTTATCGTTGTGCACAAAGTTCATGTACATGTAGCAAACTTAGCATATTATATCATAGTACAAAATTCAAGTAAACATGGCAAACTCCAGATCATAAGTATACTCAAAATAGATTCCAAAAAGTCTAGCCAGGGTCTCATACGATAATTAAAAGTCAGGAATCAGAAGGGGTACATTTGGGGTTCACCAAGTCAGTTTCTGACCGCGCACTGATTTGGTTTTAGCTATAACCGGAGTTAGGAACATGCAATCGATACAAGACCAGTGGCCATAGTTCACAAACAAGTTAAACTAACACATATCAAAAATCAAGCAATTTTGGTTTAGCCAATTTGTACAGTTTATTCATGAAAATTGAACATTCAGTTTTTCAGCTCAAATCAGAATTTACATAAAGTATGGCCCTATTGTGCCCAATGCATAAGGTTTCAGAGATTGATATAAACTAACAATAAGTCACATATCATGTTAAAATTCATATTCCAGAAGCTTACATGCTCATTCAATAAACACAATCCACAGAGTATAAAACAGAGAGCAATTTACAGATTCGATTCTAGTTTCGCTAGTCACATTCGCACGCGATTAGCCGAAGATCTAGATACAATTAGCCTATGATATCTACATGAAAGATGAAGTACTTTTTGTGTAGATTTCAAATATACAAAGTTTTAATCACAGAAGCTAACACATTTTATCATACAAGGTCGTTTTCATGCAAGTGCTGTATAAAACTACTTTTACACTAATTCAAGCATATCTCGGGTTTTACATAAGCAAACGACATGATATCCTAGTGTAAACTGAGTGCTTTTATATTACCTATCCAATGGTATAAATTTCACAATCCAATTCGTGGTCTATAAAACCCAGATTTCTGATCAATCACAAAAACACAACGTTAATTTCAATTGGCCATAACTTGATCATCCGGAAATGAAATCAAGCGAATCCAAAGCCTAAAATCAATAGTTTTTCGCAAGGAATCTAATTATAATATAATATCATACAATTAAAAAATTAAAATTACTGTACACATCAAATACAAATTCGGTTTTCGCATAAAACAATCAAGACGAGCAATTTATTGCATCTAGTATTCATCAAACATCAAGACTTGAGCAATAGACAACCTAATCCATGAAACCTTAATAACAATCTGATTTTAGAGATTAGAGTTTATGTGTTTATACCTTTGATCACAAAATCGTTTATACAAACGCGTAGAGAATGATGCAAGCAACAATATTGATCAAAGAAGCAAAAACAAGAGATCAAAACATGATGGAGAATTGTAGGGATGAAGGTATAGGATTATTTGGTGTGTATGAGGCTGCAATCATGGAGCAAGAATGATAGAAAAAAGAATGGGACATGTTCTCTTGTTACTTAGAAATTAAGAGAATATAGTTAGTGTCCTAAACAACCAAAAGTCAACAAACATGGGCCTAAACTAATAGTCAACATGCATTGGCTACTCATGGGACCAAGGATGATGAGGTATGAGGTCATGGCCATGTGGCCTCGGGCTCGGGTCTCGGGCTCGTTTTGTGTAAAAGCTCGTTCGCGCGTGGTTCGTTTCGAGTGCCATTAACCGTACCGAATCTCCGGAACGTTAACTAGTCGTCGAAACAAAATCACCGTGTTTAATTCATTAAGTAAATAATAAATTAAATTTCTTTCATAAGTTCAATAATTATTAAGAATAATTATTCTATCGTTTTTCTAAGTTCCGTTAACTGAAAAGTTTTCTAGGCGATTAACTTTAATCGTATCGTTTCTAGTTTAATTCGTCAACCGAATTAAGTTCACTAATTAATATAACATATTAATTCAAGTAATCCACTAAGGATTAAGTACGCATTTAATTACTTTAAATACGAAAAAGTTTCACGTAGCTACTGTTAACTATTCTGGAAAAAAAATTGGCGTATGAAAATTGTATGATTTAACTAACGATCGTCAAGTATTTAACGGAAGTTTTAACGGAAAAACTCGGGTTGTTACACATAGGTACAAACATATAAACATAGGTACAAACATATACGTAGATACATATACAGACCATCGAATAAACTGTAAAAACGACGGGGAAATATGAAAACAATAATGCAATGTACAGCTATATAGGCAAAGTCATATACCATGTAGAGGGATATATATATATATATATATATATATATATATATATATATATATATATATATATATATATATATATATATATATGTGTGTGTGTGTGTGTGTGTGTGTGTGTGTGTGTGTGTGTGTGTGTGTGTGTGTGTGTGTCGTGTAGTTGTATAAAATATAGTTATATTTATACATAATGGTTGTAAAATAAATAAATAAATATATATATATATATATATATATATATATACACTACACTTAAAAAAAAAAAAGATATTCATGGTATATTTTAATATAAATTAAGGTATATTTTAATACAGTATATCTATCTTATCTAACAAATATATTCAAACTTAAATTTGATTTGTAATCATACCTTTTGTTTGTAACTAGACATCTATCGCGTCGTGCGTTGCGACGGTCTCGTTCTATTTATTTTTAGTTATGGTTCTAATGAAGGTACGTTGCATAAACTGTATATACATAGGCAAAATGCATAGCGTCCTGCACGTGGCCGTGATTTTCGTTTGGTGTGTTTTCGGATCTAGCTGTTGAGTATTCGATACAATACCGTTTAATATTATCCGATAGTGTCATACACAAAATGGCTATGTGTATATATATAACGATTATATTGTGGCAGAGTTACGTATCATTAATTATGAACATAGATAAAATGGTGATGGCGCGTTGCCGCGGAAGATAATTTCACTCGATAACCTAAATATTGTTTCAGTAATAGTGGAAAATTTGCAAATTTTTGCAAGAGAACATTTACAACAATACAGTTCCGCTATATATATGGAACACCTTTTAAGACATACATTACATGGTTGTAACTAGTTCAAATCTACCCCCCACTAACTTGCTAAATAACCACCTTCCAACACCTTTTGTACTATCATTCATGCACACAATCTTTTCTTAAATACAGCCCTTAGAGTTATGTTTAAAAATTTTCTTTTAATAATTAAGTTTATATATTTAAATTTTAATTAATTATAAATTATGAATAATTAATAATTATAATAATATGAAATCATGAGGATTTGACATCTGAAAATTTCATATGTCATTAAGGCACGTTAATACATGTTAATACGTCCGTAATGCATTGTATGCTGAATTTAATTGTTTTATATAGGAGTTGATACTCATACACCAGTTTTTACTCATACACACATAATTTACTATTATGCCCTTACTTATAATAACGGAGATTTAACTCACTAGATAAGTTTAAGGATATAATTGTAAATTTTATGGTAAAAATTGTGTAGGAATCAAAAATTTGTGTGCGGGTACCACCTTCCCATTTTTATATTAAGACCACTCCCTATGGTTCCATTATCTGTCATTACCCGCTCATTACCCGTAGCTACACGTAATGAACCATAGGCACGGGTTAGTTACCCGCACCCACCATGAATTTAATGGAAGTGTTTAGGTTAGTTATAGGAATTGTGGGTCCCAGTGACTTTTTATTGTTGGACTTGATGCTTTAATGCTTGTACGTTGTATATTAAGAGGAGTATTGTTTTAGCCATGATAGAGAGTGTTTAATTATGAGTTAGTTATAGGATATTGGCGCTGATGTGGAAGGTTAAGAGGATGAATAGTTTAGTTACGATAAGGAGTGACCTAACAGATAGATAGATAGATTTTTATTTAAATTTTATTTATTTATACTTACATTACTATATTATCTAACAGACAAAAATGGTGAATAGTAACTAGGACATTTTTGTCATTTCACTTTTTTTTATAAAAAAAAGTCTAATTAAATTTTACTCCACCAACAAAGACCCCACACTTTTTTCAAATATTCAAATCGATCCTAAACAGGGGGTAAAATGTCAAATAACAATTTTCATAAAAAATCTTAAATAAACTCCACCCAAATATTCAACGGGTCATATCTTCTCGCTCGCAACGAATTAAATTTTTCCGACATCATCGTTAAACTCGAAATAATTTTAGGAACACAATGTCACCAACTATACTTACATTACTATATTATCTAACAGACAAAAATGGTGAATAGTAACTAGGACATTTTTGTCATTTCACTTTTTTTTATAAAAAAAAATCTAATTAAATTTTACTCCACCAACAAAGACCCCCACACTTTTTTCAAATATTCAAATCGACCTCAAACAGGGGGTAAAATGTCAAATAACATTTTTCATAAAAAATCTTAAATAAACTCCACCCAAATATTCAACGGGTCATATCTTCTCGCTCGCAACGAGTTAAATTTTTCCGACATCATCGTTAAACTCGAAATAATTTTAGGAACACAATGTCACCAACTATACGCAAAACGGACGCTTTTTAAAAAATGCTAAAAAATTGGGTACTTTTCATACACGTTGATTTTGCGTTAAATTTTTAAAAGTCGATAATTACATAGCTAAATGCGCAGATAGACATATATTGTTAATTTAAAATAACATTTAAATCTTTCACGGGTTATACCTTTTAGTTCAACTCGAGTTGCGCTTCAACGACATCATTCATTAGTCACGAAATTATTTTACAAACTAAACTCGATAAAATAGATTGAAAATGTTTATTTCAGAGCACTGACATCATTTCTACAATTTTTTAGGTTCAGTATTTCTTTAACAACCACCTTGACGAAAAAAAACCTTGCTTCGATAATAATACTGTATCAGATCGATTTCATGTTTTCAATTTTTTTAACAAAATAGTACAAGTAATATTAACAGATCATCATAGATCTTGGGGGCTGAATGGGGATCAGATTCATAGTGATGGTGAACAAACAAGGTCAGACTCGTCTTGCTCAATACTTCGAATACCTAACCCTTGAAGAACGTCGTGCTCTTGAAGCTGAAGTTGTTCGCAAATGCCTCGCTCGTAACGAACAACAGGTATCCATTTTCCCCCAATTTTGTATCTGTGTCTCTATAATTCACAATCGATATACTCATTTATTAGCTTAGAATTAGGTCAATTGACTACAGATCCTGTGAAAATATTTAGTACTAAATGACTCTATGGATTTTGAAATTCAATGAATATTTATATTTATATGTGCTTATAGTATTTTAGATTTAGTATTTTGTATTATTCAGATATCCATATTATAGGGGTGTTCATCGGTTCGGTTTTCGGTATGTTCGGTGTATTCTGTTCGGGTGTATTGGGTTTTGAATTTTTTTTTTTTTTTTGGGCAAAGCCGAACCCTGAACCGAAAACCGAATTCAAAATGAAAACCGAACCGAAACCGATGTGTTATATGCGCGAGCACACAAACATGGTGTTGATTGATCATGGTAGAACCAGGGAAATATACATAAAAGATGTAATTCAGATTAAATCTTGCAGTTACTTTGCTACTTGGATTCGAATTCGCCTAGTGAAATTGAGAACTTTTCGTTTTCATGAGAATGAAAGTTCGATTATTTGCAGTGTTTACATATGAATTGGTTCATTAACTGAGTTGTATTTATCAAGTGATTCCTAAGGTTAATGGATTTTGTATGTTCATTAATAGAGTTGTATGGTTGTAAACAAGCCAAACGAATTCGAATGGGGATTGTTCATTTGTTTATGTTCATTCATTAAGGTGCTATTATACATATAAATTAAAATATTAAACATAAGATTATAATATTGATTCGAACTTTTAGAACAGTCATAATATGAAACTCAAGCGTATAATATGGATTCGAACTTTTTGCCAAACATTCAAGATGCACATTCAAGCAGCCTCTTAATTTAGTTGGACTATAACCTAGAGTTTTTTATAAGCCTTTTCCTACCGAGCCTAGTTAGCTTTATCTGTTATCTTTAGCACTATGTCTATGTATTTTGCATCACCCTTCACTTACATGTTTAAATTACAGTATTACTTTTGGTTATATGTTTGATACAATGCTTTGACATCTCTTTTTCACTTGGTTAACAACAGTGTTCATTCGTTGAGCACCGGAACTACAAAATTGTATACAGACGTTATGCCTCATTGTTCTTTCTGGTTGGAGTTGACAATGAAGAAGTAAGCCATGCCTTCTCTTTTCTGTAACGTTTTTTTATAATAAAAAATAAAAAATCTAAATCCTGTACGAACCTCGTCTAGATTGTGTTTCTTGATTTTGCTGCAAAGGTCCGTGTTGACCAGCGATTCACGTGTATTTATTCTATGCAGAATGAACTAGCGATATTGGAATTCATACATCTTTTAGTTGAAACTATGGACCGACATTTTGGCAATGTGGTAAGTCATAATTTGTGCAACTCATGCAAGTTATACTCATTACGTTACAGATAAAAATGTGAAGCTAATATCATTTTGCATTTTGGTTATATTCTAATGGTTATAAATATAAATATTGGCATTTGAAGTGTGAGTTGGACATAATGTTTCACTTGGAGAAAGCTCATTTTATGGTAGAGGAGATGGTGATGAATGGGTGTATTGTTGAAACAAGCAAGACTAATATACTGGCACCCATACAACTCATGGACAAAGCATCTTAGCTACTCTTTCATGTTATCATTCATCTTTGTTGTAGTGACGTACTATGCTAAGTTTTTGTTTCTATAGTGAGTTAATTAAAGACCATTTGGTTATGTTATTGCCTTTATTTTGGAAAGTTGGGTTTGGAACCACTGATGGGGAGCGAAAACCACTCACGCGATCATTTTTCACGTATACATGCGTTTCCGGGCAGAAACCCGAACCGAATAACAGGGACCTAATCCATTAATCCATACGGTATGTGGATCGGGTTGAAACCCTGCGTACATGTCGATAAAACCTCCCTCACAGACTTTTTACAGAGCTATGGATCGAACATTTGAACTCAACTATGGTATTGATGTCAAAGGTATTGGCGTTATGTTATTGCCTTGATTTGTACATCTCCTGAAATAATGTTTTTTGTTATAAAATATCTAGATTGGATGTTAATTTTATTATTATTATATTTCTTGCATAGTAATATTTTTTATGCTATAAATAGACATGTATGGTAGTCATTTAAGGTGCACCATTTCTCTTGAAATATCAATATCAATATTTCTTCTCTCCTTCTTCTCTCCTTCTTCTCTCTTTTTCTCTCTTTGTTTTTGTAACCATTAAAGGTAGTTATAAGCCTACTGAATTATAACACGTTATCAGCACGAAAAGCTTAGTGTAATTAAAAGATATCTCAAACGATCACGAATCACTAATCAAGGTATGAAATTATTAATAATTTTCAGACTCGAATATATCAAATTTTGGACTACTAACATTTATATTTATGTTATTTAAGTTATATATGGTCGGTTATACCACCTGAATTATATTTCTGTAATCTAACTTTTACTAACTTCACTAACATTTATATTTATGTTATTTAAGTTATATATGGTCGGTTATACCACCTGAATTATATTTCTGTAATCTAACTTTTACTAACTTCACTAACATTTATATTTATGTTATTTAAGTTATATATGGTCGGTTATACCACCTGAATTATATTTTCTGTAATCTAACTCTTATTAACTTCACTAACATTTATATTTATGTTAATAAGACCTCATGATTGTACGCAACACGTCATTTGACAACACGGTACTTTATGTACGCAACACGTCATTTGACAACACGGTACCATGGGTCGAGATTAATTCCGATCAATACGAATACGACGGGGTCTTTATATGTTATCTAACATTTATGATTACTTATGCAATTAATCATTATTTATTTCATGCATACTAATGTTTATTCTTAAATTTATAATTTTAAAAGTTAAAATAAAAAATAGTTTGTATTTTTATTAAAAGTAAATCTTAAAAGTTAAAGTAAGAAAAAAAAAGGGATGGTAAAATGGAATAGTTTTTTGTCAAAAATGAAGTATTGAAAATGAAGTGGTCTCCTTCTATAACTAAAAAAAATATATACTTTTATCAAATGAATTTTTTTGTGGCCGACAATTTCAAACACGAGTCCGTGTTTAGTTTATCAAGAATATCTCTTGCTTTGGTGAAAGGTCACGATCACGATATCAGGTGTTGTGAAAGAATTAAAAAAATTGGTCAAGTGGCCTTTTAAAAACTAGAAAAAAAAAATTTAAACAAAAAGTTTTTTTTTATATATTTATAATTTACGGGTAACGTAAAAAAAAGGAAGTTTTTTTTTAAAAAAAAAACAAAGAAAGTGTTTAAATGAGTTTATGTTAAAAAAAAAAAAAAAAACTTTTTCCAAACTTGTCAAATGTTTCGTTAAAAACGTGACCGTTGAAAAAAAAAGGAGGTTGAATAATAAAACTTAAAAAAAAAAAAAAATTATTTTTTTAAGAGTGTGCATCAAAATGGCCCGTTTAATAATGGGGAGTTAAAAAGATAGTCAAATTGTTTCAACGAACAAGGGTTCAATTGGATGTTTCTTAAAAAAAAAAAAATCCAAATTTTCAGTTATTTGATTTTAAAAAAAATCCGCGGGTACGGGTGATGGATCCAAAGGATCCGCATTCACGACCCGCGGGTGCTATCCCTAATTGTGACAAGTACAAATCAACTAAAAGTCTAAAAGATAAATGCTCTTATAGGGACCAAATGTTCACAATAATTGCCTAAGCTAGATATGAAACAAATAGTTCATCAAAAAAAAAAAAAAAAAAAAGGTCGTCGTGCGTTTTCTGGATGATAGCCGAAATACACTTACAAAAGTAGGTCAGCCGTCAATTCTTTATGGCCATATCAACGTAAATCAACAAAATCATTTATGGTTTTGATAAAAGATTAATTGAAAATTAATTGTTTTTTTTGGTCTTGGATTCTCGGTAACAAAAGCAAAGGTTGTTTTTGGTTGCCACAACAAACAAGACAGAGGTTGTTGACTTTTGTTGTTAAACATGGCACAAGTGAACAATAACAATAGATTATTGTTTTTGAAAAGAATAATGATGCGTTAATTTTATTGTATAAAATAAAATTAAAGAAAATGATTTTCATTGATGACTATGAACAAACGCAAACAAAGTGTTTGTGGTATTTGGTGATTAAAAAAAAAGTGCATCTAAAGCTTCTACTGAAAATAATATGCATCTAAAGCTTCTACTGAAAATTAATGTGCAAGGTACAACGTATAACTATATGGTCAAATTCATTTGAGCCTTCGGAGTCACAAGTATATGATGTATATATATATTACTCAATTAACAAAATAGTAAATCTAAATTAATTCATATGAATAGTAAAACGAAATTAATTAATTTACTATTCACATAAAAAAGCGCATATGATAAAAAGCGCATCACATATAATAAGCGCATATGATAAAAAGCGAATATGATGAAAAGCACAACGCATATGATGAAAATCGCATATGATTAAAAGCGCATATGGTGAAAAACACAGCGCATATGATTAAAAGCGTATATGGTGAAAAGGATATATGATAAAAAAAAAACACATATGGTGATTTATAAAAAAAAAAAAACACATATGGTGATTAATGGAAAGCACATATGGTGATTAATGAAAAGTATATTGTGAAAAAGAATCACAAATGTTTCTTGAAAGAATTCAAGGTAAGATATATGAACCAATTCATCCATCATGTGAACCATTTTGATATTTCATGGTTCTAATAGACGCATCTAGCGGATGGTCTCATATTTGTATGTTATCAAGCCGTAATATGGCATTTGCAAAGTTTCTTGCACAAATTATTAAATTGAGAACACATTATTCTGATTACACCATTAAAAGGATGAGACTTGATAATGCTGGTGAGTTAACATCTCAAGCATTTAATGATCATTATATATCTACAGGGATTGTTGTTGAACATCCAGTTGCTCATGTGCATACACAAAATTGGTTTAGCTGAATCAATAGATAAACGCTTACAGCTAATAACTAGACAATTGATAATGAGTACAAATCTCTCAATATTTATATGTGGACATGTAAATTTACATGCTGCGACATTAATTCGCATTATACCATGTGGAAGTCGTAAATATTTTCACTTAATACTTGATTTTGGCCAAGAGCCAAATATTTTCTACCTTAAAACATTGGTTGTGCAGTGTATGTTCCAATTGTATAACCACAACACAATAAAATGGTTCTTCAAAGAAAGATGATAATATATTTTGGATATAAAACATCTTCAATCATAAGATATATTGAACCCATGATGGGTGATGTTTTTACAGCACGTTTTGCTGATTGTCATTTTAATAAAACATTTTTCCCTAGATTAGGGGGAGAAATAAAAATAAAAAATAAAATGATGCTTCATGATGTGAACATCAATTAAGGTATATTGAACTCGCACAAAAGAATGTGAAACGAAAGTTCAAAAATAATGCATATGCAAGAACTTGCAAATTAATTACTTTATGCATTTACAGATATAAAAAAGTGACTAAATCATATATACCAGCGATAAATGCTCCAGCTCGAACTGAAATTCCAAAAGCTGGCAATAATGTCACTGTTGAGTCTTTGCCACGCATCAAACGTGGAAGATCAATTGGTTCCGAAGATAAAAATCCTCGAAAAAGAAAATCAGCTGATAATGAGGTAAGAGAAAGTGTTCAAGAAGAACCACAAATCAATATTCCTTCTGCAGAGGATATTGATAAATGTAAATACTAAAATTGCGATAAATTATGCAATATTATGGAACCGAAATGAAACTAAAATCTCTATGAGATATTTTCATATAATGTTACAATGACATCATGAATAAAGATGATGATCTGGAACTAAAATCTGTCATTGAATATACAAAATGGACATGATTGAGCTCAATGGAAAGGAGCAATAAGAGCTGGATTAGAATCGCTCGATAAAAGAAAAGTTTTCGGATCAATCGTTATCACTTTTAAAGATGTGAAACGTATGGAATACAAATGAATTTTTATCCGAAAAGAAATGTGCAAATGAAGTTACAAGGCAAAACTAGACTTGTAACTCAATATTTCCCACAAAGACCAGAAATGAATTAGGAGGAAAAATTATCCTCCTGTAATGGATACAATTACTTATTAGATACTTAATCAACCTGGTAGTTATTTAAATGCATCTCATGAATGTTGTTACTACTTATCTGTATGGATCACTTAATAGTGATATATATGAATATACCTAAAGGGTTAAGGTATCATAAGCATCTAATGTAAAACCTAAGGGAATATATTCCATTAAATCACAAAGATTTCTAAGTGGGTTTATATAAACGGGACGTATGTGGTATAACCGATTAAATGACTACTTGATAAAAAAAGGGTATACATATAAACTTATTTTGCACGTATGTTTTATAAAAACAATGTTCGGATATGTGATCGTAGTTGTTTATGTCAATGTTCTTAACATCATATGAACAAATAAAGAAATCTATGAAATCATTCAACTTCTAAAGAATTATTTTGAAATGAAAGATCTTAAAAAAAAACCAAGTATTACCTTGGATTGCAAATTCAGCATATGCCTAATGGTTTACTTGTACATCAAACAACTTATACCGAAAAGATTTTAAAACATTTTTTTTTAAAGACAAACTCATTGTTGTTAGATCACTCAATATTGACACTGATCTATTCCATCCCTGCGAAGATCATGAAAATCTTAACAGATCGGAAGTTCCATTTTTTTAGTGCAATTGAGGTTCTTATGTATCTTATAGATTGTACAAGACCTGACATTTCTCTTGCAGTTAATTTGTTGGCAAGATTCAGCTCAAATGACAATGGAGCGGGATCAAACACATATTTTGATACCCTTGAGGAACTGCTTATTTAAAATTATTTTATTCTAACGCTTCAAAACAAGATTTGGTTGATTATGTATATGCAGGTCATTCATCAAATCCTCATAAAGATAAATCTCAAACTCGATATGTATTCCTAAATGGAGGTACCACGAAATCATGGCGTTCTTAAAATAAACACTTGTTGCAACATCATCAAATCATGACGAAGTGATTGTATTATATGAAACTACTCGAAAATTGTTTGGTTGAGATCAATGACACAAATTATTAATGATTCTTGTGGACTAGAACGCTATAAAAGACCAACAACTATCTTCACCAATAACTATATATGAAGATAATGCAGCTTGCATAATACAAATGAAAGAAGAGTATCAAAAGTGACAGAACAAAATATAAATGTTGATGAGGCGCCAAAACCATAGACGATCTTAACGGTCATAAGTTTGATGGAAAAGAATGGTATGTTGGTAAGGCTCAGAAAAGACTACAAGAGAATAGGAATTGAAACAAGGGTTTGAGCAAACCATGAAGGAGACTGTAGACAAATCACAGTGGCTAAACTTGTACATAAAAGATTTAGATGATACAGTTTCAGATGAAAACCTCAGATTCTTCTCATATACTCAAGATCTCGTAAAAGACAACCAGATTAAAATGAGATACGTCCAATCAACAACTCTGCCGATCTTTATACCAAAGTACTGCCAACTGCTATTTTTAGAACACACGTTCATAATATTGACATGAGGCATGTTCAGAAGATGTAACAACTCAGACGTTGCCTACTTGAGGGGGAGTCAACTCTATGCTGCACTCTTTTTCCCTTAGCTAAAGTTTTATCCCAATGGGTTTTCTTTAGCAAGGTTTTTAACGAGGCAGTACTAGTTATTCTCTAATAAAATTGTCATCCAAGGGGGAGTGTTATAAAATATCTAGATTGGATGTTAATTTTATTATTATTATATTTCTTGCATAGTAATATTTTATGCTATAAATAGACATGTATGGTAGTCATTTAAGGTGCACCATTTCTCTTGAAATATCAATATCAATATTTCTTCTCTCCTTCTTCTCTCTTTTTCTCTCTTTGTTTTTGTAACCATTAAAGGTAGTTATAAGCCTACTGAATTATAACATTTTTAAGATTATATTTATATTTATGTTTGTGCATTAGCTTAGAGCAACTTTCCAACTCTGATATAAATATAAAAGATAATAATACACAATAGTAGATGATATTTTAATTAGAGAGAAATAATAAAAGATTTACAGATTCCAAAAAGTAAGAAAATTAGCAACTCTTAATCACTGAGGATTTCATATGAACCCTAGAGAATGAGTAAAATTGTTAGTATCTGGATTGTTATCGAAATACTGCAGAACATCAAACCACTGGCACAAGTTTATCACTAAATCCTTCAAAGAAGTAAAACTTTGTTACAATGACTAGCATACCTTGTGAAGTTGTGGTGAACAATTAATTTATCAAAACTACAACCAAGCGGGTGTGTATCACCCACAAGGCCACAACAGCACATTGTTGAAGCTCTCCAATTCTATCTTGGAAGTAATATAACTTTCTCCAGGTCTCAAAATAATTATATTAAAAAAAAACTCATAGTGGCTATCGCAAGGTGTTCAAAATTAAACGCTAACCGCACGGCACAACAGCAAGATACATATCTAGTATTGTTGTCTAAAGATACACCTAGACGCACAGATCAATTACTCAGAAACCTACTTTTTTTTTTTTTTTGGCGAAAATAACAACATTTTATAATATCAGAAAACGTTTTCGAAAAGAAAACGAATTCAACAAAGGTACAAAAGAGGATCCTGGTGTGGCTCGTACCTAGAAAGCAGTACCCTAACGAACTATCTATACCGAGCATCACCAAACCAAAACCGAAACATAACCAATACTAAAACTAAAAGTAACCGATTACAGCGAGTTACGAACACGAAAGATTGCTCCTCGGGGATTGTGGAAAATTAAAAAAAAACGGAGAACTTTATCACCTTAAAAAATAGTTAACAATACTCAGGGATGATATGAGAAATTTACAATAATAGCTATATAAAATTACGATTTCAACAAAGTAATTTAGATCACACTTTATTTTTTAAACAAACTCATTACATGCTTAACTATATGTGTTGATAATAATATAATTACAGAAAACGATAGCAAAAAAATTTCAAACCTTAAAAAAAATTTATTCAACGTATTTGAAATGAAAGAGTTAGGCATACTCAAAAGTTTTCTGATCTCGTCAAGGAATCTTTATATGTCAAAAGCATATGTTCTTGATTTATATTCTGAAACACGGACGATCGGTTGCAAACTAGCTAAGACCCTTGCGATCCCACACTAGAAGTTGTTTGTGGAAGAAGGAGCTGAAATTGTAGATCGATGGCAGTTTTAAAAGATTGTTGAAAAACTAATCTACCTCGCTCATACTTGCCTACATATAACGTATGTAGTAGGAGTCATTAGCCAATTCATGCATAAACCTTTTATACATCACACTGAAGTTGTTCGAAAAATCAACAAATACCTCAAGGGAACAACTAGACATTGAGTTGTATTATAAAAAAATCACATAAGAACTTAGACCTATATAGTTTCAGGTTTGGGAGGAGAAGAAAGAGATAAAATCTGCATTGGGCTATTTCATTGTTAGCGGGAACCTGGTTAAAAGAAATGACCAAAAATCAAAAGGTTATGGCCTTGTTAAATACTGAAACCGAACTCATAGGCATAGTTCGAGGAGTACAAGAAGCATTATGGATCTAAAACCTACTAACAAAGATCATATTTTCACCTGGAAGACTCAAGCAGGATCATGTGTATTAATGAAGTAGCAATTGCCATTTCAGAGATGTCGGTTTAACATGATCTGACAAGGCATATTGAAATTGGACACTTCATCAAGGAAAAACTCAAAGCATAAATCATTTCGTTATCATGTATTGGTTTTTTACACTGAAGGTAATGTTGTTATGTTAGAATAATTTAAATAATGATAAGCATTTTGCAGTATGCTAATTATTGATATACCTGTTGTAGTATAAATCATTAAAATCATGTATATATTTTGATAAACGATTCTAGCCGCAACATGCTGACAACCCTGTAACTCGTTGTTCTACTGTAAGTAAGGTTGAAAAAGACGTGAAACGGGGCCGAAACGGTAGCGACCTCAAAACGTCGCAACGGAAAAAACAGGGTCGAGACGGGGTCGAAACGGATGTTGACTAATGTGGACTTTTATATATATAAATATATTTTACACATATTTTAGAGCTAAAAAACCTTCGTTGACAAGTTTGTACCTATAATTGCTATTAGAGTTAATATAATATAAAATGAAATACTAAACTAAGTCAATTTTGATTGATTTGACCGGCTTATGACCAATTTTAACAGAATTTCTGACTTTTGACCGGCGTTAAACCAATTTTTCCTGTATTTGACCTGACTTTTGACCGTTGACCGGTTTATAAGAAAACGGGACGGGGTCGAAACGGTTTAGTCACCAAAACGCCGCAACGGGCGTCGCAACGGACTCAACAGACGCCGTTTACAACAGTGACTGTAACCGAGTCAGTCAAAAAGTCTATTACTCCACTTAATATGAAATTTTGCTATTTTTTATTGTCTAGATTCGTTATAAGAGAAGTTATCCGTCACTTTTTGCTGTTGAAAAGACTTTCCAACAAAAACTAATATTAATATTAATTCAAATTTTTGGACTAAAAAGTTGAAAAAATTAAGTTTGGACTTTTCATGTGTTTTTGAGCAAACTACAAGGACTATTTATATAATTTTATCTTGTTTTAAATATAAGTAGTTAAACATGTTGTCAATTAGAAAGGAACTAGTTTAGTGGCCCGCGCTTCGCAGCGGGTTTTTGAACGACCATAAAGTTAATATTTTAAGTACTCATATATTACGAATGAATTTGAAAGAACATCAAGTTAAGAGTATGCGTTGGATTAATTTACGGTAATCGTTATTGTAAATAAGATGCATAAAAGAAGACTGTGTAATCGTAATTGTAAAAGAACATTTACCAGCCTAAATTGTACGTTTTAGACTTCAGCGAGCTCTTGTCCTTTTTCTATATGATGTAGTTCTAAAGAAATTATTATATCAGTTTTAAACTCCGGTAAAAATCTTCATCATCATCATCATTTATGTATAATGATATAGATACAACTAAGTATACTACGATGCTATAACTAACGGTTAATCAAGAAAATACAACATTAAATTATACGATGCTATAACTAACGGTTAATCAAGAAAATACAACATTAAATTATGATAGATATGTTGTGTTATTCACTCAGAAAAGGCGATAAAAATCCTTAAGGACATCAATGAATTTTTTTTTTTTTTTTTTTTTTGTAGAACATAAGTTTTAGCTACATTCCAAAGGGATTAGAAGCATACGTTTTGTCTGTGCATTTGTCTTTTGATTCTTCATAAAGACAGACTTCTCAGATGCTTTCTTAGATTAGTTAGCCAATCATTCAATTAGTACTTCGCAGCTACACGCCATCCTTATGAACCACGTAATTTTTTTTTTCAAACATAATATTTTACATAAAGAGCAAAAAAAATTACAATAACGTTGCGATTCAAGTTAACCAACCCTAGTTTGACATTTTACCCAATTCGCCAACCCACCCAACTTGCCAACAGAAGCCCAGACCAATATTTATCGCATTCTTAGTTCAACTTTAAGCGTATACCATTTGCCTGTTTTTCGAGTAAACAACCAATACCTGTTGTACGACACCAACTGCGGCATGTAATGGTGTTAAAATTGAGTGCGGAACCTGTAACATCAAAATGTAAGATAAAATATTAGTAAAATTTCTAATTTATTATTCAAAATTCACTTGCCTCATCTGTTCAAAGCTCCCATAGCACTATTGAGAAACTGAATACATCAACTTTATGATCATATTGAATATACACGACTTTTAACTCTTTTCTTAGGCATGATTATCAAACCACTTTTATACCCATATCCAACTACCAAAATTAAAACATATGTAACCAAAAACAGCGGTATACGAATCGAAGAATGTAACGACCCGACCAAAACCGTTATTGACGGCGTCGTTAACTTAGGTCCCGTTGCGTGGTCGTAGTCCCTATGAGACTCGTTTGACCAAAATTATGTCGCGTTCATTTGAAAGGTACAAAGTTTAGTTTAACAAACGGATCGACAATAAGTTTAAGTTTACAAAGTTATAAAGTATGAATGAAATAACTTGCGACATAATTAGTTTGAAACCACAGTTGCTATAAATAGCGTAAGTAAGTAGACAAAAGTTTGAATCCAAAAAAATGCTATCCCTAGCGTATGCATGCATGGTAGACTCCAATCAAGTAATCAAAGAGTGCGGAAGCGTGTAACAAATAGCCATGTGAAAACCTGAGAAAACATAGAAGAATCTGTCAACGCAAAAACGTTGGTGAAATCATAGGTTTGAGTAAGTGAGTAAAAGTAAAGTAAGTCGAACCACAAGATTTGCAAAGTTGAAATAATAGTAGTACATTCTAAAAGTTAATATTCACGAGCACCCAATTATCAAAGCTTAACATTCCGTCCGTTGAACCCCGTAATAATAGTGTTAGAACATACACTGTTTCCCGAAAATATATTTCACCCGTAGACGGTAGCGAACCGTCCGAAGTGAGGGTTTGTCAAACCCATATGGCCATATAACATAAGTTCTCGCTTACACCATCTGATGTAACTAATGATAATCGAATTGAGGATTTGTGTTCAAACTCGTATGTAGAATGTTTGTTTTCCCTGTACTTGTGTTCACGTAGTTTAAAAGAACGTTTATGTTTTCTCATCCCAAAAGTAAGTTCAAAAAGAGTAAAAGTGGGACTATGATCTCACCTCGAGTGCACGAGTATAAAGGTACTTCAACAAGTAAACGTGTGCATGAAAGTTGCTTAGCCTTGACCTAAACAAGTAAGTTATATCAATTAACCGGTTACGACACAAGGTCGGGTGAAATGTGTTCAATTAGTCCTATGGCTCGTTACGACTCGATTAAATATAGCATGTGAATCACGTTGCCAAGTTTCATGCGAGAATCAAGTATAAAAGCATGTTAGAACGATTGCATAAAAGTTTGGTTAAGTTTGACTAAAAGTCAAACTTGGTCAAAGTCAACGAAAAAGTCAACATGTTCGGGTCGGGTCCCGGACTATTTTTCTATGCTAATTATTCATATACAAGTATATTAGAACAAGTTTCATGTGAATCGGAGGTCGATAGCTAGTCAAACATTTCACGTGAAAAGGGACATAATGAGCAGAATCTGGCCAGACCCATTTGCGCGCCGCGCGGGGTGAGGTGCGCGCCGCGCACCATGCTGTTCAGCTATTTTCTGCAGTTTTCAACTTATGCACGAATCCAACTTCAAAAATTCCTAACTCACAAACCGCAAATCTCCTAAACATGTATCTTATATCGTTGGAAAGGTATTTTGACAAGGAATACAACTAAACACTTTTCATAGATCATAACCGACAATTTCCAAATCGAAAACATCATCAAAGTTCATCATTTTCAACCAAAAATCAAAGAAACGCATTTTAAGTTTCGGGAATCCAATTCACACATATGATATGCCGTTTTGAAGGTAATGAAGCATACATTACTACTAAACACTAACAATTAACATTTCATGGCATTCAAGCATCAAAAGTTCATGTCAAGAACTATCAAACCCTAGTCAAACATCACAAAATCATTAATCGGGTTTTTTGAAGTTTTCTTAATCAACCTACACATCAAAATGTGGCTAATGATACTAGTAACACAATTAAAACATGCACTTTAACAATCTAACAACATTAACTCATCCAAAATCAAGGATTAAGCAAACCCATTTCAAAAACTCAAACTAGTTACTCCAAACCACAAATCGAGCAAACAAAACATATATTCATGTTACACACGAGCCATAGACACTAACACAATTTCAAGTATATAAAACGAATTTAGAGAAATTTAGTGTTTTAGAAATGTTACCCAAACTTGATGAAATTGGTATCAAAATGTAGAGGATGAAGAGAGTATCACGAATATGTAATTTGTTTTGAAGTTTGCTTCCCGATCCGAATTTAGATGATGAATTTATGTTGAAGGTGAAAAGGATGTAAGTTTAGAAGAGATGAGTGAAAGAAAAATAAAAAAAAAAGAAATGAGGAGATAATGGTGGGAGGTGGTGACTAGTTGCTCCAATTTGGCCAAGTGACAAGATTTGTCCCTCAAGTTTCAAAGCGGGTGCGGGAATTAACCAAACGAATATTTTTAAAACGCTCGAGTAAACGGGTGATGTCAAAATTAAATAGCGGGAATATAATGAACGTTACTCACGGAAACTATTAATTTAAATACGAAAGATTATGTTTAAAAAAAAAAGACGGTGTTAAAATTAAATTTAACGGAAAAACGCGGGATGTTACATTATCCACGCCTCAAAAGAAATTTCGTCCCGAAATTTAGTTGGAAGTAGTAGTTGTTGAATCTTCCTCGAGATCTTGCGTTGCCAATTCTACGAGTGAGGGAGAAGTACGTCCTAGGGTATTTCAACGAATTTTGACGGTCGGGATCATATGTTGTTTTAAGGTTTGGCTTCACGATTTATGGTTTCAACCGGTCCTCCTAGGAAGTGAGGGTTATCGTCGATAGTGAGTTCATCAAAGGAGATAACAAGTTCTCGTTTCGCAAAACACGTCTTTGAGTTGATACATCGAATGTAGGATAAACGGAAACCCAAAATGAGTCAGAAAAGTCTAAACGGCTAGCGACGGGTCCAAAACACCCCAAGAATTTAAAGGATCAAAATATCGCGGATTTAGCTTCCTACGTTTTCCCGAAACGGATTGCACCTTTCCAAGGTGCGACTCTTAACGTGACGCGGTTTCCCACGTGGAATTTGAAATGTTTACGTCTAACATCGGCGTAGCTCTTGGTGATTACGAGTCGCGTAGGGTTTTACCTGAATATGAATAAATTTTCTCGGTTGCTCATGAATAACCTCGGCCCCGGTGAATTGATCATCGTTTACTTGGTTCGACAAAGGAGAATGACGTTTCCGGTCACATGTGGTTTCAAAAGGAGTGACGTTAAAACTCGAATGAAAATCATTGTAGTACGAGGATTCGGTTAAAGGAAAATACTTTTCTCAAGTAAATTTGAAGTTGGTAATACAAACTTGTATTATGGTTTCCAAGGTTTAAATCGCATGTTTGTTCGGTCCGTCGGGTTGTGGATGGTACGCGGTACTCATGTCTAAACGCGGTCCCGAGGCTTTTTGTAAGGTACTCCAAAATCTAGAAGTGAAACGAGGATCTCGATCCGAAACGGGGTACATTTCCCTAAGACATATTGAACAAGTTTGCTAGGAATTGGAAACGTTAGCTAGGACAAGTTTCTCAAGAAAATTCGCGTCGCGGAAGATTTATCGGTTTCCAAAAACGTTCGTCGGGGCAAGTTCTTATCGGGTTTTGAAAACGATTGTTAGGACTATCCACCCTCGCGGCGAATACTTGTATGACGTGAAGAGTCGCTCTCCATTGAAAATTTAGAATAAGGACCTCCTGAACCGGAAGTACGAGGGTGATGCAAGAGAAGTTTCCGCCCCGATGTGAGCATAACGAGTAAATTGTAGTTAGTCAATAAGACTGCGCGAGGACGAGCTAGTATACCCGTGTGACATACGGTTGAAGTCGAATGGAATCGGTAATTCATTCGGAAGCATAAATATAATTTGACAATAATTGAAGGGGTGTCCCCGGTATGGTTGTTATAAATATTCTCGGAGTTTTCGGATGTCCAAACCTGAAAAGATGAAGTCATGTACATGGCACATGGTGGTGTTTAGGTTGATCGAGTCTAACCACCATCACGCGTCACTAGAACTTTGGTATGTCTTACCGTAATATAACCACGTTGATCGAGTGTCGTTATATTACGCTAACTCATACCTCCATTCCCACATCACTCTATAGATTCAAGTTCGTGTAATCGTGAAGTTTAAAATAAACAAAGTGTAACGACGTCTCTAACGTGACTCGTATTAAATCGAAAGAATTGGTGCAACTCTGAAGATGCGTTCCCCGAGGGAAGTGTATAGTTGATTGTTCACGTCAATGTGGTTCGAGTCAGACAATAAGGTATTTAGGTATGAAAAGAGTAACGAGTCATGATAACAAGTAATACGCAACCGTAGCGATAAATGGTGATGACGATACTCATCTAGAGTAGTGACAGTGACTTTACAATATTCATGGATAGTAAGATGAGACGGGGGAATAACAACCAAGGAGTCAGAGTTCCCGAACTAAAGTGGCAGGATACGAGTTCGTATAATGAAGGTTGGGTACCATTAAAAAAGTTTTCCTAAGAATGATTCAAGTATAATGCACAAGTAGTCAAGTAAGTGCTATCTATAGCAAATGTATGTCAGAATGCAATGATTAACTATCCGGTTGTAGTCTAGACTTACTAATGTGTCCTAACGACTCTGTTAGACACACTAATGCATCCTAGTTCTCTACAACCAACGCTCTGATACCAGTTGTAACGACCCGACCAAAACCGTTATTGACGGCGTCGTTAACTTAGGTCCCGTTGCGTGGTCGTAGTCCCTATGAGACTCGTTTGACCAAAATTATGTCGCGTTCATTTGAAAGGTACAAAGTTTAGTTTAACAAACGGATCGACAATAAGTTTAAGTTTACAAAGTTATAAAGTATGAATGAAATAACTTGCGACATAATTAGTTTGAAACCACAGTTGCTATAAATAGCGTAAGTAAGTAGACAAAAGTTTGAATCCAAAAAAATGCTATCCCTAGCGTATGCATGCATGGTAGACTCCAATCAAGTAATCAAAGAGTGCGGAAGCGTGTAACAAATAGCCATATGAAAACCTGAGAAAACATAGAAGAATCTGTCAACGCAAAAACGTTGGTGAAATCATAGGTTTGAGTAAGTGAGTAAAAGTAAAGTAAGTCGAACCACAAGATTTGCAAAGTTGAAATAATAGTAGTACATTCTAAAAGTTAATATTCACGAGCACCCAATTATCAAAGCTTAACATTCCGTCCGTTGAACCCCGTAATAATAGTGTTAGAACATACACTGTTTCCCGAAAATATATTTCACCCGTAGACGGTAGCGAACCGTCCGAAGTGAGGGTTTGTCAAACCCATATGGCCATATAACATAAGTTCTCGCTTACACCATCTGATGTAACTAATGATAATCGAATTGAGGATTTGTGTTCAAACTCGTATGTAGAATGTTTGTTTTCCCTGTACTTGTGTTCACGTAGTTTAAAAGAACGTTTATGTTTTCTCATCCCAAAAGTAAGTTCAAAAAGAGTAAAAGTGGGACTATGATCTCACCTCGAGTGCACGAGTATAAAGGTACTTCAACAAGTAAACGTGTGCATGAAAGTTGCTTAGCCTTGACCTAAACAAGTAAGTTATATCAATTAACCGGTTACGACACAAGGTCGGGTGAAATGTGTTCAATTAGTCCTATGGCTCGTTACGACTCGATTAAATATAGCATGTGAATCACGTTGCCAAGTTTCATGCGAGAATCAAGTATAAAAGCATGTTAGAACGATTGCATAAAAGTTTGGTTAAGTTTGACTAAAAGTCAAACATGGTCAAAGTCAACGAAAAAGTCAACATGTTCGGGTCGGGTCCCGGACTATTTTTCTATGCTAATTATTCATATACAAGTATATTAGAACAAGTTTCATGTGAATCGGAGGTCGATAGCTAGTCAAACATTTCACGTGAAAAGGGACATAATGAGCAGAATCTGGCCAGACCCATTTGCGCGCCGCGCGGGGTGAGGTGCGCGCCGCGCACCATGCTGTTCAGCTATTTTCTGCAGTTTTCAACTTATGCACGAATCCAACTTCAAAAATTCCTAACTCACAAACCGCAAATCTCCTAAACATGTATCTTATATCGTTGGAAAGGTATTTTGACAAGGAATACAACTAAACACTTTTCATAGATCATAACCGACAATTTCCAAATCGAAAACATCATCAAAGTTCATCATTTTCAACCAAAAATCAAAGAAACGCATTTTAAGTTTCGGGAATCCAATTCACACATATGATATGCCGTTTTGAAGGTAATGAAGCATACATTACTACTAAACACTAACAATTAACATTTTATGGCATTCAAGCATCAAAAGTTCATGTCAAGAACTATCAAACCCTAGTCAAACATCACAAAATCATTAATCGGGTTTTTTGAAGTTTTCTTAATCAACCTACACATCAAAATGTGGCTAATGATACTAGTAACACAATTAAAACATGCACTTTAACAATCTAACAACATTAACTCATCCAAAATCAAGGATTAAGCAAACCCATTTCAAAAACTCAAACTAGTTACTCCAAACCACAAATCGAGCAAACAAAACATATATTCATGTTACACACGAGCCATAGACACTAACTAACACAATTTTAAGTATATAAAACGAATTTAGAGAAATTTAGTGTTTTAGAAATGTTACCCAAACTTGATGAAATTGGTATCAAAATGTAGAGGATGAAGAGAGGATCACGAATATGTAATTTGTTTTGAAGTTTGCTTCCCGATCCGAATTTAGATGATGAATTTATGTTGAAGGTGAAAAGGATGTAAGTTTAGAAGAGATGAGGGAAAGAAAAATCAAAAAGAAAAGAAATGAGGAGATAATGGTGGGAGGTGGTGACTAGTTGCTCCAATTTGGCCAAGTGACAAGATTTGTCCCTCAAGTTTCAAAGCGGGTGCGGGAATTAACCAAACGAATATTTTTAAAACGCTCGAGTAAACGGGTGATGTCAAAATTAAATAGCGGGAATATAATGAACGTTACTCACGGAAACTATTAATTTAAATACGAAAGATTATGTTTAAAAAAAAAGGCGGTGTTAAAATTAAATTTAACGGAAAAACGCGGGATGTTACAAAGAAGCACAAAAACAACAATTTTGGGGGAAAAACATGAAGAACAAAGGAATAGAGAATTTACCTGCAGTCGAATATGCTGGAAGTATCCTTGAAGAAATCGAAGCACAATCTGGAAGCAAATAACTGTATTTTTGGCACAATCGAGATGTAAACTTGAAGCAGATGTGTCGCCAAAAATCGTCTGTTAGGTGAAACCCTTGAACGGTAGAAAAGACGTTTGAATATAAGGCTGGCAATGGTAGTTGTGTTCTAGAGAGATGATAAATAGCCAATGTTAAAATAAAAAAAAAAAGGAAAAAAAAACGCTAGAGTAGAACAGTTAGAACAGTAATGCAACAGTATAAAAGTGATTTTGGGGTATGTGGCGGGTTCTCATTGGTTGGCGTTGTCCACAATTAGTATATAGTATAATATAATTATGTGTATGAAGTAAACGTTTATTCAAGTTTTTATTTATAATAGTTTTAATGAGTGCACTTCATATATAGTAGTATATGATATGTAAAAATGACTTACTGTTAGAGTATAACACTTCACCTCCATTTTTGATGCTTCATTCTTTATCGAAGCTTTTGAACTTTCTTCAACATATTGATCTCAAGGACTTTAAGATGCCCGATAACGCCTTCTAAAGAATGGGCATGAAGGTTTTCTTTTTGTGAGATAACAGACACCTTCGTATCCCATTTGTAAGGAAGAGCGGTTAAAAATCTTTCGATACATCTTTCGTTTGTAAAAGTTTTTCCAAGAGCCTTTAAGGAGATAACGATAAGGGTAAATCTTCTATACATTTGATCAACATTTTCACCTTTAACCATACAGAAAGCTTCAAAATTTTGAGTAAGATGACGAATTCTGTAATCCTTTCCTTCGTACATCAAAGCAAGACTCTTCCAAATATCATGAGCCGTACCACACCCAAAGATAAACTTATATGTGGTGTTCTTCACCAGCAAAGCCGTAATGTTGCTGACATTTTTTTACAGATCATAATCGTTTGCTTCGGAAAAAATGTAGAATTCATGTAAGAACAAAATCCACATTACGAATAGCAAAATAGCGGAGAATGAAAATTCAGTTACCAACAATAATACTTGCACCATATTCAACATGACCATCATCTGTTAAATTTGACTTTCTCCAAACATTTGTGCAAGAATGATTCTACAAACCCAAACTAAGATCGTAAAAAGACAACCAAAATCATTTTAAAGCTCGATACAGTTCACATGAATGAGCTACTGAATATTATCATATGTAATTTTACTTACGTGTGCGTCACGAGAATGCGGTTGAATCCGGTCAGACTTGGAATGTTTGGTCTGTTGGCTAGCCACCATCTAAAAATGACTGCTTCGTTCATCTTGTGCCTGTCTCCTGGTTTCCAGATCGAGATTGGTGATCCTTGTGGTTGCTGATCCATTCTGCACTAATGAGAAAAATGTTTTAACATTGGTAGATCATATAGTAAGTGTGTGCAGTTAGCATTTAGTTACAAATCAACATAGAAAAATGTTTTAACATCAGTAGGTTGTACAACGGTTTTATGCCAAACTATTAAACGAATATCTTAACCGCCCTAACAAAAGCGCACCACGATAACGGTAGGCGCATTCACAATTACGATTATCAAAATAAGTACTGGTAAGTGTTTCAAAATTAGTAATATCAACCAAACATATACATTACAAACATTATTCATATAATACAGTCTATATCAATACACACAAAACAAATATTTTACAAATTCAAAGAAGAACAATACAAACACCTTCTGTCCTAACATTGAAAACCAAAGATAGTTGAAACACCATCTGCATATGAGATTCGCATAGACATAACTAATAAAAAATAGAACAATGAAATCCATTAAGACAGAAAGAACCTCAAATAACAACATAAACATACCTATAAGATTAGAATGCACAGTGAACAACAAACCACTATCATCACAAAACGCAGAATGGCATATGGATCTAAAGTAGAGGATCCAACACGTTGATTTCGATTACTTTCTCCAAAGAATAACGTAACAACACGATTGTCATCACTATACCCCATGAATAGATGGTGAAAGACCTTCCAAAAATTTGTTGAATCTTTTTTTAGGAGGCATTATAATACGTACTTATAACCTCTGACAACAGCTGAACAGTACATGTAAAGCAAAAATACAGACAAAAAACAATATATCAGACCAAAAAACCCTATCAAATTCTAAAATCCAAACTTACCTAACAAATCCTAAGCAGATATACATGTCAAACAGAAACAAAAAAATATCTGAAATTCCAAAATAGATTAATACATGCCGATGCAATAGAAACAAAAAATCCGGAACAGTAGATCCACACCTTCAATTTGCAGAATCGCACCTTCGATTTTCAAGTCGAGACCTTCGATTTTCAGATCCACACCTTCGTGAAATTAGGGGAAGAAGATCACCAGAAGCGCAGACCATGTGATTGATTTTTGATCACCCAGAAGCCCTAAATTGCAGTTGATTTTTTGTGAGGGTGACAAAAAGGGCGAAGCGAGCGGGTACGCCTACGATAGTGACGACGATAAAGACGACGTTTGGTGGTGGTGGTGGCGACAGTTGATGGTCACGGTGGTGACCGTACCGGCGGTAGGGTGGAAGTCGCCAGAGACTTCTCGGGGAGTGAGAAGCAGATGTGGTCAGTTGTAAAGGCCATTTGGGGAAAAAAATAGTTGATACAGTGTTGCTACAGTATAAAAGTGATTGGGGGTATGTGGTGGGTTCTCATTGGCTGGCGTTGTCCATAATTAGTATATAGTATAATTGTAGTGACAAGTAGGGGTGTTCATCGGTTCGGTTTTTGGTTTTTCGGTTTATTCGGTTTTTTTTTTAGTTTTGAAACTTAATAAAATAAAAAATGAAACCAAATTTAAATATCAAAATCATAACCAAACCGAACCGAAAATCACTAAAAATAAAAATCATAAACGGCATAAACTTACATATAAATTAGAAATAACGGTTGTGAAATTAATTTAAATATACATAGTATATAACATGTTTATTGTTTAATAAAAATATAATAATACATTAAATATATAAATATTATAATTATAAATATGTTTTAATATGTTATTAATTTGAATTCGGTTTTTAATTCGGTTTTGGGTTAACCGAATTTAAAATTTTCAAAACCGAAAACCAAACCAAAAACCGAATTACGAATTCGGTTTCAGTTTCGATCGATCCGAAAACCGTTTAAAAAATTCAGTTTGAATTTTTTTTTTTTTTGAATTCGATTCGATATTCAATTTGAAATCAAAAGGTGCACACCCCTAGTGACAATAGCTAGAGATAATAGCATTAAGTATTTAATAGTGTCTATCCATTCTCCTCCTCCTCTACCTCACATATCACAAAAGTGTACTTTCTTTATGGAGTTTTAATAAACGTAGCTTTTAGAGCTACGTTTAAGCATACTATAAATAAGTTTATAAACTTTGTTTAATTTATTATAAAGTATAAATATTTTTTTTTAGTATCGATTTTCCTTATATAAATTTAGTATTAATATTATTCATGGCCCAATTGAGGTATATATAAGGAATAAAATTATTTTTGTTATGGTTAAGTGTAACCTTTAAACTTTATCATTTTCCTTTTTTTATTTGGTAGTTTCGAACCTATAAAATATTAAATTAATCCTTTTTAATGATCTATCTAACATCAAATGCATCAATGCACACAAATAGGTACACATAATATTTTCATTAGGAGACGATGAAAGACTTTAGATAAAATAGACGAATTTAGAAGTTAAATGACTCATAACAGGACTTTTTCAACATTATTATTTCAAAGTAACTCAAAGTCTCAAACACTCACTATCATAAATCAATAAGACCCATAGGCTATAACCATCTGCTGCAAGTTAATCAGATTAAACGGTACCGTACACTTATTTAAAGGAAAAATCATACGTTGATATAAATAAACGGTGGATGCTTCATGGCTCTTATAATGGTTTTGCTATCAATACATCTTTTGGACGTCTTTGTAGCCGTTTAATTATTCACATCAACTCCACAATATAATTAACGCAAACCATGAATATATTAGTCAAAAGTTAAGTGAAAATTTCAATGATAAATGCGTCATTAGAGATTTAGAGCGTAGAAAATGACATGTGTATGCCTATGTCTCCTTAATTAGAAACTAAATCCATTTAATTATGGCATTATTAACGGCTGTCTCTATAACATTAAATTTTCTATTTTCGTCACTTTATTCTATCCTTTCCGTCAATTTTCATATTGGAATTTTGGATAGTCAACCTATGCGCTGGGCTTATGATTGAACTATTCTACATTTAAATAATCATAATTAAGCAATACGTTTTCATGTTTTTATATTAAGTTACGTAATTTCATTATTCAACTAAAAAAAACGGCAAAGTGACATTATTCTTCCATTAGTCATAAGGAATTATTTTAAAATAACATCACAATTTATTTAGAGATTTTTGGATTTACCTTTTAATAAAATTAATTGCATTTAAGATAATTATAATCAAATAATCAATGTAGCAAAATATGTTATACATCATTAATGTCTGGATTTGATTATATTGTTTGATAATGAAATAATCTAATAAACGCATTTTGCTATAGTAAGGTATAACATGCTTTTCATTTCACGTTTTAAGTCATCTCAAATCACAATTAATTAATTTTAAAATTGATTTGTCAAACATTATTAATTAATTATTCACTATTTTAAAATGTAATAATCAAATAATTATCTTTTAACAACCCCTAATAATCTGAATACAATCTGATGGAGTTTACTACTAAATCCATGTTTCTATAAAATGTAGACTACGCACATGTCTATAGTTTCTATTAAAATCCTATAATGATGATGTGATTATTAGGCTATTTCCTTTGTTAAGAAAAATTAAAAATAAAAAGAAAAAAATTTAAGCCATCTTGATGATGTCATTAATATTAATTAAATAGTTTATTATTTTATTTAGGATTTTAATCATACCCTTCTTAACTTTAATAATAACATATTTACCCACTTAAATATGATTATATCATATGAGCTCATTTTAAACATATAAACTCATCTTATTTACTTATTTATTCAATCTTAATGTGATAGGTCATTATGCCCTAATTTTTTTAGCGGCAATTATTCATGCTTGCTTTTTTTCTTCTTCTTCTCCAAGCTATGTACTATGATATTAACTACCATAATCGGTACATGCTAATCATCTAATTCTCCTCAACGGTATAAAGCTATTATAAAGTGAGAATACATAATGTGATCACTATTAGTTATCTTTATATATCCTTAGTTGACTGGAATTTTTTTATTGTTGTTAATTTCTCTTAATTGATAGGCTACGGATACTATAAATCACGTTTCGTCAAAAAAATGATATGTATATCTAACTAATTACAATTTTTTACTTCTTTTGTTCACATCACCAGTAGCATTTCAGTTATTGTTTTGACCAACAATATGATGAAATAACAATACTGATTTACATACATATACAACGATATTACTATAATAATGAAAATGATAATGATCTACCTTTCTATTTTGGGCTGTCCCATTTCAAGTATGTACTTGATATTTCAATCAATCAGAAGATGTTATTCTGAAGGGAGAAGATTTCTGATTAGTGGAGAATGAATTTAGTGGAATTTTTTAAAACTTTGTGCAAAAAGTAACTGGATACTTGTAGTCGGATGGAGGGATTATTATTATTATTATTATTATTATTATTATTATTATTATTATTATTATTATTATTATTATTATTATTATTATTATTATTATTATTATTATTATTATTATTATTATTATTATAATAAACTTAAAAGTTTTAAAACTTACAAAAAATTAGTGGGAAGCCTAGAGACAATCTGGGCCCCCACAACTCTAGCAATAGCAAAACCTATCCTAGTAAAAATATGAGCAGCAGCACCGGCACCAATATCTTGCGCCATCGAACTCTTCTGAACCCGTTTTAGCAAAGAAACAGCCTCCTTCTCTAATTCTCCAAGGGAAGAAAATGAGAAAGGAATGAAACCATAACCAATCGCCAGACAACTAGATTCGTACTTGACCCGCTTCCGACGAGCCGCATTAATCACAGCACGTCCAGGGACAAAGTCAGAAAGCCCAGACTGTGTCAAAGGAGAAGACCCTGTCAAGTCAACACAAACATCGCGACCACAATCCCAGGAGTAAAGTAACACATCTGCAGGTCTGAGGGCCCTGTCGTTCCCTCCAGACAACCCAATGTCAACCTCCTTTCTCGCTGAAATCCCAGATCGATAACAAACATCAACAAGGGAATCCCGAACAATATTATGTCGATGCTTAATACCCACCATACCAGCACAAGACACCGCGTGATCCCCGAAAATATCCCCAGTAAAAACCCTTGAACAGGCAGAACATGCCGTCGAGATAGAGAACAATGGAACACCTAACCGGTAGCACAACACACATCGGTAAGTCTTTGCGTTCATCGTCTGACCCAACCCCAAAATAGGGACTGCCCTTAGCCAAGCAGAGGTGTGATCACTCTGCTGTGATTTCCATAAGGCCGATTGTCGGGGAGATAACGAAAAAGTGGATTCTGCAGAAGCGGTAACCTTTGTGAAATAAACATCTGCCAATTTCTTCATGAGTATTGGGGCAGCGACCTCACTCGGATTACCTAAAATATCAAACCCAACCGTTTCATTAAACAGACCCAATGCATCTTCAAAAGCACGACCAAGACCAACAATACCCGCATGACGTAGGAGCTTGGTCTACAATCTAGCAGACTGTAATCGAGAAGCCAGAAAAGCATAATGACGAACATCTCCCGCAGAATAAACACCAAGCCCTCCAAATGCAAATGGCAAGGTGGCAAGCCGCCACTGCCAATCACCAAACCCAGGCCCTGAAGCAGTAACAATACGCTCCAAGGAAGATCGAAGGGCTCCATCGAAAGCACGTTGAGCCGCCTCAAATATACTAGGAGGACAAGTACGCAAGGAAAAGTAGAGTTTAGAAACTCCCGTACATGCCCTAAGCAACAACAACTCACACTGAGGATCATCAAGCTTAGCAACCTTATCCATAAGCGCAATGGACTTGGTCACCCTTTGCATCACCAGTTCACTACTAAAACCAGGATCGGAACTTGCGGGGGCCCCAAGCAACTTAACACCATTTAAAGGCCGAGCAATATTAGGAGGAAAGACACCTACTTGCCTGCTGCGAGGGTCCTCCGTAGGCCAGAAAATTTCTGTTTTTTCAACGTTGAGATGCAGCCCAAAACGAGGCCCATCCTCCATAATCAAATGCAAAACCTTCCCCACCACCAAAGTGTCCCCAATAATAGTACCATCATCCAAATACCACGCCTGAAGACAAACCTCAAAATTATCTCTGATTTTAGAAACCAAGGGTTGTAGGACCAAAGCAAAAAGCAGCGGACCAAGGGGATCACCCTGTTGCACCCCCTGAGAAGACCATAATGTGTGGTTCCCATAATACAATCTGGCTGGATTAGAGTAGCAAAATTCAACCCACCGAGAAATGCTCGGACAAAGGCGGCGAACTTCACGTAACATGACCGTACGATCAACTAGATTGAAGGCATTTTGAAAATCAACTAATAACATAGAGAGGCCAACATCAGAGCCACAATCCTCAATCAGCCGATTCACAGCATGAAGAATAGCCTCACCACCTGAAGAAACACCAACACCAAACTGAAGACCATCGAAGTAACTTCCCAAAGACTGGCCAACCATAGCAGCGCCAACCTTCGAAACAAGACGTCGCCAAACAGTACCCACAACTATAGGACGAAGACCACCGCCGGGCTTGACAAGCGGTGTGAGGGGAGCACTAGCAATATACTCTCCTAATTCCATAGGGCACCTTCCAGCTAGAAAGAGATTAACGACTCCGGTAATAGAGCCAACCAACTCATCCGAGACTGCCACAGCAGCACCACTCAAGCAATCCATAAGGTGCTGTGCACGTAAACCATCCCTACCACATGAAGTGCCCCGAGGAAAACTTTTAATCTGGCCCAAAACAACAGCAGAAGTCGTAACGAGGTGAAGGTGATCAACCGTCATATCAGGCAAGGATGGAGCGATAGAAGAAGGGTGCTTAGACAGCAAGTCCGCCAGTGTGGCGTCATTATAAGGAGCAACGCCTGATGAAGAAAGAACACGAGCTGCAGCGGTGTAATGGCCATCACAAATCTTCCTACGACACTGCTTAATATTACGCTCTTCCAAATCAAGGACCTCATCATCAACCACTGACAACATAGGAGAATCCTCTGCCAAATACTCCCTCACAAGCTGTAAACTCCCACCCGCTGTCCCCCAAGAGCAAATAGCACGGGAAATATTCTCTTCCTGATGCCGACGCTTTATCAAAGACCTAGACTCACGACTACTCCGTGGCCGAAAGGTTTTAAGGGTACAGAGGGGTAACACCAACAAAGAGACCCAACTAGAAATGTCATCAGGCTTAGAGATCACCTTATCAAGAGCACCTTTCAAAACCCGAGAAAACCCCAAACGACACTTGGGAGGGATAGACTTAACCGTGCGAAACCCCTTAGAGAACAACTGATCCAGGAGAGCCACGTCAAAACCATCGTTATGATCACGCACCGAACCATCCTCAATACAAAGTCGAGCAGGAGAAGAGGGAGCTAGTGGCTTGGAAAAATTATGAAGCACAAAACGAACAACACCATTTCCCTCATCGGGGGGCGGCACATCCGGGCCCCTACCATGACGGCACTTAGCACGTACCGTGTGTGTTTTGTAGCAAACACCACATAACCAAATCCCCATACGCCTAAAAGTAACATCAGCGTCAGTATAAACACCCAAATTAGAAGTAAGAGAATGTCGAGTGATATCCCGCGCATCGATACCACAATGACGATCACTAAGATGCTTGATAAGAGAACTTCTAACAAGCCCATTTCCACTCCCATTTTGACAGCCACTAAGACCCACAAAGGGACAATGAAACTTCACTGTGGCATTGATAAGGCTAAAAAGGAACATATATTTCATAGCATTATCCCCCAAGAAAGACAGGATTTTAGTTGTAATTGTTCCATATTCAAGTAATATTCGTTTATATTTAATAAGTGCGAAGACAAAAGGCGAAAACGAAGAATTGAAGACGGAAAGGTCCAAAATGCTCAAATGTACAAGATACAATTAAAGTGGTTCAAATTATTGATGAAGAACGTCTAAAAATGACAAGAGTACAAGTTGCGGAACGCAAAGTACACGATATAAAATAATACGCGAAGACGTCCGAAAATCCGGAACCGGGACCCGAGCCAAGAAGAAACGCGCGACGCAACGGACCAAAAATATCTAGTCTACTATGCATATAAATATAATATAATATATAAATAATTATTAAAATTATTTATATTTTATTTATATTTAATATTATGTCGGCAAGCTATGAGACAAATCAATGTGAGCTGTCCAGGGTGGCCATGCGACTCGCATGGCCAGAAGGCTATTTCCCATGCGAGTCGCATGAGGATCAGAATCAGGCCTGGTCTATAAATTTGCCAGTTTTCGTTCGTTTTTACACACACCCATAACATAATAATAATAATACTCCGTAGTATAATATAAATAAATATATATAATATATATATATAAAATATAGATTAGTGTTATATTAGATTAGTTCGGGTTATGTAAAGGTTATTTTACGGGTTTTAAAGTCGGAGTTCTGTCCGTGTAACACTACGCGATAAATAATCAATGTAAGCTATGTTCTCCTTTTTAAATTAATGTCTCGTACTTAAGTTATTATTATGCTTATTTAAGACGAAGTAATCATGATGTTGGGCTAAAAATATTAAAATTGGGTAATTGGGCTTTGTACCATAATTGGGGTTTGGACAAAAGAACGACACTTGTGGAAATTAGACTATGGGCTATTAATGGGCTTTATATTTGTTTAACTAAATGATAGTTTGTTAATTTTAATATAAAGATTTACAATTGGGCGTCCCTATAAATTACCATATACACTCGATCGGACACGATGGGCGGGGTATTTATATGTACGAATAATCGTTCATTTAACCGGACACGGGAATGGATTAATAGCCACTAGAATAATTAAAACAGGGGTGAAATTATGTACAAAGGACACTTGGTATAATTGATAACAAAATATTAAAACCTTGGGTTACACTCAGTCGACATCCTGGTGTAATTATTAAACAAAGTATTAAAATCTTGTTACAGTTTAAATCCCCAATTAGTTGGAATATTTAACTTCGGGTATAAGGATAATTTGACGAGGGCACTCGCATTTTATATTTATGACCGATGGACTGTTATGGACAAAAACCAGACGGACATATTAAATAATCCAGGACAAAGGACAATTAACCCATGGGCATAAAACTAAAATCAACACGTCAACCATCATGATTACGGAAGTTTAAATAAGCATAATTGTTTTATTGTATTTTTCATCGTACTTTTATTTACTCGCTATTTTATTTAACGTCATTTATTTATTGTCATTTATTTTTCGCTACTTTAATTATCGTCATTTATATTTTGCATTAGGTTTTAATTGTAACTTAAAATATAAATCGACAAACCGGTCATTAAACGGTAAACCCCCTTTTTATATATTATTATATATATATATATATATATTTATATATTTTGTACAAATATAGTTGTTTAAAAATATAGTGTGCAATAAGCCCGCTCCCTGTGGAACGAACCGGACTTACTAAAAACTATACTACTCTACGATTAGGTACACTGCCTATAGTGTTGTAGCAAGGTTTAGGTATATCCATTTTGTAAATAAATAATTAAAACTTGTGTAGTTTGTAACACTTTTCGTAGTAAAATATAGTACTATCACGTACCCCCACGCTACCACATCAAGTTTTTGGCGCCGCTGCCGGGGAGTCGGCGAAATATTTATTTACATTTTTAGAAAAACAATATAAAATCTATAAAAAAAATTTAAAAATTTAAAAACCGAAAAAAAAATAATTGCTTTTATATATTTTTAAGATTTTTATTTATGAAAATATAAAATATTTCTATTTTTAGTTTTATAAAAATATAAGTTTTTATTTATTTTATATATATTTTACTTTAAATATAAAACAAAATAAAAATAAATAATAAATAATAAATAATACGAACTGACCTGTCATTTTTGAACCCTTCTTGAACTGAACCAGCAGGTCATGCGAGTCGCATGACCTTTTCTCTTAGACCCATGCGAGTCGCATGAGGGGTTCTGACAGGCCCACTCACTTGACCTAAAAACGCATTTATTACGTTTTATTTTTTTATTATTATTATAACCCTAGTTTTTATTATTATTATTATTATTTTTAGATAATTTAATTTATATTTACTTTTAATTAGTTTTAAATTTATAAACTTAATACTTTTATAATATAAAATATAAAAATAATATTTTTATAAAACTAATAATTTTTATAAACTTTTTATTAACTTTTATATTTTGTATCTTTTATTTATTTTTAGAGTAATTTTTGTATTTTTATCATTCGTGCTTAGTTTTAAGTCTAGTTTTTGCCGTAGTTTTATTTTTATTTCTAGAATTTTTAGGCATTGCCGTAAAATCCCTTAAGTGCTTTTTCTTTAGACTAAGATTTAGATGCTTTAGAATTTTGCGACGCCGTTTTTATATTTTAGTACCTTTTTAAGTTATTACCATTTGGGATATAGTTTTTCTTTTAAGCTTTAATATTTTTAGACGCAACTTTTAATTCTTAGTTTTTAATTCCTTTTTAAGTTACGACGCGCTATTTTCTTATTTTTATTTTTCGACGTTTTTCGACGCGCATTCTTTTTCTTTCTTATTTTTCGACGCTTTAGTTTTTAGGACTTAGAAATTTTCTCTATTTCTTATCTAATATCTCAAACAGAAAGAAAAATTATTTAAGTGGTTAAATTAATGGACGTTGACAATTTTCTGCTTCGTAGTAATAGTTGGATTTGTTAGTGGCTGAGTTGTGAGCTTCCGATTTAAAGGGTTCTGGCTCCCTGCTGCATCTTTTGGCTATTCGAAACGTGGGCAAAAGCAGAAAAGTCTATTAATTGGACAACTTATATAAGTTTTTCTATTTTTATAACTAATAGGATAATTAGTAAATGCACCACATTGTAGCTAAAATTTGGCCATCGCAATAAAATGGAAAATTTTGAAAACAAGGCTATGGAAACCCTTTTTGATATCCAAAATCAATTAAATCAATACTCTCAAACGAGTGTTGATGACAATTCGTTCGGTCAATCTTGGATCACGAATGATGAAACAATAACTGGTTGTGAAATCTGTGGAGATTATCACTCAACATGGGAATGTTACTATTACGTTCCTATGGAAAATTACGCACCCACAGAACCTGCATGGAACGATTATGAAGAACGAAATTCAAACTGGGATTATTCCCAAGAATATATCCAAACTCAACAACCAGAAGACGAGGAAAATTACGTGTCCGAAAATTCTTTAGATCATATGTGTAACGACCCGGAAATTTCCGACCAAATTTAAACTCTAATTTCTATATGTTTCCGACACGATAAGCAAAAACCCTAATGTTAAGTCTAGAAAGTCTGAAATCTAGAACTGGATAACTAGTTACCCTTTTGATCAAGCCTGACGATTCACGAACATTATATGTATTTACGAAATATATTTATTAGTTGTTAACGTTAACATAATATTAGATATGAGTTTTTAATAAAAATTAATATTTAACTAAAATGTGATCATTAAATATATATTTATGTATTTTACAAAACGACTAATTGTAATACAAAAATGTTTTCGATTTAAAAATATACTTTGGACAATAACTATACTTTGGTTTATACAGGTAAATGACCACAATGCTTCAAAGGTTAAGTTACATTTTTTAATGGGATTATTTTTATAATTTAAAATCTAATATTTTGATAAAGGTACTAGTCACTAAACTTAAAGGGTTAGTTTTCTCAGCGTACGAAACTCTGTTTGGAAAACCGGAACATAGACAGTAGTCAAGTGACAACGTAAAAGTAATTTTTGTAAAAATTATATTTTTACCATTAACGTAAATTTAATATAATATTTAAATAATTATATAAATTAACTATAGTATAATATATATATTTTTAAAACTGTCGGCAAAGATATTTATTTGTGTTACACGTTTGTTCCTGTTTTTGATTGATAGTCTATTTATATTATTATATGCATATTAACTAGGCTTAATTTTTATTTATATACATACATATATTCAAACATATGATATACATGATAACAACCATCAAACTATTTGTGTTTTGTGTTACTCTCGGAGACCAACATTCGCTTCTATCCTAAACCATTCTACACCGCCGGTACCCCATGACCACCTTCCACCTTGAACCACCAACGAGCCACTATAACCCATCACTTGTCTCTCTTTACTCTCTCTATAAAAATCTCTATTTCCCTTCTATTTCCTTGTGCTTGATCACGAACAAAACAAAGAGACATCATCACCAAGCTCACCACGACCACCGGCTCCATCCTCACCACCACAGCCCGTCACCTCTTACCGGCAGTCAACCATCGTCGCCTCATTCGCCACCCTTTTCAACCTCCACTACCGGTTATCATCAAGAAACACCACCTTCCTATCCCTCTATCTTTACCTCTCTATATTACTATACCTCACTTTTCTTTTTGTTTTGAAACTGGAAACAACCATATCACTACCATCACTTTATCACCCATTCATCTCACCACCTTTTGTTGTAGTTCGAAGCAAACCCAACACACCACCCATTCGACACCGTTTCTTTCTTTCTCGTTCTTACTTGCGAACACCCAACACCATCCCCACAAACCGTCACCAACATTGCGTTCATTTATTTTTATTCCTTTCTTCCTTCTCCTTCTTTCTCCTGTTGGAATCGCTAATCGTCACACCCGATTCCTTTTCGCTACTACTGCAGCTCGCAGGTTTATGTTACTGCTTCGATGATCAAAAACAAACAACCGTTACTTATTACTATTACCATGCTGCTACTCTTCGAACTTCTGAAACTATAACGGTAATCAAAACAAAAGTAGGAGACGATGAATAGTGACGATTATAATGGTAAATTAACGATGAAGACAAGGATGGGGTGTTTGTATTCTTTTAGGTCGAACCCACATGGCTATCAGTTAAGTGAAAGTGGAAAACAATCGAATAAAAGAATGCCAGTTGGATTTCCATATTTTTTTGTCGGGCCATATATCTATTTGCTTTGTTTTTCTCTTTTGGATCGTGTATACATCTTGGGCCGAAATCCCGTTTATTAATCTTGGGCCGAAATCCCATTTATTAATCTGTTGGACTTTGTTATATCCGTTGGGCCAAACCGAAATACGGGATGTATATATGTATACTTTATAATCCGAGACTAATAAGAAAAACATAAGTGGTTGAGTGGTTTACGAGTGTGGTATGGTAGAGGAGGTCACGGGTTCGAGTCCCGTTGCTGGCAAATCTTTTTAGAAAACACATTAAAAGGGTTCGTGAATCCGAGGCCAACCTTACGTGTTCAAGGATGTTATATGTATTTTTACTACAAAATACATTAGGTGAGTATATAGTCCCACTTTTAAACTCTAAATATTTCGGGATGAGAATACATGTATTTTATGTTTTACGTTATGGACACAAGTAACTGAAAAATATATTCTACGTTGAGTTGTACCACTGGCATACTTCCCTGTAGCTTGGTAACTGTTATTTACAGCGGTATTGTAAACGCGAATCCTGTTGATAGATCTATCGGGCCTGACAACCCCAACCGGACTGGACGACCAGTATTCAACGGTTGCACAGTACTTCGTTTTGTGACTACACTTGGTACAGTGTAGTAAGATTTCATAATAAAGGGAATATGCGACGTGATTAATTGTTAAGTATGGTTACCAAGTGCTCAACCACTTAGAATATTTTTATTAAAATGTTTACATATGAAATCTTGTGGTCTATAGTTATAACTCTGCTAGCATCAAACCTATATATCTCACCAACTTTATGTTGACTTTTTAAAGCATGTTATTCTCAGGTACAAATTAAGTCTTCCGCTGTGCATAGGTTTATTTAAAGGACCTTATGTGGAGTCGATCATCGCAATGGAATCAAATGTTGAAGATTTCGTCCAGATGGATAAGGACGGGTTATTACATTTGGTATCAGAGCGTTGGTCTTAGAGAACCAGGTCTTGCATTAGTGTGTCTGCCTAGTAGTTGTTAGGATACATTAATGAGTCTGGACTTTGACCGTGTCTACCTGTCAAAAAGTTTTGCTTATCATTCTAGTCGGAAATCATCTGCTTATCATCCCTAGGGAATTCCCTGCTTATCACTCTTAAG
Source organism: Rutidosis leptorrhynchoides (assembly GCF_046630445.1). NCBI lineage: Eukaryota > Viridiplantae > Streptophyta > Magnoliopsida > Asterales > Asteraceae > Rutidosis > Rutidosis leptorrhynchoides. The sequence continues at coordinate 102,644,659 of NC_092338.1, read as the reverse complement.
TCTAGACACGTCTTACTGCATTTAGTGCATCGATAGTGTATAGACAAAATTCATATCTTAGCATATCTGATAATCCATATCTTAGCATATCTGTAGACTTGCCTGACATATGTCATAGGATCCTTTGTAGTCTACGAAATCTTTAATATTATATATATAGATATTCTATATAGCTAGAATATCATTCGATATCCGAAAATCATTTCACGTCGAAGATTCATTTCATCCACCAAATTATTCTTTTGACGATAAACCTGAAGCACTTACTGGCAAACCTGTTCGAGAAATCAATTTCTCTCTCATTTCTTTAAAATAGCTCGTCACGGTTATATAATATTCCACATTTTGAATCTTATTCATTCGCTCGCTTCACCCGTCAATCATTCCGTAGTACTAGAAGGAGTTAACGAACTACGTGTTCGTGTGACGACTTTGGAGAACACGGTGCGAAGGTTACAAACATCAGCAGCAGCACCAGCAGCATAATCTGTATCATCATCATCAACGTCAATGGTATCCTTATCACCCTCAAACCACAACCACGTCGTAAATTTCAACGTCACAAATTACACATCGAGTATAATCACCATTCTACGTATCCGCTCACCACAGAATAACCATTTCTATTCAAATTTCATATTTGGATTTTGACCTATCAGAATCCAACAAGTGGCATAATGAAGAAAATATTGGACGAAAATAAAAAGTGTTAGAAACAAACGAATTAATTAATTGAAATTATGATAGGAATCCACGCTAACTGTTCCGGCTAACTGTTCCCAGCTAACTGATTAACATTTAATTTATCGCAATTTACATTATCGCAATTTACATTCTCGAAATTTTATTTACCGTCATTTAATTTCTGTTATTTACTTTTACGCATTTTAAATAACGGGACACGTATGCAAGGTTTCTACTTATCATATCGACCCATCTATATATATATTTCGGAACAACCGTAGACACTCTATATGTGAAGGTGGGAGATGGCTATACAGGGTCGGAGTTGATTCCAAAATATATATATACTTTGAGTTGTGATCGACACCGAGACCGGTACACGGGTCACGATACGTATTATTTAATTCGAATATTATATATTAAATTATATATGAATCATTGAACCATCGGACTATTGGACTGTTAACTTTGGACAATTAAAATGAATTAAAATATTGATTATAATATATGAAACTAAATAATTCTTCAAGTTGCCACTTGATTTCATCCTAAACCTCAATTGTAACCCGACGATTACAATCCGCGTTCAAATCTTTCATAATCTTTGAAAATACCTCAATCGAGAAATTGAACCAATCGCACTTCATCTACGAAAGAAAAGATTCCCGCATATAGTTATGCACCCAAAAACTCTCGGAAATTGAGTCAACATTTAACACGTGGCAGTGTTAATTCCTTTAGTATTATTATTACCCAAAATAACTTTACAATTCCTTTTCAAATTAGCCAGTTTTGTCACAGCTTCAGCAAGTTAACTTCGACTTCTCAGTAAGACGAGTCTTATTATAGCCTCGATATATACACCTTGTTCTTGCACCATCGTTATCAGAAAACCTTTTATGTTCCACCATACTACCATAAGCGTTTAATCATCTAAAAACACAATTCGCCCGAAAACACCTTGGATTGATAACCAACGATTCAGATATGGCTGCATTGAATGCAGAGGAAACAGTAGAATTGTAGATGGCCTAAATGGCCAAAAGTTTGATGATAAAGAAGGAAGTGTTAGGAACGCTCGATAGAAAATCTGGTACTGAAAACCGGATTGAGCAAACCGAGAAGGAGACTCTGAACAAGTTACAAGGACTAAACTTGTACATAAAGAATCACGACGATTCTGTAACAAACACCTTGCTTCTGAATCTAAACCCTTGCGGGTCAATCTTCATCATCATCCTTCGACATTAGAAATTCCAAGATATTATCATATCTTTCATTATAAATATCCTCAATATTTCTGAAGATATTTCCACAACTATCCTTATCTGAAATCATTTATCACTCCGTAAAATCTGCATTATAACATAAAAGAAACTGTGTTAGTTTCTAAAATCTGAAATCTTCAAGGAATGTTTTGAAGAAGTGTTGGAAACTGATGCATGAATTAGTATAATATAATGAAACTTGATCAACTTCATTATATTACAGTAAGTCATGATAAGTTTCTAATGGAATATGATGATTCACAGTACCATCATCATGTGCCATGTTACACGGCTCTTACACTCCATCCAATTTCTAAACATATTAGGAACATATCATCCTGATAGGTCTATCTTTTTCAGGGTATTCTGGTAATTTGACAAATCAAACTCGTGCTATTACCATTTCTTTTTAAGAGCATTAACTAAGTTCATTACAAATTTCATGCTTACGAATCCCGGATCATTATTCGCTTGACTCGAGGACGGGAAGAGGAAATGAAAGAATAGAGCTCTAAAATAGAATAGGAGCATAAACCACAGCAAATAGGAGAGAGTATTAACTATGGATGACAATGATTACGGAAAACAGAAGCAGGAGCATCAAAGTATAAGGGAAGATATCAAACTCAACAACCACCTAGAATTTACAAACCGTGTATATCAATGCAGATAGCAATATAGAGACACGGGAGAATTAGAAACACTATAAACACAAGAGTATAGTAGAAGTAAATAGATTCTTCTGGTGGTAGATGGAAAAGAAGAACGACAGATGTGAAAATTAGGAGTATATCAAGAATCAGAATGGGATGGAGCATATTGACGAATGTTTAAAGTAAGAATTTAGGAGAAAAAGTAGAAGATGTGGGATATGGAAATAAGGAAACGAAGGGGGTAGATTTATAGTGAAATATCCGACAGAGAAATCGAAACAGATTGCCGCATTAAATCAAAGAAAATCCTGATCGCCGAAGAACCAAATCTTATTACATAAGATTTTCTTTAAATCCCATAAATTCAGGAAATCAATTCTAAATCCTGTCATCGGTTAAAACAATTCCATATTTACTCATTTCACTCTTTTGTGATAGCTTCATTCGTACGCTTCACATGATCGAATTGTTTTATCTAATATCTCTCGATACGGATAAAACTCTATTATTACCTCATATTCATCATGAAAACATTCCTATTGTTATTTATGACAACCTCTACAAAATTTCGGGGACGAAATTTCTTTAACGGGTGGGTACTGTAACGACCCGGAAATTTCCGACCAAATTTAAACTCTAATTTCTATATGTTTCCGACACGATAAGCAAAAACCCTAATGTTAAGTCTAGAAAGTCTGAAATCTAGAACTGGATAACTAGTTACCCTTTTGATCAAGCCTGACGATTCACGAACATTATATGTATTTACGAAATATATTTATTAGTTGTTAACGTTAACATAATATTAGATATGAGTTTTTAATAAAAATTAATATTTAACTAAAATGTGATCATTAAATATATATTTATGTATTTTACAAAACGACTAATTGTAATACAAAAATGTTTTCGATTTAAAAATATACTTTGGACAATAACTATACTTTGGTTTATACAGGTAAATGACCACAATGCTTCAAAGGTTAAGTTACATTTTTTAATGGGATTATTTTTATAATTTAAAATCTAATATTTTGATAAAGGTACTAGTCACTAAACTTAAAGGGTTAGTTTTCTCAGCGTACGAAACTCTGTTTGGAAAACCGGAACATAGACAGTAGTCAAGTGACAACGTAAAAGTAATTTTTGTAAAAATTATATTTTTACCATTAACGTAAATTTAATATAATATTTAAATAATTATATAAATTAACTATAGTATAATATATATATTTTTAAAACTGTCGGCAAAGATATTTATTTGTGTTACACGTTTGTTCCTGTTTTTGATTGATAGTCTATTTATATTATTATATGCATATTAACTAGGCTTAATTTTTATTTATATACATACATATATTCAAACATATGATATACATGATAACAACCATCAAACTATTTGTGTTTTGTGTTACTCTCGGAGACCAACATTCGCTTCTATCCTAAACCATTCTACACCGCCGGTACCCCATGACCACCTTCCACCTTGAACCACCAACGAGCCACTATAACCCATCACTTGTCTCTCTTTACTCTCTCTATAAAAATCTCTATTTCCCTTCTATTTCCTTGTGCTTGATCACGAACAAAACAAAGAGACATCATCACCAAGCTCACCACGACCACCGGCTCCATCCTCACCACCACAGCCCGTCACCTCTTACCGGCAGTCAACCATCGTCGCCTCATTCGCCACCCTTTTCAACCTCCACTACCGGTTATCATCAAGAAACACCACCTTCCTATCCCTCTATCTTTACCTCTCTATATTACTATACCTCACTTTTCTTTTTGTTTTGAAACTGGAAACAACCATATCACTACCATCACTTTATCACCCATTCATCTCACCACCTTTTGTTGTAGTTCGAAGCAAACCCAACACACCACCCATTCGACACCGTTTCTTTCTTTCTCGTTCTTACTTGCGAACACCCAACACCATCCCCACAAACCGTCACCAACATTGCGTTCATTTATTTTTATTCCTTTCTTCCTTCTCCTTCTTTCTCCTGTTGGAATCGCTAATCGTCACACCCGATTCCTTTTCGCTACTACTGCAGCTCGCAGGTTTATGTTACTGCTTCGATGATCAAAAACAAACAACCGTTACTTATTACTATTACCATGCTGCTACTCTTCGAACTTCTGAAACTATAACGGTAATCAAAACAAAAGTAGGAGACGATGAATAGTGACGATTATAATGGTAAATTAACGATGAAGACAAGGATGGGGTGTTTGTATTCTTTTAGGTCGAACCCACATGGCTATCAGTTAAGTGAAAGTGGAAAACAATCGAATAAAAGAATGCCAGTTGGATTTCCATATTTTTTTGTCGGGCCATATATCTATTTGCTTTGTTTTTCTCTTTTGGATCGTGTATACATCTTGGGCCGAAATCCCGTTTATTAATCTTGGGCCGAAATCCCATTTATTAATCTGTTGGACTTTGTTATATCCGTTGGGCCAAACCGAAATACGGGATGTATATATGTATACTTTATAATCCGAGACTAATAAGAAAAACATAAGTGGTTGAGTGGTTTACGAGTGTGGTATGGTAGAGGAGGTCACGGGTTCGAGTCCCGTTGCTGGCAAATCTTTTTAGAAAACACATTAAAAGGGTTCGTGAATCCGAGGCCAACCTTACGTGTTCAAGGATGTTATATGTATTTTTACTACAAAATACATTAGGTGAGTATATAGTCCCACTTTTAAACTCTAAATATTTCGGGATGAGAATACATGTATTTTATGTTTTACGTTATGGACACAAGTAACTGAAAAATATATTCTACGTTGAGTTGTACCACTGGCATACTTCCCTGTAGCTTGGTAACTGTTATTTACAGCGGTATTGTAAACGCGAATCCTGTTGATAGATCTATCGGGCCTGACAACCCCAACCGGACTGGACGACCAGTATTCAACGGTTGCACAGTACTTCGTTTTGTGACTACACTTGGTACAGTGTAGTAAGATTTCATAATAAAGGGAATATGCGACGTGATTAATTGTTAAGTATGGTTACCAAGTGCTCAACCACTTAGAATATTTTTATTAAAATGTTTACATATGAAATCTTGTGGTCTATAGTTATAACTCTGCTAGCATCAAACCTATATATCTCACCAACTTTATGTTGACTTTTTAAAGCATGTTATTCTCAGGTACAAATTAAGTCTTCCGCTGTGCATAGGTTTATTTAAAGGACCTTATGTGGAGTCGATCATCGCAATGGAATCAAATGTTGAAGATTTCGTCCAGATGGATAAGGACGGGTTATTACAATATGAAAATCAAACTCGAAGAACTCGATGCTCAAAATGAACAAATGAGCGAGTTTGTAAACCGGCAAGCTGAAACTCTATCAGACTACACACCTGTTGATCTGAGGAGTATTGTTCAAGAAAATCTCAAATCATCGAATTTTGATGAATTCGAGAGCTCCGAAATCACCAACTATCCCGATGATACTTTTTATTCAGCTTTACCAATTTCACAACATATTGACACATTAGCCTCTACCGACGAAATCATCGATCCATCAATGGATAAAGAAGAAGTAAGGGTGACAAATTGGTACTCTTGGGAATACGATAACGTTGAAAATTTTACCCCCGAGGCCAAACCTAACTTCACCATTCCACAACCTTCCAACCCAATATTCTCAATAGACGAGTCATCTACCAAAGATGAACTACAAGCTGTAATAGATAATGACACCTCGGATTTCACCCAATCGGGTAATAGAGGTGAAAACTTTGATCTCGAGAATAAAAGGAAGGAAATGTTAGGAATTGTCCGCCCTATAATATGTATGTCGATGTATATCGATCCATTTGACCAAGAACCAGAAAAGAGACATATCTATTTACTAAAAGCTACACTTAAAAAAGAATTAAGTAGTGATATTCGGGTGGGTCTAAACTTTAAAACCGTTGATATATTATATACCACTCGAGATGTAAATAACTGGCTCACTATTTTAATTCTTGGAACTTATTCTACTGACTTCACATGTCGTCAGCTAAGTGTGGGGAAGTCTAACCCCACTTAACGTTAAATTAGGGGTTCGGGTTAGAGCATAACTCGTTAACAAAAATGCATGATAAGCTAGGGTAAAAGACGCATTTTCAAAGATTAGCAAACAGTTCATAAAAGCAGCCATTTTTGAAGAAAAACATGTGTGATAAAACAAGAAAGAATAAACGATGAGACGCACCATCTATCATTCGACGAACTTTGTAATTACAAACTGGGTATTTTCAATCACTTTTCTACACTAATCACCCTCATAAATTTATAATTAGAGTCTGATTTCATGCAAATGAGGGCATTGAATGATCTCAAGTGTGGGGAAGGGTTATAAATTCTCTCGGGTTTATACTTGGTTTATTTGCCAAATTTTATGAAAATTTGAAAAATTTTCAACTAAATGAATTTAAAATCATGTTTATATATATTTATGAACGGTGAAAACTAGGTGTTAATACCGAAATTATCGTTACCTCGGAAAGGACATAAATTAAGAAACACCCTAAAACGCTTGAATTCATTTAAAATGGAATAAATGAGAATAAAAAGGCAAAGAAAGAAACTAAGTGTGGGGAGAATGTACCTAGTTATTCAATTAAAAACTATCTAGCACATGTTTCTGTAAAGTTTATTGCAGATGCTTTTGTTTTGGACTAAATTAACTATTTTACCAGATGAAAGAAAAGAAAAGATGGATCTACACGATGAATCAATTCCATCATTAAAAGGAAGTAAAGTCTTCCGAAAAAGACACGCGCTTCTTGATTTAGGTCAAGAAGTTGTCGTCCAGACCAGCTGTAGGTTGACGAAAAATCTAGAAAAGTCATCACTAAAATCAGTATGAAATCCACGGACCTCAGCATAAAACAGGGTCGTCAAGTGGTCAGATTTATCCTAACCATGAGAAGGATTTATCTCGTACAATGGGGAGGCACCGTGCAAATTAGCTTGATAAGACTAATGAATCAGATCCCCAGAAAGGATAATCTCCTTAAAAGATTAAAAATCAGCTTTTAAGCCTGATATTACTCAATCCTTGAGATTGACCTTAAAGATTGAGAATTACAAACTCATGGAATTCAATGATATCTAAACTCGAGCTTGAACGAGAAAATATTTTGATCAAATTATAAACCGATTTGTTTTCTGAAAACCCATTTTCAATGCGTTCATTACCATTGAACGTAAAATCCTAGGAATTCACCTGGAATTCATTAGGTCACCTGAACCAAATCGGGTGTCAACCGTAAGAACGGTGGTTGCATAGCATGGTCGAAGACAGGACCTTGTGCCAGACCAAAAAAATTATAAGGGTGAGCTTTACTATTGCTCCTACAAAGGATAGTAATTGCGTCCGACACGTTATAGACCATAATCAAAAGCATGTCACGGGACATTGCCTTAACAGTTGCTTGTTCATCGCTTTCCTTTACAACCGGACGGTAGTTTACCGAAAGGTAATATACGGAGCAAGTAAACTAGACGTGTTGCTTTCCTAATACAAGGTTAGCAAGTGGGTGACACAAAACCATAAGTTTTGAGCTAAAATTTTCAAATCTGAAACCCACAAAACCCACAAAAATATTTTGCAAACACCGGTGAAGGGTTATTCCGGAAAACTTATCTAGGGTAAAAGCTAGATTGAATTTTCAAAAGATCAAATGTTTTCATAAAGATCCAATTTCCTTAAGGATCTACATTTTCATAGTCATGTGGGACTGTAAACCGCCTCTCAAATGTGCACTTTGCTTTGAAAACCGAAAGTAAATCGGCTATTTGATTGTAAGTGTCGTTGACCTAAACCCAAGGCAACTGTGGATGACACACCCACCTTTAACTATGGTTCTATCATTACTATCATTGTTTATACCGCTCTATCAAAATCACTGATGTACAAAGTGTGAAGAATAAAGAAGTGATTCGTGTGATGTATTATATTATTTCAAGACTGTATTGCTTGAGGACAAGCAACGTTCAAGTGTGGGGATATTGATAAGGCTAAAAAGGAACATATATTTCATAGCATTATCCCCCAAGAAAGACAGGATTTTAGTTGTAATTGTTCCATATTCAAGTAATATTCGTTTATATTTAATAAGTGCGAAGACAAAAGGCGAAAACGAAGAATTGAAGACGGAAAGGTCCAAAATGCTCAAATGTACAAGATACAATTAAAGTGGTTCAAATTATTGATGAAGAACGTCTAAAAATGACAAGAGTACAAGTTGCGGAACGCAAAGTACACGATATAAAATAATACGTAAGACGTCCGAAAATCCGGAACCGGGACCCGAGCCAAGAAGAAACGCGCGACGCAACGGACCAAAAATATCTAGTCTACTATGCATATAAATATAATATAATATATAAATAATTATTAAAATTATTTATATTTTATTTATATTTAATATTATGTCGGCAAGCTATGAGACAAATCAATGTGAGCTGTCCAGGGTGGCCATGCGACTCGCATGGCCAGAAGGCTATTTCCCATGCGAGTCGCATGAGGATCAGAATCAGGCCTGGTCTATAAATTTGCCAGTTTTCGTTCGTTTTTGCACACACCCATAACATAATAATAATAATACTCCGTAGTATAATATAAATAAATATATATAATATATATATATATAATATAGATTAGTGTTATATTAGATTAGTTCGGGTTATGTAAAGGTTATTTTACGGGTTTTAAAGTCGGAGCTCTGTCCGTGTAACACTACGCGATAAATAATCAATGTAAGCTATGTTCTCCTTTTTAAATTAATGTCTCGTACTTAAGTTATTATTATGCTTATTTAAGACGAAGTAATCATGATGTTGGGCTAAAAATATTAAAATTGGGTAATTGGGCTTTGTACCATAATTGGAGTTTGGACAAAAGAACGACACTTGTGGAAATTAGACTATGGGCTATTAATGGGCTTTATATTTGTTTAACTAAATGATAGTTTGTTAATTTTAATATAAAGATTTACAATTGGGCGTCCCTATAAATTACCATATACACTCGATCGGACACGATGGGCGGGGTATTTATATGTACGAATAATCGTTCATTTAACCGGACACGGGAATGGATTAATAGCCACTAGAATAATTAAAACAGGGGTGAAATTATGTACAAAGGACACTTGGTATAATTGATAACAAAATATTAAAACCTTGGGTTACACTCAGTCGACATCCTGGTGTAATTATTAAACAAAGTATTAAAATCTTGTTACAGTTTAAATCCCCAATTAGTTGGAATATTTAACTTCGGGTATAAGGATAATTTGACGAGGGCACTCGCATTTTATATTTATGACCGATGGACTGTTATGGACAAAAACCAGACGGACATATTAAATAATCCAGGACAAAGGACAATTAACCCATGGGCATAAAACTAAAATCAACACGTCAACCATCATGATTACGGAAGTTTAAATAAGCATAATTGTTTTATTGTATTTTTCATCGTACTTTTATTTACTCGCTATTTTATTTAACGTCATTTATTTATTGTCATTTATTTTTCGCTACTTTAATTATCGTCATTTATATTTTGCATTAGGTTTTAATTGTAACTTAAAATATAAATCGACAAACCGGTCATTAAACGGTAAACCCCCTTTTTATATATTATTATATATATATATATATATATATATATTTATATATTTTGTACAAATATAGTTGTTTAAAAATATAGTGTGCAATAAGCCCGCTCCCTGTGGAACGAACCGGACTTACTAAAAACTATACTACTCTACGATTAGGTACACTGCCTATAGTGTTGTAGCAAGGTTTAGGTATATCCATTTTGTAAATAAATAATTAAAACTTGTGTAGTTTGTAACACTTTTCGTAGTAAAATATAGTACTATCACGTACCCCCACGCTACCACATCAGGCATGCGACATAACTGCACACAACCTTTAGTTGTAGTGCATAGCTAAAATGACAGAAACAAAATCCCCATACACCAATAAAATAATAACCATGAAGCCAAGAAAAAACTGGGGACTTTTAACAAACACCTTGTGGGCACAAATTCAATTGAGTAATGATACAGACTCTATCTTCTCCCAAAATCTTCCTGCTAGCTGCTACAACCCTCAATCCATCAAATCATATCTCTCCGTATGCCTGCAATTCCATTCTCTGCAAGTCAGAAATCAAATCTTGATAGACCAACATGTTTGATGGGTTTGTTGCAAGATGCTTTCTTGGATATGTGGCAGCAAGAAAGAAAGCAACTTGCAATATATGTTTTCTTTACTAGATTAATTACGTTACATATATATGCTAAATATTTGTCTCAATAAAATGTTGTAATATAAATTTTATGATAAGAAAAATAATACGAGTAATTGTGATCAAAATTGAAAGTAAGTGGTGGGAGAATAAATGTAGTTCATTTATTCTGACTAAGTTAAGTATATCAATATGTTTGTAAAAACAATGACAAGTTTCTTAGTCGGAATATATGGTTCCATGAGTCATTAAACTAAATGACTTTAGCATTTACGTTCACTTAATAAATAAAACACACCGTTAAACTGTTTCATTTAAGCAAACCCGTGATTCCACGGGTCATTTCACTAGTTTAATAAATATATCTCAAAAACAATGTATTTCTTATTTCTTTTTAGTTTTTAACTACGGCCACTTTGATTTTTATACTCACCCACATCAATAAACATATATAAAAATAGTTATACAGTATATAACAACAAACACGATGTTTTATACTCACCCACATCAATACACATATATAAATAGTTATATATAACAACAAACATGATGTTAACAGTATGATCTCTTCTAAATGTTAACAAGTACAATTGATGTAACTGATATAATAAGGAAAACCGTTAAACTTAATTATTTATATATTATAATAAATTACTAGTTTAATACCCTCAATCTTGCGGGTTCGACACAGAAAATTATTTGAATCATCATTATCGCAAAACTTTTTGCTCTGTTCATCTCCTGATTTTATCCTATTTTGCATGCGGCGTCCCTATCTTTTACAAGTGTTTTGTGGGTGGTTCTTCCGGCTAACTTCCGTTAAAAAAATCTGTTAATTCTTGACATATACATTGCATGTGAGGATAAATTTGTATTTTTAAACAATAGGAACACATTTGTAATCCACTCACGTCATATAAAGTCATCGAAATGTTCCAATTAGAACACATTTGTATAATTAGAACAATCTACTTTCATACATTTGGAACACATTCATAAATTTAATTAGAGAATACCCTACACGAGTGCACTATTTATACAAATTATAAAGAAAAGATTAAATGTGCTACTTCCCAGTATCCTTTAACATAATTCTACTAATAAATCGGCATGTAGCTAAAGACTGGGTCTTCATTTTTCATGTCTTATCAAACATATGCTAGCTCATAGTCTTTTAATAATCACACTTTTCTCCTCGCCATTTTGAATTATGTTGTTTTCAGTTAGCTTCTCTACATATTCATAAATTATACACGACCAAGCACCTTTAGCATCATAGCTTGGATGTACATGATCCACGCTCTACAAAGATCGTATACACAACTTAAGTAGCACATACGTAGTTGCAAAACAAAACATAATGTGTTTAGCAAAAAATATTACATGCATTAAAGTAATATGGACCACTTACTACAAAAGCTCAAACGTTATCATGGGAACATGTTAATGCATCAAAAGTCATTAAGATAAAATGTTTATTTTATAAGCATGTTGAATGAACTCCCACAGTTGATGTTAACGCACCAATTCCCACCAAGTAGTTTGTCATGTTCAACGAACTCCCGCAGTTGATGTCTTCTAATAGTTTTAGTTGGATAAAATCATTCCATCATCTGCTAACAAAGTAGGCTCCTGATATGTACATATGTCCCATCATTATAAATAAAGAAAGCATTCGGTATGTGGCATAATGGTTATTGAAAATTTCTTTACTGGCCTTTAAAAAGTCTGCCAATTAGCTATCTTTAGTGACGAACTACATACAGAGAACATGTTGGATATAATTATATATTACATAGTTTAATACAACAAACAGAAGTTTCACTTCCGGTTATAAAAGCATGTTTCACACTTTCACTTAAGCAATAATATAACAAACTAATTTAATTTATTAACAATGTTAAACAGGCTGTCTAACGCACTTACAAATTTCTAACGAACATACATGATTCTGTCTTAGTTCTTGTTAACGTATAATGAGCAACAGAAACACATCATTGAACTGTAACTTAAAGGAACATCGTGTTTCATTTCAAATAATACGGGTAGTTACCTTACTGAGTTAAATTTGTATTTCAAGAACAAATAACTTTATTTATGTCTCATCAGCAAACAATTTCACATAGGGTTGTCATGGGGATTTATTAGGTACCTCAAGTGCTCAACATAATTTTGACCAACTCTTCATATTTAGCTATAGGTGATCGTTATGCATTATTAATAAAATAAAAAAAATACAAATATGTAATGCATTTCACCTTTGATCTAACTCCAAGTAGCAACTGTTAGGAAGAGGGGATCGCCTGGACGTTGGGAGATATAAATTTGAGAGAAAAACAACTCTATTACTCACAAGAATAGATTTACAGAGTATTACAAAACTCTTACAAAAAAAAAACTCTCAAACTCACACACACTCTCTAGGTTGTGATTACACTTCTCTGAGTGATTTAGGATGATTTACAATGAAAGTTTGCATCTCTATTTATAGCAAAAATTCTATGGCGGTGAATGGTGTGAACGAAGAAGGTTGGCGGAAGTTGGCGGCCGTCATCGTGTTCAAGTTTGCTACTTCCGTATGAGTTGTTCAAAGCTGGAAACGTTGAACATCTAGATGGCAGCTGGAACAGAGCCATCTAGATGACGGCTGGAAACTACTGGAAACCATCAATTCTCCCCCTCCAGCCGAATCTACGAACATTCCAGTTATGTCTCTGCATAACTTCAACTTTTCTCGAGTCACCACCTTTGTTAACATATCCGCAGGATTCTCCTTTGTATGGATCTTCACTAGTCTCAACAGTTGTCGATCAATTACCTCGCGTATCCAATGATAGCGAATATCGATATGTTTTGTACGAGAATGGTACATGGAGTTCTTGCTCAAATCTATAGCACTTTGACTGTCACAATATACCTTGTACTCCTTTTGCTTGATTCCAAATTCTTGAAGATAACGCTTTAACCACAACATTTCTTTTCCAGCTTCTGCGGCAGCAATATACTCTGCTTCAGTTGTGGATAATGCAACACACCTCTGTAGTCTTGACTGCCATGAAACAGCTCCCCCTGCAAAAGTGTAAATGAATCCTGAAGTAGATTTCCTACTATCAAGATCTCCGGCCATATCCGCATCTGTATAGCCTTCCAAGATTGGATCAGCTCCCCCGTAACAAAGACATAGATTCTTTGTACCTTTAAGATATCTGAGAATCCATTTTACCGCCTCCCAATGCTCTTTCCCGGGGTTCGAGAGAAAACGACTCACTGTTCCCACTGCGTGAGCAATATCGGGCCTTGTACACACCATTGCATACATCAAACTTCCAACTGCTGAAGAATATGGTACTGAAGACATCTGCCCGATCTCTTCCTTGGATGAGGGACAAGAACTCTTGCTTAACTTGAAATGGTTAGCTAATGGAATGCTAACAGGTTTGGCATTGTTCATATTGAAACGTGAAAGCACTCGTTCAATATACTTCTCCTGAGATAGCCATAACCTTTTATTCTTCCTATCTCGGGTTATCTGCATTCCCAAAATCTGTTGAGCCTGTCCTAAGTCTTTCATGTCAAAAGACTTAGAGAGTTCCTTCTTCAGCTGGTTGATCTTCGTTACGTCTTTCCCTACGATCAAAATATCGCCTACATAAAGTAGAAGAGCAACGAAATCTCCTTCAGAAAACTTCTGAATGTAGACACACTCATCTGCTGCAGTTTTCTTGTACCCGTGACTCACCATGCACGAGTCAAACTTCTTGTACCACTGCCTAGGTGCCTGCTTTAAACCGTACAAACTTTTCTTCAGCTTGCATACGAGGTTATCTCCTGAAACCTCAAAACCTTCTGGCTGCTCCATGTAAATTTCTTCATGTAAATCTCCATGAAGAAAAGCTGTCTTTACATCCATCTGTTCAAGCTCCAAGTTCATACTTGCGACCAATCCAAGTATGACTCTAATTGAAGTCATCTTGACTACTGGTGAAAATATCTCGTCAAAATCAATCCCTTTCTTCTGTTGGAATCCTTTGACTACAAGTCGTGCTTTGTATTTCACCACTTTTCCACTACCTTCCTTTTTCAGCTTGAACACCCATTTATTTTTCAGTGCCTTCTTCCCGCGTGGAAGTTCTTCAATCTCATAAGTTTGATTTTTATGCAGAGAATCCATCTCATCCTGCATTGCGAGCAACCATTTTTCTTTATCCTTATGAGTTACTGCTTCATGAAAACTCTCCGGTTCTCCATCTTCAGTAAGTAGAAGGTACTCGGATTCTGGATATCTACTCGATGGAATCCGACCTCGTTCAGATCTACGAACTTCTGGAACATTCTGAGGAGATTCACCATCATCTTGACCTTGTGATGGTGCTGGAACGTCTGGCATATGGGGTTGTGGCTCCCCCTGCTCAGCACCGTCATTTTCCTCATTATCTTCTACTTCTGGCATTTCTTCTTGTACTGAAAATTTATTTCTCATGAATGATTTCGTTGTTGCCTCTGGCACCTGAGCAGCAACATTTGACTTCTGAGATATTGTGGGCTTTTCAATATCTTCTATTGTCTGGCTTTCATGGAACACTACGTCCCTACTTCTGATCACCTTTTTCTCCTTTGGATCCCATAATCTGTATCCAAATTCTTCATCTCCATAGCCTATGAATATGCATGGAGTGGTCCTTGCATCCAGCTTCTGCCTGAGCTCCTTGGATACATGTGCGTACGCCAAACATCCAAATACTCTTAAGTGAGAGTATGATGGATCCTTTCCAGACCAAAGTTTCTCCGGAACTTCAAAATTCAGTGATACTGATGGAGATCGGTTGATCAAATAACAAGCGGCTCTGACTGCTTCTCCCCAGAATGGCTTTGGCAGCTTAGCCATACTGAGCATGCTCCGAACACGTTCCATGATTGTTCGGTTCATTCTTTCTGCTATACCATTATGTTGAGGGGTACGTGGGACCGTCTTCTCATGTCGGATGCCATTTGATCTGCAATAGGCATCGAACTGCCTGGAAGAGTATTCACCGCCGTTGTCGGATCGAAGACACTTTAACTTCTTTCCTGTCTCACGTTCTACCATGACATGGAACTGTTTGAAGTAATCGAACACCTGGTCCTTCGTCCGTAAGAAATATACCCACACCTTTCGAGAAGTATCATCGATAAACGTCAGAAAGTATCGATTGCCGCCAATTGATTCAACCTCCAAGGGACCGCAAACATCAGAGTGTACCAGACTGAGTAACTCTGATCTTCTCGTTGAAGAGGAATTAAACGAGACTCTATGTTGCTTACCAAACAGACAATGATTGCAAGGATCTAGTGCAGCGTCCTTGTCTACATTGATAAGCTCCTTCTTTATTAGGGTAGACAACCCTTTCTCACTCATGTGACCGAGTCTCTGGTGCCATAAATTTTGTGAAGCCTCCTTTTCTGCAACATTAATGCTGTCTGTGCAGATCTTCACATGAGTCTTGTACAGTGTGCCACAAATGTGTCCTCGAGCGACTATTATAGCGCCTCTTGACAATTTCCATGTGCCTCTACTGAAATGACTATCATAGCCCTGTTTATCGAGAGCTACTCCGGAAAGTAGATTCAGCCGAAGATCTGGCACATGGCGGACATCCTTCAGAGTGATTGTGCTCCCGGAACTTGTCTTTATCTTGACATCACCAATTCCGACAATCTCAGCGGAACTGGAATTTCCCATCTTCACAGCTCCAAAGTCACCAGCTTTGTATGTTGTGAAGTATTCTTTGTATGGAGTCACGTGGTAGGAAGCTGCAGTATCTACCACCCATTCTGCTTCTTCTCGTGAGACGTGAAGGCATGTCTCATCATGGGTTGAACAATAAGCTACATCACCAGGGATAGTCACTAATGTTTCTCCACCCTTATTCTTCGGCTGTGAACTACTTTGACCTTGTTCCTCTTTCAATCTATAGCAGTTCTTCTTCATATGTCCCTCTAATCCACAATGATGACATTTATATGTTGGTTTTCTGCCATCAGCTGACCTGCCCCTGCTCTTGCTTCTGCCTCTACATTTATTTTTGCTACTCATTCGCTGTCTCCCCCGATTCTCTGTGACAAAGGCATGGGTCTGATCTGTGCCCATGTCCTTTCTCCTTGCCTCTTCACTGAATAGGGCATCCTTGACCATTGACATGGTAAGTTTGCCATTCGGGGCTGAGTTGCTGAGTGTTACTACCAGCGTTTCCCAACTATTGGGAAGGGAACTAAGTAGCAGTAGCGCCTGAACTTCATCGCCAAGCGGCATCTCTACAGACGATAACTGGTTGACCAAGTTCTGGAACTCACTGGTATGCTCGGCAACTGAAGTTCCACTTTTGAGCTTCATGTTGACTAAACGCCTCATCAGCAGGGCTTTATTCCGAGCAGTCTTGGCCTGATACATGTCCTCCAACTTTTTCCAGAGGACATATGCGTCTGTCTCTTGTGCAACATGGTGGAAGACACTATGATCAATCCATTGACGGATCTGACCAATAGTTTTTCGGTTTGATTTCTTCCACTCTTTCTCTTTGGCAGAATCAGGGTTTATACCCTTCAATTCAATAGGATCGAACAAATCCTTACAGCTGAGGAGATCTTCCATCTGAGGTTTCCACAGCGTGTAGTTTGTGGCTGTGAGCATAATCATAGCTCCGGAAGATGATGTTGACTCTTCTGTGGACATTATCACCTTAGAAATAATTTTTTTAACACAAACGGGGTTGAATTGTAGAAAACAGAGATCACCGTTACGTCCGGAATGGTTGAAAATGGTGGAATAGACACTTCGCGGCTTAAATTCCACTTACGAGGCAAAATTATAATTTTTATAAACTTCAGGGATCAAAAATGAAATTCTGAAAATTTCAGGGACCAAATTGTAAAATTTCAGAATTGCTACAGTACCGCTACAGTGACTTGCTACAGTGCCGCCAGCTGCTACAGTGATCGTCTTCTCCGGCGAAAATTCCGGCACCGGTCGTCTTCTCCGGCGAGATTCCGGCGAGTTGACCAAACTTTGACCGCGTTTTCTGGGCTCGTTACAACTCCGTTTAAGTCACCGTTTTTTGCGTTGGACTCGGTTCGACGAGACGAATCCAATGGTACACTCAAAATTGGATTTTAAGAAAACTTCAGAAAACCCAAAACTCAACCAACGTCTCTAACCAAGCTCTTGATACCACTTGTTAGGAAGAGGGGATCGCCTGGACGTTGGGAGATATAAATTTGAGAGAAAAACAACTCTATTACTCACAAGAATAGATTTACAGAGTATTACAAAACTCTTACAAAAAAAAAAACTCTCAAAACTCACACACACTCTCTAGGTTGTGATTACACTTCTCTAAGTGATTTAGGATGATTTACAATGAAAGTTTGCATCTCTATTTATAGCAAAAATTCTATGGCGGTGAATGGTGTGAACGAAGAAGGTTGGCGGAAGTTGGCGGCCGTCATCGTGTTCAAGTTTGCTACTTCCGTATGAGTTGTTCAAAGCTGGAAACGTTGAACATCTAGATGGTAGCTGGAACAGAGCCATCTAGATGACGGCTGGAAACCACTGGAAACCATCAGCAACGTTGTTGCAGCTCCCTGAAAAGTAAATTGAATAAAATCAGTAATCGCACTTCAATATCGGTTACTTATTTCTAACGGGTCAAATGAGTCGAATTCCGAATTTAATAGAATGACCTCCTCCTGAATCATTTTATGTTAACAAAAAGTAGATTAATACTATTACTAAGTCATTTTTTTGTATTTATAATCAACACATTATATATTTTAATTAAAAGGAAAATAAAGTTAGATAAAGTTTTTGGTCAATCGAACTCTTATCGACGACACATTAACATTAACTTTTTGGACACAAACTCGCATTGACCGACTGCTGGCTTTACCATTTGGTGACCTATAAGTGTACAAATGGTAGATTTAATAAACAAATAACAGATGGAAAAGGAGGCACCTAAACTAACGTTGCACCTTTTTAAGCTTTAGTAGAGCCTACCTTTAAAGGAATATAACCGCTTCTGTGAAATGAGTAGTAAGAAATGCTTATAGAATTAACAATTGATTTGAAGTTGATGCTTGAAGGACTACGAAAAAGGGTCCAGCACATGGAATGTTTAAAGGGTTACAATCTAAGGATATGCTTCTTGATGTTGCTATTAAAGATGTTAAAGGGTTGGTGACCTACTTTGAGGAATATAGGGACATAGGACTTTCTAAAGCGATTGATAAGCTAAGAAAATTGCCATTGAAATGGGTGTTGATCCCGTGTTTCCTCAAAAGCGTGTAATTCGAAGGAAAAAACAATTTGATGAGAACTCAAGGAATCACAGTGTTTTGTTATCTACCAAGGAGTCATTTAAAGTTAATTATTTTTTTTACATTGTTGATCAGGCGATTGCCTCTCTTAGCTCAAGATTCAAATAGTACGAAGAGTATGAAAAGGTTTTCTGGGTTTCTATTTGCATATGACAAATTAAAATTCATTGATGACGACGATCTTAAGCTATGTTGCATTCGTCTTGAAGATGCTCTCAAGTATAATGGAAAATTAGATATTGATGCAAATGAACTCTATGAGGAGTTAAAATTGCTTAGAAAGTTCTTGCCCAGTGAAATTATGAGACCGGCTGATGTTTTGGAAAATGTGAAAAAAATCGATTGTTTTCCTAATGTAATAATTGCTTATCGAGTATTGTTGACTATTCCAATAACAGTAGCATCTGCAGAATGAAGTTTTTCAAAATTGAAGTTGCTGAAAAATTACTTGCGGTCTACCATGTCACAAGAAAGACTTAATGGATTGGCTTTGATATCTATTGAGAATGATATATTGAAGAGGATTGACTATAAAGAGCTGATAAACGACTTTGCTTCTAAAAATGCTAGGAGAGAAGTTTTATTTAAATAATAGTTTAGTTATAGTTGTAGGACAAATATTTTGAGTATATAAATTACTTTGATACGCATGTATTGAGAACTTTTTTCGTATTGGTAAATTTTAATATTATATTTTTTTCTGCATTTAAAATTTTAACGTGTACAAGGGCCCATTTTTTTCCGCCTAGGGCCTTCGAATTGTTGAGACGGCCCTGCATGGAATGGGAGGACAATTACCATTTTTTCGGTCTGAGTTGTTCTCTTATTAACCTCCTAGCTTCTTTAGTTAAACTGTTGACAAAATCTTGAGTTGTGGATGATAAACATTTAAGAAATTAACAACTAACCTTGAAGAAAATGTAGAATATAAGCTATTAAGTATGTTATCTGAATTTGATAATCATTCGACCTGAAGAATACCATTTGGCGAGGGTCTGATTTGGCACAGAACGCACAAGCTTTCTTTCACAAGAAGTATTCATCTTAAGAAAAACTCTCTAACACCTGAAAGTTACAATGTCAATGTAGATACGATAATGATGACATAGTGAAACTAAAAGACATTTGATAGATTTCACCATGTTTGACCCATTTACTTGTTGACAGTCCTTGAAAGATACACAATTTCGACATATACATATTCGGATTCTCTGCCCAAATAATCATTAGAAAATGAATGCCAAATGAATTTCTCAATAACGGTACAAACTTATGGAAACATAGTCATAGAAAATGAATGTCATTAACACTATTCCCTTTATCTGTGACATTTAAGTCTACACATCTACACAAATGAAAAAATAGAGGAACTCATTGGCTACCATGCCTACCGTAGAGGTTCATATGAATATGAAATCCTCCCCTTATCGGGAAAAAAGTTAAACTTTTCAGTAGGAAAACTTCAAATGCAACACGAAAATATCGACATCCTATTTGAAAAGCACGGGAGGATTACGAAACACAAAACGTGACATGCTATATATACACCCCAACAAATACAACTAATTTAAGAGACAATACACGGTGAATCATGTTAAGAAGTTTGTTACAAATTCATGTAAGGGCCATTTCAGCACAAGGCAACAACTATCGTGCATTATGCTTTACTTACATGTATATAGTTCAAAACAACTTCAAATTGCTTTTCATAAAAAAAAAAAACAACTTCAAATCAAACACATACTTCTTAATTGATATACCACTTACAAAACAAATTAAAATCATATGAACCAACAATATGCAAGTGTGATTACGAACATACCTTTGCTTCATTAGGCTCCGGGTATTGCAAACAGAAACCCATTGTTTGTACCTCAAAACAACTTCAAATCAACCTGACAATTAAGCATTAAACTTGGAAACTCAATTACAAATTAAAATCTCACTTATATATTCCTTACTTGTGAAGACTTGATTAATACATAATAAAAATACCTGAAAGTATAAAGAAAGATCATTAATTTACTTGCTAGCTCATTTATTTTCAAAGCTCTTATTTAAGTGCTTGAAGTTCCCTATATATAGGGATAAACTGACCTCCATAATTTCACAAGTGCAATCTGTCACCCAACTTATATTATGTACTACTGCTTTTAAATAGGAAAGCATGAAAATGAAGTTATTTTTTTTTACATTATGTATCATTGAGTAACGAAACATCCTATATTCAATACGAACAAGACATTAGAAGGTGATGCACCTAAAGATTGAAATATAAGGAGAAGTGTTTTAAAGATATATATATATATATATAAACAGCTCATGGAATGTTTATAAATGGGATGAGATGTCAACGAACTTCCTCACTTGATAATGTTTAAACAGGTATACATAAACAGCTCATGGAATGTTTAGTATTATTTTGAACTAATTACCATTTATTAATTAAACAAAGAGGCGGTTTACATTAAGGAAAATTTGTAGGACTTGATTTCCCTTGATTGAATTTAAACCATTAAAGTATCTGCATATTGGGACTTAGACTTATTGTTTTGATTCTAGTCAGTTACCTTAAATCCAGCCTATCCAAATATTTTTCCATCTAAGACACTCACACTGTGTAACGAAGTAGCAGTACTCACAATTCAAGGTAACTATGAATTAAAGGATGTACTAACCAGTGTTTCCCACTTTTGTATTCCAGACTGCTCATGTGAATAGAACAAATAACTACTTGTAGTAGGGTCATGATATTCAATCTAACTACATGATATTCAGTCTCTTATAAAATCAATAAACCAGAAATAATAAGACGCATACCTTGCATCATGTCAGCTCCTCGAACCCATGCCAGCTCCTGAAATCCACTTTTCACCAATTTGATTAGGAAAACAAACCATATATTTTTCTATCCTGAAATCCATTGTTTTTGGAGTTATATATATATATATATATATATATATATATATATATATATATATATATATATATATATATATATATATATAGACAGTATAAGGAGAAGTAACAAACCTCACGATATGATAGATGCAAATATTGGGAAAATATGGATGAACCCTGGATCCTTATGCGACATTGACGTCATCAATTTGGGTAGAAGATAAAGAGAAGAATTTAATTATATTCACCAAACAATTTTTTATGTTCAGATCGAAATTTTTGTTGCTTGGGTTTCTCTGATTTTTTGTTCGAAGAATGATTTCAGTAGCTTTTTGTTTATGTAATTTGGTTTAGACAGAGAAGCCGTGATTTTTTGTTTACGTAATTTGGTTTGAACGTAAGATTGAGCAAATCTACACATCTATGTGTGTGTATGGTGATGATGTACGGCTTTTTTCTATGACTTCTGGCGAATTTCGTATGAAGGAAAAATCTGGAAAGATCACAATTAGGAAGTTGATTAAATCAATTGAAAAGGGGTCGCCCCATTTTTTTTTTTTTAGGGATGAGCAATTATAAATTTGAGCGTGATAAAAGGGGAAGTTCTAAGAGTAGTAACTGTAAAGTTTTAAGTAGAAAATAGGTAAACACAATTAGTCTTAACTAAGATACAATAACCCAAACTAAGATAAATCTTAGTCATTAGATCTTTTTTTAAGGGTTATGATTTAATTTGAAAGGAGATTTGCGAATGTATTAGCTAATATAGGTTTTGTTTTAATAATTAGAGAGGATATTTTTCAGGAAATTGTTAAAATATACTATTCATTCACACAAACTCATGTTTTTTTGCTGTGAACTCGATATGTTTTTCTCAAACTGAGGCCAATAAATATTTTACATACTGTGTAACATAGTATGGCACGAGTTTGCGCTTTGTTATTAGAATCTACGAATATATACTAGCCAACTTTGTATGTGTGACAACCCGAAAATTTCCGACCAAATTTAAACTTAATCTTTATATGGTTTCGACACGATAAGCAAAGTCTGTTAAGTTGAATCTCAAAATTTCGAACTATGTTCATGAATTCATTTAACCTCGACCAAATTTCGACGATTCACGAACGATTATATAAATGGATATGAATAGGTATATATATATATATATATATATATATATATATATATATATATACATATATATATAATATATATATATATATATATATATATATATATATATATATATATATATATATATATATTAAACTTGAAAACGTAAACAAAGTATTAAATGTATAATACTTTACATTAAACGTATTTGTCTTAATATATGCTTAATATATTCATCTACGGAATTAAAAGATATTTATCAAATCTCTTATAGATTGTGTTATTGTTACGGGTCTCTGTTGTGAGGTCCACTGTGATTTTAGAAAACTTTTCTTTTTAACGATATTCGGAATAAATAGTAGTGTAATCTACGAGTGAGAACAAAGTGTCAAATAACATGAATTAGACAAAAGTAGTAGAGATTCCTGCTTAATTTTCAATGCATGCTTTACAATATTTTTTCTCGTGATTCTTGATAAGTTAATTATTTAACTATCATAATATTTAATGTAAGAAAACGTTTTCAATGTAATAGAATTTTTATTATTAAAATGTTTTGTTAAAAGAACGTAATTTTGATATAAAACGTTTCGATATTACTAAATATATTTTAATAGGTAACGAAAAGATGATTTATAGAAGCAAATGACCAAAACACTCAAATGATTAAGTTATACTTCGGATAATATAGTTTATCATTGATTAAGTCTAATTATTGATAAATGTACACGTCGCAAAACGTAAAGTACGCGTTTTCTAAGCGTACGAAAGGAAGTTTAAGAAACCGGAACCGGGACATAAGTCGAGCGTCAACGTATAGGACAACGAAGCTAAAGTTACAAGTCAACCATGCACGAGAATATAATATAATATATAATTAATTAATATAAATTATATATATTAAATATAAAATAATATGTCGACAAACTAGAAAACAAATCAGGTGTGAGCTGGCTCAGGGAGCTCCACGATCGCGGAGCTGTAAGGCACAAAAGCTCCACGATCGCGGAGCAGTCAAAATCAAAAATGTCCTATAAAAAGGCCAGTTCGTTCGACGAATTATACACCTCAAATCTATATCTCTCGCTCTCTGTAACATATATATATATATATATATATATATATATATATATATATATATATATATATATATATATATATATATATATATATATATATGATGTTAAAGCTAAGGTATACGAAATAGTTTATATTTTACTAGGAAAAACTATTAAATACGATACAATTTTACACAAGATATTTATTTATTTAGAGAATGGATATACTTAAACCTTGCTACAACACTTATAGGCAGTGTACCTAATCGTACAGTAGTGTAGTTTTTAGTAAGTCCGGTTCGTTCCACAGGGAATCTTTTTTAAACAAAGCTCAACGCTATATTAGTTTACTTTTATAAAAATACAAATATATATATAAGTAATATTATTATTATAAAGGGGGGTTTTTACCGTTTAATGACCGGTTTTGTCGATTTTAAAACTTTAGTCGCAGTTAAAACCAAATGTAAAATATTAAATAAATAAAAGACTTAATTTAAAGCGTGAAGTAAATAACGATAAATGAAATTGCGAATAATAAAAGTGCGATAAAATAGACTTGCGATAATTAAAAAGTACGATAATTAAAAGTGCGATTAAACACAATAACAATAAAAATGCGATAATTAGAAGTGCAATTAAATATAAAATAAAGGAAATTAAATATGAAATAAAAGAATTATGCTTATTTAAACTTCCGTAATCATGATGTTTGACGTGTTGATTTTAGTTTTATGCCCATGGGTTAATTGTCCTTTGTCCTGGATTATTTAATATGTCCGTCTGGTTTTTGTCCATAACAGTCCATCAGTCGTAAATATAAAGTGCGAGTGTCCTCGTCAAATTATCCTTATACCCGAAGTTAAATATTTCAACTAATTGGGGATTCGAATTGTAACAAGGTTTTAATACTTTGTTTAATGAATACACCAGGTTATCAACTGCGTGTAAATCAAGGTTTTACTACTTTGTTAACAATTACACCAATTACCCTTGAATGTAATTTCACCCCTGTTTTAATTATTCTAGTGGCTATTAATCCATTCCCGTGTCCGGTTAAATGAACGATTATTCGTACATATAAATACCCCGCCCATCGTGTCCGATCGAGTGTATATGGTAATTTATAGGGACGCCCAATTGTAAATCTTTATATTAACATTAACAAACTTTCATTTAGTTAAACAAATATAAATCCCATTAATAGCCCATAGCCTAATTTCCACAAGTGTCGTTCTTTTGTCCAAACCCCAATTATGGTACAAAGCCCAATTACCCAATTTTAGTAATTAGCCCAACATCATGATTACTTCGTTTTAAATAAGCATAATAATAACTTAGCTACGAGACATTAATGTAAAAAGGTTGAACATAACTTACAATGATTAAAAATAGCGTAGCATTACACGGACAGAATTTTGACTTACACCCTTACAACATTTGCTAACATACCCTTATTATTAGAATTATAATTATAATTAAAATATAAATTATAAATATAAATATAAATTTTACGTATGAATGAGGAAGAAAAAGATGATGATTTGCGATCAGAATTCGGTTGGCTTTATAGGCAGTTTTTCATTTTGGGGCTCCGCGACTCGCGACCAATTTTGCCTTCAAACTCCGCGAGTCGCGGAGGTTACTTTTACAGCTCAGAGGAGTTTGGCTCTTTGTTTACCGACGGTTTATAATATATATATATATATAATATATATATAATTAATATAATTAATTATATATTATATTATATTTATATACATAGTTAACTTGTAATTTTTAGTCCGTTGCGTCGAGCGTTAAGAGTTGACTCTGGTCCCGGTTCCGGATTTTCGAACGTCCTTGCGTACAATTTAATATCTTGTACTTTGCATTTTGAATCTTGTACTCTTGTAATTTCGAGACGTTTCTTATCAATAATTGGAACCTTTTTGATTGTCTTTTGTACTTTTGAGCTTTTTGGTCGTTTGCGTCTTCAATTTGTCGAATCTGTCTTTTGTCTTCACCTTTTATTATTTAAACGAATATCACTTGTAAATAGAACAATTGCAACTAAAAGCTTGTCTTTCTTGAGAAATAATGCTATGAAATATATGTTCGTTTTTAGCATTATCAAATATTCCCACACTTGAGCGTTGCTTGTCCTCAAGCAATATCGTCTTGAAATACTAGAATCACTTCTTTATTCTTCACACTTTGTACATCAGTGATTTCTATACGGCGGTATAAACAATGGTAGTAACGATATGGTTTACAGTCCCACATGACTATAAAAATTTAGATCCATTAAGGAAATTGGATCTTTATGAAAACATTTGATCTTTTGAAAATTAAATCTAGTTTTTACCCTAGATAAGTTTTCCGGGATAACCCTTTACCGGTGTTTGCAAAATATTTTTGTGGGTTTGGTGAGTTTCAGATTTGAAAATTTTAGCTCAAAACTTGCGGTTTTGTGTCACCCACTTGCTAACCTTGTATTTGGAAAGCAACACGTCCAGTTTACTTGTTCCGTATATTACCTTTCGGTAAACTACCGTCCGGTTGTAAAGGAAAGCGTTGAACAAGCAACTGTTAAGGCAATGTCCCCTGACATGCTTTTAATTATGGTCTATAACGTGTCGGACGCAATTACTATCCTTTGTAGGAGCAATAGTAAAGCTCACCCTTATAATTTTTCGATCTGGCACAAGGTCCTGTCTTTGACCATGCTATGCAACCACCGTTCTTACGGTTGACACCCGATTTAGTTCAGGTGACCTAATGAATTCCAGGTGAATTCCTAGGATTTTACGTTCAATGGTAATGAACGCATTGAAAATAGGGTTTTCAGAAAACAAATCGGTTTATAATTTTGATCAAAATATTTTCTCGTTCAAGCTCGAGTTTAGATATCATTGAATTCCATGAGTTTGAATTCTCAATCTTTAAGGTCAATCTCTAGGATTGAGTAATATCAGTCTTAAAAGCTTATTTTTAATCTTTAAGGAGATTATCCTTTCTGGGGATCTGATTCATTAGTCTTATCCAGCTAATTTGCATGGTGCCCCCCCATTGTACGAGATAAATCCTTCTCATGGTTAGGATAAATCTGACCACTTGGCGACCCTGTTTGATGCTGAAGTCCGTGGATTTCCAGCTGATTTTAGTGATGACTTTTCTAGATTTTTCGTCAACCTACAGCTGGTCTGGACGACAACTTCATGACCTAAATCAAGAAGCGCGTTTCTTTTTCGGAAGACTTTACTTCCTTTTAATGATGGAATTGATTCATCGTGTAGATCCATCTCTTCTTTTCTTTCATTGGGTAAAACAGTTTAGTTTAGTCCAAAGCAAAAGTATTTTCAGTTATTTGTTACAGATATATGTGACATATGTTTAAGATAACTTGGTAAATTTTCCCACACTTGGCTTTTATTTTCCTTTTTATCGTCCTCTATTCCATTTTAAATGAATTTTAACATTTTGGTTTGTTTCTCAATTTATGTCCTTTCCGAGGTAACAATAATTTCGGTGTTAAAACCTAGTTTTATCGTTCATAAATATATATAAACATGAATTTGAGTTCATTTAGTTGAAAATTTTTAAAAATTTTACTAGAATTGGGTAGTCAGTATATAAGACTAGGGCTGTTCTTTATTATCAGAGAGCACTAGATTCTAATACAACTACTGCTTTACTAGTATTTTTAATGGTAACCAAGTGTATAAAGTAAAAAATTTTAAAATCCGAAAGAATTTAACCCCTTCCCACACTTAAGATCTTGCAATGCCCTCATTTGCAAGAAATCAGTAACTATTTAAATAATTG
This sequence comes from Rutidosis leptorrhynchoides, assembly GCF_046630445.1. NCBI lineage: Eukaryota > Viridiplantae > Streptophyta > Magnoliopsida > Asterales > Asteraceae > Rutidosis > Rutidosis leptorrhynchoides. The sequence goes on along the minus strand of NC_092338.1, from coordinate 102,616,536 downwards.
AGGGCGATTTGTGTGAAAATGATTAAATTTTACCAAAGTTTCCAAATATATTGGCGTTTGTTTGCTGAATGATAAATGGTGCACATCATTTGTTCATTCCGTCTTGTTGTTATTTCACATATATTTTGCATCTTGTCGTCAAAATTAGTTGCTTTTGCTGAACTTAATGCCAGTCTTTGAAAATGCGTTGTTTTACCCTGTTGTGTACATAAGATAAACTTGCAAACATATATACATATTTTTGAAGTTTGGTATATTACCCCACATTCAAAAATTATTAAAATCTAAGAATAAAAGTTAGATAATTATAAAAATGATTACAATATTAACAAAAGTATTAAACGTATCAATCATTACAAATTACAAAATAAAAAAAAATAAGTAAACTAAGGATGATATTGGTACCAATAGGGGTTCCAGGCATAACCATAGGTGCTATAGAATGCTTCGGCAGGGTTATACGTAGGATATGGTGGCTGCATCTCTATAGACCAAGGAGGGAAGATGGGTTTCGGTGTAGGAATATAGTTTCTACCTATATGTTGGCAATGAGCTATGATTTGGTTCTGATGAACTTGCCAATCTTCAAATGCTCTCTGTCTAGCATTTTCGTATTCCTGAGAAGCTATAAACCTATGCATTTCTTGCATCTCATTCCCCCCTCCTACATTACCTTGCTGTTGGTTTCTCTCCACCTGTGGATGTCTACCATGGTATCGTACTGCGGCGTTATTTCGCCTCTTCAAAACTTTCGCACCATGGTATACATTTAAACCTATAGTATCGCGGGGTTCTGGTTCTTCTACTAATAATCCCCCCCAACTTATATCCACACCGAGATATTCACCAATCAAAGTAATAAAAATACCACCTCCTATTATGCTATGTGGTCGCATCCCCCGAACCATAGCTGATAAATAATAACCCACACAATACGGTATACTTACAGCGCTTTGTGGGTCTCGAATACACATATGGTAAAACAAATCTTGTTCATTTACTTTTTCCTTGTTCTTACCTCTTTGTGTAATCGAATTAGCTAAAAACCTATGTATCACTCTTAATTCGGCTCTATCTATATCCAAATAAGAGTAATTTCCCCCTTTGAAACGGTGATGGCTTGTCATTTGACTCCACACACCGTGTGTATCAAAATTTTCATCTATCTTTCTACCGTTTAGTATCAATCCTCTACAATCGGCAGACGCTAACTCCTCAGGCGTATATATACGTAAAGCCTGAGCCATGTCCAGTAAAGACATGTGGCGCATCGAACCGCCTAACAAAAATCTAATAAAAGAACGATCGGTTAAACTAGCTACCCGATCATTCAACTCTATACTACATAACAATTCTTCACACCATACTTTATATACAGGTCTACGTATGGTGAATAAACGTACCCAGTCATTAAAAGAAGAATTACCATACCTCTGTACAAGTAATTCCCTAATTGGCCCGGCCAATTCTACAGCTTCTAAGGGTCCCCATTCTATGACCCTTGGTACCTCAACAACCTTAGAATGAAGAGTATGCAAACCCCTTTGATATTTTGGATAATCTATCCAAAGTCTGTCAAATCTCAGGTTCGGGTGCAACTCTTCCAAGTGCATATCAGAAAAGGTCATGACTGGATGAGGTATTTCCTGCTTGTAGTAGTTATCCACCTCCTGTTGTTCCAAATTCTCAGCAGGAGCATTGCGGGCTTGGGATGAAGATTCACCCCTTTCAGTCTGCAAAACACATCAAACACAAATTTTGTGCATCCAAATATGCATTAGTGTCAGCAAAATCATCAATCAAAATAATTACAATGACATTATCAATTTATATCAAACTTAAGCTCATTTTTATATTTTCATCAAATCTACACTTTTTCAAATAAGCATATACGAAAATGTTCGCCAAGTTCATAATCATTCAACTCAAATAACATGTCAAAATAATCATTACTAGCAATTAAACAAGTTTCAAATGGCATTATCTTTCAAAAATCAAGTTCATGAATTTTAGACTTGAAAAAGTCCACTTTAATTCTCAAAATCATGTTTAGGCTCAAAGTTTGGATCATTTAACTACCTAGACATGTTACACTACTCAATTTAGCAACAATTCATGACAAAAATCGGCCATAACCTGTTTATATCAAAAAGCCCCAAATTGCTCAAGAACACAAACCCTAGATTATTCAAAATTTGAAGTTTAAGGCTTCTAATCATGTTAAACAGCATCAATCTAGGTTATACAAGCATAATACATAAACAATTTAAGCCTAATTACACTAAAAAGCATCAAAATCAAATTGGGGAAAAAATTGCTCAAGAACACCAAATTTCGGATTAAATGGTGTTTAGGTGTAGAAATTTACCGTTTTTCTTGAGTAATTCTTAGATAGCATCCTTCTCAACATGATTTTAGCAAAAGATTTGGTAATTAACGGTTAAAAATTGTGATTTTGGGGGTGTTTTTGGGTGTTTTTTCGAGCAGTTTTTCGCTGTGTTTTTGAGTTTTGGGGAGTGAAACTGAAACTGATCGTTCAGCTCTTTTTATATTTTTTTCTGATTTTCGGTCCCTCCGCGAGTCGCGGGGATTAACCCTCCAAACTCCGCGAGTCGCGGAGTTTGATTTTTTTTTTTTTTTTTTTTTTTTTTTTATAATCATTAACTTATAAAACAATTAAGTACTTAATTTTAAAATTTCGTTTCCTTTGTTATTTAGGACGAGGTCGTTTCGGATCGATGTCCTAGTCCGTCCCTCGACAAAATTTTAAAATTTGTCTTTTTGTAGCGATTGTTTTAAAAGCTAAGATTTTTGGGTTTTTTCAATGTTTTTGGCATACTTTAATTCAATAAGATTAAAAATAATGATAATAAAAGTTCTCGTCCCTCCCTCGGGTAAAGCAATTTCGGTTCAAAGACCTAGTCTTCAACTTACGACGAATTTTAAAAATCATATTCTTAACTTAATGAGATAAAGTAAATTTTTGTTTTTAAATTCACATAACTTAAATATAAAATTCAAAATTAATATTAAAAATTCACACCAAACTTAAAATTTAAAATGCATAAAATTAAAAATTTATATTTTAAAAATTAAAAGTTCACACCAATCTTAATTTAAAAATTCATATTATAAATTCACACCAAACTTATATTAATTTTTCAAATATTTACATTTTTAAAAATATTGTTTTTACAAAGTTTACAATATTAATTTAAGATTTAAATATTAATTTTAAAAACATGGTAAAAATAAATTTAAAAATCTTTTTGTCTTTTTATCTCACTTTAATCAATCAAATATTATCAAAAATATGCGCCCCTCTTTTCGGTAAAGTAATTTCGGTTCCAAGACCTAATTTAACTCATGACGAATTTTTGAAATATTTTGGGTTGATTGATTAAAGATATTTATACCTTAAGAATAAACGTTAAATTTCGCAGTGATGTAATAAATTTTTGAATGATATCAATAATTTCGGTCGCCAAACCTAATTTTATTCAATACCAATTTAATACTTTTTAGCGAACAAATTAGCGTTTATCATCAAAAGGTTTAAAAATAAAAATAAAAATAAAAACTGTACAGACATACCTGTGGAATAGATTTCTTAGTTATATGATCTATCCTATTCATAAGATAGTCGGTTTAATTGATTTTCCATGGCTACATAGGCGTAACCTCGAGCATTCAGTGTCTTTTCTTCTAAACATATGAACGGTCCGTCTCTGCATAAAGTAACAAATTCGGTATTTGAATAGGTTTGATTATTTGAACATTTACCTCCATGTGACCATTTTCCGCATTTGTGACATCTTTCTAGGTGTCGTGCTCTTCTTTTCGCTGCGGATTTTGATTTTCCTTTACCAAATTGTAACTTATTATCTTCGCATCTAGATTCTTTTCTAACTCCGTCCATTCTTTCTCTGATTACTGATACTAATTCACTCGGTAGTATGTCATTATTTCTTTTAGTGATCAAAGCGTGTAGCATTAGACCATGGTTTAGTTCACAGGCAGTCTTCATTTCGTAAAAACCTAAAAAAAATAAAAATTCAGAATGGGGGGAGAAGACTAGTTCTTTAGGGTCTGCTAGGGAAAGACCATTCGGGTTCCATTTTCGAGAACTACACGAAAACAGATAATCTAACTCTAACAGAAATACATATTATCCTTTAAAGACTTGATTCTCCCCACACTTAGTTAGCTGTGGTGTCGAAATTGTGATTAACTTCGTTGTCGACTTCCATCGGACCATGTATGTAATGTTTAACTCTGTGACCATTAACTTTAAATTCAATCTCATTTGAATTTATCAATTCTATCGTTCCGTATGGGAAAACTCTTTTGACTATGAATGGTCCAGACCATCTTGATTTCAATTTTCCAGGAAATAGCTTGAATCGTGAATTGAAAAGAAGAACTCTGTCTCCTTCTTTAAATTCTTTTGAACTTCTGATTCTTTTATCATGCCATTTCTTCGTTCTTTCTTTATAGATTAACGAATTTTCGTATGCTTCATGTCTTAATTCTTCTAATTCGTTTAGTTGACTTAATCGTAGACGTCCGGCTTCATGTAAATCAAGATTACATGTCTTCAAAGCCCAAAATGCTTTGTGTTCAATTTCTACTGGAAGATGACATGCTTTTCCATAAACAAATCTAAAAGGTGTGGTTCCAATTGGAGTTTTGTAGGCTGTTCTAAAAGCCCAGAGTGCATCCTCCAATTTAATGGACCATTCCTTCGGATTTGATCCTACGGTTTTCTCTAGAATACGTTTTAAAGCTCGGTTGGTATTTTCAACTTGTCCACTTGTTTGTGGATGATATGCGGTGGAGATTTTATGAGTTACTCCATATCTTTTAAGAACTTTCTCAAGTTGATTATTACAGAAATGAGTACCCCGATCACTTATTAAAGCTTTCGGTGTTCCAAACCTTGCAAAAAGACGTTTTACAAAGTTGACTACAACTCGTGCATCGTTAGTTGGGAGAGCTTGTGCTTCCGCCCATTTAGATACATAATCAATGGCTACGAGTATATATAGATTATTATTAGATTTTGGAAATGGACCCATAAAGTCAATACCCCAAATGTCAAATACTTCACATACTTGGATGACATTTTGTGGCATTTCATCATGTTGACTTATTTTTCCGGCCCTTTGACATGCATCACAGGATTTGCAAAGAAGGTGTGCGTCTTTGTAAATTGTAGGCCAATAGAATCCAGCTTCATAAACTTTTCTTGCTGTTAGTTGAGGCCCATAATGCCCTCCTGTTGGTCCTGTGTGACAATGGTTTAATATTTTACTAGCTTCATCTCCAAATACACATCGGCGTATTATTCCATCGGGACAACTTTTAAACAGATGTGGATCTTCCCAGAAATAGTGTTTTATATCACTGAAGAATTTCTTTCGTCTTTGGTACGATAATCCTTTTTCAAGGAATCCACAAACTAAGTAGTTTGCATAGTCTGCAAACCATGGGATTTCATTATAATCTATCTTCAATAGATATTCATCAGGAAAGTTGTCTTGTATGGCTGATTCATTTAGAACTTCTAATTCGGGATTTTCAAGACGAGAAAGATGATCAGCGGCGAGATTTTCTGCTCCTCTTTTATCTCGGATTTCAATATCAAACTCTTGTAAGAGTAAGATCCAACGGATTAATCTTGGTTTAGCATCTTGTTTTGAAAATAAGTATCTAAGAGCAGAATGGTCGGTATAGACCACCGTTTTTGCTAGAACGAGATATGATCGAAATTTGTCAAAAGCAAAGACAATAGCAAGGAGTTCTTTTTCAGTAGTTGTATAGTTCGTTTGTGCTCCTTGTAATGTCTTACTAGCATAATATATAGGTTGAAATCGTTTTTCAATCCTTTGTCCTAAAACGGCTCCCATTGCAAAATCACTTGCATCGCACATTAGTTCAAATGGTAAATTCCAATTTGGTGTTATCATGATCGGTGCATTAGTGAGTTTCTCTTTAAGAATATTAAAAGATTTAATACACTCATCTGAAAAGATGAATGGCGCATCCTTTTCTAGGAGTTTATTCATAGGAGTGGCAATTTTAGAAAAATCTTTTATGAAACGTCGGTAAAAACCGGCATGCCCTAGAAAACTCCTAACTCCTCTAACATTGGTGGGATGTGGAAGTTTAGCAATTACATCTACTTTAGCTCTATCCACTTCAATTCCTTCTTTTGAAATTTTATGTCCAAGAACGATGCCTTCTTTAACGATGAAATGGCATTTCTCCCAATTAAGAACTAGATTTGATTTTTCGCATCTAATTAGCATTCGTTCCAGATTAACTAGACATGATTCAAATGTATCACCGAAGACTGAAAAGTCATCCATGAAAACTTCCATGCATTCTTCTATCATGTCGTGAAAAATCGCCATCATACACCTTTGAAAGGTTGAAGGGGCGTTACAAAGTCCAAATGGCATGCGTTTGTAAGCAAAAGTACCATAAGGGCACGTGAATGTGGTTTTCTCTTGGTCCTCGGGTGCTATTGGAATTTGAAAATATCCGGAAAATCCATCTAGAAAACAATAGTAACTATTTCCGGCTAATCTTTCCAACATTTGATCTATGAAAGGTAAGGGAAAGTGATCTTTTCTGGTAGCGTCATTTAATTTTCTATAATCAATACATACACGCCATCCTGTTACAGTCCTAGTAGGAATAAGCTCATTTTTCTCATTTGTGATGACAGTCATGCCACCCTTCTTAGGCACGCATTGAACTGGGCTTACCCATGGACTATCAGAGATTGGATAAATTAAACCTGCATCTAGCAGTTTAATAATCTCTTTCTTAACTACATCTTGCATATTAGGATTTAGTCTTCGTTGGCATTGCACATACGTTTTATGACCTTCTTCCATAAGGATTTTATGTGTGCAATACGAAGGACTTATTCCTTTAATATCATGAATCTTCCATGCAATGGCTGGTTTATGAGCTTTCAACACAGAAATGAGTTGTGATTTCTCATTTTCAGTAAGAGAAGACGATATTATTACAGGTAATTCAGATTCACCATGTAAATAAGCGTATTCCAAATGGTTTGGAAGTGGCTTTAACTCTAATTTCGGAGGTTCTTCTATCGATGATTTGTATCGATATCTGTCTTCTTCTTTTAGCATTTGAATTTCTTCTGTTGTTGGTTCATATCCATTAGCTATAAGTGTAGCTAACATTTCAGCTTCATCAATTGGTTCATTACCTTCTCCTAAAGAGCATTCTCCTGTTCCTTGTAATTCTGGAAATTCTTCTAATAATTCTGCATGTGCATCTATAGTTTGAATATAATAACATGTATCATCTGCAGATTGTGGTTGTTGCATTGCTCTATCAACTGAAAAGGTAACACTCTCATCCTCTATACTTAAGGTCAGTTTCTTACCGAACACGTCTATCATTGCTTTAGCCGTGTTTAAGAATGGTCTTCCTAATATGAGAGGAACTTGAGAATCTTCTTCCATGTCCAAAACAACAAAATCTACTGGAAATACTAAAGTACCAACTTTAACTAGCATGTTCTCCATTATCCCTCTAGGATATTTTATTGATCTATCGGCTAGTTGTATGCTTATTCTGGTTGGTTTTAATTCTCCAAGGTCTAGTTTAGCGTATAGTGAATACGGCATTAAATTTATACTAGCACCTAAATCTGCTAATGCTTCTATTGAACTAAGACTACCCAGAAAACTTGGAATTGTGAAACTTCCTGGATCAGATAGTTTTTCTGGTATCTTATTCAATAGCACTGCTGAACAATTAGCATTCATAGTAACAGCCGAGAGTTCTTCCATTTTCTTTCTATTTGAGATTAGATCTTTCAAGAATTTAGCATATCTAGGCATTCCTGAAATCACATCAATGAAAGGAAGATTTACATTTATCTGTTTAAACATATCCAAGAATTTGGATTGCTCGGCTTCAAGTTTCTCTTTCTTCATTTTACTCAGGTAAGGAAGTGGTGGTTGGTATGGTTTAACATAAGGTTTATCCTTAACTGTGTTATCTTCATTAACCTTTTCAACTACCGGTTCTTTTTCCTTATCTTGATCAGGTTGTGGTTCTTGTGGAGTAGGAATGGCTTCATCAGAAGTTACAGGTATTTCAGGTGGTTTAAGTGTTGTACCACTTCTTGTGGTAATGGCTTTAGCTGTTTCACTCCGGGGGTTAGCATTTGTATCGCTCAGTAAACTTCCCGGTTTTCTTTCACCTATTAACCTTGCTAGGTTACTTACTTCTTGTTCTAGATTTTGAATAGAAGCTTGTTGATTTCTAAATGCTTGAGCATTTTGTTCATTGGTTTGTTTCTGAGATGTGAAAAACTGCGTTTGAGTTTCAACTAGCTTCGTCATCATATCTTCTAAATTTGGCTTTTTATCATCGGTTTGTTGTGGTGGTTTGTTTTGAAAATTAGGTCTTTGCTGATTGTAAGTATTATTAGATACTTGTTGATTGCTAGGACCTTGTTGGTTGTTGTATGGAATATTTCGGTTATAATTTTGGTTTTGATTGTAAATCGGTCTTGGCGGTTGATAATTATTCTGATAATTATTTCCAGGCCTTTGGTTTATGTATGAAATATTCTCTCTTTGTTCCATTGTTAATTCAATACTGAGACAATCTTTTGTCAAATGTGGTCCTCCACACTGCTCACAACTAATTCGTATTGAGTGAATATCCTTAGTCATCTTTTCCATTCGTCTCTCCACAGCATCTATCTTTGCGGAAATGGAATCTAAGTCATGGCTAGAATCGGCTCTAGCTGCTTTAGATGATCTAATGATATCTTTTTCTTGGTGCCACTCATGTGAGTGGGAAGCAGTGTTATCAATAATTTTGTAAGCATCAGTTTCGGTTTTCTTCATAATAGAACCACCAGCTGCTATATCTATGTCTTTCCTTGTAGTGATGTCGCATCCTTGGTAGAATATTTGTATTATAGAACCACCAGCTGCTAATTGGAATGATAATTGATACATAGGTAAAAGTCGTCTAAAAATATTAAAGATTACAGGAAAAACTAAATCCCAAATGGAAATAACTTAAAAAGAAACTAAAACTTAAAAACGCGTCGCAAAATTCTAAAGCACCTAAATCTTAGTCTAAAGAAAAAGCACTTAAGGAATTCTACGGCAAAGCCTAAAAATCTAGGAGTAAAAATAACTATAGCAAAAACTAAGTTTAAAATTAAATATGGGCTAAAAATACAAATATTACGCTAAAACGATTAAAAAGGAACAAAATATAAAAATATACAAAAAGTTGTAAAAAGTATAATTTTTATAAAAATATTATTTTTATATTATTTATTTATTAAAACTATTAATTTTACAATTTAATAAAACTAATTAATACTAAATACATAAATTAAATAAAAAGTAAAAGTTAAAATAAAATTAATTATAATAATAATAATAATTAGGGTTAATAATAATAATAATTATTAAATAACCCGTAATTAATGCTGAATTAGGGCTTCTGTCGGCGTGTCAGAGCAGCTCCGCGAGTCGCGGTATTTATTGCATCAAACCCCGCGAGTCGCGGGGTTCAGAATTTCAGATCTGGAGCAGTTTGAAATTTTACGCGTTTTTCTTTATTTATTTTTTTTTATTTTCTGTTTTCTGTTTTTAAATAAATAAAAGATTTTTAAATAAAACTTATATTTTTATAAACTAAAATAAAAATAAAGAAGCTTATAAAACTTAAATATTTAATAAAATCTTAAAAATACTTATATTTTTGTTTTTCTTTTTATATTTTTGAATAATTAAAACGTATTTTTACAAAAATGAATTTTAATAAAAGTTAACTAAAAATCTCTTTTTTTTTTATATTAGCGTTGCACTTCCGGCTTTTAAGAGAGAGTCCCCGGTAGCGGCGCCAAAAATACTTGATGTTAAAGCTAAGGTATACGAAATAGTTTATATTTTACTAGGAAAAACTATTAAATACGATACAATTTTACACAAGATATTTATTTATTTAGAGAATGGATATACTTAAACCTTGCTACAACACTTATAGGCAGTGTACCTAATCGTACAGTAGTGTAGTTTTTAGTAAGTCCGGTTCGTTCTACAGGGAATCTTTTTTAAACAAAGCTCAACGCTATATTAGTTTACTTTTATAAAAATACAAATATATATATAAGTAATATTATTATTATAAAGGGGGGTTTTTACCGTTTAATGACCGGTTTTGTCGATTTTAAAACTTTAGTCGCAGTTAAAACCAAATGTAAAATATTAAATAAATAAAAGACTTAATTTAAAGCGTGAAGTAAATAACGATAAATGAAATTGCGAATAATAAAAGTGCGATAAAATAGACTTGCGATAATTAAAAAGTACGATAATTAAAAGTGCGATTAAACACAATAACAATAAAAATGCGATAATTAGAAGTGCAATTAAATATAAAATAAAGGAAATTAAATATGAAATAAAAGAAATATGCTTATTTAAACTTCCGTAATCATGATGTTTGACGTGTTGATTTTAGTTTTATGCCCATGGGTTAATTGTCCTTTGTCCTGGATTATTTAATATGTCCGTCTGGTTTTTGTCCATAACAGTCCATCAGTCGTAAATATAAAGTGCGAGTGTCCTCGTCAAATTATCCTTATACCCGAAGTTAAATATTTCAACTAATTGGGGATTCGAATTGTAACAAGGTTTTAATACTTTGTTTAATGAATACACCAGGTTATCAACTGCGTGTAAATCAAGGTTTTACTACTTTGTTAACAATTACACCAATTACCATTGAATGTAATTTCACCCCTGTTTTAATTATTCTAGTGGCTATTAATCCATTCCCGTGTCCGGTTAAATGAACGATTATTCGTACATATAAATACCCCGCCCATCGTGTCCGATCGAGTGTATATGGTAATTTATAGGGACGCCCAATTGTAAATCTTTATATTAACATTAACAAACTTTCATTTAGTTAAACAAATATAAATCCCATTAATAGCCCATAGCCTAATTTCCACAAGTGTCGTTCTTTTGTCCAAACCCCAATTATGGTACAAAGCCCAATTACCCAATTTTAGTAATTAGCCCAACATCATGATTACTTCGTTTTAAATAAGCATAATAATAACTTAGCTACGAGACATTAATGTAAAAAGGTTGAACATAACTTACAATGATTAAAAATAGCGTAGCATTACACTGACAGAATTTCGACTTACACCCTTACAACATTTGCTAACATACCCTTATTATTAGAATTATAATTAAAATTAAAATATAAATTATAAATATAAATATAAATTTTACGTATGAATGAGGAAGAAAAAGATGATGATTTGCGATCAGAATTCGGTTGGCTTTATAGGCAGTTTTTCATTTTGGGGCTCCGCGACTCGCGGCCAATTTTGCCTTCAAACTCCGCGAGTCGCGGAGGTTACTTTTACAGCTCAGAGGAGTTTGGCTCTTTGTTTACCGACGGTTTTTAATATATATATAATATATATATAATTAATATAATTAATTATATATTATATTATATTTATATACATAGTTAACTTGTAATTTTTAGTCCGTTGCGTCGAGCGTTAAGAGTTGACTCTGGTCCCGGTTCCGGATTTTTGAACGTCCTTGCGTACAATTTAATATCTTGTACTTTGCGTTTTGAATCTTGTACTCTTGTAATTTCGAGACGTTTCTTATCAATAATTGGAACCTTTTTGATTGTCTTTTGTACTTTTGAGCTTTTTGGTCGTTTGCGTCTTCAATTCGTCGAATCTGTCTTTTGTCTTCACCTTTTATTATTTAAACGAATATCACTTGTAAATAGAACAATTGCAACTAAAAGCTTGTCTTTCTTGAGAAATAATGCTATGAAATATATGTTCGTTTTTAGCATTATCAATATATTTATATTATTATTATTATTATTATTATTATTATTATTATTATTATTATTATTTTTATTATTATTATTATTATTATTATTATTATTATTATTATTATTATTATTATTTTATTATTATTATTATAGTTAGGAGTATTATTATTAGTATTATTATACATAAAATACTACGACAAGGTCATGAGCGAGTTATTTTCAAAAACGGGTTTTCGAGCGAGATAGAGCTAAGGAAACTATGGGTTACAGCTATGGAGGTTATGGGTAATGTTCGTGGGTATTGTTCGCAAGTCAAACCTAGTGTTTATCATCTCCGTTGCGTCTACGTACTTTCCTGCAATATTGAATCACAATATTGATACGTGAGCATTCATATCTTATCTTTTATATATTAATAGTGTATCCATGTCTAGTGCTCGAGTATACATGTTTATTCATGCTTGTATGCTTTAATTTTGTCATTAGCTAGTTTATGATGAATCACAAATTTGATACATATGCTACTGATATAAAGTATATGATATGCATGTCGTTGGAAAGCTATCGAAAAATTAATAACTTTTCATTTAGAAATCGTGTGTTTTCGAGGAACGGATTAAAAGTTATGGTCAACTGAATTATGATTAATATTAATTGAAATTGTTTTTGAATCTACAATTGATATTTAAATAACTTGTATGTGAGATTGATAAATTGAATTTCCAAATATTATTAGTCGAGTAAACAAAATTTTATATAAGGCACGTCTCGTTGAACAATTGTCAAAGTTGACTGTTTTATCATATTTCAAAGCCTTATAAACACTATAATCTGATTTTACAAGTATTGGAAAACTATGTGAAATAGTAAAATATGTTCGATTGCCATAATAATTCAAATATAACATAGCTCCTGAAATAAATAATATTTTGAGTTTGATAAACTATAAATTCGTTCAATTATCAAGACTTATACTATGTTAATAGACATGTATGGATTTAAAGATCATATTGGGTCAGGTTAACTTTTGAGATGACTTTTGTAAACTTTTGTATGACGGTCTCGAGCATTAGGATTGTGATACACTATGACCCGACCTAGCTTATTAGACATGTATTGACCAACATATGTTCTCTAGGTTGAGATCTACGGTTATTTTGCATTCCAAGTTTCGGTTACATTTCGGTGAATGACCTTATGTGCTGCTAAGGTGAGTTTCATTTGCTCCCTTTTTAATTGCTTTTGCAATCTATATTTTTGGGCTGAGAATACATGCACTTTATTTTAAACGCAATGGATACAAGTACATACTAAATTCTATAGTGAGTTTGAACCGAAAATCCCTTAGCTCTGGTAACTAGTAACTGTCAATTATAAAAACTGGTGGGCGCGAGTAGTTATATATGGATCCATAGGGCTTGACATCCCCGTCTGTTCCAGGTATAGAAACCCTAGCCTGAACTATAAAACAGACGTATGCTATTTGAGTTTAGTACACGTTAGATTGTGTGTATTGTACATGTTGGTTGCATGTATGTTAAAACAGGGGTACTTATTATAGATGTTAAAGTTTAGTTACCAGGGTGCTCAATCTTGTAGAATAATTTGATAAACGTTTCTGGATGAAACAACTGAAATCTTGTGATCCACCTTTATATACAGATTATGCGCAACATTAAAACTATGAACTCACCAACCTTTGTGTTGACACTTTTAAGCATGTTTATTCTCAGGTTTCTAGAAGTCTTTCGCTGTTTGCTTATACGTTATACAAGCTATGTGCATGGAGTCATACATGATTTACTCGAGAAAACTTTGCATTCACAAAATCATCACCATGTATCTTATTTTAACTACATTGACAACGAATGTATTATGGTAAACTATTATTTACTGTGATTGTCTATATGTAGAAATCATCAGATGTCGAGAACCTTGGAATTTGATATTTAATTATGGTGTGCCTTTTCAAAAGAATACAATGTTTACAAAACGTATCATGTAGAGGTCAGTATCTCACTGTGAAATCGATGAATGATGTATTCGTCCAAAGGGATTTGGACGGATCATCACAGTTGGTATCAGAGCTTGAGGTCACAGGGAACCAGAATTTGCATTAGTGTGTTTACCTGGTAATTGTTAGTATTCATTAGTGAATCTGGACTATGACCGTATCTGTTTTTACCGAATTTTGCTTATCATTTCTTGTCAGAAATTACATGCTTATCATTCTCAAGTCTAGACACATTTTTCTTGCAGTTATTGCATGAATAGTGTATAGACAAATTTCATATCTTAGCGTATCTGTTACTATAAACTTTTCCTGACATCTTCCGAAAATTTCTCCGTAATTTATGGGATTTTGGTATTATATATACATATGTAAATTATGTGTTGAAGAAATATCAATCTAAGTCATATAATCTATTTCATATAAAAAATCAATTCCCTAATTATACAAGATGGATCACGTATCTAGTTCAGATCCCTTAGATTCTGACAACTATTCCGATATGGATTTTCACTCAAGCTCCGAAAACAGTGTGACCGGAATGGATCAACCAATTAGCCATCATCTATTCTGGATGAATTGGGGATGGGTTCGTAGCTTACTTAATCATTGGAGACAAGAAGAAGGCGATCCCTTCCATCCACCACATTGCCCTCTTGGCGAAGAACCTGAAGCACTTACCGGCGAACCTGTTCGTAATACCATTTTTTCTCTCATTTTCAGAGTATCTCGTCACGATTATATACTATCTCAAATTCTAGATCTTATTCGTTCGCTCGTCCAAACTGACAATCACCCCGGTGTAATAGAAGAAGTCAACGAGCTTCGCGCTCAGGTAGTGACTTTAGAGAATATGGTGCAAAGGTTACAAGCACCAGCAGCATCACCGGCATCAACAATACCACCATCATCAACACCAACAGTATCATTACCACCACCAATAACAACATCCACATCACACACCTCAACATCACAATCTATCCCACGAGCATCAACATCATACTCACCATAGATACCAAGGAGTACCAACAACAATAAACGATGAAGTATTGATTCATAACTTCATCGAAGAAATATTCTGCAGAGAATATGTAGTTTCTAAAAGTTTTAGAGATTACTTATTCTAGTTCTAATTGTAAACCAGATGAGTGAGCGAATAGAAATGATGAAATAAAACCCTGATCGGAATGATGCACGATTTACAAGTTAGATTTGTTTTACCAGCAGCATCAACATTACCGTCAGCATCACCAGCACCGTCAGTACCGTCAGCATCGTCAGCATCAGCAGCATCTACAATATCATAAGCTCCGCCAGATCCATAATCACCGCAAACATCATCACTAATCAACAACGCGTATATCGTATCAACGAGTTATGAAGTATTAACTCATTCCCTCTGAAAAAATTATATGTATATTTTATATAAATATGAATTTTGAGATCAAAATAAATCTTTTCGTACTAAGCTATTACGTGTGAATCTTAACTAGTAGGTACTGCTCGGTTAATTCATATTACTAATATGCTATGATGTACATCCTTCGTTAACGACTTAACCATCGTTAACTACAATCTCTGTTTCAACTCAATGAATTCCATTTCATAATAAACCTAGTGTATTAATCAACTACATGTTTGATTTTATACTTTTATCTTCGATGTACTCGAAACTTTCTAGAAAACATAATTTATATCTTACGAAGTTCATAAGAATTCCACGAGCACCAACATCCTTCACCGAGGAATATCAATAAGAATAGATAATGAAGTATCGATTACATTAGTGAAATACTCCGCGAAGATTATGTAATCTTTAATGTTTTAGAGATTATTTATTTCTAGTTCTAGCCGAAAATCAAATGAGTTTAATAGTATATTAACTCATTAAATCTGTATTACATCCGAAGAAAATATACATATATATTTTCATAAAGACTGTAATAAAATTTTCTGGTACAAAATATTATTTGTGAAACTTTTAACGGGTATGTAATACCCGAAAGATATATAAATTCACAATTAATATGTTACATTATTCAATTCTGATTCAGCAAATCATCAGCTATACTCACTACTTTCACAACGATATACATTCTTTCCTAGAAATCAAAACAACCATTCGCATCCAAATTTGATTACATATTCTGATTTTGAAAAATCAGAATCCAAGCCAAGATTTAACAGAAAACATCACTCTTAGATTCTTACATCTTTCAAAGCTATACTTTGACTTCAAAACTGTGCTAGAACGTCACTTATATTCATAAAACTCAGAAAAATATTTGTATCATTCAAAATTCTAGAACATCATATGTATCTTGACAAATACAATCTTCATTTAAACCCTTCAAACTCTTGAAAACACCTCGGATTGATAACCGATGATTCGGTTATGATAACTTTGAATGCTGAAGAAGCAGCAAAAACTGTAAATGACTTTAACAGTCGAAAGTTTGATGATAAAGAATAGTGTGTTGGCAAAGCTCAGAAAAGTTGGAACTGGAAAACGGATTGAGCAAACCATGAAGGAGGCTGTGGACAAATCACAAAGACTAAACCTGCCTACAAAGAATCCAAATGATTCAGTGTCTGTTGAAGTCATTAACGAATACCTTGCTCCTGACTCTAAACCTTTGCGGACAAATATTCTTCATCATTTTTCGATATTAGAAATTCTAAGATATCATCGTATCTTTCATTATAAATATCCTCGATATTTCTGGAGATATCTTCATAACTATTCTTATCTAAAATCATTTATCTCTTCTCGCTATCTGTGTTATATCATAAAGGAAACTGTTTTAGTTTCTAAATTCTGAAAAATTCGAATTTAAAATATGAATGTTTTTGAAGTAGTGTTGGGAATTGAAGCATGAGTTAATTTAATATAATGACACTTGATCAACGTGATTATATTACAGTAAGTCATGCTGAGTTTCTAATAGAATGTGATAAAGGTTCACAGATCATACCCTCATCATGAACCATGTTACATAGCTCTTTCATTCTATTTAACCTCTAAACTATCAAGAAAATATTTTTCTTGATGATTCGGTCATTTCCGAATATTCCGGTAATTTGACAAATCAAATCGTGCTACTATATTTCCTTTCTACTTTGTATATTATGATAATTCGAAACTCCATACCTACGAATTCTGGACCATTACTTGCGAAAAGAAAACAAAAGCATGAAGCCCCGAAATAGAAAGGGGGTATAAATCGCAGCAAACGGAAAAGATCATTAATCGTAGATGTCAATAATTATGAAAAGACAAATACAAGGAAGGATTATGAAAATCACCAGCCCAAGAGCAAAATAGAAGTAAACAGATTCCTCCGGAGGAAGTTGGAAAAGAAGGATAATTGTTGCGACAGTTAGGAACATATCAAGGATCAGAATGTAGTGACCCGAACTTTTCCATGTTTATATATATATTAAATGAAATTGTTATTTACATGATTAAGTGTTTCCAACATGTTAAGCAATCAAACTTGTTAAGACTTGATTAATTGAAATAGGTTTCATATAGACAATTGACCACCCAAGTTGACCGGTGATTCACGAACGTTAAAACTTGTAAAAACTATACGATGACATATATATGGTTATATATATAGTTAACATGATTTTATTATAAATGTGTATCTCATTAGGTATTTTAACAATGAGTTATATACATAAAAATGAGACTATTAATTTAAGAAACTTGAAAACGATATATATAACGATTATCGTTATAACAACGTCTTACTAGGTACATATGAATCATATTAAGATATTGATACACTTGGTTAATTATGTTAAATGATAAGTAAATATATTATTAAGTGTATTAACAATGAAATACTTATGTAAAAATAAGACTACTAACTTAATGATTTCGAAACGAGACATATATGTAACGATTATCGTTGTAACGACATTTAACTGTATATATATCATACTAAGATATATTATATATCATAATATCATGATAATATAACAATTTAACATCTCATTTGTTATAATAAACAATGGGTTAACAACATTCAACAAGATCGTTAACCTAAAGGTTTCAAAACAACATTTACATGTAACGACTAACGATGACTTAACGACTCAGTTAAAATGTATATACATGTAGTGTTTTAATATGTATTCATACACTTTTGAAAGACTTCAAGACACTTATCAAAGTACTTCTACTTAAAAAAAAATGCTTACAATTACATCCTCGTTCAGTTTCATCAACAATTCTACTCGTATGCACCTGTATTCGTACTAGTACAATACACAGCTTTTAGATGTATGTAATATTGGTATATACACTCCAATGATCAGCTCTTAGCAGCCCATGTGAGTCACCTAACACATGTGGGAACCATCATTTGGCAACTAGCATGAAATATCTCATAAAATTACAAAAATATGAGTAATCATTCATGACTTATTTACATGAAAACAAAATTACATATCCTTTATATCTAATCCATACACCAACGACCAAAAACACCTACAAACACTTTCATTCTTCAATTTTCTTCATCTAATTGATCTCTCTTAAGTTCTATCTTCAAGTTCTAAGTGTTCTTCATAAATTCCAAAAGTTCTAGTTTCATAAAATCAAGAATACTTCCAAGATTGCAAGTTTACTTCCAAGTTTTCTAAATCCATTCCAAGTAATCATCCAAGATCAAGAAACCTTTGTTACTTACAGTAGGTTATCTTTCTAATACAAGGTAATAATCATATTCAAACTTTAATTCAATTTCTATAACTATAACAATCTTATTTCGAGTGGAAATCTTACTTGAAATTGTTTTCGTGTCATGATTCTGCTTTAAGAACTTTCAAGCCATCCAAGGATCCTTTGAAGCTAGATCTATTTTTCTCATTTCTAGTAGGTTTATCCAAGGAACTTGAGGTAGTAATGATGTTCATAACGTCATTCTATTCATACATATAAAGCTATCTTATTCGAAGGTTTAAACTTGTAATCACTAGAACATAGTTTAGTTAATTCTAAACTTGTTCGCAAATAAAAGTTAATCCTTCTAACTTGACTTTTAAAATCAACTAAACACATGTTCTATATCTATATGATATGCTAACTTAATGATTTAAAACCTGGAAACACGAAAAACACCGTAAAACCGGATTTACGCCGTCGTAGTAACACCGCGGGCTGTTTTGGGTTAGTTAATTAAAAACTATGATAAACTTTGATTTAAAAGTTATTATTCTGGGAAAATGATTTTTATTATGAACATGAAACTATATCCAAAAATTATGGTTAAACTCAAGTGGAAGTATGTTTTCTAAAATGGTCATCTAGACGTCGTTCTTTCGACTGAAATGACTACCTTTACAAAAATGACTTGTAACTTATTTTTATGACTATAAACCTATACTTTTTCTGTTTAGATTCATAAAATAGAGTTCAATATGAAACCATAGAAATTTGATTCACTCAAAACGGATTTAAAATGAAGAAGTTATGGGTAAAACAAGATTGGATAATTTTTCTCATTTTAGCTACGTGAAAATTGGTAACAAATCTATTCCAACCATAACTTAATCCACTTGTATTGTATATTATGTAATCTTGAGATACCATAGACACGTATACAATGTTTCGACCTATCATGTCGACACATCTATATATATTTCGGAACAACCATAGACACTCTATATGTGAATGTTGGAGTTAGCTATACAGGGTTGAGGTTGATTCCAAAATATATATTGTTTGAGTTGTGATCAATACTGAGATACGTATACACTGGGTCGTGGATTGATTCAAGATAATATTTATCGATTTATTTCTATACATCTAACTGTGGACAACTAGTTGTAGGTTACTAACGAGGACAACTGACTTAATAAACTTAAAACATCAAAATATATTAAAAGTGTTGTAAATATATTTTGAACATACTTTGATATATATGAATATATTGTTATAGGTTCGTGAATCAACCAGTGGCCAAGTCTTACTTCCCGACGAAGTAAAAATCTGTGAAAGTGAGTTATAGTCCCACTTTTAAAATCTAATATTTTTGGGATGAGAATACATGCAGGTTTTATAAATGATTTACAAAATAGACACAAGTACGTGAAACTACATTCTATGGTTGAATTATCGAAATCGAATATGCCCCTTTTTATTAAGTCTGGTAATCTAAGAATTAGGGAACAGACACCCTAATTGACGCGAATCCTAAAGATAGATCTATTGGGCCTAACAAACCCCATCCAAAGTACACGATGCTTTAGTACTTCGAAATTTATATCATATCCGAAGGGTGTCACGGAATGATGGGGATATTCTTATATATGCATCTTTTTAATGTCGGTTACCAGGTATTCACCATATGAATGATTTTTATCTCTATGTATGGGATGTGTATTGAAATATGAAATCTTGTGGTCTATTGTTACGATTTGATATATATAGGTTAAACCTATAACTCACCAACATTTTTGTTGACGTTTAAAGCATGTTTATTCTCAGGTGAATACTAAGAGCTTCCGCTGTTGCATACTAAAATAAGGACAAGATTTGGAGTCCATGTTTGTATGATATTGTGTAAAAACTGCATTCAAGAAACTGATTTCGATGTAACATATTTGTATTGTAAACCATTATGTAATGGTCGTGTGTAAACAGGATATTTTAGATTATCATTATTTGATAATCTACGTAAAGCTTTTTAAACCTTTATTTATGAAATAAAGGTTATGGTTTGTTTTAAAAATGAATGCAGTCTTTGAAAAACGTCTCATATAGAGGTCAAAACCTCGCAACGAAATCAATTAATATGGAACGTTTTTAATCAATAAGAACAGGACATTTCAGTTGGTATCCGAGCGTTGGTCTTAGAGAACCAGAAAATTTGCATTAGTGTGTCTTATCGAGTTTGTTAGGATGCATTAGTGAGTCTGGACTTCGACCGTGTTTTCTTTAAAAATGATTGCTTAACATTTTTGTTGGAAACTATATATTATTAACATGTATATATTATGTGATATATTAATCTCTTAACATGTTTGATATTGTGTGATAGATGTCTACCTCTAGCACAAATCCCATTGACTCACCTAATAATAACGAAGAGTCGAATATATATTGGACTGATTCACAAGTTCCCGAAGAGGAACCGGAAGAAGAATCAGAACCGGAAGAGGAGGAACCGGAGGAGGAAATAGAACCGGTGGGGGAAATAATAAAACGGTTAAGTAAATGAAAATCCTCAACCAACTGACCAAGGTTAATTATGGTCAATGGTGTTTCCGCCAAGGAAGCAAAATATTGGGAGGATTACCAATTCTCCGATGAATCGGATTCCGACGAGAATTCCGATGATGTTATAGAAATTACCCCAACACAATTTAATAAGGCAAAAGAGAACAATAAGGGAAAGGGCATAAAAATAGAGAAATTTGATTCCAAACCCGATGAACTTTATATGTATCATCAACACCCGTATTTCTTAAGTTGTGACAATAACCCGGGAACCTCTAAACCACCAGGTTTTTCTAAACCAATGTGGAAAACGACGGCTCGTATTAGGGGAACATCATATATCCCTAGAAACTTGGCAAAACGAACCAAAACCGAAGAAGAAGAAACGAGCGAGTCGGAATAAGATTGTTGTATTCGTGTGGTGTAATATATGTAATATAGTGTGCTTATGCTTTATGATATATGTAAAAATTGCTTGTATTAATAAGTATTTTTTTTATGAATCTAACTCTTGTCTATTTTACAGTATAAAAACACAAAATGGATAGACAACCCAATATTTTAAGAGACCTACCCGGAGACATGATTGATGAAATCTTGTCTAGAGTCGGTCAGAATTCTTCGGCACAACTATTTACGGTGAAATCAGTTTGTAAGACATTCGAAGAACGTTCCAAGAATGTCTTGGTTTATAAGAGACTTTCGTTTGAAAGATGGGGGATATCACATTGGGAAACCCATAAGTTACGATGTGTTTACTTTGATGCATATATTGCGGGGAACCCAAATGCTATTTTACGCAACGGGTTAAGAAATTATTTTGACTCAATGTATCCGAATATAGGACTTCATGATTTAGAAAAAGCGGCTAACATGCAACATAAAGAAGCATGCTATGCGTACGGGTTAGTAATGTTCGCTTCTCACCAAAGTTAGGAAAAGAACATCGGGCTACAACTATTAAACAAAACATTCCCACAAGTGACGGAGTCGGTAATTGGGGTAAGAAATGAGGTTTTTAGGTTATTACGAGACTGTTGGTCATTACGTAACCCTCGTCCCTTTGACGACGTTACAACACGCTGTCTTATCAACGGCCATAACGGTTATGTTCCACCAGACCAAGGATGGGAAGTAGTCCTAGTAAAACCAGAATGCATGACTTGTTTCTGGACGTATGAATTACGTGTCTTTATTGCCTTTGCTGAACGACTTGTGTACTAGCTAGAATTATCTTCACAACTATCTTGTATCAAAGTTATTGTGTGCTATATTTCATGCTTTATGTAAAATAAGCGGTATTGTAAGTTTGTAAAATATTGTATAAAAGTTTGAACGCGAAATATTATTATAATCAGTTTTTCATATAGAATTGTAGTAGTTGAATTGTATATTAGCTACTTAGTATGAACTTAACGGGTAGGTACTACCCGAATTTAAACTTATAAAACGCTAATATGAAGAAAAAACTTTTATAAATGAGTTCATATTATGCTACGAAATACTATTAACTACTCTTAATATTCTGTATGATTAACTTGTTCCATTTGACTATTTTGAAGGAAATGACACCGACTACTCGACACACCGTGAATATGAATGAAGAGGAATTCCGTACTTTTCTAGCTTCAAACATAGCCGCAGTACAGGCTGCGCTACATACCAACAATAACCTTGGATCTAGCAGTACAGGAAATCGTGTAGGATGCACCTACAAAGAATTCACTGCCTGCAAACCTTTGGAATATGATGGAACCGAAGGACCGATCGGATTGAAACGGTGGACCGAGAAGGTCGAATCGGTGTTTGCCATAAGTAAGTGTACTGAAGAGGACAAAGTGAAGTATGCTACGCATACCTTCACAAGTTCTGTGTTAACATGGTGGAATACCTATCTAGAGCAAGTGGGACAAGATGATGCGTACGCACTACCATGGTCAGCATTCAAGCACTTGATGAACGAGAAGTACCGTCCCAGAACCGAGGTCAATAAGCTCAAGACAGAACTTAGAGGGTTACGAACCCAAGGATTTGATATTACCACGTACGAAAGACGATTCACAGAATTGTGCCTATTGTATTCGGGAGCGTTCGAAGATGAGGAAGAGAAGATCGACACGTTTGTGAAAGGATTACCGGAAAGAATCCAAGAAGATATAAGTTCACATGAGCCCACCTCCATACAACAGACATGTAGAATGGCTCACAAACTAGTGAACCAGATTGAGGAAAGAATTAAAGAACAGACGGCTGAAGAGGCCAATGTGAAGCAAGTCAAAAGAAAGTGGGAGGAAAACAGTGATAAGAATCACCAATACAACAACAACAGCAATTACAATAATAATCGCAACAATTATCCCAACAATCGCAACATCAATTGCAACTACAACAAACGGCCCAACAACAACAACAACAGCAACTACAACAATCATCCCAACAATAATAACAACCGCAACAACAACAATAACAATTAGAAGCAGCTATGCCAAAGGTGTGAAAAATATCACTCGGGGTTCTGCACCAAATTTTGCAACAAGTGTAAAAGAAATGGTCATAGCGCAGCGAAGTGTGAGGTCTACGGACCAGGGGTTAACAGAACGAAAGGAACAAATGGTGTCGGAATGAGTAATGGCGGAGCAAGTAGTGTCGGAGCAAGTTATGCCAATGTAGTTTGTTATAAATATGGAAAACCGGGCCACATTATTAGAAATTGCCCGAACCAGGAGAACACGAATGGACAAGGCCGCGGAAGAGTTTTCAATATTAATGCGGCAGAGGCACAGGAAGACCCAGAGCTTGTTACGGGTATGTTTCTTATTGACAATAAATCTGTTTACGTTTTATTTGATTCGGGTGCGGATAGAAACTATATGAGTAAAGATTTTTGTGCTAAATTAAGTTGTCCATTGACGCCGTTGGAATGTAAATTTTTACTCGAATTAGCAAACGGTAAATTAATTTCAGCAGATAATATATGCCGGAATCGAGAAATTAAACTGGGTAGCGAAATATTTAAGATTGATTTGATACCAGTAGAGTTAGGGAGTTTTGATGTAATAGTTGGCATGGACTGGCTGAAGAAGGTGAAAGCAGAGATCGTATGTTATAAAAATGCAATTCGCATTGTACGAGAAGAAGGAGAACCCTTAATGGTGTACGGAGAAAAGGGCAACATGAAGCTACATCTTATTAGTAATTTTAAGGCACAAAAACTAATAAGAAAAGGTTGCTATGCTGTTCTAGCACACGTCGAGAAAGTACAAATTGAAGAAAAGAGCATCAATGATGTTCCCGTCGCAAAAGAATTTCCCGATGTATTTCCGAAAGAATTACCGGGACTACCTCCACATCGATCTGTTGAATTTCAAATAGATCTTGTACTAGGAGCTGCACCAATAGCTCGTGCTCCTTATTGACTCGCACCCAGCGAGATGAAAGAACTGCAAAGCCAACTACAAGAACTATTAGAACGTGGTTTCATTCGACCAAGCACATCACCATGGGGAGCTCCTGTTTTGTTTGTCAAGAAGAAGGATGGTACATTTAGGTTGTGTATTGACTACAGAGAGTTGAACAAACTTACCATCAAAAACCGTTATCCACTGCCGAGAATTGACGACTTATTTGATCAACTACAAGGCTCGTCGGTTTATTCGAAGATCGATTTACGTTCTGGATATCATCAAATTCGAGTAAAGGAGGATGATATTCCAAAAACTGCTTTTAGGACGCGTTATGATCATTACGAGTTTATGGTTATGCCGTTTGGATTGACTAACGCACTAGCTGTGTTCATGGACCTTATGAACCGAGTGTGTGGGCCATATCTTGACAAGTTTGTCATTGTTTTCATCGATGACATACTTATTTACTCAAAGAATGATCAAGAGCACGAAGAACATTTGAGAAAAGTGCTAGAAGTATTGAGGAAAGAAAAACTGTACGCTAAGTTTTCAAAGTGTGCATTTTGGTTGGAAGAAGTTCAATTCCTCGGTCACATAGTGAACAAAGAAGGTATCCAGGTGGACCCGGCAAAGATCGAAACCGTTGAAAAGTGGGAAACCCCAAAAACTCCGAAGCATATACGTCAATTTTTAGGATTGGCTGGTTACTACAGAAGATTCATCCAAGATTTCTCCAAAATAGCAAAACCCTTGACTGCATTAACGCATAAAGGGAAGAAATTTGAATGGAAGGATGAACAAGAGAAGGCGTTTCAATTATTGAAGAAAAAGCTAACTACGGCACCAATATTGTCATTGCCTGAAGGGAATGATGATTTTGTGATTTATTGTGACGCAGCAAAGCAAGGTCTCGGTTGTGTATTAATGTAACGGACGAAGGTGTTTGCTTATGCGTCTAGACAATTGAAGATTCACGAGCAAAATTATACGACACATGATTTGGAATTAGGCGCGGTTGTTTTTGTATTAAAGACTTGGAGGCACTACTTATATGGGGTCAAAAGTATTATATATACCGACCACAAAAGTCTTCAACACATATTTAATCAGAAACAACTGAATATGAGGCAGCGTAGGTGGATTGAATTGTTGAATGATTACGACTTTGAGATTCGTTACCACCCGGGGAAGGCAAATGTGGTAGCCGACGCCTTGAGCAGAAAGGACAGAGAACCCATTCAAGTAAAATCTATGAATATAATGATTCACACTAACCTTACTACTCAAATAAAGGAGGCGCAACAAGGAGTTTTAAAAGAGGGAAATTTAAAGGATGAAATACCCAAAGAATCGGAGAAGCATCTTAATATTCGGGAAGACAGAACCCGGTATAGGGCTGAAAGAATTTGGGTACCAAAATTTGGAGATATGAGAGAAATGGTACTTAGAGAAGCTCATAAAACCAGATACTCAATACATCCTGGAACGGGGAAGATGTACAAGGATCTTAAAAAACATTTTTGGTGGCCAGGTATGAAAGCAGATATTGCTAAATATGTAGGAGAATGTTTGATGTGTTCTAAGGTCAAAGCTGAACATCAGAAACCATCAGGTCTACTACAACAACCTGAAATCCCGAAATGGAAATGGGAAAACATTACCATGGATTTCATTACTAAATTGCCAAGGACTGCAAGTGGTTATGATACTATTTGGGTAATAGTTGATCGTCTCACTAAGTCAGCACACTTCCTGCCAATAAGAGAAGATGACAAGATGGAGAAGTTAGCACGACTGTATTTGAAGGAAGTCATCTCCAGACATGGAATACCAATCTCTATTATCTCTGATAGGGATGGCAGATTTATTTCAAGATTCTGGCAGACATTACAGCAAGCATTAGGAACTTGTCTAGACATGAGTACTGCCTATCATCTACAAAATAATGGGTAGAGCGAAAGGACGATACAAACGCTTGAAGACATGCTACGAGCATGTGTTATTGATTTTGGAAACAGTTGGGATCGACATTTACCATTAGCAGAATTTTCCTACAACAACAGCTACCATTCAAGCATTGAGATGGCACCGTTTGAAGCACTTTATGGTAGAAAGTGCAGGTCTCCGATTTGTTGGAGTGAAGTGGGGGATAGACAGATTACGGGTCCGGAGATAATACAAGAAACTACCGAGAAAATCATCCAAATTCAACAAAGATTGAAAACCGCCTAGAGTCGACAAAAGAGCTACGCGGACAGTAAAAGAAAAGATATAGAGTTTGAAATTGGAGAAATGGTCATGCTTAAGGTTTCACCTTGGAAAGGCGTTGTTCGATTTGGTAAACGGGGGAAACTAAATCCAAGGTACATTGGACCATTCAAGATTATAGATCGTGTCGGACCAGTAGCTTACCAACTGGAGCTACCTCAACAACTCGCGGCTGTACATAACACTTTCCACGTCTCAAATTTGAAGAAATGTTTTGCTAAAGAAGATCTCACTATTAAATGAAATTGTTATTTACATGATTAAGTGTTTCCAACATGTTAAGCAATCAAACTTGTTAAGACTTGATTAATTGAAATAGGTTTCATATAGACAATTGACCACCCAAGTTGACCGGTGATTCACGAACGTTAAAACTTGTAAAAACTATACGATGACATATATATGGTTATATATATAGTTAACATGATTTTATTATAAGTATGTATCTTATTAGGTATTTTAACAATGAGTTATATACATAAAAATGAAGCTATTAATTTAAGAAGCTTGAAAACGATATATATAACGATTATCGTTATAACAACGTCTTACTAGGTACATATGAATCATATTAAGATATTGATACACTTGGTTAATTATGTTAAATGATAAGTAAATATATTATTAAGTGTATTAACAATGAAATACATATGTAAAAATAAGACTACTAACTTAATGATTTCGAAACGAGACATATATGTAACGATTATCGTTGTAACGACATTTAACTGTATATATATCATACTAAGATATATTATATATCATAATATCATGATAATATAACAATTTAACATCTCATTTGTTATAATAAACAATGGGTTAACAACATTCAACAAGATCGTTAACCTAAAGGTTTCAAAACAACATTTACATGTAACGACTAACGATGACTTAACGACTCAGTTAAAATGTATATACATGTAGTGTTTTAATATGTATTCATACACTTTTGAAATACTTCAAGACACTTATCAAAATACTTCTAATTAACAAAAATGCTTACAATTACATCCTCGTTCAGTTTCATCAACAATTCTACTCGTATGCACCTGTATTCGTACTCGTACAATACACAGCTTTTAGATGTATGTACTATTGGTATATACACTCCAATGATCAGCTCTTAGCAGCCCATGTGAGTCACCTAACACATGTGGGAACCATCATTTGGCAACTAGCATGAAATATCTCATAAAATTACAAAAATATGAGTAATCATTCATGACTTATTTACATGAAAACAAAATTACATATCCTTTATATCTAATCCATACACCAACGACCAAAAACACCTACAAATACTTTAATTCTTCAATTTTCTTCATCTAATTGATCTCTCTCAAGTTCTATCTTCAAGTTCTAAGTGTTCTTCATAAATTCCAAAAGTTCCAGTTTCATAAAATCAAGAATACTTCCAAGATTGCAAGTTTACTTCCAAGTTTTCTAAATCCATTCCAAGTAATCATCCAAGATCAAGAAACCTTTGTTACTTACAGTAGGTTATCTTTCTAATACAAGGTAATAATCATATTCAAACTTTAATTCAATTTCTATAACTATAACAATCTTATTTCGAGTGGAAATCTTACTTGAAATTGTTTTCGTGTCATGATTCTGCTTCAAGAACTTTCAAGCCATCCAAGGATCCTTTGAAGCTAGATCTATTTTTCTTCATTTCCAGTAGGTTTATCCAAGGAACTTGAGGTAGTAATGATGTTCATAACGTCATTCTTTTCATACATATAAAGCTATCTTATTCGAAGGTTTAAACTTGTAATCACTAGAACATAGTTTAGTTAATTCTAAACTTGTTCGAAAATAAAAGTTAATCCTTCTAACTTGACTTTTAAAATCAACTAAACACATGTTCTATATCTATATGATATGCTAACTTAATGATTTAAAACCTGGAAACACGAAAAACACCGTAAAACCGGATTTACGCCGTCGTAGTAACACCGCGGGCTGTTTTGGGTTAGTTAATTAAAAACTATGATAAACTTTGATTTAAAAGTTGTTATTCTGGGAAAATTATTTTTATTATGAACATGAAACTATATCCAAAAATTATGGTTAAACTCAAGTGGAAGTATGTTTTCTAAAATGGTCATCTAGACGTCGTTCTTTCGACTGAAATGACCACCTTTACAAAAATGACTTGTAACTTATTTTTTCGAATATAAACCTATACTTTTTCTATTTAGATTCATAAAATAGAGTTCAATATGAAACCATAGAAATTTAATTCACTCAAAACGGATTTAAAATGAAGAAGTTATGGGTAAAACAAGATTGGATAATTTTTCTCATTTTAGCTACGTGAAAATTGGTAACAAATCTATTCCAACCATAACTTAATCAACTTGTATTGTATATTATGTAATCTTGAGATACCATAGAAACGTATACAATGTTTCGACCTATCATGTCGACACATCTATATATATTTCGGAACAACCATAGACACTCTATATGTGAATGTTGGAGTTAGCTATACAGGGTTGAGGTTGATTCCAAAATATATATAGTTTGAGTTGTGATCAATACTGAGATACGTATACACTGGGTCGTGGATTGATTCAAGATAATATTTATCGATTTATTTCTATACATCTAACTGTGGACAACTAGTTGTAGGTTACTAACGAGGACAGCTGACTTAATAAACTTAAAACATCAAAATATATTAAAAGTGTTGTAAATATATTTTGAACATACTTTGATATATATGTATATATTGTTATAGGTTCATGAATCAACCAGTGGTCAAGTCTTACTTCCCGACGAAGTAAAAATCTGTGAAAGTGAGTTATAGTCCCACTTTTAAAATCTAATATTTTTGGGATGAGAATACATGCAGGTTTTATAAATGATTTACAAAATAGACACAAGTACGTGAAACTATATTCTATGGTTGAATTATCGAAATCGAATATGCCCCTTTTTATTAAGTCTGGTAATCTAAGAATTAGGGAACAGATACCCTAATTGACGCGAATCCTAAAGATAGATCTATTGGGCCTAACAAACCCCATCCAAAGTACCGGATGCTTTAGTACTTCAAAATTTATATCATATCCGAAGGGTGTCCCGGAATGATGGGGATATTCTTATATATGCATCTTGTTAATGTTGGTTACCAGGTGTTCACCATATGAATGATTTTTATCTCTATGTATGGGATGTGTATTGAAATATGAAATCTTGTGGTCTATTGTTACGATTTGATATATATAGGTTAAACCTATAACTCACCAATATTTTTATTGACGTTTAAAGCATGTTTATTCTCAGGTGAATAGTAAGAGCTTCCGCTGTTGCATACTAAAATAAGGACAAGATTTGGAGTCCATGTTTGTATGATATTCTGTAAAAACTGCATTCAAGAAACTGATTTCGATGTAACATATTTGTATTGTAAACCATTATGTAATGGTCGTGTGTAAACAGGATATTTTAGATTATCATTATTTGATAATCTACGTAAAGCTTTTTAAACTTTTATTTATGAAATAAAGGTTATGGTTTGTTTTAAAAATGAATGCAGTCTTTGAAAAACGTCTCATATAGAGGTCAAAACCTCGCAACGAAATCAATTAATATGGAACGTTTTTAAGCAATAAGAACGGGACATTTCACAGAACTGGATCAAGCATATTGACAAATGTTTTAGAAGTATGAATTGGAGAAGAAAGTATAGAAGATGGGAGATGTGGAAGTAATGAAATAAAAGGGGTGAATTTATAGTGAAGTATCTGACAGAGCAATCGAAATAGATCATTGCATTTAACCAAAGAAGATCCTAATTTCCTTAATTACCGAAGAATCAAATCTTATTACGAAGATTTTCTCAAAATCCTTTGAACTTTAGAAATCAACCCTATCTACGTCAAAAGATATGACGAAACTTTACCTTTCTCATTTCACTCTTTTGTGATAGCTTCACTTATACTCTTTGCGTAATCAAATTGTTTTATCCGTATTACTCAATGATAATAAAACTCTATTTATCGACTCATATTCATCATAAAAACATTTTTATGATTAGCCATGATAACCACGATCAAATTTCGGGACGAAATTTCTTTAACGGGTAGGTATTGTGACAACCCGGAAATTTCCGACCAAATTTAAACTTAATCTTTATATGGTTTCGACACGATAAGCAAAGTCTGTTAAGTTGAATCTCAAAATTTCGAACTATGTTCATGAATTCATTTAACCTCGACCAAATTTTGACGATTCACGAACGATTATATAAATGGATATGAATAGGTATATATATATATATATATATATATATATATATATATATATATATATATATATATATATATATATATATATATATATATATATATATATATATATATATATATATATATATTAAACTTGAAAACGTAAACAAAGTATTAAATGTATAATACTTTACATTAAACGTATTTGTCTCAATATATGCTTAATATATTCATCTACGGAATTTAAAGATATTTATCAAATCTCTTATAGATTGTGTTATTGTTACGGGTCTCTGTTGTGAAGTCCACTATGATTTAAGAAAACTTTTCTTTTTAACGATATTCGGAATAAATAGTAGTGTAATCTACGAGTGAGAACAAAGTGTCAAATAACATGAATTAGACAAAAGTAGTAGAGATTCCTGCTTAATTTTCAATGCATGCTTTACAATATTTTTCCTCGTGATTCTTGATAAGTTAATTATTTAACTATCATAATATTTAATGTAAGAAAACATTTTCAATATAATAGAATTTTTATTATTAAAATGTTTTGTCAAAAGAACGTAATTTTGATATAAAACGATTCGATATTATTAAATATATTTTAATAGGTAACGAAAAGATGATTTATAGAAGCAAATGACCAAAACACTCAAATAATTAAGTTATACTTCGGATAATATAGTTTATCATTGATTAAGTCTAATTATTGATAAATGTACACGTCGCAAAACGTAAAGTACGCGTTTTCTAAGCGTACGAAAGGACGTTCGAGAAACCGGAACCGGGACATAAGTCGAGCGTTAACGTATAGGACAACGAAGCTAAAGTTATAAGTCAACCATGCACGAGAATATAATATAATATATAATTAATTAATATAAATTATATATATTAAATATAAAATAATATGTCGACAAACTAGAAAACAAATCAGGTGTGAGCTGGCTCAGGGAGCTCCACGATTGCGGAGCAGTCAAAATCAAAAATGTCCTATAAAAAGGCCAGTTTGTTCGACAAATTATACACCTCAATCTATATCTCTCGCTCTCTGTAACATATATAAATATATATATATTTATATTATTATTATTATTATTATTATTATTATTATTATTATTATTATTATTATTATTATTATTATTATTATTATTATTATTATTATTATTAATCTTATAGTTAGGAGTATTATTATTAGTATTATTATACATAAAATACTACGACAAGGTCATGAGCGAGTTATTTTCAAAAACGGGTTTTCGAGCGAGATAGAGCTAAGGAAACTATGAGTTATAGCTATGGAGGTTATGGGTAATGTTCGTGGGTATTGTTCGCAAGTCAAACCTAGTGTTTATCATCTCCGTTGCGTCTACGTACTTTCCTGCAATATTGAATCACAATATTGATACGTGAGCATTCATATCTTATCTTTTATATATTAATAGTGTATTCATGTCTAGTGCTCGAGTATACATGTTTATTCATGCTTGTATGCTTTAATTTTGTCGTTAGCTAGTTTATGATGAATCACGAATTTGATACATATGCTACTGATATAAAGTATTTAATATGCATGTCGTTGGAAAGCTATCGAAAAATTAATAACTTCTCATTTAGAAATCGTGTGTTTTCGAGGAACGGATTAAAAGTTATGGTCAACTGAATTATGATTAATATTAATTGAAATTGTTTTTGAATCTACAATTGATATTTAAACAACTTGTTTGTGAGATTGATAAATTGAATTTCCAAATATTATTAGTCGAGTAAACAAAATTTTATATAAGGCACGTCTCGTTGAACAATTGTCAAAGTTGACTGTTTTATCATATTTCAAAGCCTTATAAACACTATAATCTGATTTTACAAGTATTGGAAAACTATGTGAAATAGTAAAATATGTTCGATTGCCCTGATAATTCAAATATAAAATAGCTCCTGAAATAAATAATATTTTGAGTTTGATAATCTATAAATTCGTTCAATTATCAAGACTTATACTTTTGTTAACTTCGTTAACGACTTAACCATCGTTAACTACAATCTCTGTTTCAACTCAATGAATTCCATTTCATAATAAACCTAGTGTATTAATCAACTACATATTTGATTTTACACTTTTATCTTCGATGTGCTCGAAACTTTCTAGAAAACATCATTTATATCTTACGAAGTTCATAAGAATTCCACGAGCACCAACATCCTTCACCGAGGAATATCAATAAGAATAGATAATGAAGTTTCAATTACATTAGTGAAATACTCCGCGAAGATTATGTAATCTTTAATGTTTTAGAGATTATTTATTTCTAGTTCCAGCCGAAAATCAAATGAGTTTAATAGTATATTAACTCATTAAATCTGTATTACATCCGAAGAAAATATATATATATATATTTTCATAAAGACTGTAATAAAATTTTCTGGTACAAAATATTATTTGTGAAACTTTTAACGGGTAGGTAATACCCGAAAGATATATAAATTCACAATTAATATGTTACATTCTTCAATTCTGATTCAGCAAATCATCAACTATACTCACTACTTTCACAACGATATACATTCTTTCCTAGAAATCAAAACAACCATTCGCATCCAAATTTGATTACATATTCTGATTTTGAAAAATCAGAATCCAAGCCAAGATTTAACAGAAAACATCACTCTTATATTCTTACATCTTTCAAAGATATACTTTGACTTCAAAACTGTGTTAGAACGTCACTTATATTCATAAAACTCAGAAAAATATTTGTATCATTCAAAATTCTAGAACATCATATGTATCTTAACAAATACAATCTTCATTTAAACCCTTCAAACTCTTGAAAACACCTCGGATTGATAACCGACGATTCGGTTATGATAACTTTGAATGCTGAAGAAGCAGCAAAAACTGTAAATGACTTTAACAGATGAAAGTTTGATGATAAAGAATAGTGTGTTGGCAAAGCTCAGAAAAGTTGGAACTGGAAAACGGATTGAGCAAACCATGAAGGAGGATGTGGACAAATCACAAAGACTAAACCTGCCTTCAAAGAATTCAAATGATTCAGTGTCTGCTGAAGTCATTAACGAATACCTTGCTCCTGACTCTAAACCTTTGTGGACAAATATTCTTCATCATCTTTCGATATTAGAAATTCTAAGATATCATCGTATCTTTCATTATAAATATCCTCGATATTTCTGGAGATATTTTCATAACTATTCTTATCTAAAATCATTTATCTCTTCGTGCTATCTGTGTTATAGCATAAAGGAAACTGTTTTAGTTTCTAAATTCTGAAAAATTCGAATTTAAAATATGAATGTTTTTGAAGTAGTGTTGGAAATTGAAGCATGAGTTAATATAATATAATGACAGTAAGTCATGCTGAGTTTCTAATGGAACGTGATAAAGGTTCACAGATCATACCCTCATCATGAACCATGTTACATAACTCTTTCATTCTATTTAACCTCTAAACTATCAAGAAAATATTTTTCTTGATGATTCGGTCTTTTCCGAATATTCTGGTAATTTGACAAATCAAATCGTGCTACTACCTTTCCTTTCTACTTTGTATATTATGATAATTCGAAACTCCATACCTACGAATTCTGGACAATTACTTGCGAAAAGAAAACAAAAGCATGAAGCCCCAAAATAGAAAGGGGGTATAAATCGCAGCAAACGGAAAAGATCATTAATCGTAGATGTCAATAATTATGAAAAGACAAATACAAGGAAGGATTATGAAAATCACCACCCCAAGAGCAAAATAGAAGTAAACAAATTTCTCCGGAGGAAGTTGGAAAAGAAGGATAATTGTTGCAACAGTTAGGAACATTTCAAGGATCAGAACTGGATCAAGCATATTGACAAATGTTTTAGAAGTATGAATTGGAGAAGAAAGTATAGAAGATGGGAGATGTGGAAGTAATGAAATAAAAGGGGTGGATTTATAGTGAAACATCCGACAGAGCAATCGAAATAGATCATTGCATTTAACCAAAGAAGATCCTAATTTCCTTAATTACCGAAGAATCAAATCTTATTACGAAGATTTTCTCCAAATCCTTTGAACTTTAGAAATCAACCCTATCTACGTCAAAAGATATGACGAAACTTTACCTTTCTCATTTCACTCTTTTGTGATAGCTTCACTTATACTCTTTACGTAATCAAATTGTTTTATCCGTATTACTCAATGATAATAAAACTCTATTTATCGACTCATATTCGTCATGAAAACATTTTTATGATTAGCCATGACAACCACGATCAAATTTCGGGACGAAATTTCTTTAACGGGTAGGTATAGTGACAACCCGAAAATTTCCGACCAAATTTAAACTTAATCTTTATATGGTTTCGACACGATAAGCAAAGTCTGTTAAGTTGAATCTCAAAATTTCGAACTATGTTCATGAATTCATTTAACCTCGACCAAATTTCGACGATTCACGAACGATTATATAAATGGATATGAATAGGTATATATATATATATATATATATATATATATATATATATATATATATATATATATATATATATATGATAATGCTAGATATATATATGATAATGCTAAAAACGAACATATATTTCATAGCATTATCCCTCAAGGAAGACAAGCTTTTAGTTGCAATTGTTCTATTTACAAGTGATATTCGTTTAAATAATAAAAGGTGAAGACAAAAGACAGATTCGACAAATTGAAGACGCAAACGACCAAAAAGCTCAAAAGTACAAAATACAATCAAAGAGGTTCCAATTATTGATTAGAAGCGTCTCAAAATTACAAAAGTACAAGAAGCAAAACACAAAATACAAGATATTAAATTGTACGCAAGGACGTTCGAAATTCGGAACCAGGACCAAAGTCGACTCTCAACGCTCGACGCAACGAATTAAAAATTATGAGTCAACTATGCACATGAATATAATATAATATATAATTAATTCTTAAAATTAATATATATATATATTATATTATATATAAAACGTCGAAAAACAAGAAAACAAAGAATTGTGAGCTGTTACCTACCACCATGTGATCGCATGGCCTGGAGGCACAAAAGCCATGCGATCGCATGGCCCTGAAATCCAGGCCTGGTCCTATAAAGTTCGCGAGTTTTGGACGAAATTTTACATCTTTTTCTTCTTTCTCTCATACGTAAGATATATATATATATATATATATATATATATATATTTATATTTTAATTTTAATTTTAATTTTAAATTCTAATAATAAGGGTATGTTAGCGAATGTTGTAAGGGTGTAAGTCGAAACTCTGTCCATGTAACGCTACGCTATTTTTAATCACTGTAAGTTATGGTTAATGTTATTTTTAAATTAATGTCTCGTAGCTAAGTTATTATTATGCTTATTTAATGCCGAAGTAATCATGATGTTAGACTAAATATTAAAATTGGGTAATTGGGCTTTGTACCATAATTGGGGTTTGGATAAAAGAACGACACTTGTGGAAATTAGACTATGGGTTATTAATGGGCTTTATATTAACTAAATGATACCTCGTTAATTTAATATATAGACTTATAATTTGACGTATTTATATATAACCACATACGCTTGACTGGGCACGGTGGGCGGGATATCTTTAAATACCAATAATTGTTCATTTTACCGGACACGGAACTGGATTAATAGTTAGTAGACTTGTTGAAACAGGGGTGGATTACATTCAAGGGTAATTGGTGTAATTGTTAACAAAGTAGTAAAACCTTGGTTTACACGCAGTCGATAACCTGGTGTATTCATTAAACAAAGTATTAAAACCTTGTTACAATTCGAATCCCCAATTAGTTGGAATATTTGACTTCGGGAATAAGAATAATTTGACGAAGACTTCCGCATTTTATGATTATGACTGATGGACTATTATGGACAAATCCATATGGACATATTGAATAATCCAGGACAAAGAACAATTAATCCATGGGAATAAACTAAAAATCAACACTTCAAACATCATGATTACGGAAGTTTAAATAAGCATAATTCTTTTATTTCATATTTAATTGCACTTTTAATTATCGCACTTTTATTTATTGTCATTTTATTTAATTGCACTTTTAATTATTGTTCTCTTTAATTATCGCAATTTTATTTTATCGCAATTTCATTTATCGCAATTTTATTATCGTTATTTACTTTACGCTTTAAATTAAGTTATATTTATTTTTAATATTTTATATTAGGTTTTAACTGCGACTAAAGTTTTAAAAATCGACAAACCGGTCATTAAACGGTAAAAACCCCATTTTTATAATAATAATATTACTTATATATATATTTGTATTTTTATAAGTTAAACTAATATAGCGTTAAGCTTGTTTAAAATGTTCCCTGTGGAACGAACCGGACTTACTAAAATTACACTACTGTACGATTAGGTACACTGCCTATAAGTGTTGTAGCAAGGTTTAGGTATATCCATTCTATAAATAAATAAATATCTTGTGTAAAATTATATCGTATTTAATAGTATTTCGTTGTAAAAATAATACTATTTCCTAGTACACCTCGCACACATCAAGTATTTTTGGCGCCGCTGCCGGGGAACAATTCTGCTTAAACGCCGGAAGCGCAACGCTATATATATATAAAAAAATAAGTTTTATTTACTTAATATAAATATTTTATAAATTATAAAACAGCAAAACAGAAAAAAAAATATTAAAAACCAAACGGCCCCGTACTGTAGCAGCCCATTTACTGGCCCGAAAACCTAGCCCATGCGATCGCATGAGCCCGAAGGTAAAAACTCATGCGATCGCATGAGGGTACCTGACACGCCACAGTAAACCCTAAAACAACATTAATTACGGAGTATATTTAATTATTATTATTATAAAACCCTAATTAGGTTATAATTAATTTATTATTTAGTTTAGTTTTTATTATTTAATTTGTATTATTTAGTTTATTTAGTATAATTAAATTATAAAATTAATAGTTTTATAAAATAAATAAAATAAAAATAATATTTTTATAAAAATTGTACTTTTTACAACTTTAAGTATATTTTTATATTTTGTTCCTTTTTAATTTATTTTAGCGTAATATTTGTATTTGTCGCTCGTTTTTAGTTTTAAGTCATTGTTTTTGCCATAGTATTTTTACTTCTAGATTTTTAGGCTTTGCCGTAAAATCCCTTAAGTGCTTTTTCTTTAGACTAAGATTTAGGTGCTTTAGAATTTTGTGACGCCGTTTTTAAGTTTTAGTACCTTTTTAAGTTATTTCCATTTGGGATATAGAATTTCTTTTAAGCTTTAATATTTTTAGACGCAACTTTTAATTTTTAGTTTTTAGTGCCTTTTAAGTTACGACGCGCTACTTTCTTATTTTTATTTTTCGACGCATTTTATTTTTCGACCTTTTTCGACGCGCTCTTTTTCTTTCTTATTTCTCGACATTCTAGTTTTAGGACTTAGATTTTTTTTTTTCTATTTCTTCTCTAAAATTTCTTTAAATTACAAAAAATTATTTTAAGCGGTTAAATTGATAGACATCAAAATTTTCTGGTTCGTAGTAATAGTTGGATTTGTACGTGGACCGGATTATTGGAGCCAAACAGTACTCAATTATATTGAGACCAAACGAATCCTGCCCCTCTGCTGCATCTTTTGGCTATTCGAAACGTGGGCAAAATCAGAAAAGTCTATTAATTTGATAACTTATATAATTTTTCTTATTTTTATAACTAATAGGATATTCAGTGAATGCACCGAGCAAAAC
Source organism: Rutidosis leptorrhynchoides (assembly GCF_046630445.1). Lineage (NCBI taxonomy): Eukaryota > Viridiplantae > Streptophyta > Magnoliopsida > Asterales > Asteraceae > Rutidosis > Rutidosis leptorrhynchoides. Next base: position 102,577,726 of record NC_092338.1, on the reverse strand, counting down.
GTTCACCACCTTTTGTACGTTCACCACCTGTAACTCGATCAAGACATCTAGCAAATATTGTCGCCGTTGATTTTTCTTTAGAATCGTCATCCAGTCGACTAAGTACTCCAATTCAAATTTTCGATAATCCATTTTTTGAACCCGACCTCACAATTGAGAATCCGGAGAATATTTAGGGACAATTCATAGATCTTGAACCATTAAACTTTCCTCCGGAACCACCAATCATTCAAACAGAGATTGTTGAGGAACCTACCATTAAATCAGAATCCTATAGTGATTCAGATTCAACAAATTCAATCATGGAGAATCTGGAACCTCTAAGTATGGAAGACCGAATGAGAGCTAAACGCACTGGCCAAGGTCACGCAATTACTCAACCTGACATAAATGAGCCAGATTATGAAATCAAGGGACAAATTCTACACATGGTAACAAATCAATGCCAATTTAGTGGTGCGCCGAAGGAAGATCCAAATGAACATCTTCGTACCTTTAATAGGATCTGCACTCTATTTAAAATCCGAGAAGTGGAGGATGAACAGATATATCTCATGTTATTTCCCTGGACTTTAAAGGGAGAAGCCAAAGATTGGTTGGAATCGTTACCTGAAGGAGCGATTGATACATGGGACGTTTTAGTTGAAAAATTTCTTAAACAATTCTTTCCGGCATCTAAAGCCGTGAGACTTCAAGGAGAAATTGTTACGTTCACACAAAAGCCAAATGAAACTCTATATGGGGCGTGTACCAGATTTGGAAAATTATTAAGAGGATGTCCGCAACATGGTTTAGACACTTGTCAAATAGTACAAATATTCTACCAAGGATGCGACATCACTACAAGAAAAGACATAGATATAGCAGCTGGTGGTTCCATTATGAAGAAAACCGCAACTGATGCTTACAAAATTATTGATAACACTGCTTCCCACTCACATGAGTGGCACCAAGAAAAAGATATCGTTAGATCATCTAAAGCAGCTAGAGCCGATTCTAGCCATGACTTAGATTCCATTTCTGCAAAAATAGATGCTGTCAAGAGACGAATGGAAAAGATGACTAAAGATATTCACTCAATACGAATTAGTTGTGAGCAGTGTGGAGGACCACATTTGACAAAAGATTGTCTCAGTATTGAACTAACAATGGAACAAAGAGAGAATGTTTCATACATAAACCAAAGGCCTGGAAATAATTATCAGAATAATTATCAACCGCCAAGACCGATCTACAATCAAAACCAGAATTATAACCGAAATGTTCCATACAACAACCAACAAGGTCCTAGCAATCAACAAGTATTCAATAATACTTACAACCAGCAAAGACCTAATTTTCAAAACAAACCACCACAAACCGATGATAAAAAGCCAAATTTAGAAGACATGATGTCGAAGCTAGTTGATTCTCAAACTCAGTTTTTCACATCTCAGAAACAAACGAATGAACAAAATGCTCAAGCATTTAGAAATCAACAAGCTTCTATTCAAAATCTGGAACAAGAAGTAAGTAACCTAGCAAGGTTGATAGGTGAAAGAAAACCGGAAAGTCTACCAAGTGATACAAATGCTAACCCCTGAAATGAAACAGCTAAAGCCATTACCACAAGAAGTGGTATTACACTTAAACCACCTGAAATACCTGTAATCTCTGATGAAGCTATTCCTACTCCACAAGAACCAGAATCTGAGCAAGATAAGGAAAAAAAACCGGTAGTTGAAAAGGTTAATGAAGATAACACAGTTAAGGCTAAACCTTATGTTAAACCATACCAACTACCACTTCCTTACCCAAGTAAAATGAGAAAAGAGAGACTTGAAGCCGAGCAATCCAAATTCTTGGATATGTTTAAACAGATTAATGTAAATCTTCTTTTCATTGATGTAATTTCAGGAATGCCTAGATATGCTAAATTCTTGAAAGATCTAATCACTAATAGAAAGAAAATGGAAGAAATCTCGGCTGTTACTATGAATGCTAATTGTTCTGCAGTGCTGTTGAATAAGATACCAGAAAAATTATCAGATCCAGGAAGTTTCACAATTCCATGTTTTCTGGGTAGTCTTAGTTCAATAGAAGTATTGGCAGACTTAGGTGCTAGTATAAATTTAATGCCATATTCATTATACGCTAAACTAGACCTTGGAGAATTGAAACCAACACGAATAAGCATACAACTAGCCAATCGATCAGTAAAATATCCTAGAGGGATAATGGAGAACATGCTAGTTAAAGTTGGTACTTTAGTATTTCCAGTAGATTTTGTTATTCTGGACATGGAAGAAGATTCTCGAGTACCTCTCATATTAGGAAGACCATTCTTAAACACGGCCAAAGCAATAATAGACGTGTTTGGTAAGAAACTGACCCTAAGTATAGAGGATGGGAGTGTTACCTTTTCAGTTGATAGAGCTATGCAACAACTGCAATCTGCAGATGATACATGTTATTATATTCAAACTATAGAATCACATGCAGAATTGTTAGAAGAATTTCCAGAATTACAAGGAACAGGAGAATGTTCTTTAGGAGAAGAAACTGGACCAATTGATGAAACTGAAATGTTAGCTACACTTATGGCTAATGGATATGAACCAACAACAGAAGAAATTCAAATGCTAAAAGAAGAAGCCAGATATCGATACAAATCATCGATAGAAGAACCACCGATATTAGAGTTAAAGCCACTTCCAAACCATTTGGAATATGCTTATTTACATGGTGAATCTGAATTACCTGTAATAATATCGTCTTCTCTTACTGAAAATGAAAAATCTCAACTTATTTCTGTGTTGAAAGCTCATAAACCAGCCATTGCATGGAAGATTCATGATATTAAAGGAATAAGTCCTTCGTATTGCACACATAAAATCCTTATGGAAGAAGGTCATAAAACGTATGTGCAACGCCAACGAAGACTAAATCCTAATATGCAAGATGTTGTTAAGAAAAAAATTATTAAACTGCTAGATGCAGGTTTAATTTATCCAATTTCTGATAGTCCATGGGTAAGCCCAGTTCAATGCGTACCTAAGAAAGGTGGCATGACTGTCATCACAAATGAAAAAAATGAGCTTATTCCTACTAGGACTGTAACAGGATGGCGTGTTTGTATTGATTATAGAAAATTAAATGACGCCACCAGAAAAGATCACTTTCCCTTACCTTTTATTGATCAAATGTTGAAAAGATTAGCCGGAAATAGTTAATATTGTTTTCTTGATGGTTTTTCCGGATATTTTCAAATTCCATTAGCACCCGAGGACCAAGAGAAAACCACATTCACGTGCCCTTATGGTACTTTTGCTTATAAACGCATGCCATTTGGACTTTGCAATGCCCCTGCAACCTTTCAAAGGTGCATGATGGCGATCTTTCACGACATGATAGAAGAATGCATGTAAGTTTTCATGGATGACTTTTCAGTCTTCGGTGATACTTTTGAAACATGTCTAGTTAATCTTGAACGAATGCTTATTAGATGCGAACAATCAAATCTAGTACTTAATTGGGAGAAATGCCATTTCATGGTTAAAGAGGGCATCGTTCTTGGTCATAAAATTTTAAAGGAAGGAATTGAAGTGGATAGAGCTAAAGTAGATGTAATTGCTAAACTTCCACATCCCACCAATGTTAGAGGAGTTAGGAGTTTTCTAGGGCATGCCGGTTTTTACCGACGTTTCATAAAAGATTTTTCTAAAATTGCCACTCCTATGAATAAACTCCTAGAAAAGGATGCTCCATTCATCTTTTCGGATGAATGTACCAAATCTTTTAATATTCTTAAAGAAAAACTCACTAATGCGCTGATTATGATAACTCCAAATTGGAATCTACCATTTGAACTAATGTGCGATGCAAGTGATTTTGCAATGGGAGCCGTTTTGGGACAAAGGATTGAAAAACGATTTCAACCTATATATTATGCTAGTAAGACGTTACAAGGAGCACAAACGAATTACACAACTACTGAAAAAGAACTCCTTGCCATTGTCTTTGCTTTTGACAAATTTCGTTCATATCTCGTTCTAGCAAAAACGGTGGTCTATACCGACCATTTTGCTCTTAGATACCTATTTTCGAAACAAGATGCTAAACCACGATTAATCCATTGGATCTTACTCTTACAAGAGTTTGATATTGAAATCCGAGATAAAAAGGGAGCAGAAAATCTCGCCGCTGATCATCTTTCTCGTCTTGAAAATCCTGAATTAGAGGTTCTAAATGAATCGGCCATACAAGACAACTTTCCTGATGAATATCTATTGAAGATAGATTATAATGAAATTCCATGGTTTGCAGACTATGCAAACTACTTAGTATGTGGATTCCTTGAAAAAGGATTATCGTACCAAAAACGAAAGAAATTCTTTAGCGATATAAAACACTATTTCTGGGAAGATCCACATTTGTTTAAAAGTTGTCCCGATGGAATAATACGCCGATGTGTATTCGGAGACGAAGCTAGTCAAATCTTAAACCATTGTCACACAGGACCAACAGGAGGGCATTATGGGCCTCAACTTATAGCAAGAAAAGTTTACGATGCTGGATTCTATTGGCCTACAATTTTCAAAGACGCACACCTTCTTTGCAAATCCTGTGATGCTTGTCAAAGGGCCGGAAAAATAAGTCAACGTGATGAAATGCCACAAAATGTCATTCAAGTATGTGAAGTATTTGACATTTGAGGTATTGACTTTATGGGTCCATTTCCAAAATCTCATAATAATCTCTACATTCTCGTTGCCATTGATTATGTATCTAAATGGGCGGAAACACAAGCTCTCCCAACTAACGATGCACTAGTTGTAGTCAACTTTTTAAAACGTCTTTTTGCTAGGTTTGGAACACCGAAAGCTTTAATAAGTGATCGGGGTACTCATTTTTGTAATAATCAACTTGAGAAAGTTCTCAAAAGATATGGAGTAACTCATAAAATCTCCACTGCTTATCATCCACAAACAAGTGGACAAGTTGAAAATACCAACCGAGCTTTAAAACATATTCTAGAGAAAACCGTAGGATCAAATCCGAAGGAATGGTCCATTAAATTGGAGGATGCACTCTGGGCTTTTAGAACAGCCTACAAAACTCCAATTGAAACCACACCTTTTAAACTCGTTTACGGAAAAGCATGTCATCTTCCAGTAGAAATTGAACACAAAGCATTTTGGGCTTTGAAGACATGTAATCTTGATTTACATGAAGCCGGACGTCTACGGTTAAGTCAATTAAACGAATTAGAAGAATTAAGACATCAAGAATATGAAAATTCCTTAATCTATAAGGAAAGAACTAAGAAATGGCATGATAAAAGAATCAGAAGTTCAAAAGAATTTAAAGAAGGAGACAGAGTTCTTCTTTTCAATTCACGATTCAAGCTATTTCCTGGAAAATTGAAATCAAGATGGTCTGGACCATTTATAGTCAAAAGAGTTTTCCCATACGGAACAGTAGAGTTAAAAAATTCAAATGGGATTGAATTTAAAGTTAATGGTCACAGAGTTAGACATTACATACATGGTCCGATGGAAGTTGACAATGAAGTCAATCATAATTTCACCACCCAAGAAAACCTTCAAAATGAAAACATAAATATGTTATCAACAACATATGAAAAATCAAAATTGGAAAATAGGGAGGATTCAAATTGGAGTGATGAAGAAGAATTCTTATACAAACCTCCCATTCCAAGAAATGAAGAAAAATGTGAACAAGAAGTTTAAATAGAAGTGAAAGAACCAAGAAAAGAACACCCGAAAAAGGTTTACAAACCAACTCGACTTACTAAAGCAGGAGACCCGGGTGAATTTATCATTTCTTGCTTGTTTAATGATGGTGCTGTATATAATGGACTCGCAGATTTAGGAGCAAGTGCAAATATTATGCCTCTTTCCTTATACAAAAGATTAGGTATGGGTAAATTAAAACCAACCAAATTAGGTGTTCAATCATTTGACCTAACCATTAAACACCCGGTTAGAATAGCAAATAATTTACTTGTTAACGTGGGAAGTTTGACCTTTGTTGCAAACTTCATAGTGATTAATATGGAGGAAAACCTTGATATTCCTCTAATTTTAGGTTGCCCATTTTTAGCAACCACCGAGGCATTCATTGATGTAAGAGAAGGTAGAATGACACTTAGGGATGGTGATACATCGATCACCTTTGTGAACCGAAAGTTTAGATCTCCACCAACCAAAACTGTTAAACCAATAAAAATGCATAAGTGTGGGGAAGATGAAGAAACACTTAATGATGATCCGATCACAAAGAACCCCGTTGATGATAAGAAATTAGATGAACCCATTTTTAACAGTTCAACGAAGAAACTTTATAAACGGATTCACGATGCTAAGATTAAGGGAAACTTTAAGTTATGTAACCGATTAATATCCAATTTATCGCCAAAAGAAAATGCGATGTTAGTTGAATTTGTGAAAGTTACGGAAGAAATCAACAAATGGATTGAAGTAAAAGTTAGAGATATACAAGTTGTTGATGATCCAATTGAAAATAACGTTAATCACAATTTTAACTAAGTGTGGGGAGAATAGAATCTTTTTAGGGTAATATGTATTTCTGTTAGAGTTAGATTTTCTGTTTTCGTGTAGTTCTCGAAAATGGAACCCGAATGGTCTTTCCCTAGCAGACCCTAAATGTGATGACCCGGAAAATTTCAACTAATTTAAACCAATTCTCTATACGATTTATTATTTTGGCACGTTAAACAAAGTCTGTTAGATTGAGTCTCAAAATTTTAGAACTGTTCATATATACAATTACCTTTGATTACTCTCAACGATTCATGAACAATTATATGTATGCATATATATATATATATATATATGTACAAGTAAAAATGACTTTCCTACAGTAAAACCCTAGTTGCTACAGTAAAAATGACTTTGCTACAGTAAAACACTATTTGCTACAGTGAAACCGTATTTTGCTACAGTGCTACAGTGATTTGCTACAGGAAGAAGATGTTCCTAAAACCGCGTTCAGAACCCGTTACGGTCACTATGAATTTTTAGTCATGCCTTTTGGATTGACTAATGCTCCAGCAGTATTCATGGATCTAATGAATCGCATCTGTAGACCGTATTTAGACAAATTTGTCATTGTTTTTATCGACGACATATTGATTTACTCGAAGAACAAGGAAGAACATGAGCGACACTTAAGACTGGTACTGGAGGTACTCAAGAAAGAAGAACTGTACGCAAAATTTTCGAAGTGTGATTTCTGGTTACAAGAAGTACAATTTTTGGGCCATGTTGTCAGTAAACATGGAATTAAAGTTGACCCTGCCAAGATCGAAGCCATTAGTAAATGGGAAACACCGAAGACTCCAACACAAATCCGCCAATTCTTAGGTCTTGCTGGTTACTACCGAAGATTCATTCAAGATTTCTCTAGAATCGCCAAACCCTTAACTGCATTGACTCAAAAGGGAAAGAAGTATGATTGGTCCACAGAACAGGAATCCTCATTCCAGTTATTAAAGAAGAAGTTAACGTCTGCACCCATTTTGTCATTACCGGAAGGAAATGATGATTTCGTGATCTATTATGACGCTTCGCGCCAAGGTTTAGGATGTGTATTAATGCAACGCACAAAAGTTATCGCATATGCCTCACGACAACTAAAAATTCATGAAAAGAACTATACGACGCACGATTTGGAACTTGGAGCAGTAGTTTTTGCACTCAAAATATGGAGACACTATCTATATGGCATCAAGTGTACAGTGTACACCGACCATAAGAGTCTTCAGCATATTTTTGATCAAAAACAACTCAATATGAGGCAACGTCACTGGGTAGAGTTGTTAAACGATTACGATTGTGAAATCCGTTACCACCCCGAAAAGGCTAATGTTGTAGCTGATGCCCTAAGTCGAAAAGAAAGAGTAAAACCTCTTAGGGTCCGAGCCTTGAATATTACAATTCGTACTGATCTCACAAAGCAAATTCAAGCAGCACAGTTGGAGGCTTTAAAAGAAGAAAATGAAAAAGGCGAAATAAGCAGAGGGTTAGAAAAACAGCTTGAAGTAAAAGCCGATGGAACCATGTATTTTGCTGATAGGATATGGGTACCAAAACATGGTAATCTAAGGCAACTAGTACTGGATGAAGCACACAAAACGAGGTACTCAATTCACCCAGGAAATGGGAAAATGTACCACGATCTCAAGAAGTTTTATTGGTGGCCTAATATGAAGACAGAAATTGCTACTTATGTAAGCAAATGTTTGACGTGTGCAAAGGTCAAAGCTGAGCACCAAAAGCCGTCAGGATTACTACAACAACCAGAAATTCCGCAGTGGAAATGGGAAAGAATAACCATGGATTTCATTACGAAATTGCCAAGGACTGCAAGTAGTCATGATACTATTTGGGTGATAGTTGATCGTCTAACTAAATCAGCTCACTTCCTACCAATAAAGGAGACAGACAGTATGGAAAAATTAGCACGCCTATATTTGAAGGAAGTAATTTCCAGGCATGGTGTACCCATCTCCATCATATCTGATCGTGACACCCGATTCACATCACGTTTTTGGCAATCATTACAAAAAGCATTGGGAACTCGATTAGATATGAGCACCGCTTATCACCCACAGACAGATGGTCAAAGTGAAAGAACAATACAAACATTGGAAGACATGTTACGGGCATGCGTGATTGACTTTGGAACCAGTTGGGATCGACACTTACCGTTGGCAGAATTTTCATACAATAACAGCTATCATACGAGCATCAACGCAGCACCATTTGAAGCACTTTACGGTAGAAAGTGCAGATCTCCTATCTGTTGGAGTGAAGTAGGAGAAAGACAACTTACTGGACCAGAAATTATTCACGAAACCACCGAAAAGATCATTCAAATACAACAGCGATTGAAAACGGCCATGAGTCGCCAAAAGAGTTATGCTGATGTAAGAAGAAAACCGCTAGAATTTCAAGTGGGCGACAAAGTCATGTTGAAAGTGTCACCCTGGAAAGGCGTTGTACGATTCGGTAAACGAGGAAAGCTAAGTCCTAGGTACGTAGGACCCTTTGAAATCACCGAAAGAATTGGAGCAGTTGCTTATCGATTAAAGCTACCGCAAGAACTTAGTAGTGTTCATGACACATTTCACGTGTCAAATTTGAAGAAATGTTTAGCTGAAGAGGATGTCGTAATTCCTCTTGACGAAATAAGAATTAATGATAAACTCCATTTTGTCGAAGAACCTGTTGAAATCATGGACCGTGAGGTCAAACAATTAAAACAAAGCAAAATACCGATAGTTAGAGTTCGTTGGAACGCAAGACGAGGACCCGAGTTTACTTGGGAACGTGAAGATCAAATGAAGCAAAAGTATCCACATTTGTTCACTGATATCGCTCATGAAACAGGTACTACTCAAAAATTTCGGGACGAAATTTTCTTTAACGGGGAGGTACTGTGATGACCCGGAAAATTTCAACTAATTTAAACCAATTCTCTATACGATTTATTATTTTGGCACGTTAAACAAAGTCTGTTAGATTGAGCCTCAAAATTTTAGAACTGTTCATATATACAATTACCTTTGATTACTCTCAACGATTCATGAACAATTATATGTATGCATATATATATATATATATATGTACAAGTAAAAACGACTTTCCTACAGTAAAACCCTAGTTGCTACAGTAAAAATGACTTTGCTACAGTAAAACACTATTTGCTACAGTGAAACCGTATTTGCTACAGTGCTACAGTAAACACTATTTGCTACAGTAAACACTATTTGCTACAGTAAAACACTATTTGCTACAGTAAAACACTATTTGCTACAGTAAAACACTATTTGCTACAGTAAAACACTATTTGCTACAGTAAAATACTATTTGATGTCGACAAACTAGCAAACAAAAGGGGTTCAGGCGGCCATGCGATCGCATGGCAAAAGCACTGAAAATCCATGCGATCGCATGGGGACCAAAATCAGGAAACATGCCTATAAAAGGCCAGCTTACTCGACGAAATATAATCACTTTTTATTTCTTCTATAAATTTATATTTATATTTATAATTATAATTATAATTTTAATTTAATTTTAATAATAATAAGGTATATTTGAGGGTGTTTTAATTCGGGTTTCAAACCGCTTTAAGCTAAGGAAATATTGGGTATTGTTCGGGGTATTGTTCTTGAATCCAAGGCCAACCATACAGTCGTCTACCATCATTACGTCTACGCAATTTGCCTACAATATTGAGTCTCAATATTGAACTGTGAGTTTATAGTCCCCCTTTTTAAATACTTTAAATATTTTTGGGCTGAGAATACATGCAATTTATTTTAAACGCAATAAGACACAAGTACATACAAAATTCTACACTGAGTTAAACCGAAAATCCCTTAGCTTTGGTAGCTAGTAGCTGCCAGTACATAGGATATGGACTGGTGGGCGCGAATAATTGTATATGGATCCATAGGGCTTGACATCCCCGTCCGAGCTAGAGCGCTAGCCTTTTAACGGACGTATGTTATTTGAGTTTAAGACACGTTGGTTTGCGTGTATTAAAACGAATAGGGTAATTATCACTATAGCGTTAAGTTTAGTTACCAGGGTGCTCTGTTACGTAGAATCTATTGATAAACTTTTGATGAAATCTTGTGGTCTATCTTTATATATGTTTATGACTCGAGCAATTAAACCTATAACTCACCAACATTCGTGTTGACTTTTTAGCATGTTTTATTCTCAGGTCCTTAGAATGCTTCCGCTGTGATGTGCTTGTTGCCTGCATGAAGTCTCTCATGCTTTGTACAAAGTTTATTGCATTCAAAATAAAACTGCGTTGTGTAATAAATAATTGGACTGTGAAGTCAACCTGTAAATTAAAGACTTATGTATTTTGGGGTTTTGCTTATACCTAAGCACTCGCCTACATGTTTATAACTTTCTATGTTTAGAAAGTCACTTATTTTAATGAATGCAATATTTTATCAAAACGTATCATATAGAGGTCAAAACCTCACTGTGGAATCAATGATTAACGTGCTGCGTCAATAGCGATTTTGACGGGTCGTTACAGTTGGTATCAGAGCTTGAGGTCATAGGGAACCCGAAATTACATTAGTGTGTTTAACTGGTAATTGTTAGGATGCATTAGTGAGTCTGGACTATGACCATATTTGTTTTTACTGATTTTTGCTTATTATTTGGTCAAAAACATTATATGTGATATATTTATATGCTAACGTAATTGTTGTTTCAATTATGTGATAGATGACTTCCTCTAATCCTATCATTTTGTACGACTCGGAATCGGACACTGAATCTATTCTATCCACAACTGAAAAGGGCGTTCCAATACCTGTTAAAGAAGAAATTGTGTTAGCCGGGCAATCTCAACTCCCGGTAAACCCAGAGGAGGTTCCAGCTCCACACAGCTTTAGTTTTCCAGAGCCACAGTATCGTTGGCATGGACCCATGATCCCTGGAGTAAACGAGGATCGTCCATTTCTAAACAAATATGGACATTGGTCCAGATATACCGCCGACGGGCGGGTTGTGCCGATTACGCCTGGCAGATTTCGGTTCATGACCACCGGTACATATTCTTGCAGTTCGTCATCATATTCTCCTACACATGACTCAGACAGTTCGTCATCAGACGAAATCAGTAAGGAGGAGGATTTCGCTAATGAAATAAAAGAGATCACTAAGGAGAAATTCCAACTTGCTATAGATAATAAAAACAACCACAATAATAAAAAGTCCTTAATTATTAAAAAGGAACATGACCATTCGATCCGTAACCACCCTTATTGTATTAAACCCACTGAGGCAACGGGTACCTTAAAACCCCAACCAAAAATAAAATACACTGCCAGAATGTCTGTCGGACCATGTGCACACAAACAATTGGCAGAGAGAACCAAATGGGAAGAAGTTTCTGATAGTTCTGAGTAAAAGACCTCGCAACCATAAATCTTCCATGCGCTATCCTATTGCTTATGTGTGCTACTCTATCTTGTTATGTAGAATAATCATATGTAAAATATCGGTATTGTATGGTATTGTATTATTTTGGTTTATTAATAATAAATGCATGGAATGATTATTTGTATTATTAATACTTATTATTATTATTATTACATAATAACGTAGTAACTCGCTATAATTTTTCATAGTGGAATATTATTAGGATTTTAGTAGTTAATTCCTAGTACTAGCTATTATGTATAAACTTAACGGGTAGGTAATACCCTAGAAATAATTATAAAATGCTAATAAGAAGAAAAGGCTTTTATAATAATCGGTTCATATTATTAATATGCTACGATTAACTATTGACAACTCATTTTACCTATAATATTCTATATGATTAAATTATATCTGCTGTGTTTATTGAAGAAACATGTCTCAAATGTCGGATGCCGAGTTTGAGCAACTAGTCGAGAAACGTGTGAATGAAAGAATTGCTGCAGCCGAGGCAGCAAAAGCAACAGCCGAAGCAGCAGCCAAAGCAGCAGCCGTAAACACAAACTCACGAAACGGATGCTCATACAAAACTTTTCAAGGATGCAAACCACAGACGTTTAGTGGAACCGAAGGACCAGTCGGTCTAACCCGATGGTTTGAAAAGATGGAGTCCGTTTTCAAAATCAGTAATTGTGCAAACGGAGACAAGTCAAAGTATGCTTCATGCACGTTGCAAGATGGTGCACTTACTTGGTGGAACAATTATGCTAAAGCAGAAGGAATAGATACGGCATATGATATCTCTTGGGAAGAACTAAAAAAGATGCTAATCGAGGAGTACTGTCCTCGAAACGAGATCAGAAAAATGGAATCTGAGTTACGTAATCTGAAGGTTATCGGCGCGAATCTCAATAACTATGAAAAGCGTTTCATGGAACTAGCCTTGTTGTGTCCCGAATTGGTGCCAAACGAGAAACGAAAGATAGAAATGTATATTGACGGTTTATCGATCAATATCAAAGGAAATGTTACATCGTCCAAACCAAATACGATGCAGGAAGCCATGACAATGGCACACCAACTCATGGACCAGATCACAGAGAGTTCGATTAAGGCACCAATTACCGAAGTCAAGACAACTGAAGGAAAGAGGAAATGGGAAGACTATAAGGGCAAAAGTACTCACCTGAAGAAACAAGAAACTTTTAAAGGTAAGCAAGATGGGGCAACTGCAAGTCCAAACTATAAGGGACCCCATCCGTTCTGCAAAAGATGTTACACACATCATGCAGGTTATTGCCAAGTGGTCTGTGATAAGTGCAACAAGAAAGGACATGTGGCGAAAGATTGTTATGCCACCGTTTCTGAAGTAAAGACAAAATCGACCGATGTCAAGAAATGTTTTGGATGCGGGAAGTCTGGTCACTTTATAAATCAATGCCCTGATAAGGAGAAGAACAAAGAACCCGCACGTGGGAGGGCATTTAATGTTAGTGCCAGTAAAGCACGTGAGGATCCTAATCTTGTCACGGGTATGTTTACCGTTAATAATCAACTAGCTTCTATTATGTTTGATACGGGTGCTGATAGAAGTTATATGTGTAAAGACTTTAGTTCTAAACTAAAATGTGCATCATTACCTCTAGACGATAAATATACTATTGAATTAGCTAATGGTAAATTGATAAAAGCCGATAAAATTTGCCATGGTTGCGAAATGAATCTCGCTGGTGAAACCTTTAAAATCGATTTGATACCCGTAGAATTAGGAAGTTTTGATGTAATCGTTGGCATGGACTGGATGTCCAAAACAAGAGCGGAAGTTGTTTGCGCTGAGAAAGCAATCCGCATCCCTCGTAAGGATGAAACGTCATTAATAATTTATGGGGAGAAGAGTAACTCGAAGTTGAACCTTATCAGCTGTATGAAGGCCCAGAAACTTATAAGAAAAGGTTGTTATGCTATTCTGGCACACGTAAAGAAGATCGATACTGAAGAAAGAAGCATTGATGACATGCCGGTTGTAAGAGAATATCCCGGAGTATTTCCAGAAGAATTACCGGGGCTACCTCCACACAGATGTGTAGAATTCCAGATTGATCTCATACCAGGAGCTGCACCTGTAGCCCGATCTCCATATAGACTTGCACCTTCAGAAATGCAAGAATTACAAGACCAGTTGCAAGAATTATCGGACCGTGGATTTATTCGTCCTAGTTTTTCACCTTGGGGTGCTCCTATTCTGTTCGTCAAGAAGAAGGATGGATCTATGAGAATGTGCATAGATTACCGAGAATTAAACAAATTAACAATCAAGAATCGGTACCCATTACCGAGGATTGATGATTTGTTTGATCAATTGCAAGGATCAAGTGTTTATTCTAAGATTGATCTACGCTCCAGATATCATCAGCTGAGAGTAAAGGAAGAAGATGTTCCTAAAACCGCGTTCAGAACCCGTTACGGTCACTATGAATTTTTAGTCATGCCTTTTGGATTGACTAATGCTCCAGCAGTATTCATGGATCTAATGAATCGCATCTGTAGACCGTATTTAGACAAATTTGTCATTGTTTTTATCGACGACATATTGATTTACTCGAAGAACAAGGAAGAACATGAGCGACACTTAAGACTGGTACTGGAGGTACTCAAGAAAGAAGAACTGTACGCAAAATTTTCGAAGTGTGATTTCTGGTTACAAGAAGTACAATTTTTGGGCCATGTTGTCAGTAAACATGGAATTAAAGTTGACCCTGCCAAGATCGAAGCCATTAGTAAATGGGAAACACCGAAGACTCCAACACAAATCCGCCAATTCTTAGGTCTTGCTGGTTACTACCGAAGATTCATTCAAGATTTCTCTAGAATCGCCAAACCCTTAACTGCATTGACTCAAAAGGGAAAGAAGTATGATTGGTCCACAGAACAGGAATCCTCATTCCAGTTATTAAAGAAGAAGTTAACGTCTGCACCCATTTTGTCATTACCGGAAGGAAATGATGATTTCGTGATCTATTATGACGCTTCGCGCCAAGGTTTAGGATGTGTATTAATGCAACGCACAAAAGTTATCGCATATGCCTCACGACAACTAAAAATTCATGAAAAGAACTATACGACGCACGATTTGGAACTTGGAGCAGTAGTTTTTGCACTCAAAATATGGAGACACTATCTATATGGCATCAAGTGTACAGTGTACACCGACCATAAGAGTCTTCAGCATATTTTTGATCAAAAACAACTCAATATGAGGCAACGTCACTGGGTAGAGTTGTTAAACGATTACGATTGTGAAATCCGTTACCACCCCGAAAAGGCTAATGTTGTAGCTGATGCCCTAAGTCGAAAAGAAAGAGTAAAACCTCTTAGGGTCCGAGCCTTGAATATTACAATTCGTACTGATCTCACAAAGCAAATTCAAGCAGCACAGTTGGAGGCTTTAAAAGAAGAAAATGAAAAAGGCGAAATAAGCAGAGGGTTAGAAAAACAGCTTGAAGTAAAAGCCGATGGAACCATGTATTTTGCTGATAGGATATGGGTACCAAAACATGGTAATCTAAGGCAACTAGTACTGGATGAAGCACACAAAACGAGGTACTCAATTCACCCAGGAAATGGGAAAATGTACCACGATCTCAAGAAGTTTTATTGGTGGCCTAATATGAAGACAGAAATTGCTACTTATGTAAGCAAATGTTTGACGTGTGCAAAGGTCAAAGCTGAGCACCAAAAGCCGTCAGGATTACTACAACAACCAGAAATTCCGCAGTGGAAATGGGAAAGAATAACCATGGATTTCATTACGAAATTGCCAAGGACTGCAAGTAGTCATGATACTATTTGGGTGATAGTTGATCGTCTAACTAAATCAGCTCACTTCCTACCAATAAAGGAGACAGACAGTATGGAAAAATTAGCACGCCTATATTTGAAGGAAGTAATTTCCAGGCATGGTGTACCCATCTCCATCATATCTGATCGTGACACCCGATTCACATCACGTTTTTGGCAATCATTACAAAAAGCATTGGGAACTCGATTAGATATGAGCACCGCTTATCACCCACAGACAGATGGTCAAAGTGAAAGAACAATACAAACATTGGAAGACATGTTACGGGCATGCGTGATTGACTTTGGAACCAGTTGGGATCGACACTTACCGTTGGCAGAATTTTCATACAATAACAGCTATCATACGAGCATCAACGCAGCACCATTTGAAGCACTTTACGGTAGAAAGTGCAGATCTCCTATCTGTTGGAGTGAAGTAGGAGAAAGACAACTTACTGGACCAGAAATTATTCACGAAACCACCGAAAAGATCATTCAAATACAACAGCGATTGAAAACGGCCATGAGTCGCCAAAAGAGTTATGCTGATGTAAGAAGAAAACCGCTAGAATTTCAAGTGGGCGACAAAGTCATGTTGAAAGTGTCACCCTGGAAAGGCGTTGTACGATTCGGTAAACGAGGAAAGCTAAGTCCTAGGTACGTAGGACCCTTTGAAATCACCGAAAGAATTGGAGCAGTTGCTTATCGATTAAAGCTACCGCAAGAACTTAGTAGTGTTCATGACACATTTCACGTGTCAAATTTGAAGAAATGTTTAGCTGAAGAGGATGTCGTAATTCCTCTTGACGAAATAAGAATTAATGATAAACTCCATTTTGTCGAAGAACCTGTTGAAATCATGGACCGTGAGGTCAAACAATTAAAACAAAGCAAAATACCGATAGTTAGAGTTCGTTGGAACGCAAGACGAGGACCCGAGTTTACTTGGGAACGTGAAGATCAAATGAAGCAAAAGTATCCACATTTGTTCACTGATATCGCTCATGAAACAGGTACTACTCAAAAATTTCGGGACGAAATTTTCTTTAACGGGGAGGTACTGTGATGACCCGGAAAATTTCAACTAATTTAAACCAATTCTCTATACGATTTATTATTTTGGCACGTTAAACAAAGTCTGTTAGATTGAGCCTCAAAATTTTAGAACTGTTCATATATACAATTACCTTTGATTACTCTCAACGATTCATGAACAATTATATGTATGCATATATATATATATATATATATATATATGTACAAGTAAAAACGACTTTCCTACAGTAAAACCCTAGTTGCTACAGTAAAAATGACTTTGCTACAGTAAAACACTATTTGCTACAGTGAAACCGTATTTGCTACAGTGCTACAGTAAACACTATTTGCTACAGTAAACACTATTTGCTACAGTAAAACACTATTTGCTACAGTAAAACACTATTTGCTACAGTAAAATACTATTTGATGTCGACAAACTAGCAAACAAAAGGGGTTCAGGCGGCCATGCGATCGCATGGCAAAAGCACTGAAAATCCATGCGATCGCATGGGGACCAAAATCAGGAAACATGCCTATAAAAGGCCAGCTTACTCGACGAAATATAATCACTTTTTATTTCTTCTATAAATTTATATTTATATTTATAATTATAATTATAATTTTAATTTAATTTTAATAATAATAAGGTATATTTGAGGGTGTTTTAATTCGGGTTTCAAACCGCTTTAAGCTAAGGAAATATTGGGTATTGTTCGGGGTATTGTTCTTGAATCCAAGGCCAACCATACAGTCGTCTACCATCATTACGTCTACGCAATTTGCCTACAATATTGAGTCTCAATATTGAACTGTGAGTTTATAGTCCCCCTTTTTAAATACTTTAAATATTTTTGGGCTGAGAATACATGCAATTTATTTTAAACGCAATAAGACACAAGTACATACAAAATTCTACACTGAGTTAAACCGAAAATCCCTTAGCTTTGGTAGCTAGTAGCTGCCAGTACATAGGATATGGACTGGTGGGCGAGAATAATTGTATATGGATCCATAGGGCTTGACATCCCCGTCCGAGCTAGAGCGCTAGCCTTTTAACGGACGTATGTTATTTGAGTTTAAGACACGTTGGTTTGCGTGTATTAAAACGAATAGGGTAATTATCACTATAGCGTTAAGTTTAGTTACCAGGGTGCTCTGTTACGTAGAATCTATTGATAAACTTTTGATGAAATCTTGTGGTCTATCTTTATATATGTTTATGACTCGAGCAATTAAACCTATAACTCACCAACATTCGTGTTGACTTTTTAGCATGTTTTATTCTCAGGTCCTTAGAATGCTTCCGCTGTGATGTGCTTGTTGCCTGCATGAAGTCTCTCATGCTTTGTACAAAGTTTATTGCATTCAAAATAAAACTGCGTTGTGTAATAAATAATTGGACTGTGAAGTCAACCTGTAAATTAAAGACTTATGTATTTTGGGGTTTTGCTTATACCTAAGCACTCGCCTACATGTTTATAACTTTCTATGTTTAGAAAGTCACTTATTTTAATGAATGCAATATTTTATCAAAACGTATCATATAGAGGTCAAAACCTCACTGTGGAATCAATGATTAACGTGCTGCGTCAATAGCGATTTTGACGGGTCGTTACACTAAAGAACTAGTCTTCTCCCCTCATTCTGAATTTTTATTTTTTTTAGGTTTTACGAGATGAAGATTTCCTGTGAACTAAACCATGGTCTAATGCTACACGCTTTGATCACTAAATGTAATAATGACACCCTTCCAAGTGAAATAATATCATTAATCAGAGGTAAATTGGACGGAGTAAGAAAAGAATCCAGAAACGAAAATAATAAGTTACAATTTGGTAAAGGAAAATCAAAATCCGCAGCGAAAAGGAGAGCTCGACACCTTGAAAGATGTCACAAATGCGGAAAATGGTCACACGAAGGAAAATGTTCAAATAATCAAACCTATTCAAATACCGAATTTGTTACTTTATGCAGAGATGGACCGTTCATATGTTTAGAAGAAAAAATGTTGAATGCTCGAGGTTACGCCTATGTAGCTATGGAAAATCAATTAGTCCGACTATCTTATGAGTGGGCTAAAGCATATCACTAAGAATACTATCTCACAGGTAAGTATGTACAGTTTTCATTTTTATTTTTATTTGCTTTTAACCTTTTGATAATAAACGCTAAATTGTTCGCTATAAAGTATTAAATTGATACTCTATAAAATTAGGTTTTGCGACCGAAATTATTGATATCATACAAAAATTTATTACATCACTGCGAAATTTACCGTTTATTCTTAAGGTATAAATATCTTTAATCAATCAACCCAAAATATTTCAGAAATTCGTTAGGAGTAAAACTAGGTTATGAAGCCGAAATTACTTTATCGAAAAGATGGGCGTATGTTTTTGATAATATTTGATTGATTAAAGTGTGATAAAAGACCAAAAAGATTTTTAATTTTATTTTTACTTTGTTTTTAAAATTAATATTAAAATAATATTGTAAACTTTTTAAATCAATATATTTAAAATTGTAAATATTTAAAAAATTAATATTTTTAATATAAGTTTGTATGTATAAAAACAAAAATATAATTTAAGTTTGGTGTGAATTTATAATATGAATTTTTAATTTTATGCATTTTAAATTTAAGTTTGGTGTGAATTTAAAAACAAAAATTTACTTTAATTCGCTAAGTTAAAAATTGATTTCTAAAAATTCGTCGTGAGTTGAAGACTAGGTCGTTGAACCGAAATTGCTCTACCCGAGGGAGGGACGAGAACTTTTATTATCATTATTTTTAATCTTATTGAATTAAAGTATGCCAAAAAAAAAATATATTTACTTTTAAAACCGCGCTTTGAATTGACAAATTTTAAAATTTTGTCGAGGGACGGACTAGGACAACGATCCGAAACGCCCTCGTCCTAAAAAGAAACAAAATTTTAATTTTTGACGACAAAACGTAAAAACAAATGTGATGTAACAACAAGACGGAATAAACAAATGATGTGCACCATCTATCATTCAGTAAACAAACGCCAATATGTTTAGAAACTTTGGTAAAATTTAATCATTTTTCTACGCTAATCACCCTCAATAATTTAAATTGTTACTGATTTCTTGCATATGAGGGCATTGCAAGATCTTAAGTGTGGGAAGGGGTTAAATTCTTTCGGATTTTTAATTTTTTATTTTATTTATACACTTTGTTACCATTAAAAATACTAGTAAAGCAGTAGTTGTATTAGAATCTAGTGCTCTCTGATAAAAAAGAACAGCCCTAGTCTTATATACTGACTACCCAATTCTAGTAAAATTTTTCAAAATTTTCAATTAAATGAACTCAAAATCATGTTTATACATATTTATGAACAATAAAACTAGGTGTTAACACCGAAATTATTGTTACCTCGAAAAGGACATAAATTGAGAAACAAACGAAAATGTTAGAATTCATTTAAAATGGAATAGAAGACAAAATTTCGACGATTCACGAACGATTATATAAATGGATATGAATATATATATATATATATATATATATATATATATATATATATATATATATATATATATATATATATGATAATGCTAAAAACGAACATATATTTCATAGCATTATCCCTCAAGGAAGACAAGCTTTTAGTTGCAATTGTTCTATTTACAAGTGATATTCGTTTAAATAATAAAAGGTGAAGACAAAAGATAGATTCGACAAATTGAAGACGCAAACGACCAAAAAGCTCAAAAGTACAAAATACAATCAAAGAGGTTCCAATTATTGATTAGAAGCGTCTCAAAATTATAAAAGTAGAAGAAGCAAAACACAAAATACAAGATATTAAATTGTACGCAAGGACGTTCGAAAATCTGGAACCGGGACCAAATTCAACTCTCAACGCTCGACGCAACGGACTAAAAATTATGAGTCAACTATGCACATGAATATAATATAATATATAATTAATTCTTAAAATTAATATATATGTTATATTATATATAAAACGTCGACAAACAAGAAAACAAAGAATTGTGAGCTGTTACCTACCACCATGCGATCGCATGGCCTGGAGGCACAAAAGCCATGCGATCGCATGGCCCTGAAATCCAGGCCTGGTCCTATAAAGTTCGCGAGTTTTGGACGAAATTTTACATCTTTTTCTTCTTTCTCTCATACGTAAGATATATATATATATATATATATATATATATATATATATATATATATATATATATATATATATATATATATATATATTTATATTTTAATTTTAATTTTAATTTTAATTTTAAATTCTAATAATAAGGGTATGTTAGCGAATGTTGTAAGGGTGTAAGTCGAAACTCTGTCAGTGTAACGCTACGGTATTTTTAATCACTGTAAGTTATGGTTAATGTTATTTTTAAATTAATGTCTCGTAGCTAAGTTATTATTATTCTTATTTAATGCCGAAGTGATCATGATGTTAGACTAAATATTAAAATTAGGTAATTGGGCTTTGTACCATAACTGGGGTTTGGATAAAAGAACGACACTTGTGGAAATTAGACTATGGGCTATTAATGGGCTTTATATTAACTAAATGATACCTCGTTAATTTAATATATAGACTTATAATTTGACGTATTTATATATAACCACATACGCTTGACTGGGCACGGTGGGCGGGATATCTATAAATACCAATAATTGTTCATTTTACCGGACACAGAACTGGATTAATAGTTAGTAGACTTGTTGAAACAGGGGTGGATTACATTCAAGGGTAATTGGTGTAATTGTTAACAAAGTAGTAAAACCTTGGTTTACATGCAGTCGATAACCTGGTGTATTCATTAAACAAAGTATTAAAACCTTGTTACAATTCGAATCCCCAATTAGTTGGAATATTTGACTTCGGAAATAAGAATAATTTGACGAAGACTTCCGCATTTTATGATTATGACTGATGGACTATTATGGACAAATCCATATGGACATATTGAATAATCCAGGACAAAGAACAATTAACCCATGGGAATAAACTAAAAATCAACACCTCAAACATCATGATTACGGAAGTTTAAATAAGCATAATTCTTTTATTTCATATTTAATTGCACTTTTAATTATCGCACTTTTATTTATTGTCATTTTATTTAATTGCACTTTTAATTATCGTTCTCTTTAATTATCGCAATTTTATTTTATCGCAATTTCATTTATTGCAATTTCATTATCGTTATTTACTTTACGCTTTAAATTAAGTTATATTTATTTTTAATATTTTACATTAGGTTTTAACTGCGACTAAAGTTTTAAAAATCGACAAACCGGTCATTAAACGGAAAAAACCCCCTTTTTATAATAATAATATTACTTATATCTATATTTGTATTTTTATAAGTTAAACTAATATAGCGTTAAGCTTGTTTAAAAGATTCCCCGTGGAACGAACCGGACTTACTAAAACTACACTACTGTACGATTAGGTACACTGCCTATAAGTGTTGTAGCAAGGTTTAGGTATATCTATTCTATAAATAAATAAATATCTTGTGTAAAATTGTATCGTATTTAATAGTATTTTGTTGTAAAAATAATACTATTTCCTAGTACACCTCGCACACATCAATATATATATATATATATATATATATATATATGTATATATATATGTATATATATATATGTATATATATATATGTATATATATATATATATATATATATATATATATATATATATATATATATATATATATATATATATATATATATATATATATATATATATATATATTAAACTTGAAAACGTAAACAAAGTATTAAATGTATAATACTTTACATTAAACGTATTTGTCTCAATATATGCTTAATATATTCATCTACGGAATTAAAAGATATTTATCAAATCTCTTATAGATTGTGTTATTGTTACGGGTCTCTTTTGTGAGGTCCACTGTGATTTAAGAAAACTTTTCTTTTTAACGATATTCGGAATAAATAGTAGTGTAATCTACGAGTGAGAACAAAGTGTCAAATAACATGAATTAGACAAAAGTAGTAGAGATTCCTGCTTAATTTTCAATGCATGCTTTACAATATTTTTCCTCGTGATTCTTGATAAGTTAATTATTTAACTATCATAATATTTAATGTAAGAAAATGTTTTCAATATAATAGAATTTTTATTATTAAAATGTTTTGTTAAAAGAACGTAATTTTGATATAAAACGTTTCGATATTATTAAATATATTTTAATAAGTAACGAAAAGATGATTTATAGAAGCAAATGACCAAAACACTCAAATGATTAAGTTATACTTTGGATAATATAGTTTATCATTGATTAAGTCTAATTATTGATAAATGTACACGTCGCAAAACGTAAAATACGCGTTTTCTAAGCGTACGAAAGGACGTTCGAGAAACCGAAACCGGGACATAAGTCGAGCGTCAACGTATAGGACAACGAAGCTAAAGTTACAAGTCAACCATGCACAAGAATATAATATAATATATAATTAATTAATATAAATTATATATATTAAATATAAAATAATATGTCGACAAACTAGAAAACAAATCAGGTGTGAGCTGGCTCAGGGAGCTCCACGATCGCGGAGCTGTAAGGCAAAAAGATCCACGATCGCGGAGCTGTCAAAATCAAAAATGTCCTATAAAAAGGCCAGTTTGATCGACGAATTATACACCTCAATCTATATCTCTCGCTCTCTGTAACATATATAAATATATATATATATTTATATTATTGTTATTATTATTATTATTATTATTATTATTATTATTATTATTATTATTATTATTATTATTATTATTATTATTATTATTAATCTTATAGTTAGGAGTATTATTATTAGTATTATTATACATAAAATACTACGATAAGGTCATGAGCGAGTTATTTTCAAAAACGGGTTTTCGAGCGAGATAGAGCTAAGGAAACTATGGGTTATAGCTATGGAGGTTATGGGTAATGTTCGTGGGTATTGTTCGCAAGTCAAACCTAGTGTTTATCATCTTCGTTACGTCTACGTACTTTCCTGCAATATTGAATCACAATATTGATACGTGAACATTCATATCTTATCTTTTATATATTAATAGTGTATCCATGTCTAGTGCTCGAGTATACATGTTTATTCATGCTTGTATGCTTTAATTTTGTCATTAGCTAGTTTATGATGAATCACAAATTTGATACATATGCTACTGATATAAAGTATATGATATGCATGTCGTTGGAAAGCTATCGAAAAATTAATAACTTTTCATTTAGAAATCGTGTGTTTTCAAGGAACGGATTAAAAGTTATGGTTAACTGAATTATGATTAATATTAATTGAAATTGTTTTTGAATCTACAATTGATATTTAAACAACTTGTTTGTGAGATTGATAAATTGAATTTCCAAATATTATTAGTCGAGTAAACAAAATTTTATATAAGGCACGTCTCGTTGAACAATTGTCAAAGTTGACTGTTTTATCATATTTCAAAGCCTTATAAACACTATAATCTGATTTTACGAGTATTGGAAAACTATGTGAAATAGTAAAATATGTTCGATTGCCATGATAATTCAAATATAACATAGCTCCTGAAATAAATAATATTTTGAGTTTGATAAACTATAAATTCGTTCAATTATCAAGACGTATACTTTTGTTAACTTCGTTAACGACTTAACCATCGTTAACTACAATCTCTGTTTCAACTCAATGAATTTCATTTCATAATAACCTAGTGTATTAATCAACTACATATTTGATTTTACACTTTTATCTTCGATGTACTCGAAACTTTCTAGAAAACATCATTTATATCTTACGAAGTTCATAAGAATTCCACGAGCACCAACATCCTTCACCGAGAAATATCAATAAGAATAGATAATGAAGTATCAATTACATTAATGAAATACTCCGCTAAGATTATGTAATCTTTAATGTTTTAGAGATTATTTATTTCCAGTTCCAGCCGAAAATCAAATGAGTTTAATAGTATATTAACTCATTAAATCTGTATTACATCCGAAGAAAATATACATATATATTTTCATAAAGACTGTAATAAAATTTTCTGGTACAAAATATTATTTGTGAAACTTTTAACGGGTAGGTAATACCCGAAAGATATATAAATTCACAATTAATATGTTACATTCTTCAATTCTGATTCAGCAAATCATCAACTATACTCACTACTTTCACAACGATATACATTCTTTCCTAGAAATCAAAACAACCATTCGCATCCAAATTTGATTACATATTCTGATTTTGAAAAATCAAAACCAAGCCAAGATTTAACAGAAAACATCACTCTTAGATTCTTACTTCTTTCAAAGCTATACTTTGACTTCAAAACTGTGCTAGAACATCACTTATATTCATAAAACTCAGAAAAATATTTGTATCATTCAAAATTCTAGAACATCATATGTATCTTGACAAATACAATCTTCATTTAAACCCTTCAAACTCTTGAAAACACCTCGGATTGATAACCGACGATTCAGTTATGATAACTTTGAATGCTGAAGAAGCAGCAAAAACTGTAAATGACTTTAACAGTCGAAAGTTTGATGATAAAGAATAGTGTGTTGGCAAAGCTCAGAAAAGTTGGAACTGGAAAACGGATTGAGCAAACCATGAAGGTGGCTGTGGACAAATCACAAAGACTAAACCTGCCTTCAAAGAATCCAAATGATTCAGTGTCTGCTGAAGTCATTAACGAATACCTTGCTCCTGACTCTAAACCTTTGCGGACAAATATTCTTCATCATCTTTCGATATTAGAAATTCTAAGATATCATCGTATCTTTCATTATAAATATCCTCGATATTTCTGGAGATATCTTCATAACTATTCTTATCTAAAATCATTTATCTCTTCGCGCTATCTGTGTTATATCATAAAGGAAACTGTTTTAGTTTCTAAATTCTGAAAAATTCGAATTTAAAATATGAATGTTTTTGAAGTAGTGTTGGGAATTGAAGCATGAGTTAATATAATATAATGACACTTGATCAACTTGATTATATTACAGTAAGTCATGCTGAGTTTCTAATGGAACGTGATAAAGGTTCACAGATCATACCCTCATCATGAACCATGTTACATAACTCTTTCATTCTATTTAACCTCTAAACTATCCAGAAAATATTTTTCTTGATGATTCGGTCTTTTCCGAATATTCTGGTAATTTGACAAATAAAGTCATGCTACTACCTTTCCTTTCTACTTTGTATATTATGATAATTCGAAACTCCATACCTAAGAATTCTGGACCATTAATTGCGAAAAGAAAACAAAAGCATGAAGCCCCGAAATAGAAAGGTGGTATAAATCTTAGCAAACGAAAAAGATCATTAATCGTAGATGTCAATAATTATTAAAATACAAATACAAGGAAGGATTATGAAAATCACCACCCCAAGAGCAAAATAAAAGTAAACAGATTCCTCCGGAGGAAGTTAGAAAAGAAGGATAATTGTTGCGATAGTTAGGAACATATCAAGGATCAGAACTGGATCAAGTATATTGACAAATGTTTTAGAAGTATGAATTGGAGAAGAAAGTATTGAATATGGGAGATGTGGAAGTAATGAAATAAAAGGGGTGGATTTATAGTGAAACATCCGATAGAGCAATCGAAATAGATCATTGCATTTAACCAAAGAAGATCCTAATTTGCTTAATTACCGAAGAATCAAATCTTATTACGAAGATTTTCTCCAAATCCTTTGAACTTTAGAAATCAACCCTATCTACGTCAAAAGATATGACGAAACTTTACCTTTCTCATTTCACTCTTTTGTGATAGCTTCACTTATACTCTTTGTGTAATCAAATTGTTTTATCCGTATTACTCAATGATAATAAAACTATATTTATCGACTCATATTCGTCATGAAAATATTTTTATGATTAGCCATGACAACCACGATCAAATTTGGGGACGAAATTTCTTTAACGGGTAGGTATTGTGACAACCCGAAAATTTCCGACCAAATTTAAACTTAATCTTTATATGGTTTCGACACGATAAGCAAAGTCTGTTAAGCTGAATCTCAAAATTTTGAACTATGTTCATGAATTCATTTAACCTCGACCAAATTTCGACGATTCACGAACGATTATATAAATGGATATGAATAGGTATATATATATAGGTATATATATATATATATATATATATATATATATATATATATATATATATATATATATATATATATATATATATATATATATATATATATATATATGTATATATATATATTAAACTTGAAAATGTAAACAAAGTATTAAATGTATAATACTTTACATTAAACGTATTTGTCTCAATATATGCTTAATATATTCATCTACGGAATTAAAAGATATTTATCAAATCTCTTATAGATTGTGTTATTGTTACGGGTCTCTATTGTGAGGTCCACTGTGATTTAAGAAAACTTTTCTTTTTAACGATATTCGGAATAAATAGTAGTGTAATCTACGAGTGAGAACAAAGTGTCAAATAACATGAATTAGACAAAAGTAGTAGAGATTCCTGCTTAATTTTCAATGCATGCTTTACAATATTTTTTCTCGTAATTCTTGATAAGTTAATTATTTAACTATCATAATATTTAATGTAAGAAAACGTTTTCAATATAATAGATTTTTTATTATTAAAATGTTTTGTTAAAAGAACGTAATTTTGATATAAAACGTTTCGATATTATTAAATATATTTTAATAGGTAACGAAAAGATGATTTATAGAAGCAAATGACCAAAACACTCAAATGATTAAGTTATACTTCGGATAATATAGTTTATCATTGATTAAGTCTAATTATTGATAAATGTACACGTCGCAAAAACGTAAAGTACGCGTTTTCTAAGTGTACGAAAGGACGTTCGAGAAACCGGAACCGGGACATAAGTCGAGCGTCAACGTATAGGACAACGAAGCTAAAGTTACAAGTCAACCATGCACAAGAATATAATATAATATATAATTAATTAATATAAATTATATATATTAAATATAAAATAATATGTCGACAAACTAGAAAACAAATCAGGTGTGAGCTGGCTCAGGGAGCTCCACGATCGCGGAGCTGTAAGGCAAAAAGCTCCACGATTGCGGAGCAGTCAAAATCAAAAATGTCCTATAAAAAGGCCAGTTTGTTCGACGAAATATACACCTCAATCTATATCTCTCGCTCTCTGTAACATATATAAATATATATATATTTATATTATTATTATTATTATTATTATTATTATTATTATTATTATTAATCTTATAGTTAGGAGTATTATTATTAGTATTATTATACATAAAATACTACGACAAGGTCATGAGCGAGTTATTTTCAAAAACGGGTTTTCGAGCGAGATAGAGCTAAGGAAACTCTGGGTTATAGCTATGGAGGTTATGGGTAATGTTCGTGGGTATTGTTCGCAAGTCAAACCTAGTGTTTATCATCTCCGTTGCGTCTACGTACTTTCCTGCAATATTGAATCACAATATTGATACGTGAGCATTCATATCTTATCTTTTATATATTAATAGTGTATCCATGTCTAGTGCTCGAGTATATATGTTTATTCTGTCTCATTATCTTCACCACTTCTATACTTTCTTCCTCAATTCATACTTTCAAAAGATTTGTTAATATGCTCAATCCCGTATTGATCCTTGTTATTATATTGACCATATATACAGTCATTCTTCTTTTTCATTTATCACCAGAGGAATTTGTTTTCTTCTACTAGTCCCTTGGGGTTATAATGTTTTTAATTCTCCCGTGTCTTTACGTTGCAATACGTATTGATATACACTGTTTGTAATTTCCGTGTTGTTATCGGGCTTTATATTTTCCCTTATATATCGGAGCTCCGTGCTTTTGTTTTTCCTTCCCAACTTCAAGTCAAGCGAATAATGGTCCAGAATTCGTAGGTATGAAGTTTCAAATGATCATAATATACAAAGCAGAAAGGAAAGGTAATAGCACGATTTGATTTTTCAAATTACCAGAATATCCGGAAAAGACCGTGATGTGTGCGAGGTGTAATACGAAATAGATTATATTTTACTACGAAATACTATTAAATACGATACAATTTTACACAAGTTATTTATTTATTTATAGATTGGATATACCTAAACCTTGCTACAACACTATAAGCAGTGTACCTAATCGTACAATAGTGTAGTTTTTAGTAAGTCCGGTTCGTTCCGCAGGGAGCTAGCCAAGTTTAACGCTATATTTTTAAAACTATATTTGTATATATATATATATATATATATATATATATATATATATATATATATATATATATAAGTAGTATTATTATTATAAAAGGGGGTTTTTACCTTTTAATGACCAGTTTGTCGATTTTATGTCTTAAGGCGTAATTAAAACCTAATGTAAAATATTAAATATACAAATGACTTAATTTAAAGCGTAAAGTAAATGACAATAATTAAAATTGCGATAATTAAAAGTGCGATAAATAAAATGACAATAAATAAAAGTGCGATAATTTAAAGTACGATGAGATATAAAATAAAGTAATTATGCTTATTTAATCTTCCGTAATCATGATGTTCGACGTATTGATTTTAGTTTATTACCATGGGTTAATTGTCCTTTGTCCTGGATTATTCAATATGTCCATACGGTTTTTTGTCCATAACAGTCCATCAGTCATAAATATAAAGTGCGAGTGTCCTCGTCAAATTATCCTTATATCTGAAGTCAAATATCCCAACTAATTGGGGACTTAAACTGTAATAAGGTTTTAATACATTGTTAATGATTACACCAGGTTATCGACTGTGTGCAATTCAAGGTTTTAATACTTTATTAACAATTACACCAAGTGTCCTTGTATGTAATCCACCCCTGTTTTAATGAGTCCATTGACTATTAATCCATCCCTGTGTCCGGTTAAATGAACGATTATTAATATTTATAAATATCCCGCCCATCGTGCCCGATCGAGTGTATATGGTTATTTATAGATACGTCAAATTGTAAATCTATATATTAAATTAACGAACTATCATTCAGTTAAACAAATATAAAGCTCATTAATAGTCCATAGTCCAATTTCCACAAGTGTCGGTCTTTTGTCCAACCCCAATTATGGTACAAAGCCCAATTACCTCGTCTTTAATATTTAGCCCAACATCATGATTACTTCGATTTAAATAAGCATAATAATAACTTAGCTATGAGACATTAATTTAAAAAGGTTGAACATAACTTACATTGAGTATTAATAGCATAGCGTTACACAGACAGAATTTCGACTTACAAACTTAAAACATTCGCCACTATAACCTTATTATTATTAACTTAAAATTAAAATTATAATTAAAATATAAATATAAATATAAATTGAGAGAGAGATAGATAGAAAAAGATGTGTAAAATTCATTCGAAAAACGCTGAATTTATAGAACCTGACCTGCTACAACAAGCCATGCGATCGCATGGGTTTTAGGCAGGCTAGCCATGCGATCGCATGGCAGCCTTTTCCTGCACACAATGATTCCAAAAACGTGGGCTGCTGCGTATTATTTAATATTTATAATATAATATATATAATATATATATATATATATATATATATATATATATATATATATATATATATATTATATTCATGTGCATCATTGACTTATAATTTTAGCTCCGTTGCATCACGCGTTGATAGTTGGTTCATGTCCCGGTTCTGGATTTTCGAACGTCCTTGCGTACTATTTAATATCTTGTACTTTGCGTTTCGCGTCTTGTACTCTTGTAATTTTTAGATGTTTCTCATCAATAAATTGAACCTCTTGGATTGTACTTTGTACTTTTTAGCGTTTTGGTCATTTGCGTCTTCAATTAGTCGAATCTGTCTTTTGTCTTCACCTTTTAATATTTAAACGAATATCACTTGTAAATAGAACGATAGCAACTAAAAACTTGTCTTTCTTGAGGGATAATGCTATGAAATATATGTTCATTTTTAGCATTATCAAATATTCCCACACTTGAGCATTGCTTGTCCTCAAGCAATATAGAACTTGAATATAACTTTACTATAATCACTTCTTTATTCTTCACACTTTGTACATCAGTGATTTCTATACGGCGGTATGAACAATGATAGTAACGTTGTGGTTTACAGTCCCACATGACTATAAAAATTAAGATCCTTTAAGGAAATTGGATCTTTATGAAAACATTTGATCTTTTGAAAATTCAATCTAGCTTTTACCCTAGATAAGTTTTCCGGAATAACCCTTCACCGGTGTTTGCAAAATGTTTTTGTCGGTTTGGTGGGTTTCAGATTTGAAAATTTTAACTCAAAACTTGCGGTTTTGTGTCACCCACTTGCTAACCTTGTATTAGGAAAGCAACACGTCCAGTATACTTGATCCGTATATTACCTTTCGGTAAACTACCGTCCGGTTGTAAAAGAAAGCATTGAACAAGCAACTGTTGAGGCAATGTCCCGTGACATGCTTTTGATTATGGTCTATATCGTGTCGGATGCAATTACTATCCTTTGTAGGAACAATAGTAAAGATCATCCTATAATTTTTCAGTCTGGCACAAGGTCCTGTCTTCGACCATGCTATGCAACCACCGTTCTTACAGTTGACACCCGATTTGGTTCATGTGACCTAATGAATTCCAGATGAATTCCTAGGATTTTACGTTCAATGGTAATGAACGCATTAAAAATAGGGTTTTTAGAAAACAAATCAGTTTGTAATTTGATCAAAATATTTTCTCGTTCAAGCTCGAGTTTTGATATCATTGAATTCCATGAGTTTGAATTCTCAATCTTTAAGGTCAATCTCAAGGATTGCGTAATATCAGTCTTAAAAGTTGATTTTTGATCTTTAAGAAGATTATCCTTTCTGGGGATCTGATTCATTAGTCTTATAAGCTAATTTGCACGGCGCCCCCTATTGTACGAGACAGATCCTCTCATGGTTAGGATAAGTCTGACCACTTGGCGACCCTGTTTGATGCTGAGGTCCGTGGATTTCCAGCTGATTTTTGAGAAAACTTTTCAAGGTTTTTCGTAGACTCTACAACTGGTCTGGACGACAACTTCCTGACCTAAATCAAGAAGTACGTGTCTTTTTCTCGGAAGACTTTACTTCCTTTTAAATTCCATTACAATAAATTGGGTAAAACTGATTAATATCGTCCAAAACAAAAGTATCTTCAATTATTTGTACACAAATATGTGATATATGTTCTAAATAACTTGGTAAATTTTTCCCACACTTGACTTTTATTTTCCTTTCTTTGCCTTTTTATTCTCCTCTATTCCATTTTAAATGAATTCAAGCATTTTGGTTTGTTTCTCAATTTATGTCCTTTCCGAGGTAACAATAATTTCGGTGTTAATACCTAGTTTTATCGTTCATAAATATGTATAAACATGATTTTGAATTCATTTAGTTGAAATTTTTTTTAAAATTTTTACTAGAAGTGAGTAGTCAGTATATAAGACTAGGGCTATTTTTTATTATCAGAGAGCATTAGATTCTAATACAACTACTGTGTTACTAGTATTTTTAATGGTAACCAAGTGTTTAAATTAAAAATTTTTAAAAATCCGAAAGAATTTAACCTCTTCCCACACTTAAGATCTTGCAATGCCTCATTTGCAAGAAATCAGTAGCAATTTAAATTATTGAGGGTGATTAGCGTAGAAAAATGATTAAATTTTACCAAAGTTTCCAAACATATTGTTGTTTGTGTTGAATGATAAATGGTGCACATCATTTTTTCATTCCATCTGTTGTTACATCACACTTGTTTTTCGTTTTGTCGTCCAAATTAATAGCTTTTGCTGAACTTAATACCAGTCTTTGAAAATGCGCTGTTTTACCCTGTTGTGTACATGAGATAAATACATACAATACAAATATAAACATGCATGGTATTTTGAAATGGGACTTGATATCCCACTTTCAAATTATAAAAATAAAATATTAGTACAAAATAATAAAAATATTAAACATTACATTAAAGTATCAAAATGTTAAATGTTTAGAATAAATAAAAATAATAAAAGAGAAGACATCACCAATGGAACACTATTGATTTGGATAGGGGTTCCAGTTCATATCATCGTTTGGGTTTCATGGTTGGTGATAGGTGTTCTGGTATGCTTGATTGGGGTCGTACAGGTCAAAGGGTGGTCGCATGTCGGGCTGATGTGGTGGATAGTAAGCAGGCCGAGTCGGGATGTAGTTATTTGGTACCTGATATGATAGCTGGCTCATGATTTGGTGCTAATAAACTTGCCAGCTATCGTGTTGGCGTCGCCTTTAAGTCTCATACTCATTCGCGGCTTGCCACTGCTCATACCGACGATGCCTATCCTCATTAGTCATTTCTACCTCATCTATACGCTGAAAAACGTCAGTAGCACTATCCCTAATGACATCCCTAATGTCATCCGCCTCCTCCATTTTCTCATCCGAACCCCTCTCTACCTGTGGATGGCAGCCCTGATATTGTACTGCCTGATTGCGTCTCCTAGTCAATACCTTTGCACCTTGATAGACTTGCAAACCTAAAGTCTCGTCCTGTTCCCTACATACCATCATCGGACCCCCTTGATCCCTATCTACACCTAAATACTCTCCAATGAGAGTAACAAAAATACCTCCTCCTATTATTCCCCCTTCCTGTATTCCTTCCACCATTTTGGATAGATAAAAACCAACACAGTAGGGGATATTAACAAAGCTTCTAGTGTTTCGAATACACTTAAGGTAAAATAAATCGTGTAAGGTCATTTTCTCCTTGTTGTTACCTCTTTGTGTAATCGAGTTTGCTAAAAATCTATGTATTATACGAAGCTCGACTTTACTCATATCTAAATAGGAGTGTCTTCATCCCCGCGTAAACACATTAAAATTTGACATACGCCTCCAGATGGCGTTGGCGTCAAAATTTCTATCTACCCGCTCACCATGATAAATCAAATTTGTACAATCAGGTGATAGTAATTCAGCGGGAGTGTAAATTTGTAAAGCCCTGGCCATGTCCAGCATGGACATCCTGTACATCCTGCGGCCAAGTAAAAATCTTAGAAAACTCTTATCGTCTAACCTATCTACATCTTTATTAAAAGCTATAGTACTCATTAGCTCAACACACCACTCTTTATATACAAGCCTACGAGTGGTAAATAAACGTTCCCAATCAGTAAAAGAAGAGCTGTCATACCTTTGGATTAGATGCTGCCTAACTGGGTTAGCTAGGTGGACCCTTTCCAAAGGCTCCCAATCTATTACCCTTGGTACTTCTACATTTTTGGTCCAAAGCTTAAATTTGTTACTTTGATACGTCGGGTAATCTTTCCAACTTCTATCAATCCTTAAATTGGGATGTAACTATTCTTCTTGAATTGTTGGGTGTTCTATTATATGGTGAACATGAAATACAACGTAGGCAATAAAAAATTGTGGGTCTGGTTCATAGTATGGTACGTGTTGATCATAATGTTGTTGTTGTTCAGGTTGGTGTTCCGGTTCATGATATTGCATCTCTGGCTGTGGTTCCGGAGCAGGTTGCCTAGATGATGATGATGCACCATCAGTATCGGTATTTCTCTGCAAAACAAATTAAACACAAAATTTGTGCATCCAAATATGCATTAGTGTTAGCAAAATAACAAATTAAAATAATTACAATAACATGTTTAATCCATATTAAACTTATACTCATTTTCATATTTTTATCAATTCTACACTTTTTCAAATAAACATATATGAAAATGTTTACAATGTTCATAGGCATTCAACTCAAATAACATGTCAAAATAATTATTACTAGCAATTAAACAAGTTTCAAATGACATTTATATCAAATTAATCAAATTCATGAATTTTAGACTTAAAAAGTTCACTTTAAATCTCAAAAATCATTTTAGGATCAAAGTTTGGATCATTTAACTACCTAAATATGTTAAACTACTTAATTTAGCAATAATTCATGACAAAAATCGGCCATAACCTGTTTATATCAAAAAGCCCCAAATTGCTCAAGAACACAAACCCTAGATTTCTAAAATTTTTGGCTTCAAATCATGTTAAATAGCATCAATCTAGGTTATACATGCATAATATACTAACAATTTAACTCTAATTACACTAGAAATTAACAAAATCAAATTAGGTAAAAATTAGCTCAAAAACACTAAAATTCGAATTTTAAGAGTTTTAGGGGTGAAATCTTTACCTTTCTGCTTCCCCATCTGAGAAAAGACATGATTATAGCGGATTGTAGGACGAAATTTGGTTGATTTTAGTGAAAAATTGGTGAAATTTGAGAGTGTTTGTGTGTATTTTCGTTTGTGTATGTGTGTGTTTATGAAGACAGAGAACCAGCGAGCTGCTCTTTTGATTCTGTCCAGTATTTTGATACCATGCGATCGCATGGCTTGACAGTTTAAACCCCATGCGATCGTATGGGGTCCAGTTTTTTTTTAATATAAAAACCTTTTACTTGTTAAACTAAATAATAGATTAATTTTAAAAATTTGTTTCTTTTAAGAATGAGGGCGTTTCGGATCGTTGTCCTAGTTCGTCTCTCGACAAAATTTTAAAATTTGCCACTTTAAAGCGTTGTTTTAAAAGCAAAGATTTTTGGATTTTTAAATGTTTTTGGCATACTTTAGATCAATAAAATTAAAAATAATGATAATAAAATTTCTCGTCCCTCCCCTGGGTAAATCAATTTCGGTTTCACGACCGAGTCTTCAACTTACGATTAATTTTAGAAATCATATTTTTAACTTAATGAAATAAAGTACATTTTTGTTTTTAAATTCACACCAAACTTAAATTTAAAATGCATAAAATTAAAAATTCATATAAATATAATTAATATTTTATACATTAATTTTACAAACTTATATTGAAAATATTAATTTTTTTTAAATATTTAAAAACTTAAATATATTGATTTTAAAAATTTACAATAATAATTTAATATTAATTTAAAAACAAGGTAAAAATTAAAATTAAAAATCTTTTTGGTCTTTTATCCCACTTTAATCAATCAAATATTATCAAAAATATACGCCCCTCTTTTGGGTAAAGTAATTTCGCCTATTTTACCTAGTTTTACTCCTGAGGAATTTCTGAAATATTTTGGATTGATTGATTAAAGATATTTATACCTTAAGAATAAACGGTAAATTTCGCAGTGATGTAATAAATTTTTGTATGATATCAATAATTTCGGTTTCGCATACCTAATTTTATTGATATCAATTTAATACTTTATAGCGAACGATTCAGCATTTATTATCAAAAAGTTAAAAGCAATAAAATAAAAAAAATAAAACTGTGCATACTTACCTGTGAGATAAAATTCTCAGAGACCTGCTTTAGCCGACTCATAGGAGAATCGTGTGATTTGGTTTTCCATAGCTAAATAAGCGTAACCTCGATTCTTCAATAACTTTTCTTCTAAACATATGAACGGTCCTTCTCTGCATAGAGTAACAAATTCGGTATTTGAATATGTTTGATTGTTCGAACATTTACCTTTGTGCGACCATTTTCCGCATTTATGACATCTTTCAAGGTGTCGTGCTCTTCTTTTTGTTGCGGATTTTGATTTTCCTTTACCAAAATGTGTCTTATGATGATCTTTCCTGAGTTCTCTCCTTACTTTATCCATTTTACCTCTTATGAATGATACCAGTTCACTCGGGAAGATGTTATTATTACGTTTAGTAATCATAGTGTGTAGTAGTAGACCATGGTTCAGATCAAAGGAATTCTTCATCTCATAAAACCTAAAAGAAATAAAAATTCAGAATGGAGGGAGAAGACTAGTTCTTTAAGGTCTGCTAGGGAAAGACCATTCGGATTCCATTCTCGAGAACTACACAAAAACAGAATATCTAACTCTAACAGAAATACATATTACCCTAAAAATATTCGAATCTTCCCACACTTAGTTAGCTGTGGTGTCAAAATTGTGATTAACTTCATCTTCAACTTCCATTGGATTATCTATGTAATGTTTAACTCTGTGACCATTAACCTTAAATTCAATCCCATTTGAATTTATTAATTCTACTGTTCTGTACGGGAAAACTCTTTTAACTATGAATGGTCCAGACCATCTTGATTTCAATTTTCCAGGAAATAGCATGAATCGTGAATTGAAAAGAAGAACTATGTCTCCTTCTTTAAATTCTTTTGAACTTCTGATTCTTTTATCATGCCATTTCTTCGTTCTTTCTTTATAGATTAACGAATTTTCGTATGCTTCATGTCTTAATTCTTCTAATTCGTTTCATTGACTTAATCGTAGACGTCCGGCTTCATGCAAATTAAGATTACGTGTCTTCAAAGTCCAAAATGCTTTGTGCTCAATTTCTACTAGAAGATGACATGCTTTTCCGTAAACGAGTTTAAAAGGTGTGGTTCCAATTGGAGTTTTGTAGGCTGTTCAAAAATCCCAGAGTGCATCCTCCAATTTCATGGACCATTCCTTTAGATTTGATCCTACGGTTTTCTCTAGAATACGGTTTAAAGCTCGGTTAGTATTTTCAACTTGTCCACTTGTTTGTAGATGATAAGCGGTGGAGATTTTATGAGTTACTCCATATCTTTTGAGAACTTTCTCAAGTTGATTATTACAAAAATGAGTACCCCGATCACTTATTAAAGCTTTCGGTGTTCCAAACCTTGCAAAAAGACGTTTAAAGAAGTTGACTACAACTCATGCATCGTTAGTTGGGAGAGCTTGTGCTTCCGCCCATTTAGATACATAATCAATAGCAACGAGAATGTAGAGATTATTATGAGATTTTGAAAATGGACCCATAAAGTCAATACCCCAAACGTCAAATACTTCACATACTTGAATGACATTTTGTGGCATTTCATCACGTTGACTTATTTTTTTGGTCCTTTGACAAGCATCACAGGATTTACAAAGAAGGTGCGCATCTTTGAAAATTGTAGGCCAATAGAATCCAGCGTCGTAGACTTTTCTTGCTGTAAGTTGAGGCCCGTAATGCCCTCCTGTTGGTCCTGTGTGACAATGGTTTAAGATTTGACTAGCTTCATCTCCGAATACACATCGGCGTATTATTCCATCGGGACAATTTTTAAACAAATGTGGATCTTCCCAGAAATAGTGTTTTATATCACTAAAGAATTTCTTTCGTTTTTGGTACGACAACTCTTTTTCAAGGTATCCACATACTAAGTAGTTTGCATAGTTTGCAAACCATGGAATTTCATTATAATCAATTTTCAAGAGATATTCATCAGGAAAGTTATCTTGTATAGCCGATTCATTTAGAACTTCTAATTCAGGATTTTCAAGAAGAGAAAGATGATCAGCGGTGAGATTTTCTGCTCCCTTTTTATCTCGGATTTCAATATCGAACTCTTGTAAGAGTAAGATCCAACAGATTAATCATGGTTTGGCATCTTGTTTCGAAAATAGGTATCTAAGAGTAGAATGGTCGGTATAGACCACCGTTTTAGCTAGAACGAGATATGAACAAAATTTGTCAAAAGCAAAGACAATAGCAAGGAGTTCTTTTTTAGTAGTTGTGTAATTTGTTTGTGCTCCTTGTAATGTCTTACTTGCGTAATAAATAGGTTGAAATCGTTTTTCAATCCTTTGTCCTAAAACGGCTCTCATTGCAAAATCATTTGCATCGCACATAAGTTCAAATGGTAGATTCCAATTTAGAGTTATCATGATTGGCGCATTAGTGAGTTTTTCTTTAAGAATATTAAAAGATTTGATGCATTCATCTGAAAAGATGAATGAAGCATCCTTTTCTAGGAGTTTATTCATAGGAGTGGCAATTTTAGAAAAATCTTTTATGAAACTTCGGTAAAAACCGGCATGCCCTAGAAAACTCCTAACTCCTCTAACATTGGTGGGATGTGGAAGTTTAGCAATTACATCTACTTTAGCTCTATCCACTTCAATTCCTTCTTTTGAAATTTTATGACCAAGAACGATGCCTTCTTTAACCATGAAATGGCATTTCTCCCAATTAAGTACTAGATTTGATTGTTCGCATCTAATAAGCATTCGTTCAAGATTAACTAGACATGTTTCAAAAGTATTGATAATGCTAAAAACGAACATATATTTCATAGCATTATCCCTCAAGAAAGATAAGCTTTTAGTTGCAATTGTTCTATTTACAAGTGATATTCGTTTAAATAATAAAAGGTGAAGACAAAAGACAGATTCGACGAATTGAAGACGCAAACAACCAAAAAGCTCAAAAGTACAAAGTACAATCAAAGTGGTTCAAATTATTGATGAGAAACGTCTCCAAATTACAAGAGTACAAGACGCAAAACGCAAAGTACAAGATATTAAATTGTACGCAAGGACGTTCGAAAATCCGGAACCGGGACTAAAGTCAACTCTCAACATTCGACGCAACGGACTAAAAATTACATGTCAACTATGCACATAAATATAATATAATATTTAAATAATTCTTAAAATTATTAATATATTATATATATTTATATAAATCGTCGGCAGAATGCAAACAAAGACATGTGACCTGGAAAAGCTGGACATACGATTGCATGGCCTGGAAGGCAAAAAACCATGCGATCGCATGGTGAACAGGGACAGGTCTGGTCCTATAAAGTTCGCGAGTTTTGGACGAATTTTTACACCAATATCCATCCATCTCTCTATCACTCACGTATATATATATATATATATATATATATATATATATATATATATATATATATATATTATAATTTTAATTTTAAATTCTAATAATAAGGGTATGTTAGCGAATATTGTAAGGGTGTAAGTTGAAATTCTGTCCGTGTAACGCTACGCTATTTTTTCACTGTAAGTTATGGTTAATGTTATTTTTAAATTAATGTCTCGTAGCTAAGTTATTATTATTCTTATTTAATGCCGAAGTAATTGTGATGTTGGGCTAAATACTAAAATTGGGTAATTGGGCTTTGGACCATAATTGAGGTTTGGATAAAAGACCAACACTTGTGGAAATTAGACTATGGACTATTAATGGGCTTTATATTAACTAAATGATACCTCGTTAATTTAATATATAGACTTATAATTTGACGTATTTATATATAACCATATACGCTTGACTGGGTACGGTGGGCGGGATATCTATAAATACCAATAATTGTTCATTTTATCGGACACGGAACTGGATTAATAGTTAATAGACTTGTTGAAACAGGGGTGGATTACATTCAAGGGTAATTGGTGTAATTGTTAACAAAGTAGTAAAACCTTGGTTTACACGCAGTCGATAACCTGGTGTATTCATTAAACAAAGTATTAAGACCTTGTTACAATTCGAATCCCCAATTAGTTGGAATATTTGACTTCGGGAATAAGAATAATTTGACGAAGACTTTCGCACTTTATGATTATAACTGATGGACTATTATGGAAAAATCCGTATGGACATATTGAATAATCCAGGACAAAGGACAATTAACCCATGGTAATAAACTAAAATCAACACGTCAAACATCATGATTACGGAAGTTTAAATAAGCATAATTTATATATTTCATATTTAATTGCACTTTTAATTATCGCACTTTTATTTATTGTCATTTCATTTAATTGCACTTTTAATTATCGTACTCTTTAATTATCGCAATTTTATTTTATCGCACTTTTATTTATCGCAATTTCATTATTGTTATTTACTTTACGCTTTAAATTAAGTTATATTTATTTTTAATATTTTACATTCGGTTTTAACTGCGACTAAAGTTTTAAATCGACAAACCGGTCTTTAAACGGTAAAAACCCCCCTTTTATAATACTAATACTACTTTTATATATTTTTGTATTTTTACAATTATATATTTTTAAAATATAGCGTTAAGCTTGTTTAAAAGTCTCCCTGTGGAACGAACCGGACTTACTAAAAACTACACTACTGTACGATTAGGTACACTGCCTATAAGTATTGTAGCAAGGTTTAGGTATATCCATTCTACAAATAAATATATATCTTGTGTAAAATTGTATCGTATTTAATAGTATTTCGTTGTAAAAATAATACTATTTCATATACCCCTCGCATAACATCAAGTATCACCGAAGACTGAGAAGTCTTCCATGAAAACTTCCATGCATTCTTCTATCATGTCGTGAAAAATCGCCATCATGCACCTTTGAAAGGTTGCAGGGGCGTTGCAAAGTCCAAATGGCATGCGTTTGTAAGCAAAAGTACCATAAGGGCACGTGAACGTGGTTTTCTCTTGGTCCTCGGGTGCTATTGGAATTTGAAAATATCCCGAAAAACCGTCAAGAAAGCAATAGTAACTATTCCCAGCTAACCTTTCCAACATTTGATCAATGAAAGGTAAGGGAAAGTGATCTTTTCTGGTGGCGTCATTTAATTTTCTATAATCAATACAGACACGCCATCCTGTTGTAGTCCTAGTAGAAATAAGCTCATTTTTTTCATTTGTGATGACAATCATGTCACCCTTCTTAGGTACGCATTGAACTGGGCTTACCCATGGACTATCAGAGATTGGATAAATTAAACCTGCATCTAGCAGTTTAATAATTTCTTTCTTAACAACATCTTGCATATTAGGATTTAGTCTTCGTTGGCGTTGCACATATGTTTTATGACCTTCTTCCATAAGGATTTTATGTGTGCAATACGAAGGACTTATGCCTTTAATGTGATGAATCTTCCATGCAATAGTTGGTTTATGAGCTTTTAGCACAGAAATGAGTTGAG
Source organism: Rutidosis leptorrhynchoides (assembly GCF_046630445.1). NCBI lineage: Eukaryota > Viridiplantae > Streptophyta > Magnoliopsida > Asterales > Asteraceae > Rutidosis > Rutidosis leptorrhynchoides. Next base: position 102,536,054 of record NC_092338.1, on the reverse strand, counting down.
ATTTTTTATTTTTTGTAAGAGAAGACGATATTATTACAGGTAATTCAGATTCACCATGTAAATAAGCGTATTCCAAATGATTTGGAAGTGGCTTTAACTCTAATGTCGGTGGTTCTTCTATCGATGATTTGTATCGATATCTGTCTTCCTCTTTTAGCATTTGAAGTTCTTCTGTTGTTGGTTCATATTCATTTGCCATGAGTGCTGCTAACATTTCAGCTTCTTCAATTGGTTCAGTTCCTTCTCCTAAAGAACATTCTCATGTTCCTTGTAATTCTGGAAATTCTTCTAACAATTCTGCTTGTGAATCTATAGTTTGAATATAATAACATGTATCATCTGCAGATTGCGGTTGTTGCATGACTCTATCAACAGAAAAGGTAACACTCTCGTCCTCTATACTTAGGTTCAGTTTCTTACTGAACACGTCTATTATTTCTTTAGCCGTGTTTAAGAATGGTCTTCCTAATATAAGAGGAACTCGATAATCTTCTTCCATGTCCAGAATAACAAAATCTACTGGAAATACTAAAGTACCAACTTTAACTAGCATGTTTTCCATTATCCCTCTAGGATATTTTACTGATCGATCAGCTAGTTGTATACTTATTCGTGTTGGTTTCAATTCTCCAAGATCTAGTTTAGTGTATAGTGAATACGGCATTAAATTTATACTAGCACCTAAGTCTGCCAATGCTTCTATTGAACTAAGACTACCCAGAAAACATGGAATTGTGAAACTTCCTGGATCTGATAGTTTTTCTGGTAGTTTATTCAACAGTACTGCAGAACAATTAGCATTCATTGTAACAGCTGAGAGTTCTTCCATTTTCTTTCTATTTGTGATTAGATCTTTCAGAAATTTAGCATATCTTGGCATTCCTGAAATGACATCAATGAAAGGAAGATTAACATTTATCTGTTTAAACATATCCAAGAATTTAGATTGCTCAGCTTCAAGTCTTTCTTTTCTCATTTTACTCGGGTAAGGAAGTGGTGGTTGGTATAGTTTAACATAAGGCTTTGTCTTAACTGTATTATCTTCATTAACCTTTTCAACTACCAGTTCTGTTTCCTTTTCTTGCTCAGATTGTGGTTCTTGTGGAGTAGGAATAGAGTCATCAGAATTTACAGGCATTTCAGGTGGTTTAAGTGTAATACCACTTCTTGTGGTAATGGCTTTAGCTATTTCATTTTGGGGGTTAGCATTTGTATCGCTAGGTAGACTCCCCGTTTTCTTTCACCTATCAACCTTGCTAGGTTACTTACTTCTTGTTCCAGATTTTGAATAGAAGCTTGTTGATTTCTAAATGCTTGAGCATTTTGCTCATTAGTTTGTTTCTGAGATGTGAAAAATTGAGTTTGAGATTCAACTAGCTTTGACATCATGTCTTCTAAATTTAGCTTTTTATCATCGGTTTGTGGTGGTTTAATTGAAAAAATAGGTCTTTGCTGATTGTAAGTATTGTTGGATACTTGTTGATTGCTAGGACCTTGTTGGTTGTTGTATGGAACATTTCGGTTATAATTCTGATTTTGATTGTAGATTGGTCTTGGCGGTTGATAATTATTCTGATAATTATTTCCAGGCCTTTGGTTTATGTATGAAACATTCTCTCTTTGTTCCATTGTTTGTTCAATACTGAGACAATCTTTTGTCAAATGTGGTCCTCCACACTGCTCACAACTAATTCGTATTGCGTGAATATCCTTAGTCATCTTTTCCATTCGTCTCTCTAAAGCATCTATTGTGATGACCCGGAAATTTCTGACCAAATTTAAACTTAATCTTTAACGTTTCCGACACGATAAGCAAAGTCTATGAAGTTGAATCTCAAAATTTTGAATTATTCAATTACCCTTCGATTGTTCTCAATGATTCGCGAACAATTATATGTAAATAGGTACATATACTATAACTTGAAAACATAACAAAATGTTAAGTAAATGATACTGTACATTAAACTTATTGGTTTGATTATCTGATTGATATATTCAACTATGGAATTAAAAGATTATGCCAAATGATTGAATTAAAAGATATTTAATGAGTCCCTTAAGGATTATGATATTATTACGGGTCTCTGTTGTGAGGTCCACGTTGATTTGGGAAATCATTCATTCTTAACGGTATTCGTAATAAATGGTAAAGTGTTTGTTTAAATAACGTAATTTGGACACATACAATAATTAGGAATATTAACTGTTGGAATTAGATATATGAATAACTTGCGATATGTATTTTAAAACGTGTTTATTAATATTGAAAATATATATTTAACAATACGATAAAATATAATATTAACTTGGTCATAAAAACGAATTGTTATTATATATATATATATATATATATATATATATATATATATATATATATATATATATATTAACAAATAGCGAGACGATGATTTATAGAAGTAAATGACCAAAATACTCGAAAGTTTAAGATATACTTTGAGTGGTATAGTTTAGGGATAATTTAAGGCTATATTTTGACAAAGATACGTGACACGAAACGTAAAATGCAAGTTTTCTCAGCGTACGAAAGGACATTTGAAAAACCGGAACCGGGACATAAGTCGAGTGATGACGTACGACTTACCAGAACAAAAATTACAAGTCAACTATACATGTGAATTTAATATAATATATAATTAATTACATAAATTAAATATATTATATATATAGTATAAAATTATGTCGACAAACAAGAAGTTAAAAATTTATGAGTTGTCCCAGGGTGCCATGCGATCGCATGGCCTTGAAGCACAAATACCATGCGATCGCATGGGGTACTTTTTCAGGCCAAGTCTTTATAAAGCGATCGAATTCAGTTTTTGTGATATATATTTCTTTCATCTTACACTCCGTATAACTTATTTATATTATTATTATTATTATTATTATTATTATTATTATTATTATTATTAAGATTAATATTATTATTAATCTTATTATTATTAGTATTATTAATATTAATTAGTATTATACATAAAATACTACGACGAGATTATGAGCGTGTCACTTTCAAAATGGTTTTCAAGCGGGATAGAGCTAAGAAAATTATGGGTTATTGCCAAGGAGGTTATGGGTAATGTTCGGGGGTATATTTGTGAATCAAACCTAGTGTTTATCATCTCCGTTACGTTTACGTACTTTCCTACAATATTGAATCTCAATACTGATACGTAAGCACTCATAATTTATCTTTTATATATTAATTGTGTATCCATGTCTAGTGCTCGAGTATATATATTTATACATGCTTGTATGCTAAATTTCGTCGCTAAACAGTTTATAATGAATCACGAATTAAATACATATATTACTGGTAAAAGGTATATGATATACATGTTTTTGGAAAACTGGCGAAAAATCAATGACTTTTCATTTAGATATCGAATAGTTTCGATGAGCGGATTAAAAGATATGATCAACTGAATTATGATTGACGTTAATTGAAATTGCTTTTGAATCTGCAATTAAGATTTAAACAACTTGTTTACTGGACTGATAAAGTGAACTTTTAAATATTACCAACCGAGTAAATGAATCCTTATATAAGGCACATCTCGTTTTGTTGAACTATTGTCAAAATTGACTTTTTGAAATGACTTTGGATAACTATTATATGTCGATCTCGAGCATTAGGATTGTGATACACTATGATCTGACCTAGCTTAATAGACATTTATTGACCAACATATGTTCTCTAGGTTGAGATCTACGATTAATTGGTAATTCGAGTTTCGGTCACATTTTGGTGAACAACTTTATATGCTGCTAAGGTGAGTTTCATTGCTCCCTTTTTAATTGCTTTTGCAACATATATTTTTGGGCTGAGAATACATGCAATTTATTTTAAACGCAATGGATACAAGTACATTGTCATAACCCGTCCTTAACCATAAGAACGTGTTAGATAACGTATGATTTCATTGCGAGGTATTGACCTCTATATGCGACATTTTTAAAAGAACAACTGCATATATTTTACATTACAAACCATAATTCTTATTTTGATACAAGCTTTAGACAAAATAAAGATGATTATCGTTTAGCGATAATCTTAGACTTACAAACTTTACAAATGATGATAACAACACGATTTCTAGCATATTTTACAATACAAATCTTCGGATATGCAGTTTTATTTTTTGACACAAATATGAGTACGCAAGATCCTGCTTAAATTCAACATGTTGCAGCGGAAGCTTCTAATTATCACCTGAGAATAGACATGCTTAAAACGTCAACATAAAGTTGGTGAGATATAGGTTTAATGCCGGCAGCAATATATATATATATATATATAGACCACAAGATTTCATATATAAACGTTTTAATAAAAATATTCTAAGTGGTTGAGCACTTGGTAACCATACTTAACATTTAATCACGTCGCATATTCCCTTTATTATGAAATCTTACTACACCGTACCAAGTGTAGTCACAAAATGAAGTACTGTGCAACCGTTGAATACTGGTTGTCCAGTCCGGTTGGGGTTGTCAGGCCCGATAGATCTATCAACAGGATTCGCGTTTACAATACCGCTGTAAATAACAGTTACCAAGCTACAGGGAAGTATGCCAGTGGTACAACTCAACGTAGAATATATTTTTCAGTTACTTGTGTCCATAACGTAAAACATAAAATACATGTATTCTCATCCCGAAATACTTAGAGTTTAAAAGTGGGACTATATACTCACTTTCGTCTTGAAGATATGTAATTTTGACTTGGTCTCCGATTGATATCACGAACCTATCCATATATAATATATCAATACCTTTTCTTTTTAAACAAACGTCACATATATATACTTATAATACTTTTAATACTTTTAATAATTCCTTAGTCCGTAGTTAGCAGTCCGATGTTAGTAATTCAATTTTAATGGTTCATTTTTAGGTGTTTAATAAACCCCCAATGAAATAAATAAAAACCCCCATCGTATATGTATTGGTCGAGATTAATCTTGACCCACGGTACCGGTGTTGTCAAATGACGTGTTGCGTACATAAAGTACCGGTGTTGTCAAATGACGTGTTGCGTACAATCATGGGATCTTATGATTAATCTTCTCGTATTGTTTACGGGTGATCCTGAACCATATAAAATTAAATTATGAGTACATATATATAAAATATCATGTTATTTTAAAAAGATGTGATTTATTTAATTTTCTCCAATTATTTTCGTAGCTAAACTAGTCTTAGATATCCAATCTCGTTTTGGTCATAGTTTCTTCGTTACAACTCCGTTTTCGTTGATTCAACTTGCCACTTCCTTGGATCGAGTCCCTCTTTAAGACTATGAACTTTAAATACCTTAGTTTGTATTCGAAATCACAGGTCATAGGTCAAACTTTAGTGAAACTTATGAAGTTAATCATTTTCCATCATGTAAACAACCTTAAATGATTATTTTTCTAAAAATACTTATACTTTGAGTTAAATCATGAAATTTTTTTATGTGTTATCATATTCATAGTAAAAATCATTTTTCCAGAAAATAAACCTCCAATTCAAAGTTTAAGATGGTTTTTAATTATCCAACCCAAAACAGCCCCCGGTTGCACTCCGACGTCGTAAATTCAGTTTTTAAGGTGTTCTTTGAAAAACCAAGTTATACCTTGTTAAATTAGCATATATTTGTGATATATTACAGGTCTTGAAGTATTTTAAAAGTTAAGTGAGAAGGATCTATTTAGTTTGCAAACAAGTTTGAAAACATTCAAACTATGTTCTTGTTGTTAAAATTTTATACCACAAAATAAGATAGCTATATATATATATGAATCGAATAAGGTTATGAACAAAGTTACTACCTCAAGTTACTTGGACAAGATTGCTGTAAAAGAGAAGTAAAAATCTAGAACCAAAAGAGTGATGGAGTTGGATGAAAGATTGGAAGTAAACTTGTGTTCTTGAAAGGATTCTTGAAGTGTTTTTGTAAGGTTTTTCTTATGGTGTTTAAGTGATGTTTTTATGGCTAGATCTTCATGGATACTAGCTGAATGGTTATGGAGTTTCTTAAGAGTGTGTTTTTGGTTAAAGAAATGAGGTAATAAAATTTGAAAATGGAAGATGTATTTAAGGCCATAAAAACATGATTAATGGAAAAACATGGACAAAATTTCATGTTGTATTTTTATGTAATTAGTCATACTAAACATCAAAAGTAGTTACCTTATACATAAGGCATGAACAAGAGAGTTACCTTATACATAAGGCATGAACAAGGGCTGGTTGGTGGTGATTTGATGTGTATATACCAATAGTAAATACGTATAGAAGCTAGGTATGATACGAGTACATATACTCTAGATATACGTATAGAAAATCTTGTGAAAAATGGAATGAGAATTCAAATATAGCTATCTTTTGTGAATATACTTATATTGTTTTATGTATTTAAGTCTTTAAAAGTGATTAAATACATTACATATACGATATATGTATAAACATTATATGTTATAAGTATTTATGTCAAATAACGTTACGTATGGTTATCGTTTTGAAAACTTAAGTTAGTAGTTTCAAAATATACTTATAACTTATTGTTATTAATACAAAATGAGATATTAAAACATCCATAAATCATGTTAAATATGTATATATACATATATATACACAAACATATAATTATCATATATTATATAGTTCGTGATATCATCGGTCAAACTAGACGGTCAAACGTTGTGTAAAACTCTTTTCGAAAACATAAGTTTCAATAATTTGGATTGCTTATCATGTTGGTAAGGTTTAATTTATGTAAATATTAATCTTATAAGTATAAATTGATCGAAAAAGTCCGGGTCATTACAGTACCTACCCGTTAAATAAATTTCGTCCCGAAATTTTAAAATTGTACCTATTTTGCGTCATCGGGAAACAAGTGTGGATACTTTTGTTTCATCAGATCCTCTCGTTCCCAAGTAAACTCAGGACCTCTTCGAGCATTCCAACGAACCTTAACGATCGGTATATTGCTCTGTTTGAGCCGTTTAATTTCACGATCCATGATTTCGATTGGTTCTTCGATGAATTGTAGTTTCTCGTCGACATGGATTTCTTCAAGAGGAATGGTGAGGTCTTCCTTTGCAAGACACTTTTTAAGGTTTGAGACGTGAAATGTATTATGTACTCCGGCGAGTTGTTGTGGTAACTCGAGTCGATAAGCTACCGGTCCAATGCGTTCGATGATCTTGAACGGGCCTACGTACCTTGGGTTCAGTTTACCCCTTTTGCCGAAACGTATTACACCTTTCCATGGTGATACCTTTAACATAACCATGTCACCGATCTGAAACTCTAATGGTTTCCTTCGAACATCAGCGTAGCTCTTTTGGCGACTACGGGCTGTTTTCAATCTCTCCTTAATTTGTACTATCTTTTCAGTAGTTTCATGTATGATCTCGGGACCAGTTAATTGTCGATCTCCTACTTCATTCCAACAAATAGGAGATCTACACTTCCTTCCATACAGTGCTTCGAATGGTGCAGCTTTAATGCTCGCATGATAACTATTATTATACGAGAATTCTGCTAACGGTAAATACTTATCCCATCCGTTTCCAAAATCGATCACACATGCCCTGAGCATGTCTTCAAGAGTCTGAATTGTTCTTTCACTCTGCCCGTCAATTTGCGGATGATATGCGGTACTCATATCCAAACGAGTTCCTAGTGCCTCCTGTAGTGATTGCCAGAACTTTGAGGTAAATCTACTATCACGATCAGATATAATGGAAATAGGTATTCCATGCCTTGAAACAATTTCCTTTATATACAATCGTAATAGTTTCTCCATCCTATCCATTTTCTTTATAGGCAAGAAATGTGCAGACTTGGTGAGACGATCAACAATCACCCAAATGGTGTCGTATCCCCAGGAAGTCTTTGGTAACTTCGTGATGAAATCCATGGTAATACCATCCCATTTCCATTCTGGGATTTCTGGTTGTTGAAGTAACCCTGACGGCTTCTGGTGTTCTGCTTTGACCTTAGAACAAGTTAAACATTCCCCAATATATGTTGCAACGTCTGTCTTTAAATTAGGCCACCAATAATGCCTCTTAAGATCTTGGTACATCTTTCCAACTCCAGGATGTATCGAGTATCTTGTCATATGTGCCTCGTTCAATATCAACTTCCTTAATCCACCCAACTTCGGTACCCAAATACGATTTGCAAAATATCGAATTCCATCTTCCCGTATAACGAGTTGCTTCTCATACTTCTTCATTATTTCATTTCTTATGTTTTCTTTAGTAAGTGCTTCTCGTTGAACTTCTTTGATTTGTGAGTTGAGATTCATGCGAATTTTTATGTTCATCGCTCGTACTCGAATTGGTTCTCGTTCCTTTCTGCTTAAAGCGTCAGCCACTACATTCGCTTTCCCGGGATGATAGCGAATCTCACAATCGTAGTCGTTTATCAGCTCGACCCACCTACGTTGCCTCATGTTCAGCTGTTTCTGATCGAAAATATGTTGAAGACTTTTATGATCAGTAAACACAGTGCATCTAACCCCATATAAGTAGTGTCTCCATATCTTTAACGCAAACACGACTGCTCCCAGTTCTAGATCATGCGTCGTATAATTCCGCTCGTGAATCTTCAATTGTCGAGATGCGTATGCAATAACTTTCTTTCGTTGCATAAGAACACAACCAAAACCTTGTCGCGAAGCGTCACAATATATTTCAAAATCATCGTTCCCTTCAGGTAACGATAAAATAGGCGCCGTAGTTAACTTCTTCTTCAGTAATTGAAATGCGTTCTCCTGCTCCGAGGTCCATTCGTATTTCTTCCCTTTTTGCGTTAATGCTGTCAACGGCTTAGCTATTCGGGAAAAATCTTGAATAAACCTTCTATAATAACCGGCTAAACCCAAAAATTGGCGTATCTGCATTGGTGTTTTAGGAGTCTCCCATTTTTCAATGGCCTCAATTTTAGCTGGATCAACCTGAATTCCTTTGCTACTAACAACGTGGCCAAGAAATTGCACTTCTTTCAACCAGAAAGCACATTTAGAAAATTTAGCATATAGCTGTTCTTTTCTCAACAACTCTAATATCAACCTTAAATGCTGTTCATGCTCTTGCTCACTCTTGGAATAGATAAGAATATCATCAATGAAAACGATAATAAACTTATCTAAATATGGACTACAAACTCGATTCATGAGGTCCATGAATACAGCTGGCGCATTCGTCAATCCAAACGGCATGACCAAAAATTCGTAATGACCATAACGTGTCCGAAAAGCAGTTTTCGGAATGTCCTCTTCTTTGACACGTAATTGATGATAACCCGATCTTAGGTCGATTTTCGAGTACACACATGATCCTTGGAGTTGATCAAATAAGTCGTCAATTCTCGGTAGTGGATACCGATTTTTGATAGTTAACTTATTTAATTCACGATAATCTATACACATCCTAAAAGATCCATCTTTCTTTTTAACAAATAGAATCGGAGCTCCCCACGGTGAAGTACTTGGTCGTATGAATCCACGATCCAGTAATTCTTTTAACTGACTCTGAAGTTCTTTTAACTCGGACGGTGCAAGTCTATATGGAGCACAGGCAACTGGTGCAGCTCCTGGTACTAAATCTATTTGAAATTCTACAGATCTAAATGGAGGTAATCCCGGCAACTCTTCCGGAAAAACTTCAGGAAAATCTCTTGCCACAGGCACGTCGTTGATGCACTTCTCTTTTTCTTTCTTTTCGACTTTATTAACATGTGCTAGAATAGCATAACATCCCTTTTCTAAACACTTCTTGGCTTTCAAACAGCTAATGAGTTTTAGCTTTGAGTTACCCTTCTCTCCATAAATCGTCACCGGCATTTTATCCTTACAAGGAATGCGAATTGCCTTCTTGGCACACACAACTTCAGCTCCTACTTTGGACATCCAGTCCATGCCGACTATTACATCAAAACTTCCTAATTCTACGGGTATTAAGTCAATTTTAAATGTTTCTCCGGCTAAATTTATTTTACAATCACGGCAAATTTTATCGGCTTTAATTAGTTTACCATTAGCTAACTCAATCATGTACTTAGCATCTAGAGGTAATGATGAACAATTCAATTTAGCGTAAAAGCCTCTACTCACGTAACTTCTATCGGCACCAGTATCAAATATAATAGATGCGGATAAGTTATTAATGGTAAACGTACCCGTAACAAGCTCCGGGTCTTCACACGCCTCTCTAGCATTAATAACAAATGCTCTTCCACGTGCAGATCCATTATTCTTCTCTGGATTCGGACACTGGCTCTTATAGTGACCTTGTTTTCCACACCCATAACAAGTAATGGTAGCCAAAGCAGTTCTATTTGCATTGGTGGCAGGAGTCTTGGTACCATTTGTATTTATAACGAGGGCCCTACAATCTTCAGCAAGATGACCCTTTCGATTACATTTGTTGCATACCACATTACAGTAGCCAGAGTGATGTTTGTGGCATCAGTTACATAAAGGATTTTGTCCTTTGTAACCAAAGCTTAAACCACTACCCGCACCTTGCGTGATTTCTTGTTTCTTAAAAGATTGTTGTTGGTTACCTCGATCATAATTTCCATTCCACTTTCTTTTGTTACCTGATACCTTCACATCAGTATTGGATACTTTCTTATCCATGATGACCTGATCCATTAGCTCGTTTGCCATGGTTATAGCTTCATGAATTGTCTTAGGTTTCGATGCTGTAACATTTGCCTTGACCTTTTTGGGCAAACCATCTTTGTACATTTCAATCTTCCGTTCTTCGGTTGGGACCAATTCAGGACAAAGCAAAACTAATTCCATGAATCGCTGATTGTAGTTGGTGATTTCAGTACCAATAACCTTCAGACTTCGTAATTCATCTTCCAACTTCCTAACCTCGTTCCTTGGACAATATTCGTTGATTAACATTGTTTTGAATTCTTCCCATGGAGTATCATAAGCTACATCTCCTCCTACAGCCTTCACAAAATTTTTCCACCACGTGAGTGCACTATCTTGTAAAGTGCACGATGCATACTTGGTCATGTCCTTTTCAACACAACCACTGATTTTAAACACAGTCTCCATCTTTTCTATCCACCGGGTTAAACCGATCGGTCCTTCCGTTCCACTGAATGATGAGGGCTTGCAAGCTTGAAACGTCTTGTAGGTGCATCCTACACGAGGATTTGGGTTAACTGCAGCAGCTCTTGCAGCTTCGACCCATAACATTCTGTCATTGACTCGCTGGTTGATGAATTCCTCGACTTCTTGTTCCGTCATTCGATTCAATCGCGCCATTTCCTAATGAAAGAAAATAATTATTCACATGGAATATTATAGATGTAGTGTGTATTTATAGTACATTATAGCTTGTTAATAATATGAACTAGGTATTATTATAAAAGCCTTTTCTTCTTATTAGCGTTTTATAATTATATCTAGGGTAGTACCTACCCGTTAATGTTCATACTTAATAGCTTAGTACAGAACCAATTACTACAATCTAAATAATACTTAACCATGGAAAATTATTGCATTTCATACTTCACTATTTTACATATGCTTATCTTACATCGAACATTAAGCAAACCACTCTAATAATATTATACAAAACATTATATGATCCCATGGTTTAATACGGCAACGCATCGTTTGGTCTATTTTCTAGGACGTTTCGGTTCAAGGAATGGCCTAACGCTTATCCTAGCTGTCTGCCTATATTTTGGCGGTGGGGCTGAAGAACTGGATGCCGGGATAGAACGAATAGGTATAGCGGGAATAGGGGTGGTAGTGTTTAGTGGAGTTGGTGCCACATCATCCTCACTAAACTCGAGATTTGAATTTTCTAATTCATTAGCCTTTCGTTTCTTTCCTAATTCGAACTTGTCTTTCGTAATTTCCTGTATTTCTTCCTCGGGTTCACTTTCCTCCTCGGGTTCACTTTCCTCCTCGGGTTCACTTTCCGGGTTCCCTATAGTTGGTTCATCCGGAATTTGTGAGTCTTCCCCAAAGATATTATTTTCGTCATCGGATAGGTTAATGACTGAAACGCCATCTGAAGATTCTGATTCGGAGTCGCTGAATGTGATAATAAGTTTCGAGCCCGACATCTATCACATAACAACTAACCCATTAGTACTACATAATATTTACATATAAATTTTAACCAACAATGATAAGCAATGGTTTTTAAATCAGACCCGGTCAAAGTCCAGACTTACTAATGTATCCTAACGACTTATCAGTTAGACACACTAATGCAAACCTGGTTCGCTAAGACCACCGCTCTGATACCACATGTCATAACCCGTCCTTAACCATAAGAACGTGTTAGATAACGTATGATTTCATTGCGAGGTATTGACCTCTATATGCGACATTTTTAAAAGAACAACTGCATATATTTTACATTACAAACCATAATTCTTATTTTGATACAAGCTTTAGACAAAATAAAGATGATTATTGTTTAGCGATAATCTTAGACTTACAAACTTTACAAATGATGATAACAACACGATTTCTAGCATATTTTACAATACAAATCCTCGGATATGCAGTTTTATTTTTTGACACAAATATGAGTACGCAAGATCCTGCTTAAATTCAACATGTTGCAGCGGAAGCTTCTAATTATCACCTGAGAATAGACATGCTTAAAACGTCAACATAAAGTTGGTGAGATATAGGTTTAATGCCGGCAGCAATATATATATATAGACCACAAGATTTCATATATAAACGTTTTAATAAAAATATTCTAAGTGGTTGAGCACTTGGTAACCATACTTAACATTTAATCACGTCGCATATTCCCTTTATTATGAAATCTTACTACACCGTACCAAGTGTAGTCACAAAACGAAGTACTGTGCAACCGTTGAATACTGGTCGTCCAGTCCGGTTGGGGTTGTCAGGCCCGATAGATCTATCAACAGGATTCGCGTTTACAATACCGCTGTAAATAACAGTTACCAAGCTACAGGGAAGTATGCCAGTGGTACAACTCAACGTAGAATATATTTTTCAGTTACTTGTGTCCATAACGTAAAACATAAAATACATGTATTCTCATCCCGAAATACTTAGAGTTTAAAAGTGGGACTATATACTCACTTTCGTCTTGAAGATATGTAATTTTGACTTGGTCTCCGATTGATATCACGAACCTATCCATATATAATATATCAATACCTTTTCTTTTTAAACAAACGTCACATATATATACTTTTAATACTTTTAATAATTCCTTAGTCCGTAGTTAGCAGTCCGATGTTAGTAATTCAATTTTAATGGTTCATTTTTAGGTGTTTAATAAACCCCCAATGAAATAAATAAAAACCCCCATCGTATATGTATTGGTCGAGATTAATCTTGACCCACGGTACCGGTGTTGTCAAATGACGTGTTGCGTACATAAAGTACCGGTGTTATCAAATGACGTGTTGCGTACAATCATGAGATCTTATGATTAATCTTCTCGTATTGTTTACGGGTGATCCTGAACCATATAAAATTAAATTATGAGTACATATATATAAAATATCATGTTATTTTAAAAAGATGTGATTTATTTAATTTTCTCCAATTATTTTCGTAGCTAAACTAGTCTTAGATATCCAATCTCGTTTTGGTCATAGTTTCTTCGTTACAACTCCGTTTTCGTTGATTCAACTTGCCACTTCCTTGGATCAAGTCCCTCTTTAAGACTATGAACTGTAAATACCTTAGTTTGTATTCGAAATCACAGGTCATAGGTCAAACTTTAGTGAAACTTATGAAGTTAATCATTTTCCATCATGTAAACAACCTTAAATGATTATTTTTCTAAAAATACTTATACTTTGAGTTAAATCATGAAATTTTTTTATGTGTTATCATATTCATAGTAAAAATCATTTTTCCAGAAAATAAACCTCCAATTCAAAGTTTAAGATGGTTTTTAATTATCCAACCCAAAACAGCCCCCGGTTGCACTCCGACGTCGTAAATTCAGTTTTTAAGGTGTTCTTTGAAAAACCAAGTTATACCTTGTTAAATTAGCATATATTTGTGATATATTACAGGTCTTGAAGTATTTTAAAAGTTAAGTGAGAAGGATCTATTTAGTTTGCAAACAAGTTTGAAAACATTCAAACTATGTTCTTGTTGTTAAAATTTTATACCACAAAATAAGATAGCTATATATATATATGAATCGAATAAGGTTATGAACAAAGTTACTACCTCAAGTTACTTGGACAAGATTGCTGTAAAAGAGAAGTAAAAATCTAGAACCAAAAGAGTGATGGAGTTGGATGAAAGATTGGAAGTAAACTTGTGTTCTTGAAAGGATTCTTGAAGTGTTTTTGTAAGGTTTTTCTTATGGTGTTTAAGTGATGTTTTTATGGCTAGATCTTCATGGATACTAGCTGAATGGTTATGGAGTTTCTTAAGAGTGTGTTTTTGGTTAAAGAAATGAGGTAATAAAATTTGAAAATGGAAGATGTATTTAAGGCCATAAAAACATGATTAATGGAAAAACATGGACAAAATTTCATGTTGTATTTTTATGTAATTAGTCATACTAAACATCAAAAGTAGTTACCTTATACATAAGGCATGAACAAGAGAGTTACCTTATACATAAGGCATGAACAAGGGCTGGTTGGTGGTGATTTGATGTGTATATACCAATAGTAAATATGTATAGAAGCTAGGTATGATACGAGTACATATACTCTAGATATACGTATAGAAAATCTTGTGAAAAATGGAATGAGAATTCAAATATAGCTATCTTTTGTGAATATACTTATATTCTTTTATGTATTTAAGTCTTTAAAAGTGATTAAATACATTACATATACGATATATGTATAAACATTATATGTTATAAGTATTTATGTCAAATAACGTTACGTATGGTTATCGTTTTGAAAACTTAAGTTAGTAGTTTCAAAATATACTTATAACTTATTGTTATTAATACAAAATGAGATATTAAAACATCCATAAATCATGTTAAATATGTATATATACATATATATACACAAACGTATAATTATCATATATTATATAGTTCGTGATATCATCGGTCAAACTAGACGGTCAAACGTTGTGTAAAACTCTTTTCGAAAACATAAGTTTCAATAATTTGGATTGCTTATCATGTTGGTAAGGTTTAATTTATGTAAATATTAATCTTATAAGTATAAATTGATCGAAAAAGTCCGGGTCATTACATACATACTTAATTCTACACTGAGTTTGAACTGAAAATCCCTTAGCTTTGGTAACTAGTAGCTGCCAGTACATAGGATATGGACTGGTGGGCGCGAATAACAGTATATGGATCCATAGGGCTTGACATCCCCGTCTGAGCTAGAGCGCTAGCCTTTTAACGGACGTGTGCTATTTGAGTTTAGGACACGTTGGTTTGCGTGTATTAAAACGAATGGGGTATTTATCATTATAACGTTAAAGCTTAGTTACCAGGGTGTCTGTTACGTAGAATCTATTGACAAACTTTTGATAAACGTTTCTGGATGAAACAACTGAAATCTTGTGATCCACTTTTATATACAGATTATGCGAAACACTAAAACTATGAACTCACCAACCTTTGTGTTGACACTTGTTAACATGTTTATTCTCAGGTTTCCTAGAAGTCTTCCGCTGTTTGCTTATATGTTAGACAAGCTATGTGCATGGAGTCGTACATGGCATATTTTTCAAGGAAACGTTGCATTCACTAAATCATCACCATGTATCTTATTTTGACTGCATTGTCAACGGAAGTACTATTGTAAACTATTATTTACGGTGAGAGTCTATATGTAGAAATCATCAGATATCGAAAACCTTTGATTTAAATATTCATTTATGGTGTGCCTTTTCAAAAGAATGCAATGTTTACAAAACGTATCATATAGAGGTCAAATACCTCGCAATGAAATCGATGAATGACGTGTTCGTCCATATGGATTTGGAGCGATCGTCACATCTATCTTTGCGGAAATGGAATCAAAGTCATGGCTAGAATCGGCTCTAGCCGCTTTAGATGATCTAACGATGTCTTTTTCTTGATGTCACTCATGTGAGTGGGAGGCTGTGTTATCAATAATTTTGTAAGCTTCAGTTGCGGTTTTCTTCATAATGGAACCACCAGCTGCTATGTTGATGTCTTTTCGTGTAGTAATGTCGCATCCTTGGTAGAATATTTGTACTATTTGATAAGTGTCTAAACCATGTTGAGGACATCCTCTCAACAACTTTTCAAATCTTGTCCACGCTTCATATAAAGTTTCATTTGGCTTTTGTGTGAACGTAACAATTTCTCCTTGAAGTCTCACGACTTTGATGCCGGAAAGAATCTTTTAAGAAATTTTTCAACTAAAACATCCCATGTGTCAATCGCCCCTTCAGGTAACGATTCTAACCAATCTTTGGCTTCTCCCTTTAAAGTCCAGGGAAATAACATGAGATAGATCTGTTCATCCTCAACTTCTCTGATTTTAAATAGAGTACAGATCCTATTAAAGGTTCGAAGATGTTCGTTTGGATCTTCTTTTGGCGTACCACTAAATTGGCATTGATTAGTTACCATGTGTAGGATTTGTCCTTTGATTTCATAATCTGGCGCATTAATGTCTGGTTGAGTAATTGCATGACCTTGGCCCGTACGTGTGGCTCTCATTCGATCTTCCATACTTAGAGGTTCCTGATTTTCCATGATTGAATTTGTTGAATCTGAAACACTAGAGGATTATGATTTAATAGTTTCTTCCTCGACAATCTCTGGTTGAATGATTTGTGGTTCGGGAGGAATGATTAGTGGTTCAGGATCTCTGAATTGTCCTTGAGTATCCTCCGGGTTCTCAATTGTGAGGTCGGGTTCAAAAAATAGGTTATCGGATTTTTGAATTGGAGTACTTGTTCGACTTGACGATGATTCTAAAGAAAAATCAACGGCGATAATATTGGCTAGATGTCTTGATCGGGTTACAGGTGGTGAACGTATGAAAGGTGGTGAACGTTTTGCTCGGTGCATTCACTGAATATCCTATTAGTTATAAAAATAAAAAAAATTATATAAGTTATCAAATTAATAGACTTTTCTAATTTTGCCCACGTTTTGAATAGTCAATAGATGCAGCAGGTAGCCAGAACCCTTTAAATTGGAAGTCCACAACTCGCAACTAACAAATCCAACTATTACTACGAACCAGAAAATTTTGGATGTCTATCAATTTAACCGCTTAAAATAATTTTTCTCGTCGAAATTTTGAAGAAAAAAAATCTATGTCCTAAAAACTAGAGCGTCGAGAAATAAGAAAGAAAAAGAGCGCGTCGAAAAATGTCAAAAAATAAAAGGTCGAAAAATAATAATAAGAAAGTAAAGCGTCGAAACTTAAAAGTCTAAAAACTAAATATTAAAAATTTGCGTCTAAAGGAATTAAAGCCTAAAAGGAATTCTATATCCAAAATGGCAATAACTTAATTAGGTATTAAAATCTATTAAAAACGGCGTCGCAAAATTCTAAAGTGCGTAAGTCTTAATTTAAAGAAAAAGCACTTAAGAGATTTTACGGCAAAGCCTAAAAATCTAGGAATATATAAGAACTACGGCAAAAACTAATCTTAAAACTAATTACGAATGATAAAAATACAAATTATGAAATAAATTATTAAAATAAACAATTTATAAAAAGATAAAATTACATATTTTTATAAAAATATTATTTTTTCATTATTTATTTTATAAAAGTATCAATTTTTATATAATTAATAAAACTAGATAAAACTTAAATTACAAACTAAATAATAAAAATAAACTAAATAATAAACTAAATAACCCTAATTAGGTTAATAATAATAATAATAATTAATTTAAACCCTAAACTTAATTAATTAATAATAATAATTATTAAACTAACCCTAATTCTGATCAAACGAGGTTTCAGGCCTGTCAAGTCACTCCATGCGATCGCATGGAGTGCTAGTTATATTGTCATGCGGTCGCATGACCTGCGGATCCAGTTCAGTTTGTTGGGCTGCTACAGTGTTCGGCCCGATTCAGTTTTACTTATATATATTTTTTAATTTTCTAATTTATTACAAAATATTTATATAAATTAAATTAAACTTATATTTTAAAAACTAAAATAGAAATAAAAATACTTTATAATTTTATATATTTTAAACAAACTCTTAAATATATATATATTTTGTTTTTCTTTTTATATTTTTGTATTTTTAATATTTAAAACGTATTTTTACAAAAAGAAATTAAAACTTAATAAAAAATTTTTTTTTATAGCGTTTCACTTTCGGCGTTTAAGAGTTGTTCCCCGGCAGCGGTGCCAAAAATACTTGATGTGTGCGAGGTGTAATACGAAATAGTTATATTTTTATTGCGAAATACTATTAAATACGATACAATTTTACACAAGTTATTTATTTATTTATAGAGTCGATATACCTAAACCTTGCTACAACACTACAGGCAGTGTATCTAATCGTACATTAGTGTAGTTTTTAGTAAGTTCGGTTCGTTCCGCAGGGAGCTAGCCAAGTTTAACGCTATATTTTTAAAACTATATTTGTATATATATATATATAAGTAGTATTATTATTATAAAAGGGGGTTTTTACCGTTTAATGACCGGTTTGTCGATTTTATGTCTTAAGGCGCAATTAAAACCTAATGTAAAATATTAAATATACAAATGACATAATTTAAAGCGTAAAGTAAATGACGATAATTAAAATTGCGATAATTAAAAGTGCGATAAAATGACAATAAATAAAAGTGCGATAATTTAAAGTACGATGAGATATAAAATAAAGGAATTATGCTTATTTAATCTTCCGTAATCATGAGGTTCAACGTGTTGATTTTAGTTTATTACCATGGGTTAATTGTCCTTTGTCCTGGATTATTCAATATGTCCATACGGTTTTTTGTCCATAACAGTCCATCAGTCATAAATATAAAGTGCGAGTGTCCTCGTCAAATTATCCTTATATCTGAAGTCAAATATTCCAACTAATTGGGGACTTAAACTGTAATAAGGTTTTAATACATTGTTAATGATTACACCAGGTTATCGACTGTGTGCAATACAAGGTTTTAATACTTTATTAACAGTTACACCAAGTGTCCTTGTATGTAATACACCCCTGTTTTAATGAGTCCATTGACTATTAATCCATCCCCGTGTTCGGTTAAATGAATGATTATTAGTATTTATAAATATCCCGCCCATCGTGTCCGATCGAGTGTATATGGTTATTTATAGATACGTCAAATTGTAAATCTCTATATTAAATTAACGAACTATCATTCAGTTAAACAAATATAAAGCCCATTAATAGTCCATAGTCCAATTTCCACAAGTGTCGGTCTTTTGTCTAAACCCCAATTATGGTACAAAGCCCAATTACCCCGTCTTTAATATTTAGCCCAACATCATGATTACTTCGATTTAAATAAGCATAATAATAACTTAGCTATGAGACATTAATTTAAAAAGGTTGAACATAACTTACAATGAGTGTTAATAGCGTAGCGTTACACGGACAGAATTTCGACTTACAAACTTAAAACATTCGTCACTATAACCTTATTATTATTAACTTAAAATTAAAATTATAATTAAAATATAAATATAAATATAATTTGAGAGATAGATAGATAGAAAAAGATGTGTAAAATTCGTCTAAAAACGCTGAATTTATAGAACCTGACCTGCTACAGCAAGCCATGCGATCGCATGGGTTTTGGGCAGGCTAGCCATGCGATCGCATGGCAGCCTTTTCCTGCACACAATGATTCCAAAAACGTGGGCTGCTGCGTATTATTTAATATTTATAATATAATATATATAATTATATATAATTATATATATATTATATTATATTCATGTGCATCGTTGACTTGTAATTTTAGCTCCGTTGCGTCGCGCGTTGATAGTTGGTTCATGTCCCGGTTCTGGATTTTCGAACGTCCTTGCGTACTATTTAATATCTTGTACTTTGCATTTCGCATCTTGTACTCTTGTAATTTTTAGACGTTTCTCATCAATAAATTGAACCTCTTGGATTGTACTTTGTACTTTTTAGCGTTTTGGTCATTTGCGTCTTCAATTAGTCGAATCTGTCTTTTGTCTTCACCTTTTAATATTTAAACGAATATCACTTGTAAATAGAACAATAGCAACTAAAAGCTTGTCTTTCTTGAGAGATAATGCTATGAAATATATGTTCATTTTTAGCATTATCAGACCGAATCATCAAGAAAAATATTTTCTTGATATGTTTAGACGTTAAATAGAATGAAAGAGTTATGTAACATGGTTCATGATGAGGGTATGATCTGTGAACCTTTATCACGTCCCATTAGAAACTCAGCATGACTTACTGTAATATAATCACATTGGCCCGACGTCATACTAATTTATGCTTCAATTCCCAACACTTCTTCAGAATTCATTCATAATTTATACTTAGGTTTTACAGAAGTTTCCAATATAATGTAATACAGATAGCACGAAGAGGTATATAATTTCAGACGAGAATATTTATGAAAATATCTTCAAAAATATCAAAGATATTTATGATGATATTTTGGAATTTCTAAGTTCGAAAGTTGATGAAGAAAAATTTTTCGCAAGCTTTTAACATGACTTCGGAGCAAGATATTCTCTAAAGATTTTATCGGATCCAGAATTACCTGGATTCTTTGAATATAGGGTTTGGTCCTTGTATTTGTCCTTGGTCTCCTTCATGGTTAGCTCAATCCGTTTTCAGTTCCAAATCTGAGCTTTTTCGATACGTCATTCTTTATCATCAAACTTTTGGCCATTAAGACCATCTATAGCTTTTGCTACTTCGTCAGCATTCTCAAGGTTAACGAATCTGAATCATTGATTATCAATCCGAGGTGTTTTCAAGAATTTTGAATTTGAAGTGTTTAAGCGTAGGATGTAACCATCAATAATTTTAATTTCGGTGGTTTGACGTGATAATTCATCACATAATACGAATGAATATATATATATGAATTAAGTAATCTTTAGGAAGATAACACCTGCTAAAGCTTTACTTGGATTCTGATATGTCAAAATCAGAATATGTAATTGAATTTGTTTGAAAATGGTTATTCTTTAGTGAATGGATACATATACCTTGTGAACGTAAGTAGTATAGTTACTGATTATTGAATCAGAATTGAAGAATGTACAATGCAACATATGAATGTGAGATATAAATATTTCTCGGGTATTACCTACCCGTTAAAATATTTTCACAATTAACAGTTTGTACAAAAGAACTTTAATTACAATCTTTATGGAGATATACGTTCATATATGTATTATTTAAATATAATATAGATTTAATGAGGTAATATAATATTAAACTCATTTGATTTGCGGTTGGAACGAGAATAAATAATCTTCAAAACTTGAGAGATTACATAATCATCGCGGAATATTTCTTTAATGGAGTTATGAATCAATACTTCATCGTTCTTTGTTATTGATATACCTCGGTGTATGATGTTGGTGCTCATAGAATTCTTGTGAAATTCACAACACACGAATAATGTTTTCTAAAAAGTTTCGAGTACATCGAAAATGGAAGTGTAAAATCAAACATGTATTTGAATAATACACTTGATTTATTATGAAATGGAGTTTATTGTGCTGAAGCAGTGATTAACAATTGTTAAGTCATTAACGAAGGATGTACATCATAGCATATTAGTGATATGAATTAACAAAGTAGTACATACTAGTTAAGATTCACACGTAGTAGCTTAGTACGAAAAGATTTATTATTGTTCCAAACCATATATATATATATATATATATATATATATATATATATATATATATATATATATATATATATAAAGTATACATATATAATTCTTCAGGAAGAATGAGTCAATACATCTTAACTCATTATTACTAATATTTCTTGGTATTTATGGGCGTATGATGTCGATGTTTGAGGTACCGATTATGATGTTGAGACGTGGGATGTTGATATTGTTGTTGGTGAAGCTGATGCTGTTGGTGGTTGTGACGACCCCGTCAAAACACTTAACGGATCCGTCAGTTGGTCCCATAGCTTGATCGGACTTAAATGAATTAAATAAACAAAGTTGCATTCTTTTATTTCAAAAGTTTTCCAAAAAGGAAACAAATCAAAATATGTAGTTTTAAACAACCAACTATAGTAATAAACCAAAAGTTGACACAAAACCTTGCCAACAAACCCACAAGTTTAAATTATCCAAAAATAGAATGCAAGTTTAAGTTTCATAAAATGTTTCATAAAATCTGCCCAAATGCATGCAGACTCTTCTAAAGACAGCGGAAGCATCATATAACTCAAGTACCTGTGAAAACATGCAAGTAAACTGTCAACACAAAGGTTGAGTGAATTATAGGTTTAAATAAATAATTAAACTTTAGACCACAAGATTTAAAAATGTTAGAAAACATTAAACATTATTCCATTATCAATGAGCCACCTGGTAACCACTTAACCCTTTATTTACCCTTGCCAAACACAATAAAAATATACACTTGGACAGTGTATCTACAACAAATTACGAAGTACTAAACATTACGATTATAAATTGCTAGCGCGACTAGCTCTAAATGGGGTTGTCAAACCCGATAGATCTATCCATAGGATTCGCGTTCACCAGTAGAAACCAATGATTACAGTTACCAGACTAGGGAATATTTTTGTCCAACTCACAATGAATAATTAAATTTAACTGTTACTTGTGTCTAAACGTAAATGAAAATGCATGTAATCACATCCCAAAAATATACTTTGAAAAGTATGTAAAAACGGGACTATAACTCACCTTAAAAGCAACTGAAGAAACCACACAAACAAGTGAACAGCAAATAGAATAAAGTGATCAGGAACGATCACAACGCCGACCTATAAATAAAGCAGGTCGATATAAATAACTAACTTAGGTCAAGTCTTAGTATGATAGCTATTGTACATGTTGCAAGTAGACATAGAACAATACTCGGCAAGCATCGGTTTGACTGGAACAGCGTACGGACACATACTTTCTATTTTTAGAAAGTTTCTATTTTTAGCAGGTTTCCATTTTTGGAAAGTTTCTATTTTAGGAAAGTTTCTATTTTTGGAAAGTTTCTATTTTTGGAAAGTTTCTATTTTTGGAAAGTTTTTAAGTTAGGAAAGTTTCCTTATTTAGAAAGTCAACAAAAGTCAACTGAAACTCAAAGTCAACCGAAAGTCAACTCAAAAGTCAACCTTGGTCAAACATAGTCAACACTAATTTGAAAAGTGTAAGTTATAATAATAACATAAGTTATAATGTTTATTAAAGTTAAAAGTGTATAATTATGTCATAACATAAGTTTAATTAAATAAAATGAATTATTAAAGTTAATATAAGTTGAAATGATATAATTAATATAACATAAGTAGTTAATTAATTAATTAAATATTAGTCATAATATAAATATTATTAATTAATAATAAATTTTAAATCATATCATAAGTATTATTAATTAAAAATGAATTATTAATCATATCATAAGTTTCTAAATATAATTATTAAATCATAAGTATTTAATAATTAAATCATAATTAAATAATAATTAAGTCTTATAATAATTAAATAATTATTTAATCTTCATTATAAGTCTTATAATAATATTCTTATAAAATAAATTTAATACTTATCATAAGTATTTTCCATTAGTAATAAAAGTATTATTAATCATAAGTTAAATTAAAATGTTAATTAAATCATAAATAATAATTAAGTGATATAATAAATATTTATAACATAATTCTTAAATAATAATAATTACTTCTTTTATCATAAGTAATTAATTAATAATGAGTTTCATTATTTTTATTATAAGTTTTAGAATTAATCATAAGTTTTAATTCAAAAGTTCATCGGGTCGTATCTTGAGCCCCGGGTGTCGATTTCTGGCGAGCCTTATATGCATCTCCGCCTATTAAAACCACCCGACACAAAGGTGCACTCAAGAACACACCAAGAACAGTCCACAAGTCGTGGTAATCAGCCATGACACCACTTGGACCTTCAATTTACTCAAAACCGTGTTTTAGTCATAACGGGTGAACCGTGGCTCGGATTTAGGTGACCCGAACATGAAAGTTCGTCCCACCATCAGTTCTAACACACTAACACACCCTAAAGACACCAAGGAAGGTCACAAAGTCGGACCAAACCTGTTTCATGTCAATCCACAATTCAATTTTAACAAAATAGTAATTTGATCATAACTAGGGCTCCGGGAATCGAAACGACATGAATCCGGAGTCTAAAATTAATGTCTTGATGAGAGGAACTCATTTACATACTTTATTTTAACTTTTATCTCAGTCACAAACCCAGAATACACGATAAAGCTGCTGTCCAGAATTTAACAAACCGAAAATATGTGATTATGAGTACATCTATGCATACAAACACCATTACAATAATCCACAAACATCATACTACTAAATAATCATTAAAATACGGTAAATAAATGAAAAATTGAAAATTCTAGGGTTAGGGTTTATACCCTAATCGAGAAACGATCTATGTAATCGCGTAGAGAAGAACGAGAGGAACGCGTTGGTACTAATCACTCCTTGATCCAAGCTTTAGTTTTAGATGATGACGGTGATGTTGGTGGTGGATGGTGACAGCACAAAGGGAGAGGGAGGGAGGAGAGCACCAAAATTAGAATTAGGTTTGATGTATATTGTGAAAAATAAAAATGAATTGCAAAAGTGAGAAACAAGGGAGTATTACCCCCTCCCTTGGTGGACTTCGGCCAAATGGGGGTCATGGGGTGGGCCTCATGGCCCAAATTTGTTAAATGTTTAAAGTCTTATGGCCCGAAAGCCCAAACGAAACCCGAAACGCGAAAACGCACTTACGCGATTAAAAATTCGGAAAGATAACAAACGCGCGACGAAAAATAAATATAAATACACTATATAATAATATGATCTTAAAATATCATATTTAAAATATTTAGGATTTAAATATCCCAAAAACGCGTCCGTTGGTTTGAAAACCGAAAAGATTCGCCGGATGGAAATCCGCGAGACGTAGAAACGTATAAATTAAAATATGAATACAAATATTCACATAACACATAATAATTAATATATATATATATATATATATATATATATATATATATATATATATATATATATATATATATATATATATATATATATATTATTGCAAAAATAATAATATAGGTCATAGAAATTACGTGGCACACTAACAGTTAACGGTCGTTAAATAATTAACTGAAAAAGATAATGGAAAAAGTAGGGTCGTGACAGTGGTGATGCTGATGGTACTGGTGGTGCTGGTTATGTTGTTGGTGATCGTAGGTTTTGCACCATATTTTCTAAAGCCACTACTCGAGCGCGAAGCTCGTTGACTTCTTCTATTATTCCGGGATGATTGGCGATTCGGACAAGGGGATGAATAAGATCTAGAATTTTAGATATTATATACTCGTGACGAGATATCCTGGAAATGAGGGTGAAAATGGTGTTCCGAATTGGTTCGCCGGTAAGTGCTTCAGGTTCTTCGCCAATAGGGCAATGTGGTGGGTGAAAAGGATCACCTTCTTCACTTCTCCATTGATTAAGTAGACTACGAACCCATTCCCAATTCATCCAAAATAGATGATGGCTAATTGGTTCGTTTGTTCCGATTACGCTGCCATTGGAGCTCGAGGAGTTCGAGGAATCAAGTGAGAAATCCATCTTATGTGATTGGAATTAGGGTATTTAATACGAGTGGGAGTTGAATACTGAATGATATATTCGTCCCCTTGAATACGTATATGTAGCAAAAATATTTCCGTAATTTACGGAGGAAATTTAGGAAAAGTGTTAGACAAAGTTTATTGGGATAGATATGATAAGATATGATTTGTCTATACTCCATTCATGCAATAATTGCAGTATGACGTGTCTAGATTAAAAATGATAAGTATGTAATCAGATAATGATTAAAGACTTTCAATTCATAATGGCATATTCAGGTATAGGGGCTTGAGCTATAGGATCCTTTAAATTGGTAATCCAAACCCTTCCATTCTAGAGTTTCGTAGATGCCATCCGTCAAGAAAATTCAATGATGAAAAATAACGAGAAATCAAAGATTTAAAAGTAATGAATATGAGTAGTGATGACATTATAATGTCTTTGAGATTCTCGATAACTCAATGACATTTTCCGGTTCGCAAACCGATGCATAAAGGCATAAAGCATATAGGTACGTGATATAATAAGGAGGTTATATACGTTTGAGTATGAATAGTAACAAATATAGGAGTTTCAAAAATCATGGATAATATTTCATGTAATACATATGTAATACACAAAACCATGATAGATGACATAGAAATGTCGAGAATGGTGTCACATTTAAATGTAGTGGCGGAATTGAATAGTACTTAGGAGAATGAGCAGAGTTCTTAGATTGGCTCGACATTTTAAGATAAGTAAAGTTTCTAAGTATAGTGTAGCATTTAACAGTTAAAGGCAACAATTAAATGCACTATAGTCAAGGAAAGTTGTAGTCCTACATTGCTAAGGTACCTAATTGTATAAGGCACACTTAAAATGCAATCCTGGTTCTCTACAACAGCCTGCTCTGATACCAATCTGTCACACCCCCAAAATGGACCAGGGGTAATTGTGACCAATCATATCATAACACAGTTGTATAAACGAGAACGACTCTATATGAGACTTTTTAAATAAAACCTTTGTTAATAAAACAACGGAAGCAGTAATAAATGTTTACATTATTATTAAAATGTAAAATAAATGTTTATGAACTAAAATATAATATGCGATGTGGACTCCATGCAATCATCAAATCTATCATCACAAAGTTGCAAACAGCTAGCCCAATCATCACCTGAGACAAAACATGCTTAAAGTGTCAACCAAAAAGGTTGAGTGAAATTCACAGGTTTATAAATAATATCTAAAGTTTTAGACCACAAGATTTAGTTTAAAGTTGATCAATATCGATATATCAATCTAAAAGTGTTGCTGCAGTTTGTAATATCGCTACTAAACAAGTTTACCCTATGACACCTTGTACTGTCAGTGTCGTGGAATCATTATTATGTAACTAAAGACCAGCGGTCAAATAGTTAGAGACGTTACTCTCAATAGGCCTACTCACAATAATTAAGTTTACATTTATATGTAGTAATTAACGATATTACGGTAGGGATTTAGCATGAATCAAAGCAAGACAGCATAGTTAACAGTTGAGTACTTGTGTCTAAACGTAAAACATTTTAAAAGCAAGCATGTGTCTCACCCCAAAGTTGTAAAACAGTTATGAAATAGTAAAAAGTGGGGCTATGAAGTTCACCTTAGTAGCAAGTAAGTTATTCCACGCAAAGAAGAATGAATGGAGTAAGTGATCGGAGATCTTAACCTAGAGATATAATCATTGATTAGTTAATGTCTAACAGACATAAAGTTTGTTTATTAATATAGCAACTATATTAACAGTGACGGTTTTCAAGAAAAGTTTCTATTTCTAGAAAGTTTCTATTTTTGAAAACCTACTATTTATGGAAAGCTTCCACTTATAGTAAGCTTCTATTTTAAGAATGTTCGGGTTATAATCCTCAACAAAGACGTTGTACAATCTCGCCTAAACTTCATTGCTAACATGCAAGTCACTCGAATGATCTATTGTTACCGAGCGGCCCAGGATCTCTTGACCAGAATCTAAGTCTTGGCATTCGAGATTCACAAGCGTCCCATAATGGTAACAAGGATCACCCTAGGCCACAAGTAGCGGTGAGGTTTGTATAAAGTGCACGTTATCTTTTAATTATAACCTTCACGTTATAGGTGTATACACACAACGATTTATTAATGTACTTAATAATTATATATGTGATAATATAACCTAAGTATTATTTAATATTTAATCATACCTTAGTATGTCTTATATATATTAAATATAATTACCTTTAAATAAATACCTAAATTACTTCAAAGATAATAGTGTTTTATTAATCAAACATTATCCAAAAATGTCTAAATACTTAATTAAATATCTAAAAATTATATACATAATTTTTATAGTCTTAGTTAATCATATAAATCAGTAAAAAATTTAAGAAAACATTTTTATTATATTTTGTATTTATTTTTGTTTTTACCCTTAATTTATTCACAAAACAAGTTTAATTCTATATAATTACTAAATAAACCCAAAAAATTATTTTTATAATTTTATAAGTTTCTATCAGTCTAATAACCTGTAGAAAAAAATATTTAAAAAAAATATTTTTATTATTTTATATTTATTCTTAATTTACATTCGAATTACATAATAATAGAGTTTAATTATATAATAATTACCAATTCGACCCAAGTAATTATTTTTATAATTTTTTCAGATCTATATAAGTTTTATAAACTCAGAAAAATTATATATATTTTATTTTTGGTTAAAAATATTTATTACGAATTTTACATTGTTTTTACGTTTAAATACTACATAATTAGTATTTAATTATAAATAATATTCCATAAATTATCAAAATTATTTTTATACATCATAATACTTATAATACTAATTATAACATATAAACATAATTTATATATATTAATTTCAAATTTATAAAGAATATACATAAAATAAAAGCAATTCGATAAAAAAAATATAGAAAATACCTCAAGTAGTTTTCCAAATTTGTGAGAGAGTTTTTCCAAAGATTTGATACAAGTTTTTATGAAATGGAAGTGGGTATTTATAGGGAAAAAATTATTGGTGAAAAGAAAAAAAATAAATAAATTAAAGGTGCCAATTTTGACAAAAAAAGAAAACATGTTAAAAACGTTTTTAATATGTTTTGTCTTTAAAAATATTTAGTCAAAATTCATGGGCTCATTATTTAATTTATAAAAAAAATCTTATTTCTTTTTTTTATAAGCTAAAAATATAAATAATGATTAAAATAACTTATCATTTAATTAATAATTATGTTACATATAGTTTTATATATAATACACATTAATATTAATATTAACTAAAGTTATTTTACATAATTAGTATAAAATTTAGTTAAAAAAACATGTCGACAAAAAATAAATATTTAATCAACGTCGAATTTAATCATATATTAAGTATGGATAACAACCCTAGGGGTAAATTAGTCAATTCAAGTATGGAAATGCGAGGGTTGTTATATATAAAGTATATGATATGCATGTCGTTGGAAAGCTATCGAAAAATTAATAACTTTTCATTTAGAAATCGTGTGTTTTCGAGGAATGGATTAAAAGTTATGGTCAACTGAATTATGATTAATATTAATTGAAATTGTTTTAGAATCAACAATTGATATTTAAACAACTTGTTTGTGAGATTGATAAATTGAATTTCTAAATATTATTAGTCGAGTAAACAAAATTTTATATAAGGCACGTCTCGTTGAACAATTGTCAAAGTTGACTGTTTTATCATATTTCAAAGCCTTATAAACATTATAATCTGATTTTACAAGTATTGGAAAACTATGTGAAATAGTAAAATATGTTCGATTGCCATGATAATTCAAATATAACATAGCTCCTGAAATAAATAATATTTTGAATTTGATAAACTATAAATTCATTCAATTATCAAGACTTATACTATGTTAATAGACATGTATAGATTTAAAGATCATATTGGGTCTTGTTAACTTTTGAGATGACTTTTGTTAACTTTTGTATGACGGTCTCGAGCATTAGGATTGTGATACACTATGATCCGACCTAGCTTGTGACGCCCCGTACAAAACCATCGTGTACGATTCGTCAACAACATGATCTTTACACGGTTGAATACTACATGCTGTTTTGAAAACCAGTTTGCATTCATAAAAGGTAGAGTTTACAAAAGATAACGTGACACAGAGGTCATTACAAAGCCATTATTCAAATAACATAAGTTGCGAATGCAAATTAAAAGTTTCATGATTGAGACATCTCTAAGTTATGCAGCGGATATCTAACACAGCAGGTCCTTAACAGCAAGACTAAACAACATGACAGCAAGTCTAACAGCGGACGCAACAAACCTCTAAGCACCTGATAAAACATGCTTAAAACGTCAACAATAATGTTGGTGAGCTATAGTTTAATTTGTAATAGTAACGTAAGGTAGGCCACGAGATTTCAGTGTAACAAAACAGTATGAAAAGTATATGTATAATCGTGGGCACCCGGTAACTAGACTTAACGTTTATAACCCCCTGAAAGTACACTTAGTGAGTGCATATGTTCACGAAGTATTAAACACCCGTTAAATGCTAGCGCAACTAGCCCGAGTGGGGATGTCAAACCCTGTGGATCCATATCTAAGATTCGCGTTCACCGGTTCAAAAACCAATGACTAAACGTTACCGTGCTAAGGGGAATGTTTATGCCATTGTATAACCCACACACATATATGTAAAACGTAAAAAGCGCATGTATTCTCAGTCCCAAAATAGTTAAAGTAAAAAGGGATGCTATAACTCACAGTGATAAAAGCGGTAAAGTCGATAATGAAAGTACGCAAGTAGTAAGTCGGTCCGAAAGGTCGTCAACCTAAATCAAGGGTTACTAGGTTAGTAGGTTGTCTTTATAAATTCTAATAGTGCATAAAATAAGTTTAAGTGTCATCATCATCATCATCGTTCATCATCATAAAAGCTAAGTAAGTTTGACAAGAATAGAGATCGAAACAATAGGCTGACTTCGGTCAGCTGCTACGACCTCTACGTAAATCAAAAAGACGCATAGTCAGTGGCTATGGATCCGTATATGAGTCCCCTAACCTCTAACCAATTTTCAGAACCTAACTCGTGTTCGTTTGACCGTGGCGACGGTTTAAGTACGAGTGGGTCCGAATTTTCAACACAACGTTACAAAGGAGTATTGACTTTCGGAAGGCCATAGATCCTAAACCGTAACTCGGATTAAGACGAGGTCTAAACGGAAAATCATCTACTCGAACCGAACTAACTGAAAATCAACTTTCCAGTCGACTAGGTAGTCTGATCAGATACGAAAAACAGTAGGTAAGTTCTCCGGTGGGGTTCTTAATGCTTGATGCTCATCACGGTTCTCATCCTTGATGCTTGTAGCTTCAAGTGTACAACTCGTTGATGGATTAGCATCACCTTGACTAAGATTCCACCATCAACACACAATATGTTAAGACCAAGTAAGGATACAACTCAATCAAGAGTCTTAGATGGATGATGAACCAAGGTTACATCATATTCTTAGTCTTAACACAATTACAAGTCACATTTACAACTAAAGCTACAAACTTTACATCAATCAAACAAGTATGAACACAATCTAAGTCAAATGAGGTGATGGAAACCTAAGCTAGAGATCTTGGATCCTATTCACACAAGTTACAAGGTTGCAAAGCTAGAAAGCTTGAACCTTTATTGTTCTTGAAGATCTTGAAGCATAAAGCTTGGATCTTTAAGTTACATGAAGATAACAAACACAAGTTTGAATCTTTTTAACAAAATAACAAGATCATAAGTTTGAAAACTTAGATCTAACAAAAAGATATGGAGATTCAAGCTAGAAAGCTTGCATCTTGATTGTTCTTGAAGATCTTGAAGCATAAAGCTTGGATCTTGAAGCTACATGAAGATTACAAACAAAAGTTTGAATCTTTTCAACAAAACAACATGATTAAAGCATAAAAAGTCTAGATCTACAAAGTTGGTGGAGATTCAAAGCTAGAAAGCTTGAATCTTCCATGTTCTTGAAGGATTCATGCTTGAATCAACAAGATCTAATCAAGATCAAAGCTAAAAAGCTTGATCCTCCTAGAATGATGATGACTACGAATTAAAGTAGAGGAAGAAGGAGAAAAATTAAATACTTACAAGTTTCTAGAGTGAGATAGACTAGAAAGAATATGAGAGAATAAGTGTGTGTGAAATACAAATGAGAGCAAGTGTAAAATGAGAGGAATATGGCTAGTATTTATAGGCAATTTTTGACATGGATTGGTGAGGTGGAGGCCCTATAGGCCGTAGGTATTGTAGGGGGAGGGGGGGGACACAATCTTGCTTTTTGGTTAGTGGTTGTCTAAAGTAGGTACTTATGCTAGGATCTCATGTAACATTATGAATAATACTTGATATTTTTGCTAGCATGTTCCCTCTAATTAAATGAGTAATTGTCTTATATATTAATGGGTCACTAGTAATTAATAAGTGGGCTAATTAATTGGGCCACTAGCTAGAGTAAGGTGGGCTTAAGTCCAACAAGGTAGAAAGTCCAACAAAACTAACTAGTAAGCTTAATTAAATTCCTACGCGTAATTAAGCATCCAAAAACCCAGATAATTATTATTATAAAATAATAATTAATATTTCGCAGTCATAATATTCCGGTTACAAAAAAAGTCAAACGTGTGCGCAGTTCGCGGTTTAATCGAAACGTTAAGCGACACCAACGGTCATAAAGGCTTCCGGTGAACAAGTTAAGTATCCTACGTACTCTAAGGCACGTTTTAACATATAATTGGAAGTAAACCATGTATATAAAGGTTCCAGAGTATAAAGTAGCACAGTACGCACAAATACGTAGTTTCGCTAAAATACAAGGCACAAAAGCAAGTCGAAAAAGTCTGGTCGTTAC
This sequence comes from Rutidosis leptorrhynchoides, assembly GCF_046630445.1. Classification (NCBI taxonomy): domain Eukaryota; kingdom Viridiplantae; phylum Streptophyta; class Magnoliopsida; order Asterales; family Asteraceae; genus Rutidosis; species Rutidosis leptorrhynchoides. Next base: position 102,503,317 of record NC_092338.1, on the reverse strand, counting down.
ATTACACACCTGTTAATGGAAATTTCATCCCGAAATTTGAGGAGTGACTAAAAATGGTACCATTTTTGAATAAGAAGGAGCGTATCGAAGTTCCGAGAGACTCGAGGGCTCAGAGGTGAGTTAATTTCCTTGAAAGGTACTTTGGCGTATTACAGTAAGAATAGGTATATGCCTTTAATTAAGTCCCTTGTCCTAAGAGATCAACAAATTGATTTCGTTTCTGGTTAACATGTGTATGCCATCTGAATATATACCCACAAAAGGAAAAATGATGTTTTTAGCCTTATAGGCATCTTCAATAAGCTGGATGCATGAAATGCATCATGAACGTTACCAAACTCATCTAAAACATTAAGCGCTTATGTCGCAATACAAAGCTGACTGGTAGGATGGAAAACATGGTGATCATAACCATGCGATTTGATGTCTGGATAGTATTAGCCACGGGTTTTACTAATTCCTTAATTTCGGAAGAAGACCACAGGCAGAAAGAACTCGGTATTTAAGAATGTTTCATTTAACTATAGGAATTGAAACTGAAAGTGACTAATCGGACTTATATGCAATGCAAGCCATAATTATTTATAGTGCCTTCAGGACGGTCTGAACGAACAATGAAGGATATCACCCAGTTTACCATACTGCAGGTGAACTTATCCTTAGATGGAATGAAAGCACAGTTCCATAATGTAACTTTATCCTTTCAGTTACATGTTGAAGTTAGGGTTAACATTAACTAGAATAACATATAGTTGCAACCAACGAAGGAAGGAGTGTGTAGAGTAACCATATCCGTGTTACAGATGTTTTAAGCAGTCCCTTCCAAGAGGATAACAAGATTCATAGATTCCTAAAGTATTCCACATTACATTTTCGAAAGAAATTCGCACGAAAGGTGTGATCTTTGAACCAGGGTGAACTCTTCGAGCGGTTTGTTCTGAATTTATCCTTATACTTAAGGGGATTGCGCGGATGAGAAGATATGTGAACCCTTGGTCATAAAGAACGGTTTACTCTAAGTGAAAAGAATCTCAAAAACGATTCCTTGTACCTCAACCTACTGATTTATCGACCCGCGTTTTTGCCATGTCTAACCTTAAAAGGAAATATTCTATGTGTGGAAAGACTTCCCAACAAATTTTATAAAACTGCCATCCAAAGTGGCTCAAGAGTTTTTAACAAGGATTTTAATAATAAGTTTCATCCCTAACGGAGGGCGAGAAAAAGTTTGATCCATACATGGTGTAGTCTAATACGAAAACCTTTAATAAAATCAACCGAGGAAGTTTTGAAAAGCCTTTAAACTTTTGATGTGACAACATAAACGGAATGAACTTCCTAGAAAATTTAGAGGTATATATATAACGTGCACCATTTTGCACAAAACTATATGACTTAAGTAAAACAACTCAATAAAGGAGTGATTTTTAAATAATTTGGAGGTATAACTTAGTATGTACTAACCAAAACAAGTAAGGGTAAATTTATACATATATGATTTTATAAATCGCATAAGTGACAGAAAAGTTTTTGGTACTTTCATTTGTCCATAAATCTCGTGAGGACCGCTCAAATAAACAACGTGTAAAAATCAACTTGTAAAATTTTGATAAACATAGTTTTTCGTATTTCAGAGGTTACGAGTTGAAAAAGGTCGAGTGAAAAATCTTTGAATCATCGGTTAACATGTTACTAGGTAATGAAAACTAATGAATTAAATGTAGTTTTGATGATTATCAGGGACTTAAGTCTTTAGCCCAAAATGTTCACGTGCGAAGCCTGTTGCTAAAAAGTGAGGTATGAAGGATAGAGCATGAGGATGAGAAGTTAATTGCTTCTTGACTTTGCAAGATGCTAAACAGGTTATGACTAACATTAAAGTCGGAATACTGATGGTGTTAACATCGCTAGATGAGAATCTCTTGGAATAAGTTAGGACTTCGAGTTATGTAAGAAAGAGCATCGTTCCAACAGATGTGGCAAATAAGATCCTTAGGGTAACGCAGTAATTTTGAATGGTTTAAGTGTTAGTGGATGCCCGAAGGCTCTGCAGGACGTGGTAGTAAGTGCCTTCATCACATACACACACACACATGAATCTCTCAATTTTGACAGTTGTAAAGTCTTCATAATGGCTTGGATACGAATAAGCAACGAAAAATTTTATATAATAAGCAACGAAAGTTTATAGAAATCGTTTAAGGTGACAACGTAAAAAAAGAAATGAAGTTCTTAGTAAACTGGGGTTATGTACAACACGTACCATTCAAAGTAAGATATCTTTTGAATAAAAGACTTGATTTGTAAAAGTGAAAGTAAAATTTCATATGTATTTGTCAAAGATAAGTAATCATTTACTTTATTTTATATAACATATATGATTTCAAAAATTTGCACGAATGGCAAATAAAATAAATTTACTTTTATAAAACTTTGAGTGGATCGTACCGTAAAATAGTGTGTGAAAAATTTTGGCAAACAAAATTTTCATATTTCGAAGGTTACAAGTTGGAAAAAGATTGATGAGGATTGAGTAAAAGATTTTGAAAATTTCGGGTGATCTTTGAGGTAATAAAAACCATTGAGTTTAAATGTGGTTAATGACTATTGGTAGGGCATAAGTCTTTCGACTAAAAATGCTTAAGTGTAAAGTTGTTGCTTATAAGTGAGATACGAAAGGGAGAGTATGAGGATGAGAATTAACCTCCTATTGATTCGGAAAATTTTGAACTGGTATGACTAATATTAAAGTAAGAAGGATGATGGTGTGATCATCATCAAATAAGAAATCTCTCAGAATAAGTTAGGATTTAGAGTCGTGTAAGAATGAGTATCAAATAGGATTCTTGGGCTGTCCTTAATATAGAATCTGAATCGTTGAAGTAACGGGATACAATTTCCTTTATGTATCGTTGTGCGAGTTTATCCACTGTATCGGTTCTGTTCATGGCTAGAAAGTAAGCAGATTTGGTGAGGCGGTCAACGATGATCCAGATAGTGTCATAACTGCCTATTGTTTTCGGTAGCTTCGGGATGAAATCCATCGTCATCCCTTCCCATTTTCATTGTGGGATCTCGGGTTGTTGAAGTAACCCAGATGGCTTTTGGCTCACCATTCTCGCGAGGTATACGAATAATCTTCTTACTATAAATATCTTTCGCTTTCATCCTTGAAAGCCAGTTCGTTCCAACTATTCCATCAAAGCTTCATAACTTGATGAGTATTAGGTTATTCTTAAGGTTCGTTCTAACCAAATCTTATTATACCACCCTGAAAATTCTATCAATCTTCTCAAATAACATCTGCTTATGTGTAGGTAACTAATCCTTTTCACTACTACTTTAAAACTTCCAAGTTTTGTTGACATGAGGTCATCTCCAAATGACCCACCTGTTAATTTTAAGGTACTACCTTAAATTATTCCTCTATCTCTGCCAGCTTACCATTTGTTTGTCCTATAGAATACTTAACCCTCATGGTTGTTAATGGCTTATTAGTCATAACACTAAGGTCCTTAGATATAAGGTTTCTATCGTTCTAGTAATAAACAACCTCGAGAAAATAAAACGTTGTGACGAATCGTCCCCTAACTATAATCAGGATCCATGCGCGTCTCCATAACGATTGCTCTACCACAAGTAAGTCCAAAGTTTTTCCTATTTGAAAACTTTTCCTTAAGTGTCCTGGATGTCTATATCTATAACAGATTTTCAGGTTATCAATTCTGCAATCAAGGCCCTTCTTGTACAGTATCTGGGCTAAGTGGTTATTCTTTCCCTACCTCTAACAGATCATAATGCGTAAACTCAAGTGGTTCCTACCAAAATTTTCTTTTAATCGCTTCATCTCCCATATATAGTGACATTGGGACTTCTGCATGATTTACTTCAATATAATCACGCTGCCCTGGCGTCATTATATTGTACTAAATCGTACGTTCATTCCAATATCACCCCATACGGTCAATGTAACGTGATCACTTCAAGTTCTATTCAATTTCATCTAACGGCGCTTTATCTATGCTATCTCAAAACAAAATCTACGAAATTAATTTCTCGGTTTCTCGGTGTGAGTGCGTAGGTTCCGTAGGTCATGCATCAATGCCTAAATGTCCCAAAATTTCTTTAAAATGTTTGGGTTCGGGTAACGTCGTTAGGTTCCTTTCTAGAAAATCAATCTGGGTCTCGTGTCGAGTTGTACGTGTAGCAAGTAGTAATATGATATGTCTTGAGGTGACTCCCAAGTATTTGGGTATGGCTGAGCATCAGTAGAAGGTACTCTGACCTTGTGAAAGGAGATGTCCTCCCAACTTCTCCAATTCCTAAGAGTGTTGGGGACCTAAATCCAGAAGTTTCGTTAGATCGTCGAGTAGTGGTGAAGAATGAAAGAGATAAGTGACGGTCATGAAAGCGTACGGGATACGGGTCAACTTGCGGGAACTGAACAACCTTCTGATGTTCATACGCTGTACGTGGCTAATTAGAGTGAGCTCAGGGTGCGGTTACTCTTACAAGTCCTCACATATCTCCTCCTCCGAGGATCAACTTCAGCGGGCGTGTAATCCGAGGGGGTACTCATCCTAGATTGCGTGAAGTAATGTTTCGATCTCCGGAACGGTGGGATGGTAGTAACAGGTGGATTACAATACTAATCCTTAGGGTTAGACGTGTGGGAAAAGGGTTCAGAAAAACATCTGAATCTAGGAAAGGTAAGTTTTCCAAGTCGGTACAGCGAATAGCAGGCAGGAAGCAAGCACGTAATCAGGCACTACAGCAACCTAGCATGGCAGTAATAATAACAGTGCTAAACAGAAATAACATGTGAAAGCAGATAATATTCATGCAATAGCGGAAATAAGCATACAACAAGTTCGCATGGCAATGAAGATAAGCAATAGCATACAGTAAGATCATACAGCTGAAAAGTAGACAAAAGCATGCAGTAAGTTTCGCGGAAACAAGTAAACCAGCAAGTTATAGATTAGTCCTATTAGTAAATCCTACTTAGGTCCGGTCTAGACTCAATAATGCAACCTAATTCCCTACAACCAATGCTCTGATACCAAATGTGACGCCCCGTACAAAACCATCGTGTACGATTCGTCAACAACAGGATCCTTACACGGTTGAATACTACATGCTGTTTTGAAAACCAGTTTGCATTCATAAAAGGTAGCGTTTACAAAAGATAACGTGACACAGAGGTCATTACAAAGCCATTATTCAAATAACATAAGTTGCGAATGCAAATTAAAAGTTTCATGATTGAGACATCTCTAAGTTATGCAGCTGATATCTAATACAGCAGGTCCTTAACAGCAAGACTAAACAGCATGACATCAAGTCTAACAGCGGAAGCAACAAACCTCTAAGCACCTGAGAAAACATGCTTAAAACGTCAACAATAATGTTGGTGAGCTATAGTTTAAGTTGTAACAGTAACGTAAGGTAGGCCACGAGATATCAGTGTAACAAAACAGTATGAAAAGTATATGTATAACCGTGGGCACCCGGTAACTAGACTTAACGTTTATAACCCCCTGAAAGTACACTTGGCGAGTGCGTATGTTCACGAAGTATTAAACACCCGTTAAATGCTAGCGCGACTAGCCCGAGTGGGGATGTCAAACCCTATGGATCCATATCTAAGATTCGCGTTCACCGGTTCAAAAACCAATGACTAAACGTTACCGTGCTAAGGGGAATGTTTATGCCGTTGTATAACCCACACACATATAAAGTTTAAGTACTCGTGCCTATTATGTAAAACGTAAAAAGCGCATGTATTCTCAGTCCTAAAATAGTTAAAGTAAAAAGGGATGCTATAACTCACAGTGATAAAAGCGGTAAAGTCGGTAATGAAAGTACGCAAGTAGTAAGTCGGTCCGAAAGGTCGTCAACCTAAATCAAGGGTTACTAGGTCAGTAGGTTGTCTTTATAAATTCTAATAGTGCATAAAATAAGTTTAAGTGTCATCATCATCATCGTTCATCATCATAAAAGCTAAGTAAGTTTGACAAGAATAGATATCGAAACAATAGGCTGACTTCGGTCAGCTTCTACGACCTCTACGTAAATCGAAAAGACGCATAGTCAGTGGCTATAGATCCGTATATGAGTCCCCTAACCGCTGACCAATTTTAAGAACCTAACTCGTCTTCGTTTGACCGTGGCGACGGTTTAAGTGCGAGTGGGTCCGAATTTTCAGCACAACGTTACAAAGGAGTATTGACTTTCGGAAGGCCATAGATCCTAAACCGTAACTCGGATTAAGACGAGGTCTAAACGGAAAATCATCTACTCGAACCGAACTAACTGAAAATAAACTTTCCAGTAGCCCAGGTGGTCTGATTAGATACGTAAAACAGTAGGTAAGTGCTCCGGTGGGATTCTTAATGTTTGATGCTCATCACGGTTCTCATCCTTGATGCTTGTAGCTTCAAGTGTACAACACGTTGATGGATTAACATCACCTTGACTAAGATTCCACCATCAACACACAATATGTTAAGACCAAGTAAGGATACAACTCAATCAAGAGTCTTAGATGGATGATGAACCAATGTTACATCATATTCTTAGTGTTAACACAATTACAAGTCACATTTACAACTAAAGCTACAAACTTTACATCAATCAAACAAGCATGAATACAATCTAAGTCAAATGAGGTGATGGAACCCTAAGCTAGAGAGCTTGGATCCTATTCACACAAGTTACAAGGTTGCAAAGCTAGAAAGCTTGAACCTTTATTGTTCTTGAAGATCTTGAAGCATAACGCTTGGATCTTTAAGTTACATGAAGATAACAAACACAAGTTTGAATCTTTTTAACAAAATAACAAGATCATAAGTTAGAAAACTTAGATCTAACAAAAAGATATGGAGATTCAAGCTAGAAAGCTTGCATCTTGATTGTTCTTGAAGATCTTGAAGCATAAAGCTTGGATCTTGAAGCTACATGAAGATTACAAACAAAAGTTTGAATCTTTTCAACAAAACAACATGATTAAAGCATAAAAAGTCTAGATCTACAAAGTTGGTGGAGATTCAAAGCTAGAAAGCTTGAATCTTCCATGTTCTTGAAGGATTCATGCTTGAATCAACAAGATCTAATCAAGATCAAAGCTAAAAAGCTTGATCCTCCTAGAATGATGATGACCACGAATTAAAGTAGAGGAAGAAGGAGAAAAATTAAATACTTACAAGTTTCTAGAGTGAGATAGACTAGAAAGAAGATGAGAGAATAAGTGTGTGTGAAATACAAATGAGAGCAAGTGTAAAATGAGAGGAATATGGCTAGTATTTATAGGCAATTTTTGAAATGGATTGGTGAGGTGGAGGCCCTATAGGCCATAGGTATTGTAGGGGGGACACAATCTTGCTTTTTGATTAGTGGTTGTCTAAAGTAGGTACTTATGCTAGGATCCCATGTAACATTATGGATAATACTTGACATTTTTGCTAGCATGTTTCCTCTAATTAAATGGGTAATTGTCTTATATATTAATGGGTCACTAGTAATTAATAAGTGGGCTAATTAATTGGGCCACTAGCTAGAGTAGGGTGGGCTTAAGTCCAACAAGGTAGAAAGTCCAACAAGACTAGCTAGTAAGCTTAATTAAATTCCTACGCGTAATTAAGCATCCAAAAACCCAGGTAATTATTATTATAAAATAATAATTAATATTTCGCAGTCATAATATTTCGGTTACGACAAAAGTCAAACGTGCGCGCAGTTCGCGGTTTAATCGAAACATTAAGCGACACCAACGGTCATAAAGGCTTCTGGTGAACAAGTTAAGTATCCTACGTACTCTAAGGCACGTTTTAACATATAATTGGAAGTAAACCATGTATATAAAGGTTCCAGAGTATAAAGTAGCACAGTACGCACAAATACGCAGTTTCGCTAAAATACAAGGCACAAAAGCAAGTCGAAAAAGTCGGGTCGTTACATAGCTTATTAGACATGTATTGACCAACATATGTTCTCTAGGTTGAGATCTACGGTTATTTTGCATTCCAAGTTTCGGTTACATTTCGGTGAATGACCTTATGTGCTGCTAAGGTGAGTTTCATTTGCTCCCTTTTTTAATTGCTTTTGTAATCTATATTTTTGGACTGAGAATACATGCATTTTATTTTAAACGCAATTGATACAAGTACATACTAAATTTTATACCGAGTTTGAACCGAAAATCCCTTAGCTTTGGTAACTAGTAACTGCCGGTTATAAAAACTGGTGGGCGCGAGTAGTTATATATGGATTCATAGGGCTTGACATCCCCGTCTGTTCCAGGTATAGAAACCCTAGCCTGAACTATAAAACAGACGTATGCTATTTGAGTTTAGTACACGTTGGATTGCGTGTATTGTACATGTTGGTTGAATGTATGTTAAAACATGGGTACTTATTATAGACGTTAAAGTTTAGTTACCAGGGTGCTCAATCTTGTAGAATAATTTGATAAACGTTTCTGGATGAAACAACTGAAATCTTGTGATCCACCTTTATATACAGATTATGCGCAACATTAAAACTATGAACTCATCAACCTTTGTGTTGACACTTTTAAGCATGTTTATTCTCAGGTTCCTAGAAGTCTTCCGCTGTTTGCTTATACGTTATACAAGCTATGTGCATGGAGTCATACATGCTGTATTCGAGAAAACTTTGCATTCACAAAATCATCACCATGTATTTTATTTTAACTACATTGACAACGGATGTATTATGGTAAACTATTATTTACGGTGATTGTCTATATGTAGAAATCATCAGATGTCGAAAACCTTGGAATTTGATATTTAATTATGGTGTGCCTTTTCAAAAGAATGCAATGTTTACAAAACGTATCATGTAGAGGTCAGTACCTTACTGTGAAATCGATGAATGATGTATTCGTCCAAAGGGATTTGGACGGATCATCATAGTATGAGTTCACACAACAATTGTGTGAGTTCACACAATATTTGTGGGAGCTCGAACTTGCGAGAATTTCATGTGAACTCACACACTATTTGTGTGAGTTCGAATTCAGCCTGGATGATTAAAACTTGTACGAACTCGAGTATGAACTTGAACTCGTACGAGTTCTGTACACAGGTGCGTAAAAATTTTGTTCGGTCACGTTATTTTAAAAAGACATGGTCATAAAGATTTAATGCAAAAAAAATTTGAGTTCGTTTAGACGGATATTGTAACTTCTTACGATAGTTTTCAAAAACGTATTTTGATAAATTGCTCTACCTTTATTTATTTTATGAACATGTCGGTCCTCGTCACTAAGTACTATGAAGCTGTTAAAAAAAATCATTATTATACACATATGGAGCAATTAAATACGTAGTATAAATAAGATAATATTTTATTTTAAATTGCAACGCCCAATTATTAGTTTTGAAGTACTTGACTAAAAAGACGATAAGAAAATCATCATATTACCAATTACCATTACCGACAACACTATTTACGGTGACATTTTACTATTCACAATGTCATTATTGTAAACACCACCAGCTTCAGGGATATTTTGGTAATTCAACATTTTTATTTTTTTGTTCTTTTCTCTTTTTAGAAACCCTTTTTCCCAAACACTATTTTTCCTTTTATTTTCTAAACGTACTATTAACCGATCAAAATCAACGACATCAAAACCACCGACCCTAAACGATCAAAAACAACCCGCAGCGAGGCACGGGTTTGTTTTACTCGTTATACACATATAGTGCAAATAAATATAAGATAATATTTTCTTTGAAATTGAAACTCCCAAACAAATCAGTCTTCCTGAATTGGAAGAGCAAGAACAAGTCTCTTCATTTTTTTGGGGGAGCAGAGCAGTCAAAGAATGAAACAGATCAAATGATTGTTCTAGAATGGCTATTTCTCACAATTGCTCCTTGTGATGCAGCGGAATTAAGTTTTGAAGTACTTAATTAATTAGACGATAATCTATAGCTATGTGGAAAGAAGTTGAAAGTAAACATGAAACACCTACGATATCTAAACCAAAAACCAAGGAGATCGAAGACATCCATATGTAACTCAGTGACACTGATGGCTAAAGAAAAGTTTCAAACTCGAAGGTCATGAATTTGGTTTAAAAAAAACTCCAATTTAAATGGATGAAAAGTCTTTATATTCCTACTAGCAGGCCGTATCTGAAAGATCTAGCGGAAAGATAACATATGTAACAATCTAGTGCCACGTGGAGAGTAGGGACCCACGTGTCGTCTTCATTACCTAAAAAGCATGGGACACGTGAACCGTGGAGAAAAGCCGACTACAACGTTATCACGTGCCAATCAATGGGTTACGTGGATGGTTCTTCTCGTACCCAGCCGTCTGTACGGAACGGCTCAGATTTTCCCTTTGACCACATCTAAACATCATTTTTATCTATATATCTTAAAAAATATATATTAGAAAAGTTTGCTACTCCGTAAGACATTGTTAATGACGCGTGATAGATCCGTGATCACCACTATAGCATCACCATCACACCTTAACGTGGTGTGATGGAAATATTTTTGGTTGGCGTGATCATTGCATCACGGAAAGTATAGCTAGTGTTATGTTTATGGACCAATCAGAATGTAAAATAACATTCAGTTTTTTAGTTTTGTATTTCTATTTCAATTAATAAAATTAGTTCAGTGTTTAAGTCATGAAGGATATAGAAAAGTTCAAGTATGGTAATGTTAAAAGTTGCAGGTATAACCATTAGGGAAGACAACCTACACTCTTTTTTATTAGATTTTTAATTTAATACTCCTCCTTATTATAGATGTAACAATTTTAGCCCTGATACTTTATTATAATAGTAATTCCCCTCTCTTTTTTATTAGGAGTAGTATTTTGATTTTTAACATAATTTTAATTTTGGAATATTATATGTCAATTTTATATCGTATATATGTGTTTACTTTTAGACAACTTGTAGTATTTATTTAATTAAATAAAACAAATAAGAATACAACTAGAAACAAAAATGAAAAAGAAATAAAAAGATGAGACATATTCATCTATTACACAACTATCACGTTATACCATTACAAACCTCATTACACCATCACGTCATAACATTTGACAAATCAGCACTATACCTCAAAAAAAAAAAAAACACCTCATCACACCTTCACCATTATTAATTATCTAAATGTTAGTGGTAACTCATTTCCATATCTTTTATTCTCGGATACATTAAGAAAAAGTGATATTACATGTATCTATTAATCACTTTTACATTTTAGGAGTACCTATTTTTTCTTACATATATAAAGTAGTCTTGCCCCTTGTTTTCTACTATTTTTTTTTCTTACATGTTTAAAGTATTAGTAAAAAAACTTTATTACATTATATTTATTTATTTATAAAAAAAGATAATTAATTAATTTAGAACAATAAAATAACATAAAAAATAATTGAGATGAAGTTATGCTTTATTTTCTAAAAAACAATTGTAAGAATTAAATAATTAAATGCATACAAGTAATGCTCCCTAAAATTGGGGCTTGTATGTCCTCTTGTGGTAAAAAGAAATCTTAGGTGAATCACATGACTTTTTTAATGGCATAAAATTAGATCGACCCACACGTATCAATTCATACCCTCAATTATGGGATCTCGCCATTTATAGTATCTTTAATCATATTGTCCTTGTTCAAATTAAACATCTGTCGTACCTGCACCACGTCACCAGTTATTCACTTATTGCACATGCATGCTTCTTCTTTTCTTTTCATGTCTTTACAATTTACGTTTCCTTTCGTTAACTAATTGTAAAATTGTAAATCTTTATTTTTATTATTCGTTATTTAGATGTAGTAAAATATGAAAAAAGGAAAGAAAAAAAAAAATAGAAAACGAGTTCGAATATAATTCTAGAGTAATTTATATGAAGTGATATGAGTCACAATTAACATATAACATGACTCACTATATGAGTCACGATTAACATATAATTTTTCATGTTCTGATGTCTCGAAGTATGGAGTTGATATTATTGTAAAATTGTAAATCTTTATTTTTATTATTCGTTATTTTTTTTTTTTGAAAAGCAAACAAATTATTATTAACGGAATATTAAAGTACAAGGCCCTATACATATCTATACAATTATGAAATGGAGAAACAAAACTTGTAGGATTTTATAGTAAACAAGAGTAGCCGACGAAGACCATTAACACTAAAGAGGGAATAAGAACTTGAAAAAATTCAAGCCGGGAAAGATAGAAAAACAGTGACGATCGAGCGCCTACAAAGTTAAACACAAGCTAACCCGATTAATCAAACCCTCGATAGTAGAAATAGACTTCGTGCGCTACAGAGGTGCAAGGAAGAGTGTATTAGCCGATCCCGACCCGTTGTGGAGGTTCCGCGACGAAGAAGGAAGGATTAATGAGCCATTGATGCCACTCGATTGTTTTCTTTGTTCGCGATCTTTTGGATATCCAACTATAACTTTGTGTTTGTATCTCGGAGAGAATCGACGCGGGAGACCAGACTTTTTTAGAGAATACTTTTAAGTTTCTATGTTTCCACATTATGTAGCATGTAATCCATTTGGTTGCTTGCCATATCGTGGATCCGAAGTTGTTGCTAGCGAAGGCTTGGTTATTGATAATAACATCGTTGAGATTGGAGATTAGCGTGTTATCTTGAGCCCACCAATCAAGTACGAGTTTCCATATGAGGGCCGAATTAGGGCAAAGTCCGAGAATGTGTTCGGTGGTTTCTATGTCAACATCGCATAGGGGGCATAGAATGGAGTCGAGATCAATACCCCGTTTGTCTAATTCGAATCTAACCGGTATCTTATTTTGGAAGGCTCTCCATATGAAAATGTAGACCTTTTGGGGCAAGAGTTTGTTTCGAGGAATCGATGTGCTAAGAGCGTTACCACCAAACTTTAGTGTGTTTATCAAGTGTGCCAATGATTTGGTAGTATATGTTCCGGAAGGGTCGAGAGTGTATTTCCAAGAGTCGGGTTTATCTGAAAGTGCAATGGAAGATACTATGTTATTTAGTTCTGTAAGTTCGTTGAGGACTCGTCCAGTTGGAGGCCTTGTCCAACACCAATTACCCGATGAGGAACCGTTGATGTGTGTGATTCTTTCAGCGATTGATGCTTCTTTTTTGGTCTCAAGCCTGTATAATCTTGGAAAAAGAGTGCTAAAACATTCCGAACCAAACCAAATGTCATTCCAGAATTCAATGGTATCACCGCTTCCGAGACATTTTGTGATGGCAGAGGAGAATGAGGAGCCCGTGCTATCTGCGATGTTTCCTGCTTTGATGATTTCTTTCAAAACTGTGCGACCTGAAATGTTCCTGCAAGAAACGTTAGATCCCAACCCCCCGCCCTTCCCATAAATACTAGTAATAACTTTGACCCATAAAGCATTTTTTTTCATTTTTAAATCGCCACCACCATTTACATAGTAGTGAGATATTTTTGCTGAAAAGAGAGCCAACATTTAAACCACCATTTTCATAAGGAAGAAGTATTAGATCCCATTTTATCCAGTTGATTTTATTTTCTGTTGATGAACCACCCCAAAAATTTTTTCGTCTTTTGGCTTCAAGGAGGGTAAGGATGGAGGACGGTGCGTGGAAGAGAGAGAAGTAGTAAAGTGGTATGCTGCTTAGGATTGATTTAATGAGGGTAAGTCGGCCGCCAAAAGAGACTGATTTTGCCGCCCAATCGGATAGTCTTTTATCAAACTTTTCCACGATTGGTTGCCAAGAGGAAGGATGTGAAGTGGGAACACCGATGGGGAGGCCAAGATATGTGAAGGGAGTGGTACCGGAAGAACACCCAATATAATTCGCCATATCTTCAGATTCGTGAGGAGTAGTTCCGATACCAAGTTTACTTTTTCGGAAGTTGACTTTGAGTCCAGAGATTCTCTCGAAGCATTTGAGGAGCTTGGAAATATTTTTGGCATTTCTTTTACTCCATTCTCCGAAGAAAATAGTGTCGTCGGCGTACTGAAGGTGGGTAACAGTGATGTTGTCGTTACCAACATTGATTCCTCGAAGGTGTCCATTAGTTAATGCCCGTTTGGTGAGAATGTTGAGACCTTCGGCGACGATGATGAAGAGAAAAGGCGAGATAGGGTCACCTTGACGTATACCTCTTTCGGGACAGAATTCGTCGGTGGGAGAGCCATTGACAAGGATGGAAATAGATGATGAGGAAAGACAAGCACGGATGAAACTGATCCATTTAGGTCCAAATCCCATGTAGTGCATGGTGTTGAATAGGAAGTCCCACTCGATACAGTCGAAAGCTTTTTCGAAGTCAACTTTGAAGATTAGGCCTTTACGTTTTTTACGTTTAAGTTCGTCGATTATTTCGTTAGCAATTATCACGCTGTCTAAGATGTTCCGACCTTTGAGGAAGGCAGTCTGCTCAACCCCAATGACCTTGTGGATGACTTTTGCGAGACGATTAGCAAGGATTTTGGTTAGGATTTTGTAATAACTTCCAATTAGACAAATAGGGCGGTATTCGTTCAATCCAATAGGGTTGGTGTTTTTGGGTATAAGGGTGAAGAAAGATGCGTTACATCCTTTGGAGATTTCCGAATTGGACCAAAACCATTTAAGTGCGTTGATGAGGTCGTTATTTAGATGTAGTAAAATATGAAAAAAGGAAAGAAAAAAATAAATAATAGAAAACGAGTTCGAATATAATTCTAGAGTAATTTATATGAAGTGATATGAGTCTACAATTAACATATAACATGACTCATTATATGAGTCACGATTAACATATAATTTTTCATGTTCTGATGTCTCGAAGTATGGAGTAGTTAATATCACGTATTGATTAAAAGAAGTAACTAAAATAACAACCCATGTTACTTGTTTTAAAGGCCTTTACACGTACCTATTATTAATTAATTATTAATATTAATATTAGTAACACGGAGTACTAAATATTATTATTATGAATTTATGATGATTATTATTATATTATTATGATTATTTTTATTTTTATTAGTGTAAATTATAATAATGACTATAATTTTGTTTTCCTTTTTCGAATGTTCTAAATTGCTAGTCAATTTCTATAAGCATTTATATCTTTACTTCATGAATATAAAACAAATGTAGAAAAAAGTTATGGTTAAGCAATAAAGTATATATATAAAGAAAATAGAATGTGATATTAATGTTATTTCTTAAATTATGCGTTTTTTTATTCGGTGACTACTAAACTGGAACAGATGAAATATTTACTTTTTTCCACGATTTCAAACTTTTCATAGTATATTAATTTTTAAGTTTTATTCATTTTAAATATGTACCAATTATTGAAATGCGTTTTGTAAATATAAACTATCAATGCAAAACAATATATTACATATATGCATATATTTATATCAGTGAACTGGTGTTTAATAGATAGAGCAAAATCATTTCACCCTTCTTTATATTTCTTTTCTTTTCATCATCCACTAATACGAGTATTTTTTTGATGTTTTTATTAACTTGTCGTAAGTAAATGATTAGTTGATTACTACCAATCGGCTATAAGAAAATTGTAATTATAGATATAATGAGCAAAATTATTTAGCGCAACAACGTGCTTCACATATTTTATGAAGTTATATACTCAATTAGTTATTAAATTGCATGGTCGTTTAATTATTTATGAAGTCTATAAAAATTATAAGTGAATTATATATTGATTATATTATATTATTATTATATTATATTATATTATATTATACTATATACTAAAGATGGACAATGGAGACCAATAATATCTCGCCACTTCGCCTAAAATTACGGTAGCTACTGTAGCAATCACTGTAGCTACTGTAGCAAATGTTTTTTTTTTTTTTTAACCACAATGGAGTATAAATTTTTTTTTCCCCTTACCACAATGTAGTATAAAATATTAATCCATAGATAAACACAGTTGCTCCGTATTTTGCAACTATAAATATACATATTATGTATATCGATATACAAATAAAAATTTGAGTCGAAAAACAAAAAAAAAATTATGATATTACATTTACGAGCTTCAGATACACCATAGCATAATTTTTAAACAAACTAGATTAACTAAAATGAAGTCATGTGGGCTAAAAGAATTATACAACAGATCTGGAAACCTTCAATATTCAAAGTATTCATAACGAACTAATTTAAATTACCTAATTAGATATTAAACATTTAGTAGATGATAAGTAAAAGAATAACAAGAAAAGAATGAGAAAGAGAATGGGGGATATGGGATGAGAGAAGGGAGAAAGAAGATTGGAGAAATGAGTTAATTAATGGAAAAGTGATTTTGTTTATATAATAAATAGTCTGATTAGGGTTTTTAGTAGACGAGCCATCCCAGAGACCCATTGGTGAGTTTTGGAGGTTAAAACGTTAGTTGAGTAATTGAGCAAATGATTTCTTTGATTTTTCTTTAAAATATATAATTTGGTGTACACAACAACACAACAACAAAACTCAATCCCACATGTATGGGTTATAGGAGAGGTGAGACGTAGATATTCATCATCTATCCTTGAATAAAGAAAAGTCGTTTCTCCACCCCAAGTGAAACACTCACAAAAGCAGAGAAAGTCATCTCTCTCTTTGACGAGTAGAGAGATTGTTTTCAAGGAAACCTCCTGCCAATATGAAACCGAACATATACAAATATTACATACAAAATAGAAAAATTGTTTACTTTTTAAGTATTATAAAATATTGTTATATGTTACTTCTCGATCTAATATTAATAGTCTTTAGGTAAAAATACACAGTTTAAAACATTATATTTATTATATTATAATTTTTATTTACTTTACCATTTAAGCACTTACTTTTTACCTCTATTTTTATCTTATATACAAAAGGTAATGATTATTTTTATCTATTTTTGAAAGCAGACTTATAATTTACCTTATTTTATAACCCGTTTATTTATTATTGATTAAGAAAAGTATTGAAATTATATGTGTATGTGGATTTGATCTCCGTAGCGAAACACGGACCTCCAAAAACTAGTTTAATTACTAAAATACATGGCTATCTAATTAATTAATGAAGAAAGGATGCATTTTATGTGAGGTTATATACTTATTGAAGTGCTAAATAGTCAGTATAAATTTTATGTTCTATTACCTCTTTATCACAATAGACGTTCAATGGCAACTCCTTTAGTCACTGTTGCAAAGTGTCTACAAATCTTTGACAACACTTTTGTATCTACTAAGTTATGACTAATCTGTAACTAAAAATATTGACTGCTACTATCAATGTTGAAACAATCGTTGCTTAAAAACGTTACACTACTCATGTAAATAAATATAAACGTTCAAACCACCGATACACGTACAAATTCACAGCTTGGAGGCCCCAGCTCGTTAACACACATTACAAAAGGAAATGTTCATGCATGTGTTATTTTCATGGTTAATATGTTAGATCATGCACTACGCACGTCGTTGTGCTCATATCGCTGCGGGAAATCGATCACAACGGGCTCTGTGCAGCCGTTGTGGTCCAATTCGTCGTGTCGTTGTGGGACGTTTCAACGGAGGCTACAACGGTCGAAGGTGCATTCCGATTGGTTGGTTCTGCAGGAGAAGGCTCCGATTTAAATTTGAAATCTGCATATATCCATTATAAATTTGATTATAAATATACACTCCACATTTCTCTCTATATACATACCATTTCTCTCTATATACATATATATCAAACACACTCCACATTTTCACACCGTGAATTCAAACAAAGTTTCCATTGATGTGCATTACGGGAGTAGAGCTGAGTATGACTGGAAGTCATACATTGACGGGAAAAAATCTTTTGAAGATGTCGATATTTCCGACTTTGATTGGTCAAAGTTGAAAAAATTCCTCGAAAAATAAACACCATACGTATTTACGCAAATTGTATATTTCGACGAAGAGCAGCAAGTGTTGATGTTTCTGTTTACGGATGAGCAATGAGATGCGTAAAAAGAGCGCGCCAAGACACGACCTAGTCGAATTGAGTTGTATCTCGTAAACATGGGCCAATCAAGTCACGGTCGGGTCCCTACTGATGATGAAGATGTACCTGGTTGTCCTTACGCGAGTGAGAGTTGAGTCCGTGACGATACAATAGGAGATGGAAAGTATTGATAAATGTTGCAATTTATTTTATCGTAATCGTTTTCGGATAATGTATTTTATTTAATGTATATTTAGGAATTAAGTTGTAATCTTAATTAATGTATTTTATTTATTAATGTTTGATTTTATTTAATTAAAACAATATGTTTTACTTTATTTGATTTAATTTTTTAAATACTTGTTAAAAATAAAAAAATGAATTATAAATGTCACATCAGCGTTCCACAACAGCACAACAATACATTTACCACAGCGCCCTATGCCATCTATCCCACAACAATGTTACGTCAGCAAAAATCTCCCTCACAACACCACAATATTAAAAAATTGCTTAGTGAATGATCTTAACTTGGTTGACCTATCTTATTGGTCAGTATCTTCACGACTCTAATAGAATTAGAATGTAACCATTAATTCTCACACCTTAAACACATCGTTACAAGATGTATTATAGATTCACATTGGTTCAACCTTATTTTTTCCAAACACCTCATCCATTTGTAAATTTTTCTCTTCACATTAATCTTTAAAAACTAATAATTGATAAATCATTCCGTTAAACAAATTAATTGATAAATTACTATTATATAGTTGTAGTAAATATGAAATACTTCAATTATAAACTATACAGATAGGACTAAAACCATTTGTAATGGTTGTAGGTGTGGACATGGTGTGAGTTTTTTTTTTTTTTTTTTTTATTGATGTGACAGTGTGAGTTGAAAATGTGAAGTAATTGAGTGTGGGTTTGTTTATTGGTTGGGAATGTTGTGATGACGTGGCTAAATATAATTGGGAGTAAAGTGAAAAATAGATATAAAAAAAAAACAATAGAAATTAACCAACGTGTGTGGCGTTTTCGATGAGATTCCAACTCACGTTTAACTAACACCTAAAAGTAACGCCTCGTTACTTGGTTTTAAGCCGTGGCTTTTGTGCCACATAGATTTCCATGGCATGGGTATTTGATGGTTCCATATGGTCTAAGAGCATTTGTTACCCGCACTACCCACGCTCGTGGGTTGATGAAATGGAAAAACAAACGTCTTCTCACTACTTTTTATGGCGTGTGGCCTAAAAATTATTGGACGTGAGTTGAAAACTCACAAATAAAGCAACGCTCATTGCTTTCTTCTAATTGTTCTAATTCATTTTTGATTATTAGTATTATTTGAATCTAATTATTTAATCTTTTTCACTCAACTTTTAATTATATTCTGGCACATTATGATAACACATCCAATTAATTTCCAAATTTACACCACCATAACTTTACATTTTCAACCCACACCGTTACATTAACAAATAAATTCACACCACCAACTCAGACTCTTTACTATACGGTATCTCTAACAATATATTTTTCAACCAATGACCATGTGTTCCAACGGTACCCGTCGCTTATGATCCAGGGGCACCATGTGTGGAATTTGATTGAATAAAGAGCAAGTTCGAATCAAGGGAGTGCAAGATTTTACTTATATTGTGGAAAGCTTTTGGCTTCACTTGTCGTTATGTTGATCCCTTCGGTCTGGCGTTCCTTTTGGATACGTTGATCGTTGGGCTACTGATTGACCTTGTGATACGCGGATCCCCTCGATCAAGTAATATCACGTTGCTTCTGGAGTAAGCCTTTGGGTTCGGGGGATGTGTTTTACAGGCTTCCGACTATTATGGCGTGAGTTTGGTGGGTTGACAAAGGTAACACAAGGTTACGTGTAACTACCGGTCTACACGTTTTCTTTAATATATTTTTTCATTTTGGTAGCCTTGTCAGTTTAGATACCGACAACATTCTCTTGCAAAGTTCGCATATAAAAGAGTAGAGGATGATAAGAATTATTACATTAAACCTTTTAATGCACAAGAGAATAATTCAACCTTCGAAGTTATACACATCATATCATATACAGAAGTAAAATAAAATAATTTCAAGTAAAAAGTCGATGAGGTCCCTGTCCTCATTGTGCATCTAACGCTCCACCGACTTTGGAAATACTATGTAGGTCTCAACATATTACTCCGTACTAATTATTTTAAAATTCATTAACAGCTACACCTCCTCAAATTCCTTCAACGCCCTTTCATTGGCTGTCACATGTGCATAAAAATACACGTGGCGTCCATACCTTACGGCTTTTATCCTTCCCCTTGTCAGCTTACCATCTCCATTCTTTTAACCACTGTAGAAAGATGTAAAAGACTACGCTGGTCATAAAGTAAACGCGTCGATAAAGGATACAAATACTCCGTATCCGTATTCTCTAATAAACAATTTAACTATTTATTTGTTCTTTGATGAAATAAGAAACTAAATAAATAAAGGTTGATACTCATCAAAACGATAAATAAAGAGAACAAAAGGAATACATTTGAACCATCTAACAAGCTAAAAACTTACTGGTTACCAACCAATAACCAAACTTAACGGCTTTAATAATATAACCAAATTAACCTTTAGTGGCAAATTTAGGGTAAGACTTTGACAAGGTTTTGAAATTTTTTTCAAAACTAATTATATTCGAATAATATTTTAGTAGTTGTTTATCTCCAGTAAATCATAAATTCCACAAATATATGTTGTCCTACAGTTGATTTTTGTGGCGTTCTGTACAGTTTGAACAGTATTTTGTAACAAAAAATTCCGAACTAATAGTGCCACGCGATCCCACAAGTCTATTAGTCTATACTTACATGCGCCCTTGACCAAAGAGCTTATAGCCTAACGATATTCGAGAAGTGTAATGTCCCTGTCAAAACCGCCATGACACGGTACAATAACAAGAGGCCCATAACTTGATCCACTCCCTCAATATGAGACGTTTTAACAAAAGTACATTCATTTACATAGTTTCAAAATACAATGTTGGACCAACATGTCAAAAGTAGTACATTACATTAAAATGAAAGTACAAAAATATAAATGAATGTTTAGTCAACATGATCGTCATAAGAATATGCCAAGACTTCAAAAACGTAACCATGTTTGACCTTTAATCAGAATGCGCGAAAGCGTAAGCTATGTACCCGAGATAAACATGCTAAAACGTCAACACGAATGTTGGTGAGCTTGTAGGTTTATGTAAATAAGTAATATGTGGACCACAAGATTTCAAAGTAATCCAAAAACCGTAAAAAGTTCTATGCAATCTGAGCACTCAGTAATTAAGCTTAACGTATCAATAAATACCCTATGTAAATAACTATCCACCTAATCACGTGCATAACTCGAAGTAATAAACACCCGTTGAATGTTAGAGCGACTAACCCGGGCGGAGTTGTCAAACTCGATAGATCTATTAATATGATTCGCGCTTACCAAATTGGTAACTAACCATTACTGAGTTAGGGATTTGTGATTATCATTTCAAGCATAGAATAAGTTTGTAACACTTGTGGCCAAAACGTAAATAAATAACATGAATGTTATCTCACCCTAAGTATAAAAACATAGTAAAAACGGGGCTATGAAGTCTCACCTCAAAAACTATCGAGAAATACAGTTAAGCTAACGAACAAGTAAATAGTCAAGTAGCGCGGATAGGAATGTCTCGTGTGCGTCCTAAGGTAAAGAAGAACGGTTAAATTCTAAACGAAACTTTAAGAATAAATTCAAGTCCTAAACGTGTCATTTTTATGCTTGTAATCGGGTTCGTGTCCTGATATGCCCGAATCAGACGGTTTATTTATGCGGTGTCGTTAGGTCGCAAAACGTCAATTCAGGATATCAAAGGAAGAAGTTGATTGTTTAATTTATATATGCTGGGCCTAAATCTATTATTCCTTCCTATGGGTTAGCAAGGGCAAATATGACCTAGGGTCGTTCCTTGAGCGGTCGAATTTGAAATGAAGCTTATTCAGATAATTTAGTAATTAAGATTGGGTTTATACACAATTTAGTATCCAAGACTAGTGGCCAGGTACGCCTTGTGTGGAGAGGCAGGATCCTTTGGGTCCCAATAAATTGGCGACTGTTCGGAAAATCCAACAACCAAGTCCAACCGGTTTATTCTAGACACCACTTTTATCCGAAATATCAAATTGTGTAAAGGAAATAGTTGGGTTGATTTGATTTATAATTGTATTTAAAATATTAAAGCAATATAATTAAAATAAGCTAGCTAGCATGCAACAGCTAAGGACAGAGAAGATGTGGTTCACCATGATTTAAGATAACGTAGTGTCAGAGTGATTATGAGACACTCACTGGATAGATATACCTTGGTGTAAACACTAGATTCCCTACTAAGCGGTTTCCCGGTTAGCATGTCACGAGGAACTAGGCTTTGAAGATTCTGATCGGATGGACTATGCTCAACTCCCGACACTTTATCCGGTTTAAGGATATAAGCGGCCCATCTTGGATGCAATGCATACTTTGGGCGCACGAATAAAGTAGCACAACCGTATATATATAATATCCAACCTTTCTTAACACCTTAGTGTATCACCCAAGTGAGTGGTTATGATTGTGTTTCGAATCCCTTTCTGTCAATGGTTTGGTAAAATCTAAGGGTTTGTAGACAAATTAGAACCTCTAATGGTTCTCAGTCATCCTTAAAGATTTATAAGCTTAGTTTGTATTATAGTGCGTTAAATTCCCATTTATGATTTAAACCAGCCCTTACTTAAATCTACCCAATAAATCCCTTAGTTATCCACCATGTACTAGACTTATAGTAGTTCCATAGCTTCTAACCTTGATCATGCTCAAGTGGTCCTATAGTACATCGACATGAGTCTTATACTCTTGACCAATGTCTTGATCTGTGTAACGACCCTACTTTTTCCGTTATCTTTTACCGTTAATTATTTAACGACCGTTAATTGGTATCGTGCCACGTCATTTCTATGACCTATATTATTATTTTTGTAATAATATATTAATTATTATGTGTTAAATGAATATTTGTATTCATATTTTAAATCGTACGTTTCTACGTGTCGCGGATTTCTGTCCGGCGAATCTTTTCGGTTTTCAAACCAACGGTCGCGTTTTTGGGATATTTAAATCCTAATTATTTTAAATATGATATTTTAAGGTCATATAATTATATAGGGTATTTATATTTATTTTTCGTCGCGCGTTTATTATCTTTCCGGATTTTTAATCGCGTAAGTGCGTTTTCGCGTTTCGGGACTCGTTCGGGCTTTCGGGCCATCAGGAATTAATCACTTAGCAACTTGGGCTAGTGGGGCCCACTCCACACACCCCCATTCAGCCGAAATTTCAAGGGGGGAGGGAGTATACTCCCCATTTTTCCCATATTTCATTTTATTTTTCACATTCCATTTTCTTTTATCAAAACCTAATTTCTTGTTTTGCTCTCTCTCCCTCCTTTTTGCTCTCTTGGCCGTCACCCACCACACCCATCATCATCATCATCTTGCTTCAACATATAGCTTGGATCAAGGATTAAAATGCATCAACGCGTTCCTCGTTCCGTTCTCTACGCGATTATACTTCTCGTTTCTTGATTAGGGTATAAACCCTAACCCTAGAACTTTTGATTTTTCATTATATTTCTGTATTTTGATTATATATTAATAGTATGATGATTACTTGTTGTTGTAATGGTGTTTGTATGCATAGAAATTACTCGAATACATATGTTTTCGGTTTGATATAATTGGGACAGCAGCTATTTCGTGTCTTTCTGTTATTGTGACTGTTATAAAAGTTAAAATAAAGTATATAAATGAGTTCCTCTCATCAAGACATTAATTTTAGACTCCGGATTCATACCGTTTCGATTCCCGGAACCCTAATTATGATCAAAGTGGTATTTTGTTAAGATTGAAATGTGATTTTGGTATGAACCAGGTTTGGTCCGACTTTGTGACCATATTTGGTGACTTTAGGGTGTGTTAGTGTGTTAGGACTGATGGTGGGGCGAACTTTCATGTTCGGGTCATCTCAATCCAAGCCACGAATCACCCGTTACGTCTAAAACACGTTTTTGATTGAATTAAAGTTCCAAGTAGTGTATTGGCTGTATATCACGACTTGTGGGCTGTTCTTGGTGTGTTCTTGAGTGTACCAAAGTGTCGGGTGGTTTGCTTAGGCGGAGATATATGTAAGGCTCGCCGAAAACCGACACCCGGGGCTCAAGATACGACCCGATGAACTTTTGATTTAAAACTTGGGATTTATTATTAAACTTATGATATAAATAATAGATTTCATTATCATTTAATTACTTATGATCTAAAAATTAATTATTATTATTATTTAAGACTTATGATATATATTTATTATATCATTTAATTAATACTTATGATTTAATTAACATTTTAATTAAACTTGTGATTAATAATACTTTCATTATTAATGGAAAATACTTATGATAAGTATTAAATAAGACTTATAATAAGGATTAATTAATTATTTAATTATTATAAGGCTTAGTTATTATTTAATTATAATTTAATTATTAAATACTTATGTTATATTAATTATATCATTTAAACTTATATTAACTTTAATAATTCATTTTAATTTAATTAAACTTATGTTATGACATAATTAGACATATTTAACTTTAATAAATGTTATAACTTATATTATTATTATAACTTACACTTTTAAAATTAACGTTGACTATGTTTGACCAAGGTTGACTTTTGAGTTGACTTTCGGTTGACTTTGACTTTCAGTTGACTTCTGTTGACTTTCTAAATAAGGAAACTTTCCTAACTTAAAACTTTCTAAAAATAGAAACTTTCTAAATTTGGAAACTTTCCAAAAATAGAAACTTTCCAAAAATAGAAACTTTCCAAAAATAGAAACTTTCCTAAAATAGAAACTTTCCAAAAATGGAAACCTGCTAAAAATAGAAACTTTCTAAAAATAGAAAGTGTGTGTCCGTACGCTGTTCCGATCAAACCGATGCATGTTGAGTATTGTTCTATGTCTACTTGCAACATGTACAATAGCTATCATACTAAGACTTGACCTAAGTTAGTTATTTATATCGACCTGCTTTATTTATAGGTCGGCGTTGTGATCATTCATGATCACTTTACTTCATTTGCTGTTCGCATGTTTGTGTGGTTACTTCGTTTGCTATTAAGGTGAGTTATAGTCCCATTTTTCTATTTTAAATCTTTTGGGATGAGAATACATGCAATTTATTTTATATTTTGGACACAAGTGGAAGTTGGTTTAAATTATTCATTGTGAGTTGAACAAAAATATTCCCTAGTCTGGTAACTGTAATCACTGGTTTCTACTGGTGAACGCGAATCCTATGGATAGATCTATCGGGTTTGACAACCCCATTTCGAGCTAGTCGCGCTAGCAATTTATAATCGGAATGTTTAGTACTTCGTATTTTGTTGTAGATACACTTGTTCGGTGTATATTATTTATTGTGTTTGGCAAGGGTAAATAAAGGGTTAAGTGGTTACCAGGTGGCTCACGGAAAATGGAATAATGTTTTATTATATGTTTTCTAGCATATAATTTGGTGGTTCAAAAAGGAGTTTTTATGTTTTCAAACATAAATTTTTATTGTTTAAATTAAATATTGTTTGCAATATTAAACCTATAATTCACTCAACATTTTTGTTGACAGTTACTCGCATGTTTTATTCTCAGGTTCATGATTGATTGCTTCCGCTGTGCTTAGAGAGTCTGCATATTTATGATGGCAGCTTTTGTTAAACATTAACTTGCATTCTATTTTGTTACATTAAAAAGTGGTTGTTTGTTGACTTTATTTTGGTCAACTTTTGGTTAAAGTATTATTGTATAGTTTTTCTAAACTTATACATTTTAGTAGATTTCCTTTATAGGAAATCATTTTTAAATAAAGAATGCAAGGTTGTTTTATTAAATTCATATAGAGTTTCGATCAAGCTGTGGGACCAAGTGACGGAGCCGTTAAGTGTTTTGACGGAGTCGTCATAGTTGGTATCAGAGCTCTGGTTGTAGGGAATTAGGCTGCATTGATGTCGTTACCCGAGTCAATAGGGTGCATTAGTGAGTCTAGTCTACAGCCCGGCCTATTATATATTACTATATGTGATTATTTGTATCGTATTGGTATGTATATTGTTATCATACATACATTTCTATTATGTTCTGAATCCAGGAGGAACTCCCATTCCGATTTAAACGTATTCTCCGACTCATGCGAGTTCATCTTTTATGGGAACACCTCGGTTAGTGAAACCGAGGGGGGGGGGGTGACATTCTTGACTTCTGAAATTCTCGACATTTCTATGTCATAATTTGTGTTTATTGATATAACATTTGAGTTACATTAGGTGTTCTAAAATTCTCGGCATTTCTATGTCATCTATTATGGTTATGTATATAACGTTTGAGTTATATTACGCGAGATGTCATTCTTGACTTCTAAAGGCTCGGCATTTCAATGTCAGCTATTATGTTTAGGTATATAACATTTTTGTTATATTACGTGCATTTGTGCCGTTGTGCCTATGTGCTTTGGTTGTTGAAACGGAAAACGTCATTCTTACTTTTAGAGATTCTTGGTACTTCGAAGACATTTTTATGTCATCGTTACTCCTATTCATTACTTTCGATGTCTTTGTCTCTTGTGCTATCCTTAGCACATTGTTAAGAAATTGTTTTAGGGAAATTGTGTTGAAATTCGAGGTTGACCACGTGTCCTGACCTTATGTAGTGATATTGGAATGGAACTATGAGTTAGTGAAATATAATGGCGTCAGGCCAACGTGATTATATTACGTTAATTCATAAAAAAATCCCAATATTGTGACATGAGGAATAGAAAGCGAGTCAGAGAAAATTTATACACCACTCATTCGGAAATTCTAACGTTGTTACATGAGTAAGGAAGATACTCATTATCTTATTTGTTGATATACGAGAGACTCGTCTTAATCGAACTACTTACCCTATGTTTTGTCATTCATAACTCGCTTGTTAGTGACAGCTTCGCACGTGAAGAGTTTTGGCCCAAGGACTTATGTCCTGACAATAGTCAAAACAATATTTAACTCATTCGTTTTCATGACCTCGTAGCATTTATTGATTAGATGTCGCAAGACGATTCAAGTCCATCACCCGAGCTTTAACGATCTTACTTCAACTCGTAACCTCTGTAATGCGGATACCCTGCTTTTCATTAAAATTTTTACACATTTGTGCAATTGGGCGGTTCTCACGAGAATTATGGGCGAATAGAAGTAATGAAATATTTTGTCATGTATACTATTTATAAAATCATATATGTACGTATGAATTCAAATGGACTAATTTACCCTTACCTATTTTGGCTATTATACACTAAATTATACCTTCAAAAATTATTTTAAAAACCACTCTTGTTGAGTTGTTTAGTTAACTCAAATTGATTTACGTAAAATGGTACACGTTGTACATACTTCTAAATTTATTAAGAGCTTCGTTCCATTTATGGGGTTACATCAGACGTTTCAAGCTTTTTCAAAACTCCTTTGATTGATTACATTAGAATTTTCGCATTACTCTACCGAGTGTTTGGATCACAGTTCTCCTCATCCTCCGTTTAAGGATGAAACTTACCATTAAGTTCATTGATAGAAACTCATACACCACTTTGGGGGCCGGCTTTGTAAATTTGTTGGAGAGTCTTTGCGCTCATTAGATTTTATCTCTTATGGTTGGACATGG
This sequence comes from Rutidosis leptorrhynchoides, assembly GCF_046630445.1. Taxonomy (NCBI): domain Eukaryota; kingdom Viridiplantae; phylum Streptophyta; class Magnoliopsida; order Asterales; family Asteraceae; genus Rutidosis; species Rutidosis leptorrhynchoides. The sequence goes on along the minus strand of NC_092338.1, from coordinate 102,475,525 downwards.
CCGAAACGCGGGCCGATAAATCAATTTTCTGGGGTACCCTCAATGGTCACCTTATTGTAGAAAAGGCGCTAGGTGGGTTTCTACCCCAACTGTTGTTATAATGGGTATCATGGATATATATTACTCTAGACCGTTTGAGGAGTTTCTACTCTCAATTTTCGCTGTCAACCGCAACACCCTCATAAACATCAATCCTAGGATTCGATACTTTAGGGTGCACGAAATTATTTTTGGAGATTCATCTCACCTGGAGTCGGCCATTCTTTATAACCCATGATTCGCGTTCTTTTCATCCGCACATAAATTTATGAATATGGACGAATCCTAGACTTCCTCGCTCATTGTACAAGGGAGTTCACTCTCGTTGAATTATCACACCTTTCATACGTCTTCCTCTCGGAAATATAATGAAAATTTACTTTGAAGTCCATGATCCTCGTTATCTCCTTCGAGAGAATTGCCTTATATATCTATGTCACCGATGTGACTACTCCATATAGTTCTTCCTTCATTGTTGCAACTATATTTTATTCATCCCAGTTCGTCCCCTTGGGGAGCTCTTGTTCTTTTTGTTAAGAAGAATGATGGTTCGTTTCGTTTGTGTATTGGTTATCGCAAGTTGAACAAGCTTACGGTTAAGAACCGTTACCCTTTTCCGAGAATTGATGATCTGTTCGATCAACTTCAAGGTTCATCCATTTATTCTAAGATTGATCTTCATTCTGCTTATCACAAATTGCATGTTAAAGGATCTGATGTTCTGAACACCGCTTTTCGCACCCGTTATGGTCACTTTGAATTCCTTGTTATGCCGTTCGGATTAACAAATGCACCTGCTGTGTTCATGGACCTCATGAACCGTGTGTGCAGACCCTATCTGGACAAATTCGTTATTGTTTTCATCAACGACATCCTTATTTATTCTAAGAGTGATGAAGAGCACGAAGAACATTTGAAGTTGGTGCTTGATTTATTGAGAGAAGAAGAGTTGTACGCCAAGTTCTCTAAGTGTGCTTTCTGATTAAGAGAAGTTCAATTCCTTGGACATATTGTTAGTAACCAGGGAATTCAAGTTGATCCTGCCAAGATTGAGGAAATTGAGAAGTGAGAAATTCCGAAAACTCCTACTCAGATTCTTCAGTTCCTAGGTTTGGCAGGCTATATTAGAAGGTTCACTCAAGAGTTTTCACGAGTAGCGAAACCTCTGACTGCTTTAACGCATAAGGGGAAGAAGTACGAGTGGAAGAGTGAACAAGAGTCTGCTTTCCAGACTCTGAAGAAGAAGTTAACTTCTGCACTGATATTGTCACTACCTAAGGGTAATTATGACTTTGTTGTTTATTGTGATATTTTGCGTCAAGGCTTTGGGTGTGTTTTGATGCAATGAAAGAAGGTTATTGCATATGCGTCATGTCAGTTGAAGATCCACGGGCAGAATTATACAACCCATGATTTAGAATTGGGAGTTGTTATATTCGCACTCAAGAATTGGAGACATTACTTATATGGGGTCAAATGTGCAGTGTACACTGATCACAAAAGACTTCAACATATTCTTGATCAAAAACAGCTAAATATGAGACAGCGAAGATGGGTTGAGACGTTGAACGATTATGATTTTGAACTTCTATATCATCCTGGAAAGGCCAATGTTGTAGCCGATGCTTTGAGTCGAAAAGAGAGAGTTGAACCTCGTAAGTTTAGGGCCTTGAATATGACAATACGAACAAACCTCGCAAGGCAGATTCTTGCAGCTCAACAAGAAGCCTTGAAGGAGGAAAATTTCGTAACGGGAAGGTCAAAGGCCTAAGTAGACAGTTAGAGGTACAAACCGATGGTACTCGGTATTTTGCGGGATGCCTTTGGGTTCCGAAGTTTGGTGATCTACGAAAACTTGTTTTAGATGAGGCTCATAAGTCTAGGTACTCTATTCATCCTGGTTCAGGAAAGATGTATCATGATCTTAAGGAGCTGTATTGGTGGCCTAATTTGAAAGCTGATGTGGCTACGTATGTGGCTAAGTGTTTGACCCGCGCTAAGGTTAAAGCTGAACATCAGAAACCGTCTGGACTTTTGGTGCAACCTGAAATTCCCGAGTGGAAGTGGGAAGGTATTAAGATGGACTTTATTACGAAGTTACCGGGAGTTGTGGGTGGTTATGATGCCATTTGGGTGATTGTTACCGACTCGCTAAGTCAACTCTTTTCTTGCCAATTAAGGAAACATATTCAATGAAGAAGTTTACTCGTTTGTATTTGAAGGAGATTATTTCGAGACATGGTGTTCCCGTATCGATTAGTTGGACTGAGGCAGTCCTAACAAGGTGCTCTAGGAACTAAATTGGATATGAGCACCGCTTATCATCCACAGACGGATGGTCAGAGTGAAAGGACCATTCAAACGTAGAAAACACGTTAAGAGCGTGTGTTATTGATTTTGGAAATGGGTGGGATAAATATTTGCCGCTGGATGAGTTTTCTTATAACAGCAGTTATCATGCAAGTATTAAAGCCGCACCATTTGAAGCTCTGTATGGTAGAAAGTGTAGGTCTCCTGTCTGTTGGAATGAGGTTGGGGATGCTCAACTCACATGACCAGAGATCATTCACGAGACTACCGAGAAGATTGCACAGATTAAGGAAAGATTGAGAACTGCCAGGAGTAGGCAAAAGAGTTATGCTGATAAGAGAAGGAACGATATCGACTTTCAGGTCGGCGACCGTGTTATGTTGAAGGAGTCACCTTGGAAAGGTGTAGTACGTTTTGGTAAAAGGGGAAAGTTGAATTCTCATTTTGTTGGACCATTTGAGATTATTGAGAGAGTTGGACGGTGGCTTATCGTTTGAAGGAGCCACAAGAGCGTAGCGCTTTTCATAACGTTTTCATGTATCGAATTTGAAGAAGTGTTTGGTCGAGGTCAATGAAACCATTCTTCTTGATGAACTTCATGTTGATAAACAACTCCATTTTATTGAGGAACCTGTCGAGATTATGGACCGAGAGGTAAAGACTCTTAAGCAGAGTAGAATTCCTATTGTTCGAGTTAGATGGAACGCCAGGCGCGATCCCGAGTTCACTTGGGAGCGTGAAGGTCAGATGAGGCAGAAGTACCCGCATTTGTTCCCAAATGATGAGAAAACCCCTGCACCTGCTTAAATTTCGGGACGAAATTTCCGTAACGGGAAGGTACTGTAACGACCCTACTTTTTCCGTTATCTTTTACCGTTAATTATTTAACGACCGTTAATTGGTATCGTGCCACGTCATTTCTATGACCTATATTATTATTTTTGTAATAATATATTAATTATTATGTGTTAAATGAATATTTGTATTCATATTTTAAATCGTACGTTTCTACGTGTCGCGGATTTCTGTCCGGCGAATCTTTTCGGTTTTCAAACCAACGGTCGCGTTTTTGGGATATTTAAATCCTAATTATTTTAAATATGATATTTTAAGGTCATATAATTATATAGGGTATTTATATTTATTTTTCGTCGCGCGTTTATTATCTTTCCGGATTTTTAATCGCGTAAGTGCGTTTTCGCGTTTCGGGACTCGTTCGGGCTTTCGGGCCATCAGGAATTAATCACTTAGCAACTTGGGCTAGTGGGGCCCACTCCACACACCCCCATTCAGCCGAAATTTCAAGGGGGGAGGGAGTATACTCCCCATTTTTCCCATATTTCATTTTATTTTTCACATTCCATTTTCTTTTATCAAAACCTAATTTCTTGTTTTGCTCTCTCTCCCTCCTTTTTGCTCTCTTGGCCGTCACCCACCACACCCATCATCATCATCATCTTGCTTCAACATATAGCTTGGATCAAGGATTAAAATGCATCAACGCGTTCCTCGTTCCGTTCTCTACGCGATTATACTTCTCGTTTCTTGATTAGGGTATAAACCCTAACCCTAGAACTTTTGATTTTTCATTATATTTCTGTATTTTGATTATATATTAATAGTATGATGATTACTTGTTGTTGTAATGGTGTTTGTATGCATAGAAATTACTCGAATACATATGTTTTCGGTTTGATATAATTGGGACAGCAGCTATTTCGTGTCTTTCTGTTATTGTGACTGTTATAAAAGTTAAAATAAAGTATATAAATGAGTTCCTCTCATCAAGACATTAATTTTAGACTCCGGATTCATACCGTTTCGATTCCCGGAACCCTAATTATGATCAAAGTGGTATTTTGTTAAGATTGAAATGTGATTTTGGTATGAACCAGGTTTGGTCCGACTTTGTGACCATATTTGGTGACTTTAGGGTGTGTTAGTGTGTTAGGACTGATGGTGGGGCGAACTTTCATGTTCGGGTCATCTCAATCCAAGCCACGAATCACCCGTTACGTCTAAAACACGTTTTTGATTGAATTAAAGTTCCAAGTAGTGTATTGGCTGTATATCACGACTTGTGGGCTGTTCTTGGTGTGTTCTTGAGTGTACCAAAGTGTCGGGTGGTTTGCTTAGGCGGAGATATATGTAAGGCTCGCCGAAAACCGACACCCGGGGCTCAAGATACGACCCGATGAACTTTTGATTTAAAACTTGGGATTTATTATTAAACTTATGATATAAATAATAGATTTCATTATCATTTAATTACTTATGATCTAAAAATTAATTATTATTATTATTTAAGACTTATGATATATATTTATTATATCATTTAATTAATACTTATGATTTAATTAACATTTTAATTAAACTTGTGATTAATAATACTTTCATTATTAATGGAAAATACTTATGATAAGTATTAAATAAGACTTATAATAAGGATTAATTAATTATTTAATTATTATAAGGCTTAGTTATTATTTAATTATAATTTAATTATTAAATACTTATGTTATATTAATTATATCATTTAAACTTATATTAACTTTAATAATTCATTTTAATTTAATTAAACTTATGTTATGACATAATTAGACATATTTAACTTTAATAAATGTTATAACTTATATTATTATTATAACTTACACTTTTAAAATTAACGTTGACTATGTTTGACCAAGGTTGACTTTTGAGTTGACTTTCGGTTGACTTTGACTTTCAGTTGACTTCTGTTGACTTTCTAAATAAGGAAACTTTCCTAACTTAAAACTTTCTAAAAATAGAAACTTTCTAAATTTGGAAACTTTCCAAAAATAGAAACTTTCCAAAAATAGAAACTTTCCAAAAATAGAAACTTTCCTAAAATAGAAACTTTCCAAAAATGGAAACCTGCTAAAAATAGAAACTTTCTAAAAATAGAAAGTGTGTGTCCGTACGCTGTTCCGATCAAACCGATGCATGTTGAGTATTGTTCTATGTCTACTTGCAACATGTACAATAGCTATCATACTAAGACTTGACCTAAGTTAGTTATTTATATCGACCTGCTTTATTTATAGGTCGGCGTTGTGATCATTCATGATCACTTTACTTCATTTGCTGTTCGCATGTTTGTGTGGTTACTTCGTTTGCTATTAAGGTGAGTTATAGTCCCATTTTTCTATTTTAAATCTTTTGGGATGAGAATACATGCAATTTATTTTATATTTTGGACACAAGTGGAAGTTGGTTTAAATTATTCATTGTGAGTTGAACAAAAATATTCCCTAGTCTGGTAACTGTAATCACTGGTTTCTACTGGTGAACGCGAATCCTATGGATAGATCTATCGGGTTTGACAACCCCATTTCGAGCTAGTCGCGCTAGCAATTTATAATCGGAATGTTTAGTACTTCGTATTTTGTTGTAGATACACTTGTTCGGTGTATATTATTTATTGTGTTTGGCAAGGGTAAATAAAGGGTTAAGTGGTTACCAGGTGGCTCACGGAAAATGGAATAATGTTTTATTATATGTTTTCTAGCATATAATTTGGTGGTTCAAAAAGGAGTTTTTATGTTTTCAAACATAAATTTTTATTGTTTAAATTAAATATTGTTTGCAATATTAAACCTATAATTCACTCAACATTTTTGTTGACAGTTACTCGCATGTTTTATTCTCAGGTTCATGATTGATTGCTTCCGCTGTGCTTAGAGAGTCTGCATATTTATGATGGCAGCTTTTGTTAAACATTAACTTGCATTCTATTTTGTTACATTAAAAAGTGGTTGTTTGTTGACTTTATTTTGGTCAACTTTTGGTTAAAGTATTATTGTATAGTTTTTCTAAACTTATACATTTTAGTAGATTTCCTTTATAGGAAATCATTTTTAAATAAAGAATGCAAGGTTGTTTTATTAAATTCATATAGAGTTTCGATCAAGCTGTGGGACCAAGTGACGGAGCCGTTAAGTGTTTTGACGGAGTCGTCATAGTTGAATTAATCACTTAGCAACTTGGGCTAGTGGGGCCCACTCCACACACCCCCATTCAGCCGAAATTTCAAGGGGGGAGGGAGTATACTCCCCATTTTTCCCATATTTCATTTTATTTTTCACATTCCATTTTCTTTTATCAAAACCTAATTTCTTGTTTTGCTCTCTCTCCCTCCTTTTTGCTCTCTTGGCCGTCACCCACCACACCCATCATCATCATCATCTTGCTTCAACATATAGCTTGGATCAAGGATTAAAATGCATCAACGCGTTCCTCGTTCCGTTCTCTACGCGATTATACTTCTCGTTTCTTGATTAGGGTATAAACCCTAACCCTAGAACTTTTGATTTTTCATTATATTTCTGTATTTTGATTATATATTAATAGTATGATGATTACTTGTTGTTGTAATGGTGTTTGTATGCATAGAAATTACTCGAATACATATGTTTTCGGTTTGATATAATTGGGACAGCAGCTATTTCGTGTCTTTCTGTTATTGTGACTGTTATAAAAGTTAAAATAAAGTATATAAATGAGTTCCTCTCATCAAGACATTAATTTTAGACTCCGGATTCATACCGTTTCGATTCCCGGAACCCTAATTATGATCAAAGTGGTATTTTGTTAAGATTGAAATGTGATTTTGGTATGAACCAGGTTTGGTCCGACTTTGTGACCATATTTGGTGACTTTAGGGTGTGTTAGTGTGTTAGGACTGATGGTGGGGCGAACTTTCATGTTCGGGTCATCTCAATCCAAGCCACGAATCACCCGTTACGTCTAAAACACGTTTTTGATTGAATTAAAGTTCCAAGTAGTGTATTGGCTGTATATCACGACTTGTGGGCTGTTCTTGGTGTGTTCTTGAGTGTACCAAAGTGTCGGGTGGTTTGCTTAGGCGGAGATATATGTAAGGCTCGCCGAAAACCGACACCCGGGGCTCAAGATACGACCCGATGAACTTTTGATTTAAAACTTGGGATTTATTATTAAACTTATGATATAAATAATAGATTTCATTATCATTTAATTACTTATGATCTAAAAATTAATTATTATTATTATTTAAGACTTATGATATATATTTATTATATCATTTAATTAATACTTATGATTTAATTAACATTTTAATTAAACTTGTGATTAATAATACTTTCATTATTAATGGAAAATACTTATGATAAGTATTAAATAAGACTTATAATAAGGATTAATTAATTATTTAATTATTATAAGGCTTAGTTATTATTTAATTATAATTTAATTATTAAATACTTATGTTATATTAATTATATCATTTAAACTTATATTAACTTTAATAATTCATTTTAATTTAATTAAACTTATGTTATGACATAATTAGACATATTTAACTTTAATAAATGTTATAACTTATATTATTATTATAACTTACACTTTTAAAATTAACGTTGACTATGTTTGACCAAGGTTGACTTTTGAGTTGACTTTCGGTTGACTTTGACTTTCAGTTGACTTCTGTTGACTTTCTAAATAAGGAAACTTTCCTAACTTAAAACTTTCTAAAAATAGAAACTTTCTAAATTTGGAAACTTTCCAAAAATAGAAACTTTCCAAAAATAGAAACTTTCCAAAAATAGAAACTTTCCTAAAATAGAAACTTTCCAAAAATGGAAACCTGCTAAAAATAGAAACTTTCTAAAAATAGAAAGTGTGTGTCCGTACGCTGTTCCGATCAAACCGATGCATGTTGAGTATTGTTCTATGTCTACTTGCAACATGTACAATAGCTATCATACTAAGACTTGACCTAAGTTAGTTATTTATATCGACCTGCTTTATTTATAGGTCGGCGTTGTGATCATTCATGATCACTTTACTTCATTTGCTGTTCGCATGTTTGTGTGGTTACTTCGTTTGCTATTAAGGTGAGTTATAGTCCCATTTTTCTATTTTAAATCTTTTGGGATGAGAATACATGCAATTTATTTTATATTTTGGACACAAGTGGAAGTTGGTTTAAATTATTCATTGTGAGTTGAACAAAAATATTCCCTAGTCTGGTAACTGTAATCACTGGTTTCTACTGGTGAACGCGAATCCTATGGATAGATCTATCGGGTTTGACAACCCCATTTCGAGCTAGTCGCGCTAGCAATTTATAATCGGAATGTTTAGTACTTCGTATTTTGTTGTAGATACACTTGTTCGGTGTATATTATTTATTGTGTTTGGCAAGGGTAAATAAAGGGTTAAGTGGTTACCAGGTGGCTCACGGAAAATGGAATAATGTTTTATTATATGTTTTCTAGCATATAATTTGGTGGTTCAAAAAGGAGTTTTTATGTTTTCAAACATAAATTTTTATTGTTTAAATTAAATATTGTTTGCAATATTAAACCTATAATTCACTCAACATTTTTGTTGACAGTTACTCGCATGTTTTATTCTCAGGTTCATGATTGATTGCTTCCGCTGTGCTTAGAGAGTCTGCATATTTATGATGGCAGCTTTTGTTAAACATTAACTTGCATTCTATTTTGTTACATTAAAAAGTGGTTGTTTGTTGACTTTATTTTGGTCAACTTTTGGTTAAAGTATTATTGTATAGTTTTTCTAAACTTATACATTTTAGTAGATTTCCTTTATAGGAAATCATTTTTAAATAAAGAATGCAAGGTTGTTTTATTAAATTCATATAGAGTTTCGATCAAGCTGTGGGACCAAGTGACGGAGCCGTTAAGTGTTTTGACGGAGTCGTCATAATCTGGTCCTACGATAATTCTCCATGTACTTTATAGTATTCTGATAGGTTCATACCTTGACCAATGTATAAACACAGATAATTAATTACCCTTATAATGTCAACTTTATAAAAGGTTTTAATCACATTTATTGGTGGAAGGACGATAATAACGAGGTTTAATATCATAGACAGAAAGCGAGTAGGAAACGATAATCATTCCTAACTAACATTATTAAATCATGGCAAACAATCAGACAATTACTCACACATCATGGCAACAAGCATTTCTAATATTAATAAATCACAATCATCCAGCAAGAATATTATAATATTATAATAAAATAATAAAAGAAAAGGATAGATATTACCGAATAATGTCGGCAGAATAACACTTGTATTTCTTCATAATATCCATAGCGTTACAATGCTTGATAGCTTCTACTACTAACTACATACTATTCTCCTATTGATCACTAGAGATCGACAATAGAGATATAAATAATTTCCTAATCTCTGTACTTTTCTCTCTCTAGAATCTAGAGAGAGAAATTAGAGAGAGAACTAATCTCCTATAGATCACTAAAGAGCGACTATAGAGAGATATTTGAGAGAGAAGTGAAGAATTGGTGTGTGTTGAAATGGTGGGATGAAACCCCCATTTATAGGAAATGCTTGATGGCAAAATCGTAAATAAATGGCTGAAAAACGGCTTGCCACTTGGCAGGCCGTTTGGCAGGCCGTTTGTGTGATGACCTGGAATTTCCGACCAAATTTAAACTTAATCTTTATATGTTCCGACACGATAAGCAAAGTTTGTAAAGTTGAGTCTCGAGAAATTTTGAACTGTTTTTATGAATACATTTAACCTTTGACTGTTTCCAACGATTCACGATCCTTTAATTATAAACAGAAAGGTATGTATAGGTAATTATATGTGTAAATAGTTATACATAATAAATTAAATATATTAATAAATTATTATGTGATTTAGTTATTATGAAAGTTAATTTAAAAACTAAAAACTTGTTATTTTGAATGCATAGAGTATATTAAATATAAAGGGGTTCGAACATAATGGATCAACGATAACAAAATATAAAACATATAGTATTATATTATGAGTTTATTTATTCAAAATATATCTAATTAATATATTGTGATATTTAAAACATAATAGCTTGAGTTTACACATAATTTTTATACATAATTATTATTACAAGTATATTGTTAAAATGTATAAATATTATATATAATATAAACATAAACATTAAATGTTATATCATTAATAATATATAATATTAATTACAAGTCAAAATATAGTTACTATATTAATAATGTTATTATTACTATTATTCATATTACTGTTATCATTAATAACATCAATGATATACTAAGTAGTGTTATTACTAGCATTATTATGATCATTATGATTATTATCCTTAATAATAATATTATTATTGGATTATTATTATTTTTATTATTATTATTATAATTTTTTTTATTCATTATGTATAATATCAAAAGTATTACTATTATTAATATATTTATTAATTAGTAAAATTAATGAATTATACAGATATATAGATATAAACACAAATAAATAAGTGCAGATATATAAATATGATACACATTACGCGTAATATTTATATATTTATATCACCAGCGGATATTTTTTTTTTTTATTCTATCCATCGATGCTATTATACCCGTGATTTCAATCAACCCCCACCTTCACTACAAGACATGATCAATCAATCCATTTATGCTACAAGAATCCCTTGTGTATTATTAACACACTTTAATTACATATTTGCTGTAATTCGTGGGAGTTGAAACAGAAAGAAGGAAGAATAAAACTGTACCTCTGCTTTGCGACTGTTTTAAAAATCAAAAGCCCAAATTTTAATCGATCTTCCAAATCCATAGATGGTGAAGTGTTCTAAATCACATCGTGATTGTTTCTTCAAATTCTTAAGTTTTAATTCGCTAAACCGAACTCGAATTTGAAGAGTCAAGGTTCAACTTTAAAAAGTCAAAATTTGTTCTTGGATCGAATTCGCGTTCGTGTTGCTGTTTCCGATCAAATTGATGATTCAAAAGGTTTCGTGGAGTGATTTAAAACACATTTTGTGTTGAAAAATTTATCTAAAACGTTCTCGTTTGTTCAATCAATTTTTTTTACTGCATCGAACAGCAGATTATTTAATTTTTTTTTTACTCTTTTGATGCATTTTTATTTAATATAAACATTGATATTAATTAATTACGATTACTTTGATGTAACTAAATCAGAGTTATACTGATTTGAGGGTGTTGGCCGATTTTTTTTTTATAATGAAGAAGATGATGAAGGGAAGGAATATAGAAAACAGATTATATAGATATAGGACATAGATGATAATAGGAAAGATTGGGCAGTGCAATGGTTTGAGACGTTAGGAGGGAACGAGCGGTTACGGGTTCGAGCCTAGGCGTGGGCAGTCTTATTCTTTTTGGGAAATATTTGTGAGGTAGTTTTTCTCACTATTATTTATTATTATTATTATCATCATCATTATTATTATCATTGTTATTATTATTATTATTAACTCTAATATAATTTGTGCCATTAACATTATTAGTACTAGTATTGTTATTAAAGTAGTATTATTGTTACTATTATTATTATTATTATTATTATTATTATTATTATTATTATTATTATTATTATTATTATTATTATGATTATGAACATGTTAATAAATGTCTATATTATAAAATTAACAATAAAAATTTGTTATAGTAAAAATTATAGAAAATAATTATAAATTATATGAATACATATACAGTTATGAATATGACTAAGAAATTAAGTTAAAGGAACCGTATTTCTAAGTTTTGAAATTAAACGCAATGTTATGATAAATATGATTCTTGTTATTATCACTGTTATTATCATTAGATTATTAAAGTAATGTAATAGTTTATTATTATTATTGTTGTTGTTGTTGTTGTTGTTGTTGTTGTTGTTGTTGTTGTTGTTGTTGTTGTTGTTGTTGTTGTTGTTGTTGTTGTTGTTGTTGTTGTTGTTGTTGTTGTTGTTGTTGTTGTTGTTGTTGTTGTTGTTGTTGTTGTTGTTGTTGTTGTTGTTGTTGTTGTTGTTGTTGTTGTTGTTGTTGTTGTTGTTGTTGTTGTTGTTGTTGTTGTTGTTGTTGTTGTTGTTGTTGTTGTTGTTGTTGTTGTTGTTGTTGTTGTTGTTGTTGTTGTTGTTGTTGTTGTTGTTGTTGTTGTTGTTGTTGTTGTTGTTGTTGTTGTTGTTGTTGTTGTTGTTGTTGTTGTTGTTGTTGTTGTTGTTGTTGTTGTTGTTGTTGTTGTTGTTGTTGTTGTTGTTGTTGTTGTTGTTGTTGTTGTTGTTGTTGTTGTTGTTGTTGTTGTTGTTGTTGTTGTTGTTGTTGTTGTTGTTGTTGTTGTTGTTGTTGTTGTTGGTTATTATTATCATGATTCCTATTACTATCCTTAATTTAGTTTATATCAATATAATCAAAATAAGTAACATGGGTATTATTAATATTATTATATTTAGTATGAATATAAGTACTAGAAATAGAGTTATTATTGTATTATCATAACTATAATTATTATTATCATTAATAAAATCATTAACATTATTATTTATTAATAATATTAAGTATTACAGTCATTTTTTTTATTTACCACTATTAATATTATTTTGGTATTATTGTAACTACTATTATTAATATACAGATGATATATGTAATACGCATAACATAACAAAAAAATTAATATTTTTATATACAAAATTAATATATGAAACATATATATTATTAATATAAAAAAATATAAAACTAATAAATTTATATATATATTATTCGATTACAATTATGTATATTAATAAATATACAAATGATATAGGTTCGTGAATCCGAGGACAACCCTGCATTGTTCAATGTCGTCATATGTATTTTTACTACAAAATACAGTATAGTGAGTTTCATTTGCCTTTTTACCCTTTATATTTTTTGGGCTGAGAATACATGCGCAATTTTTATAACTATTTTACGAAATGGATACAAGTAATTGAAACTACATTATATGGTTGAATTATCGAAATCGAATATGCCCCTTTTTATTAAGTCTGGTAATCTAAGAATTAGGGAACAGACACCCTAATTGACGCGAACTCTAAAGATAGATCTATCGGGCCCAACAAGCCCCATCCAAAGTACCGGATGCTTTAGTACTTCGAAATTTATATCATGTCCGAAGGAGGATCCCGGAATGATGGGGATATTCTTATATGCATATTGTGAATGTCGGTTACCAGGTGTTCAATCCATATGAATGATATTTTTGTCTCTATGCATGTGACGTATGTTTACGAGAAATGGAAATATGAAATCTTGTGGTCTATTAAAATTATGAAATGATTATTTATGTTAAACTAATGAACTCACCAACCTTTTGGTTGACACTTGAAAGCATGTTTATTCTCAGGTATGAAAGAAGTCTTCCGCTGTGCAATTGCTCATTTTAAAGATATTACTTGGAGTCATTCATGACATATTTCAAAAGACGTTGCATTCGGGTCGTTGAGTTCATCAAGATTATTATTAAGTCAATTATAGTTAGATATATTATAAAATGATATGCACGCCGTCAATTTTCGATGTAATGAAAGATTGTCTTTTCAAAAACGAATGCAATGTTTGTAAAATGTATCATATAGAGGTCAAGTACCTCGCGATGTAATCAACTGTTGTGAATCATTTATAATAGATATGGACTTCGTCCGGATGGATTAGGACGGGTCTTCACAGTTGGTATCAGAGCGGTGGTCTTAGCGAACCATGTATGCATTAGTGTGTCTAACTGATAAGTCGTTAGGATGCATTAATGAGTCTGGACTTCGACTGTGTCTGCATGTCAAAAGTTTTGCTTATCATTTTGTGTCAAAAATTACCTGCTTATCATTATTAGAGAATCACTTGCTTATCATTCTTTGTTTAGACACGTTGTACTGCATTGACTGCATGAATAGTGTATAGAAAAAATTCATATCTTAGCGTATCTGCTACTTCATATCTTAGCGTATCTGTTACTGTAACTTTGCCTGACAACTTCCGTAGATTCCTCCGTAACTTATGGGATTTTAGTATTATATATGCATATGTAAATTATGTATTGCAGGGTACTAATCTACTTCCTATAATCTATTTCTTATCGAAAATCCTTCATCTGATCGTACGAGATGAATCCTGCAACCAGTTCGAGTCCCTCAGATTCCGATAGCTATTTCGATAGTTATTCCGACAGCTATTCCGACATAGATGTTCACCTAAGCTCCGAAAATAGCGTCATCGGCATGAATCAACCAATCAACCATTATCAATTGTGATGACCCGGAAATTTCTGACCAAATTTAAACTTAATCTTTGTATGATTAACATTTCCGACACGATAAGCAAAGTCTGTAAAACTGAATCTCAAAATTTTTGAACTACTTTTATATATTTAAATACCCTTTGGTTGTTTTCGACGATTCGCGAACAATTATATGTAAATAGATACATATATACTATAACTTGAAAAGGTAACAATGTATTAATTATTTGATACCGTACATTAAACTTATTGGTTAAAATATCTATTTGAATATATATGATAAGTTGAAATATTTATTATTAAAATTTATTTATAAAGAACTTCCAATGTGTATTTAAAAACTGATTTATGTATATATATACATATATATAATTTCAAATTATTTAGTAAACGATAGTAACAATCGTTTATTGATTCGATTGATATTTAGATAAGTTAACTAAAGCGTTTAAGATGAACCAGTAAAACACTAATTTGCTGCAGTATTTTCAAATTGCTACAGTACCCAAAATGCTACAGTGTTTTCGAAAATCACTATTTGCTACAGTAAAACACTATTTCAAAATAAAAAAAATATATATGTATATGTATATACTATGAGACGATGATTTATAGAAGCAAATAATCAAAATACTTAATTGATTAAAGCTACACTTAGAGTGACATAGTTATCAATGATTAAGTTTATATTTTGACAAATGTACGAGTCATGAAACGAAAAGTACTAGTTTTCTCAGCGTACGAAAGTGCGTTCGAAAAACCGAAAGTGGTATGTGAGTCGAGTGACAACGACCGTAGCATTTGAGTAAAAATTATATTTTTACTATGCACGTAAATATAATATATTATATAATTAATTATATAAATTAAATAATAATTAATAATAATTAAAATTATGTCGACAGCCTTAAAAAGAAATGGGTTCCAGCTGTATGAGTGTGCCATGCGATCGCATGGCATAACCACACCAAGCCCATGCGATCGCATGGCTAGGTGGGGAGGGTCAGGTCTTTAAATATCCGCTGGTTCTCATTTTGATTCATTTTCATTTAAACACTCGCACACATACACTTATACATTATTATTATTATTATTATTATTATTATTATTATTATTATTATATTATTATTATTATTATTATTATTATTATTATTATTATTATTATTATTATTATTATTATTATTATTATTATTATTAAGATTAATATTATTATTAATCTTAATTAGAGATATTGGTATTACTAAATATATTATACATAAAATATTACGACGAGGTTATGGGAGTGTCACTTTCAAAATGGTTTTCAAGCGGGATAGAGCTAAGGAAATTATGGGTTATTGCCAAGGAGGTTATGGGTAATGTTCGGGGGTATATTTGTGAATCAAACCTAGTGTTTATCATCTCCGTTGCGTCTACATACTTTCCTACAATATTGAATCTCAATATTGATACGTTGAGATCTACGGTTATTTGGTAATCCGAGTTTCGATCACATTTTAGTGAACGACTTTATATGCTGCTAAGGTGAGTTTCATTGATCCCTTTTTAATTGCTTTTGCAATATATATTTTTGGGCTGAGAATACATGCACTTTATTTTTAACGCAATGGACACAAGTGCATACTAAATTCTACACTGAGTTTAAACCGAAAATCCCTTAGCTTTGGTAACTAGTAACTACCGGTTATAAGAATTAGTGGGTGCGAGTAGTTATATATGGATCCATAGGGCTTGACATCCCCGTCTGTTCCAGGTATAGAAACCCTAGCCTGAACTATAAAACAGACGTATGCTATTTGAGTTTAGTACACGTTGGTTTGCGTGTATTGTACATGTTGGTTGCATGTATGTTAAAACAGGGGTACTTATTATAACGTTAAAGTTTAGTTACCAGGGTGCTCAATCTTGTAGAATGATTTGATAAACGTTTCTGGATGAAACAACTGAAATCTTGTGATCCACTTTTATATACAGATTATGCGAAACACTAAAACTATGAACTCACCAACATTTGTGTTGACACTTGTTAGCATATTTATTCTCAGGTTTCCTAGAAGTCTTCCGCTGTTTGCTTATATGATAGACAAGCTATGTGCATGGAGTCTTACATGGCATATTTTTCAAGAAAACGTTGCATTCACCAAATCATCACCATGTATCTTATTTTGACTGCATTGTCAACGGAAGTACTACTGTAAACTATTATTTACAGTGATTTTCTATATGTAGAAATCATCAGATGTCGAAAACCTTTGATTTAAATATTCATTTATGGTGTGCCTTTTCAAAAGAATGCAATGTTTACAAAACGTATCATATAGAGGTCAAATACCTCGCAATGAAATCAATGAATGACGTGTTCGTCCATATGGATTTGGAGCGATCGTCACATCAATTCATCTGATGGGTTCGTAGTCGACTTAATTAATGGAAATGCGCAGAAGGCAATCCCTTCCACCAACCGAATTCACCTCTTGACAATGAACCTGAAGCGTTTACCGGCGAACCTGTTCGAGACACCATTTTCAGTCTCATTTCCAGGATAACTCGACAAGATTATATTCTATCCACAATTCTGAACCTTATTCATCTGCTCGTTCCGACCGACAACTATCCTGGAGTAACACAAAAAGTCAACGAACTTCGCGAACGAGTAATCAATTTGGAGAATATGGTGCAAAACGTACCAGCTTCAGCAACATCACCGGCATCAACAGTACTGATATTGCTCAAAATAGACATATCATTAGTCGCAATATCAAGTCATTTTCATTGTTTTACATTTTTATTTGTATTATTTCCTTGTATATTTCATTGTATTGTAATTAAGCATAGAATCATTGTATACTTGAAGAAATGTTGAAGATAATGAATGAAACAACTCAAAGATCAAAACCAGAACAAGAAACGAAGAAACAAAAATGTGCACCCTGGGTGTGCACTCCGCGCACGCACCGCGCACGCCACCGCGCATGACCAATTTTGATCAGAAAGTTGCTTAAACAAAACATAAATGCGCACCGCGCAAAATTAAAGTGTGCACTCCGCGCACTACAGTGCGCACCGCGCACATCCTCTGCGTACGATCCCCTTTTTCGTCTGTAAAGTAGATCTGAGATGTGTAATCGAGCTGTAAAGTAAAAGGTGGTAGGTGGCTAGTGCGCCCCGCGCACCTACTTTTGTGCACGCCGCGCACGCTGGCTTTTCCAGCTATATTCTTCCCTTTTAAGCCCCTTTCCAGCTTCATTCTTCAGACACCATTACACAGTCATTTTTAGAGGCAGAGGTTACGATTCTAGGTGATCCTTGGAGTAATCCAGGATCACCTAATCCATCATTTTAATCCGGATTCAAGAATCATCCGGATCATCATCCAAGATTCATATCAAAGGTCGATTCTTGTTATCACAATGAATGCTATCTTTATTTCCAGTTTGTTATTGTCTTTAAATATGATTGTTAGCTAGTTCTTTTTATGCTTGTCTAGATTAATAACCGAGATGTTGATTGTTACTTTGGTTGATTGATTGTTCTTGTGTATGATAGTTTGATGTTTGAATACAAGAACCATTCTTGTTAAGTTTAATCTTTTCGATTCAATTAGTTAGTATACTTGTTCAACTAAGAAACACCATCTTGTTGATTTAGTATATTGATTTGCACCTAGTGACAAGTGTTTGCCCATCTTTTACCAAAAGGGGTAAGTTGCGTCCAAACGATTAATCTATATAGGAATGTAAGAACGACTCTTGTAGATACTTTCGGATAGCTTATTTGATATGTGTAGTTGTCTAGGTAAACGATCAATTCCCTAGAATCTGTTATACATATTTTCACTACTCAATTCCATATAGCTAATAGGTGTTAGAAATTTGCCTTATCTAGTGACGTTTATAGGGATCCTATTACTACACTTAATTGATTACTTGGGTTGGGTGAATTGAGCATTTAACTGGACCAAGGGAATGAACTAAGCTAAACCATTAGTTGACATAGGAGTGGATCATGATCAACACATCATTGGCATGATCATCATTCAAGTCTTTAGACTAGTTGAATTAATTGATTACAAATAGGAGGTCTTAGATGACAAGAACATCACTTGCGTCGTGTAATCCCGTTTGAGTGTTTGCGCAAGACTACTCTTGGTAAACCGATTAATTAGTTCTCGTGCATAGTCAATCAATCCGGTCTTAATCCTAAAACAACAATCAACAATCGAGGGTAAAAATTCTAGACGAGCATATTTGTTTAATTTGATATAAAAACTATCTTTCATCTTCATAAACCTAAAATACCAAAAATATTGTCTTTAAACTTATTCCTTTATTGATTTGCCCATCGTTAAAGGGCAACCCAATATCTTGTACTTGTTTTATTTCATTTATTTTAGCTTAATCACAATTTAGTTTATACAATCTTAATTTGCACATATAACTGTCCTTGGAACGATACACGGATTTTACTATTATCTATACTACTACACGATCGGGTACACTGCCCGTTAGTGTGTGTAATCTTTAAAACCGGTATTTTCCATACAACAATTCATATACCACTTTTCGTACATAAAGTTTTTGGCACCGCTGCCGGGGACAGTTGTGTCAAGATAAGAGTTGTTGACTAAGTTGTGATTATTATTTTTTAGATTTTATCATTTTGTTTGTAGAATTTTTATTATTATTTTTTTTCTTTCACTGTTTAGTGTCGGTGCTTTTATTCTTTTCTAGTTTTTGTCAGTTGCAGGAAAATGGTTGACCATAGGAATATGACAATGGGTGAGAGAATGAGAGTAGAACGGAGGAAACTAATCGAATTATATTTATCTCCTAGTGTTACCAACGAGGGGTACCAAGAGAAAGAAGAAAATGAAGTTGTGGTTAACACTAAAAACATGTCTATGAAAGAAAGGATGATAGTCGAAGGTTTCTGCCCGTGTGTGTTTCGTCTACTTCGTGTGATTAGTGTAAACTTGTGTACTATATTGTGTGAGTGTGATTCCAATAAATGTGTGCTCCAATAAATGTGTGTGTTTCATATTTTTGTTTTGAATTCGAGTGTTTAAAACAAGACTTGCTTGAGGACAAGCAAGAGATAAGTGTGGGGGATTTTGATATTGCTCAAAATAGACATATCATTAGTCGCAATATCAAGTCATTTTCATTGTTTTACATTTTTATTTGTATTATTTCCTTGTATATTTCATTGTATTGTAATTAAGCATAGAATCATTGTATACTTGAAGAAATGTTGAAGATAATGAATGAAACAACTCAAAGATCAAAACCAGAACAAGAAACGAAGAAACAAAAATGTGCACCCTGGGTGTGCACTCCGCGCACGCACCGCGCACGCCACCGCGCATGACCAATTTTGATCAGAAAGTTGCTTAAACAAAACATAAATGCGCACCGCGCAAAATTAAAGTGTGCACTCCGCGCACTACAGTGCGCACCGCGCACATCCTCTGCGCACGATCCCCTTTTTCGTCTGTAAAGTAGATCTGAGACATGTAATCGAGCTGTAAAGTAAAAGGTGGTAGGTGGCTAGTGCGCCCCGCGCACCTACTTTTGTGCGCACCGCGCACGCTGGCTTTTCCAGCTATATTCTTCCTTTTTAAGCCCCTTTCCAGCTTCATTCTTCAGACACCATTACACAGTCATTTTTAGAGGCAGAGGTTACGATTCAAGGTGATCCTTGGAGTAATCCAGGATCACCTAATCCATCATTTCAATCTGGATTCAAGAATCATCCGGATCATCATCCAAGATTCATATCAAAGGTCGATTCTTGTTATCACAATGAATTCTATCTTTATTTCCAGTTTGTTATTGTCTTTAAATATGATTGTTAGCTAGTTCTTTTTATGCTTGTCTAGATTAATAACCGAGATGTTGATTGTTACTTTGGTTGATTGATTGTTCTTATGTATGATAGTTTGATGTTTGAATACAAGAACCATTCTTGTTAAGTTTAATATTTTCGATTCAATTAGTTAGTATACTTGTTCAACTAAGAAACACCATCTTGTTGATTTAGTATATTGATTTGCACCTAGTGACAAGTGTTTGCCCGTCTTTTACCAAAAGGGGTAAGTTGCGTCCAAACGATTAATCTATATAGGAATGTAAGAACGACTCTTGTAGATACTTTCAGATAGCTTATTTGATATGTGTAGTTGTCTAGGTAAACGATCAATTCCCTAGAATCTGTTATACATATTTTCATTACTCAATTCCATATAGCTAATAGGTGTTAGAAATTTGCCTTATCTAGTGACGTTTATAGGGATCCTATTACTACACTTAATTGATTACTTGGGTTGGGTGAATTGAGCATTTAACTGGACCAAGGGAATGAACTAAGCTAAACCATTAGTTGACATAGGAGTGGATCATGATCAACACATCATTGGCATGATCATCATTCAAGTCTTTAGACTAGTTGAATTAATTGATTACAAATAGGAGGTCTTAGATGACAAGAACATCACTTGCGTCGTGTAATCCCGTTTGAGTGTTTGCGCAAGACTACTCTTGGTAAACCGATTAATTAGTTCTCGTGCATAGTCAATCAATCCGGTCTTAATCCTAAAACAACAATCAACAATCGAGGGTAAAAAGTCTAGACGAGCATATTTGTTTAATTTGATATAAAAACTATCTTTCATCTTCATAAACCTAAAATACCAAAAATATTGTCTTTAAACTTATTCCTTTATTGATTTGACCATCGTTAAAGGGCAACCCAATATCTTGTACTTGTTTGATTTCATTTATTTTAGCTTAATCACAATTTAGTTTATACAATCTTAATTTGCACATATAACTGTCCTTGGAACGATACACGGATTTTACCATTATCTATACTACTACACGATCGGGTACACTGCCCGTTAGTGTGTGTAATCTTTAAAACCAGTATTTTCCATACAACAATTCATATACCACTTTTCGCACATCAAGTACCACCAACAAAACAAGTTTCAACAATCCATGCCTCAACATCTCATTCTGTACCTCGAGTATAATCATCGTTCTACGAATCGTTCTACATAATTTATCTTCGTTCGACATGGCGATTATGTAATCTCTAATGTTTTAGAGATTATATATTCTTGTTCTAATGGTAAATCAAATGAGTTTAATATCATATTGACTCATTAAACCCATGGTTACATCTGAAAATATATATATATATATATATATATATATATATATATATATATATATATATATATACATGTATATATATTTTCATAAAGATTGTAAATAAAAATTCTTTCGTACAAACTGCTAATGATGAAAATATTTTAACGGGTAGGTAATACCCGATGAATAGTTAGATTTCACATTAATAAGTTACACTGTACATTCTTCGAATCTGATTCAACGGTCAATTATCATCCTACTTACATCCACAGATATACGAATCTGATTCACCACAGAATAACCATTTTTATTCAATTTCATATTTGGATTTTAATTTACCGGAATCCAACAAGTGACATAATGAAGAAAACATTGGACAAAATAAAATTTGTTAGAAACAAACAAATTAACTATGAGAAATTTTGTTAAGAATCCACGCTAACTGTTCCTAGCTAACTGTTAATTCCGTATTACTTTTTATTTATCGCAAATTATTTATCGCATTTTATTTATCGCAATTTAATTATCGCAATTTTATTTATCATCTTTTAGTTTCTGTTATTTATTTTACGCACTTTAAATATCGGGACATGTATACAAGGTTTTGACATATCATATCGACACATCTATATATATTATTTGGAATAACCATAGACACTCTATATGCAGTAATGCGGGAGTTAGCTATACAGGGTTGAGGTTGATTCTACAATAATATATATAGTTTGAGTTGTGATCGAGTCTGAGACATGTATACGGGTCACGATACGTATTAATTAATTCGAATATTATATAGTAAACTATATATGAATTATTATTTGTACACTGCTAACTGTGGACTATCAACTGAGGACTATCAACATTGGACAATTAAAATGAATTAAAATATTGACTATAACATATGAAACTAAACAATTCTTCAAGTTTGCCACTTGATTTCATTTTAAACCTCATTTGTATATTGACGATTACAATCTGCGTTCAAACCTTTTATGATTCTTGAAAACACCTCAATCGAGAGAATGAACCAACCACATTTCATCTACGGAAGAAGAGATTGATGCATATAGTTATGCACCTGAAAACACTCAGAACCTGAGTAAACGTCTAACACATGTCTGTGCTAGCTCCTTTGGCACTGTTATTACCCAAAATAACATTGCAATTCCTTTTCAAAGTAGCAAATTTTGTCACAGCTCCAGCAAATCAACTTCGACTTTTCGTTCAAAACAACCATATTATAACTTTGATATATATATATGCGTGCTCTTTTATTGTTACCGGGGAACCTTTCATATTCCACGATATTATCATCAGCGTTTAATCATCTAAAACCACAATTCCCCTGAAACCACCTCGGATTGATAACCGGATTCAGATTTCGTAGCATTAAATGCAGAGGAAACAGAAAGATAATAGATGGCCTAAACGGCCAAAAGTTTGATGATAAAGAAAGGAGTGTTGGGGACGCTCGATAGACAATTTGGTACTGAAAAACAAATTGAGCAAACTATGAAGGAGACCAAGGACAAATACAAGGACCAAACCCTATATTCAAAGAATCCAGGTAATTCGGGATCAGATGAAATCTTTAGAGAATATCCTGCTCCAAAGTCATGTTAAAATCTTGCAGAAAAATCTTTCTTCATCAATCATCGAACTTAGAAATCCCAAAATATCATCATAAATATCTTTGATATTTCTGAGGATATTTTCATAAATATTCTTGTCCGAAATTATTTATCTCTTCGTGCTATCAGTGTTACATCATATGGAAACTGTTAGTTTCTATATTCTGTAAAATTTTGAGCTTAAAATATGAATGTTATTGAAGTAATGTTAGGAACTGATGCATGAGTTAGTATAATATAATGACACTTGATCAACGTGATTATATTACAGTAAGTCATGCTGAGTTTCTAAATGGAACGTGATGATTCACAGATCATAACGCCATCATGTACCATGTTACATAACTCTTTTATTCTACTTAACCTCCAAACATATCAAGAAAATATATTCTTGATGGTTCTATCTTCCGTGATGTTGATAAATTTGAAAATTAAATCGTGCTATCACGTTCCTTCCTGCTTAGAACATTATAATCATTCGAAACTCTATATCTACGAATTCTGGACCATTATTCGCTTGACTTAAAGTCGGGAAAAGAAAACAAAAGTATGAAACTCCAAAATATAAGGGGGAATATAAAACTCGATAACAACACATAAATTACAAACCGTGTATATCAATGTTTATTGCAACATAAAGACACGGGAGAATTAAAAACGTTATAACCCCAAGGGCGAAGTAGAAGAAAACAGATTCCTCCTGTGGTAATTGGAAAAGGAGAATGATTGTTGCGATAATGAGGATAAGAACAAGAATCAGAACTGGATTAAGCATTTTCACACTCTTTTGAATTTAGAAATTGAGTATAGAAGTGGTGAAAATTAATGGAACGGAAAAGGTAAATTTATAGTGAAAATATCAGACGAAGCAATCGAGGAAGATGGTCGCATTTAATTATAAAGATCTTATTTTCCATAAATGTCGAAGAATCAGGTTTTATAGATTTTCAAGATTTTCTTTAAATCCCTTAAATTCCGAAAATTCAACCAAGACAACGTCAAAAGTTAAGACGAAACTTTATTTCTTCATTTCACTCTTTTGTGATAGCTTCATTCGTACCCTTCGAATAATTAAATTGTTTTATCCATATTACTTAATAATGATAAAACTCTATTTATTAACTCATATTCGTCATGAAAACATTTTTATTGTTAGCCATGACCACCTTAGTCAAATTTCGGGATGAAATTTCTTTAACGGGTAGGTACTGTGATGACCCGAGAATTTCCGACCAAATTTAAACTTAATCTTTATATGTTCCGACACGATAAGCAAAGTTTGTAAAGTTGAGTCTCGAGAAATTTTGAACTGTTTTTATGAATACATTTAACCTTTGACTGTTTCCAACGATTCACGAACCTTTAATTATAAACAGAAAGGTATGTATAGGTAATTATATGTGTAAATAGTTATACATAATAAATTAAATATATTAATAAATTATTATGTGATTTAGTTATTATAAAAGTTAATTTAAAAACTAAAAACTTGCTATTTTGAATGCATAGTGTATATTAAATATAAAGGGGTTCGAACATAATGGATCAACGATAACAAAATATAAAACGTATAGTATTATATTATGAGTTTATTTATTCAAAATATATCTAATTAATATATTGTGATATTTAAAACATAATAGCTTGAGTTTACACATAATTTTTATACATAATTATTATTACAAGTATATTGTTAAAATGTATAAATATTATATATAATATAAACATAAACATTAAATGTTATATCATTAATAATATATAATATTAATTACAAGTCAAAATATAGTTACTATATTAATAATGTTATTATTACTATTATTCATATTACTGTTATCATTAATAACATCAATGATATACTAAGTAGTGTTATTACTAGCATTATTATGATCATTATGATTACTATCCATAATAATAATATTATTATTGGATTATTGTTATTTTTATTATTATTATTATAATTTTTTTATTCATTATGTATAATATCAAAAGTATTACTATTATTAATATATTTATTAATTAGTAAAATTAATGAATTATACAGATATATAAATATAAACACAAATAAATAAGTGCAGATATATAAATATGATACACATTACGCGTAATATTTATATATTTATATCACCAGCAGATAATTTTTTTTTATTTTTATTCTATCCATCGACGCTATTATACCCGTGATTTCAATCAACCCCCACCTTCACTACAAGACATGATCAATCAATCCATTTATGCTACAAGAATCCCTTGTGTATTATTAACACACTTTAATTACATATTTACTGTAATTCGTGGGAGTTGAAACAGAAAGAAGGAAGAATAAAACTGTACCTCTGCTTTGCGACTGTTTTAAAAATCAAAAGCCCAAATTTTAATCGATCTTCCAAATCCATAATTGGTAAAGTGTTCTAAATCACATCGTGATTGTTTCTTCAAATTCTTAAGTTTTAATTCGCTAAACCGAACTCGAATTTGAAGAGTCAAGGTTCAACTTTAAAAAGTCAAAATTTGTTCTTGGATCGAATTCGCGTTCGTGTTGCTGTTTCCGATCAAATTGATGATTCAAAAGGTTTCGTGGAGTGATTTAAAACACATTTTGTGTTGAAAAATTTATCTAAAACATTCTCGTTTGTTTAATCAATTTTTTTTTAAATTGCATCGAACAGCAGATTATTTAATTTTTTTTTTTTACTCTTTTGATGCATTTTAATTTAATACAAACATTGATATTAATTAATTACGATTACTTTGATGTAACTAAATCAGAGTTATACTGATTTGAGGGTGTTGGCCGATTTTTGTTTTATAATGAAGAAGATGATGAAGGGAAAGAATATAGAAAACAGATTATATAGATATAGGACAGAGATGATAACAGGAAAGATTGGGCAGTGCAATGGTTTGGGACGTTAGGAGGGAACGAGGGGTCACGAGTTCGAGCCTAGGCGTGGGCAGTCTTATTCTTTTTGGGAAATATTTGTGAGGTAGTTTTTCTCACTATTATTTATTATTATCATCATCATTATTATTATCATTGTTATTATTATTATTATTAAGTAAATTATTATTATTATTAACTCTAATATAATTTGTGCCATTAACATTATTAGTGCTAGTATTGTTATTAAAGTAGTATTATTGTTACTATTATTATTATTCTAATTATGAACATGTTAATAAATGTCTATATTATAAAATTAATAATAAAAATTTGTTATGGTAAAAATTATAGAAAATAATTATAAATTATATGAATACATATACAGTTATGAATATGACTAAGAAATTAAGTTAAAGGAACCGTATTTCTAAGTTTTGAAATTAAACGCAATGTTATGATAAATATGATTCTTGTTATTATCACTGTTATTATCATTAGATTATTAAAGTAATGTAATAGTTTTTTATTATTATTATTATTGTTGTTGTTGTTGTTGTTGTTGTTGTTGTTGTTGTTGTTGTTGTTGTTGTTGTTGTTGTTGTTGTTGTTGTTGTTGTTGTTGTTGTTGTTGTTGTTGTTGTTGTTGTTGTTGTTGTTGTTGTTGTTGTTGTTGTTGTTGTTGTTGTTGTTGTTGTTGTTGTTGTTGTTGTTGTTGTTGTTGTTGTTGTTGTTGTTGTTGTTGTTGTTGTTGTTGTTGTTGTTGTTGTTGTTGTTGTTGTTGTTGTTGTTGTTGTTGTTGTTGTTGTTGTTGTTGTTGTTGTTGTTGTTGTTGTTGTTGTTGTTGTTGTTGTTGTTGTTGTTGTTGTTGTTGTTGTTGTTGTTGTTGTTGTTGTTGTTGTTGTTGTTGTTGTTGTTGTTGTTGTTGTTGTTGTTGTTGTTGTTGTTGTTGTTATCATGATTCCTATTACTATCCTTAATTTAGTTTATATCAATGTAATCAAAATAAGTAACATGGGTATTATTAATATTATTATATTTAGTATGAATATAAGTACTAGAAATAGAGTTATTATTGTATTATTATCCATATGAATGATATTTTTGTCTCTATGCATGGGACGTATGTTTACGAGAAATGGAAATATGAAATCTTGTGGTCTATTAAAATTATGAAATGATTATTTACGTTAAACTAATGAACTCACCAACCTTTTGGTTGACACTTGAAAGCATGTTTATTCTCAGGTATGAAAGAAGTCTTCCGCTGTGCAATTGCTCATTTTAAAGATATTATTTGGAGTCATTCATGACATATTTCAAAAGACGTTGCATTCGGGTCGTTGAGTTCATCAAGATTATTATTAAGTCAATTATAGTTAGATATATTATAAAATGATATGCACGCCGTCAATTTTCTATGTAATGAAAGATTGTCTTTTTAAAAATGAATGCAATGTTTGTAAAATGTATCATATAGAGGTCAAGTACCTCGCGATGTAATCAACTGTTGTGAATCGTTTATAATCGATATGGACTTTGTCCGGATGGATTAGGACGGGTCTTCACAGTTTGGCAGGGGGTTTGCGAGCCAGGCAACCCGTTTTTGATGACCGTTTGCTGGCAGGCCGTTTTCAAGCCTGGCAGGCTGTTTGGCAAGGGGTTTAGCAAGCCGTTTGCTGGATCGAACTTGTCTTTCACCGTTTTCGCTCTAGGTACTTCGTTTTAGCTCTGTTTTTGACGATTCTTGTACCCACGCATTCGTAATTGAATATCCTACAACATGAGATTAAGTAAATAAACTTTTTCAAAAATTATAAAATAAGTTATTTAAATGCGAGTTAATCGTCTTAGCCAGTTTTGCTCGTTTTCCTCGTTTTTCATCCGTTTTTAGTGATTCTTGAAACATAGCCTTTGTAATGACTAAATCTATCAAATTAACCAACAAAGTGATTATTTTGGCGATAAAGTTTGGAACTTTATGGTTTTAGAGCTCAATATCGGGGGTAAAAATGTGACTTTTTGGCTGATATCAAATATCCCACACTTAGACTTTGCTTGTCCTCAAGCAAACCTCTCTTTTATTTTGAGTTCAAGGATGCTTCTGAGGTTTTCGTTCTATTATTCAAGTGGCTTGTTATTTATTATAAGAGTAAGATCAGACAAGCCGTCTTCTAAAAGGAGTAGAAACTATCTCTGCAAGCATGAGGGGAGGTTACATGACATTGGCTTCCTTACACGGGTCACTCAAATCACTCAAGTGTTTGGGGTTCCCTATCAATCTATGAAATGAATTCGCTCATAGCCAGTCATGTTGCAAGTATTTTCATAGGCTTGACCAAGAATCAAATCTCCACCAGTTAGATAAGGACGGCATTGATCTTCTCCCTAATCATTCTTTCAAGAGGAAGAGCGGGTTTAAAGGTTGATTTGCGGAGAAAAGCGAAGGTTTTGATATGGCGAAAAGGGTGATTTTCAAATCATTGAAATTTAGAGAGATTTGATAGATTTCGGTTTCATGAGGATATACTTTTTCTAGGAAAGATAGTACTCTATTTTTATTGAAGAGTTCCTTTAGAGGGTGCTGATTTTTAGCGAAGACTTTGCTTCTTTCTGCAATCCTCCTGGGTCAGAAACTTCATTTTTTGGGGATATATGCTTTTATTTGAAGACCTTTATCTTCTTTATTTTGGAGACTTTGCTCAACATGTGTTTTTTTTTTTTTTTTTTTTTTTTTGTTATCCCATCTTCATAACTTTGTCTATTTCTTCTTGTGCCCAGATAGAAAGGTATTTTACTAGAATAGGTCTTTTTGACCTATCAAAAACAGTCTGAAAGTTCGGAATTTTTTGACAAGTGTTTGAAGTAAACTTGGTCGATCTATCTCTTTGAATTACTAGATTTTGGAATGAGAAAGGAAAGAGGGTGGAAAGGGTAACGTATTTGATAATGAATTTGGGAGTGAGTATTTTCTGATTCATCAACTCTTTGAGATGAGTTGGTCGGTTTAAATGCGTGGAGTGGAAACGGAAACGGATGATTTTTTGTCTTCTCTATTCAGAATGATTTTGGAAGAAGCATCGCACCTACACCACGTATGGCGCTTACTAACCATTGGCCTCGAAATGTATGTCAAGGTCAAGTTCTAACTCTAAATGCTAACATCGGCACTCTCAACTGAAAAGATAGTGAAGCATTAAAAATGAATGCTTATTGGGCCATTTTTGTGGTGCCTCACAACAATTATATTGAGTTGATAATGCCTAGTCATGAAATGCTCTTTTAAAGAATCGGTTCATCCTTTAGAAGATTTATGTCCTCATTTGTCTTAATTTTAGAACAAACACGCTTGATTTTCGAAAGTACTTTTTCAGAAAGTATCATTTAGTCAAAATTTTTGAAAAATTTACATTGAGGACAAAGAATCTAAATAGTAGGTATACTCGAAAAGATTAGTAAAATTTTAAGTTGAGAACATTTTCCGAGCATCCCATAGCTAATTACGGTGTACTACACCGCTATCTCACACTTAGAGAAACATTGTCCCTAATGTTCTTTCTTAGATTTTAGGGACTAAAATCCCACACTTAGAGTTTGAACATGTCGAAAAATGTATCTAAGCTCAATATTGGGTTGGAATCCCACACTTAGTGATAAGCTTAGGATAGGGTATAGTTTAAGGATATAACGAAGCAAAATAAATAAACAAAAAGAAAGAAACGAATTACTCCCATTGGGTGCGGCTGTGAGCTGAGGATCTGAAGGTAGACTGAGTTGGAACCATCTTCTGTTGGATTCAAATCGATCTTCTTGAAGTGTACTCGAGCTCATTAAGGCGTTTTCATCCTCCATACAACATCCACCAATAACTTGCAATGAAATAATCAACGAGTTTCCTTGTCGTTTCATCATTATTCAAAGAGTCTCCACCATAGGCATCAATAACTGTCTATTACTTGTAAAGATAGAAGACATTAATCCTAGATAGGTGATTAAGCTTTAGGCCATAGGCTCCCTGATTTGCGTTTTGATGAAAAAGTTATTTGAAAACTTGAGGGTTTCAAAATTAGGTTTTTGAAAATTCAACAAATCAATGTATGACTAAGAAGCTTAATCCCACACTTAAGGTGTTGACTGCCTTTAATTTTAAGACTTTTGAAATAATGTAACAAATAATGCATTTAAGCTCAATACAAGTAGAAGAAGTGAATTTGTCCTAAGAAACGTTGAAAATTTTATTTTAAGTTTCAATTTCTCATTTATTCAATTAACCTAATTATCCTAATCTAACTACTACTAAAGTTATAGAAAAATAAACACACGGGTTGCCTTCAGAGAAGCGCTTATTTTTGTTCGAGTCACGAGCCTGACTCTAGCCTTATTTCTTAGGAAATCTAGGCGGCTCCCTTGCATCCATCAGTAGAAACAAAAGGTAATATTGGAACATACCGATGAGATTGAAGCGGACATAGAATAAGGTATGTCCAATGAGAGGAGAAGGTGGTTCGAAGTGAATGCTTTGTTTAACTTGAGGTATAAGAAAGCTACCAACTTCTTTTACCTCCTTGATTTATACGGGTTGGTCAAAGGGGTCCTCATCACTCAACGATGTGTATATCATTATGTATTTGAGTGATGGTTTATAGGGTAGCCCTAACGAAAAACCCGTCTTTAGTGACTTTTGGTTGGTTGTAATGTTGTATTCTAAGGATGAAGGTGGGAAGATATCCATTGACGTCTCCAATATGGTAACAACATTAACAACTACTTCGGTGCTAGAATCCTCCATCTCTTTCTTCTCATCCGGGCTTTCCATTTCTATTTCCTCATCTACTTCCTTGTCACTCTGGTTAGGAGTTTCAAGAATAATTGGTTCAGAGAGTTCTTCTAGAACGAAATCCTCTCCATTCATTAAAAGATCAAAATAAGGTGGGAGTGAAGATTGGGTAGGTGTGGAGTGGTTATTCTTCTTGTCTTCTACTTCTATCTTCTTCTCGTCATTCTCAAAATTTGGTTCACGGAAGATGACTTCATCAGTGGATATGGTATTTATTTCGGCGTTCCCATCAGAAGGAAATACAGATTCATCGATCGTGAAAGTGACCTCTTCTCCACGTGCTCTCAAGGTGATAGTCCGTGAATAGACGTCAACGATCGCTTTGGCTTTATTCATGAAAGGCCTTCCTAAGATGATAGGGGTTTTCATGCCTTCTTCATAGTCCATAACCACAAATTCGGTCGGAAAGAGGAATTTGTCGACCTTAACCATGACGTTCTCAGCTATTCCCTTAGGATATCTAGTGAATTGGTCAGCTAGCTGGATGCTCATTTTTGTAGGGTTAAGGTTTCCAATTTCAAGCTTTTAGAACAGTGAGTAGGGCAAGAGATTGATGTTGGCACCAAGGTTAGCGAGAGAATAGATAGTACCAGATTGGTAGATAGAACAAGGAAGGGTAAATCGTCCGGTATCCCCTAGTTTTTCAGGAAGAGTATTTAAGAGAATGGCTGAACAATCCACGTTCAGCGGGACATTGGGTACTTTGGGTACCTTATCCTTGGATGATGGGGTTTCCTAAAATACTTCTTACTATGAGGATTTTTAGACATAGTGTCTAAAAATTTACCGTCAAGCTTGAAAGATTTCATCTTGTTATGTCTTTGCTTGAGACGACCCGGGAATGGAATGAGTGTTTTAGGTGATGACTCAATGACTACTACCGAACGGGTATTAGTTAGTTTCTTCTCCTTAGAAGAAACTGAAGGTTGGCTATGTGCCACCTTTGAGTCATTTTTAGGACAACCTAGAGAATCGAGACGTTGATTTAGCTGTCTTATTTGATTTTCAAGACTACTCAAGTGATTAGTCATGACTAAGTCAGTTGCGTCTTGTCTTGCTGATCATGGAGATGATTCGCAGTAGGACATTGTCTGGACTTGTCTATAGTGGGGTAATGGGTTTGGTGGGTGGGTTGTGTGGATGAGTTAGGATCTTATCGGAGTAGACAACAGAATCTTCACATTCAGCCTCGTATACCTTGGCCGAATGTGGTTAAGTATAATTCTGGCATAATTGCACTTGAGACACATGTTGGGGGAGTTTCTTTAGCTCTTCGACTTCTTTGGTGAGGTTTTCTATTTGGTCCGAGAGAAATTCGATGGTTTTATTTTCGATAGGATCGGAGGCGGAAAGCGGTGTTGCTGATGAAATGTGCTCTTCCGTGTTCCAATCGTGATGGTGCATAGTCATCTCCTCGATCAATCTTCAGGTCTCGTCTGCAGTGAATTTCATGAAGTTACCTTGAGAAACAGCATCAAGAGTGTGACGATCCGGAAAATTCCGACCAAATTTAAACTTAATCTTTATATATTTTCAACACGATAAGCAAAGTCTGTAATGTTGAATCTCAAAATTTTTAAACTGTTTCATATATTCAATTGACCTTCGACTGTCCCGATGATTCACGAACATTAGCATGTAAATAAAAATGTAGATATAGATATATATGTATATATATGTAATTATAAACAAAAGTATATATAACAATTTGAAATTATAAAACATAATGTAAACATTAAAATTAAATATGTAAAATAAGCTACAGAATAATTAAGTGTAAATTAAAATGAATTTATATATGATTACAATGTATAATTAATATTATATGTATATTGTAATATATAAATATTCAAATATGTTACTATATAAAATAAGTAATACATAATGTAAGTCAATATATTATATGTAATTACAAGACAAAGTATAAGTGTTATATTAAAAATATGATTATTACTTTCATGATTATTATTATTAATGTTAAAATTAATATTAATATTAATATTTGTATTATTAATATTATTATATTTTCTACTATAAAATTATGAAATTTGATATGAATAAGTTGTTATATTATTATTAATGTTATTATTATCATTAATAATAATATCATCATAAGTAGAGTTATTAATAGCATTATTGTTATCATTTTATTTAGATTGTTTTTTTTAATTTAATAAAATTATTATTATTATTATTTTTGTTAATAATATATATTTATTATGATTATTAGAATTATTAATATTATCATTATTATTATTATTATTATTATTATTATTATTATTATTATTATTATTATTATTATTATTATTATTATTGTATTATTAGTATTTTTATTATTATTACTAATATTAATGGAATTATATTTATTAATATATTTATTAGTTATTAATATAAATTAATCCGTATTATATAATAAAAACAGATATAGCACGCGTATATTCAGTAAACATCACCATCGGGTTATTTTTTTTTTCTTTTTCTCTCTTGACTTTTTGTTCTTATTCGTGAATGTGTGTCGACAACTTCACACCATATATATCAATCCAGCAATTTATTCGTCAAGGAATTCATTCAATTATCCATCTTCTTCATCAAATAAAATTTCTGATATCTGCTGTAAAGTGAAAAACTAAACAGAAATCAAAAGACTCGAACCAAATATCTATGTTCTTCAACTTTTTAGCCAAAACACAATTGTGAATCGAATTTAAAAATCCATAAATGCAGTTATGTTAGGAATCACACGATTAAACTATCTGTAAGTTTTCATTTATCAATCCTTTCTATTTATTTCGAATTTTGAAGTCAAAGTTTAATTTCAAAAAGTCAACTAAATCGTTCATCTTAAAATTCGAATTCATATTGATGTTTCTGGATCAATTAAGGATTCACATAGTTTCTAAGAATGATTTAGAGCATAATTCATGTTGTAATTATTATCTAAAACATTCAAAAACTTAAAATTTAATTTCAAGTTTATTATGTTCTTGACTGTGATAATCATTTACTTTAATTCGAATGAATTTTAAAAATCTATTAATATAGTATTGTTAAGAATCATTCACGCAAACTTTCTGCAAAATTTGAAGTTCCAATTCGTTTTGTTGAGTTGGAATTTTCGAGTCAAAGTTTATAAATCAAAAAGTCAAAGATTATTCCATGATCAAATATGAATTATCGGTTTCAAATGAAGTTAAATTGATAATTTATAGTGTTTATATGAAGTAATTATGAAGTAATTGAAACACAATTTATGTTATAATATTTCTTTAAAATGAACTTAAACTCGAAATCATTTTTTTTTGTTTTGCTTCTACTCGTCGAACAGCAGGTGTGCTGCTATATTTTTTTTATTTCTTTTCTAGTTAAATGAATTCAACATAGTTAAACGTTATTAATTCTAATTCAAGTTATAAACTAATCTGATAACCCAATTTTTATGGATAGTGAATTGATTTTGGTCGACTGATTTTGAGGATGAAGGAGAAAAAAAACAGAAAATAAATATGGTTTAAATAAATAAGTCTGGATCATAAAACAGAAAAAGAGCAGCATCTCAGATGGTTAAGGGGGTGATCGGGTGAGCGAGAGGTCTCGGGTTCGAGCCTAGTTCGGGGCGTTTTCTTTTTAGAAAGAGCTTTTGAGGTAGTTTCCATTTTTAAAAATTATTA
Organism: Rutidosis leptorrhynchoides; assembly: GCF_046630445.1. Taxonomy (NCBI): domain Eukaryota; kingdom Viridiplantae; phylum Streptophyta; class Magnoliopsida; order Asterales; family Asteraceae; genus Rutidosis; species Rutidosis leptorrhynchoides. The sequence goes on along the minus strand of NC_092338.1, from coordinate 102,440,914 downwards.
TTACTACTATTATTATTATTGTTGTTAATATTATTTTTATTATTGTTATTATTGGCATTATAATTAATATTTGTTAGTATTATCATTATTATTAGTATTATTATTATTAAGTGTAATGAATCTTAGGGTTATGATTATGATTATCATTGTTAAATATTGTTATTATTACAAGTATTATAATTATTAATACTATTATTAGTATTAATATATGTATTATTACTATTATTATTATTATTATTATTATTATTATTATTATTATTATTATTATTATTATTATTATTATTATTATTATTATTATTATTATTATTATTATTATTATTATTAGGATTAGGATTATTATTAGTAATATGATGAAAATAATAAGAGTTACTATTATTTTTATTTTTATTAATATTAGTATTAGTATCACTTTAGAATTTTTATTCTTATTATTAATAAAAGTATTATTATTAAGACTTCCATTAGAAATAAGATTATTACAATTATTATTAAGTATTAAGTATTAATATCAAAAAGTATTACTTTCATTATCATTATTATTTAAGTGTTTAATTTATTAAAAACTGCTGAAATTATCATTATTATGAGATTTATTATCGAAAACTACCATTAATACTATTATTTATGGAATAGGAAATAATATTATCATTTTTATGAATATTAGTATTATCACTGTTATAATTTCAATTATTATCTTAGTATTACTAAAGTACTGTTTTAACAAACTATATATATATATATATATATATATATATATATATATATATATATATATATATATATATATATATATATACTTATATATCATAACAATATTTAATATTTTTATATAATATGAATATAAGTTATTAATATAAAATAATAATATATATAATTGTTCGATCACAAGCATATGTATTAATATATATATATATATATATATATATATATATATATATATATATATATATATATATATATATATATATATATATATATATATATATATATATATATATATAAATGTTATAGGTTCATGAATCCAAGGCCAACCCTACACTTGTTCAATGTCGTCATATGTATTTTTACTACAAAATACAATAATGTGAGTTTCATTTGCTCCCTTTTTAAATGCTTTTGCAATATATATTTTTGGGACTGAGAATACATGCGCTGCTTTTATAAATGTTTTACGAAATAGACACAAGTAATCGAAACTACATTCTATGGTTGGATTATCGAAATTGAATATCACCCTTTTAGCTTGGTAGCCTAAGAATTAGTGAACGCCACTAATTGACGCGAATCCTGAAGATAGATCTATGGGCCAAACAAACTCCATCCAGGTTATGGATGCTTTAGTACTTCGATTTTTATATACAGATGAGTGTACCTGTATATTTGGGGATATTCTATATGCATTTGTTAATGTCGGTTACCGGGTGTTCACCATATGAATGAATTTTTATACAGATGAGTGTTTCTGTATTATAATTTTTGCAGATGAGTGTTCATGCAGTTAACTATGAAAATTAAATCTTGTGGTCTATTAAAATTATAGAAATGATTGATTACGATAAACCTATGAACTCACCAACCTTTTGGTTGACACTTTAAAGCATGTTTATTCTCAGGTATGAAAGAAATCTTCCGCTGTGCATTTGCTCATTTTAGAGATATTACTTGGAGTTATTCATTACATATTTCAAAAGACGTTGCATTCGAGTCATTGAGTTCATCAAGATTATTATTAAGTCAATTATAGTTGGATATATTTTGAAATGGTATGCATGCCGTCAACTTTCGATGTAATGAAAGTTTGTCTTTTAAAAACGAATGCAATGTTTGTAAAATGTATCATATAGAGGTCAAGTACCTCGCGATGTAACCAAATGTAATGTATTCATCCAGATGGATTAGGACGGGTCATTAAAAAGAGTAGACTTGCTGTTCTGATTCAGACCTTTGTAGAAGGTCAAAATCTGACCAGAGCTCTCAAGACGGTGGTTCGGGCATCTTTGAAGCAAATGCTTGAATCTTTCCCATGCAGTGTAGAGTGATTCATCGTGCACTTGTTGAAAGTTTACGATATCATTCCTAAGTCTGATTTATTTTGATGGGGGAAAGTACTTGATTAAGAAAGTTGTTGCCAATTCCTCCCATGAGGTGATAGAGTTGGGTTCTAACCCCTCGAACTAGGTTTTTGCATGAAGAGTTAAGGAATAGGAACATATATAGATGAACTATATCTTGTTCAACCCTATTTTGCTTATATGAGTTGGATAAGGAGAGGAATCTATCTAAGTGAAAGTTGGGATCATCAATTGGTAAGCCATGGAATATACAGTGATTCTGAATGAGTTATATGATGCTATGCTTAAGCACAAAAGACGCTCTGTTAACCTCTGGATAGAGTATTGGTCCTCCTCGTCCTTCTATCGAGGGTTTGGTGATGTCAGCGAGAGTGATGCGTGTGGCCATCGTTGAACTATCGGCAGATAAGTGTGGATCTCGTCGGATGGGTGCAATGTATGATATCGGATAGAAGAAAGGATGTGTCGGAAGAATTCTTAGCGGTTTAAGTAGGTTAAACCATCCTAAAGGTTCACTAATAAGGAAGTCCATTTTAAACTTTTTAATTAATCTAGATTAAGCTAATACTATCTAACCTAACTACGGTAAACTAGTAACTTCTGATAGAGCTACTCTCAGTCAAAAGGGTCTCTTAAAAACTAACTAACCTAAACATGCTCCAAATCGTACTACCGCTCCCCGGCAGCGGCGCCAAAAATTTACTACTCCTATGATATGCCCGAATCGGACGATTTATTTATGCGGTGTCGTTAGGTCGCAAAACGTCAATTCAGGATATCAACGGAAGAAGTTGATTGTTTAATTTATATATGCTGCGCCTAAATCTATTATTCCTTCCCATGGGTTAGCAAGGGCAAATATGACCTAGGGTTGTTCCTTGAGCGGTCGAATTTGAAACGAAGCTTATTCAGATAATTTAGTAATTAAGATTAGGTTTGTACACAATTTAGTATCCAAGACTAGTGACCAGGTAAGCCTTGTGTGGAGAGGCAGGATCCTTTTGGTCCCAATAAATTGGCGACAGTTCGGAAAATCCAACAACCAAGTCCAACCGGTTTATTCTAGACACCACTTTTATCCAGAATATCAAATTATGTAAAGGAAATAGTTGGGTTGATTTGATTTATAATTGTATTTAAAATTTAAAATATTAAAGCAATATAATTAAAATAAACTAGCTAGCATGCAACAACTAATGACAGAGAAGACGTGGTTCACCATGATTTAATATAACGTAGTGTCGGAGTGATTATGAGACACTCACTAGATAGATATACCTTGGTGTAAACACTAGATTCCTTACTAAGCGGTTTCCTGGTTAGCATGTCACGAGGAACTAGGCTTTGAAGATTCTGATCGGATGGACTATGCTCAACTCCCGATACTTTATCCGGTTTAAGGATATAAGCGGCTCATCTTGGATGCAATGCATACCTTGGGCGCAAGAATAAAGTAGCACATCCGTATATATATAATATCCAACCTTTCTTAACACCTTAGTGTATCACCTAAGTGAGTGGTTATGATTGTGTTTCGAATCCCTTTCTGTCAATGGTTTGGTAAAATCTAAGGGTTTGTAGACAAATTAGAACCTCTGATGGTTCTCAGTCATCCTTAAAGATTTATAAGCTTAGTTTGTATTATAGTGCGTTAAATTCCCATTTATGATTTAAACCAGCCCTTACTTAAATCTACCCAATAAATCCCTTAGTTATCCACCATGTACTAGACTTATAGTGGTTCCATAGCTTCTAACCTTGACCATGCTCAAGTGGTCCTGTAGTACATCGACATGAGTCTTATACTCTTGACCAATGTATTGATCTGGTCCTACGATAATTCCCCATGTACTTTATAGTATTTCCGATGGGTTCACACCTTGACCAATGTATAAACACAGATAATTAATTACCCTTATAATGTCGACTTTATAAAAGGTTTTAATCACGTTTATTGGTGGAAGGACGATAATAACGAGGTTTAATATCATAGACAGATAGCGAGTAGGAAACGATAATCATTCCTAACTAACATTATTAAATCATGGCAAACAATCAAGCAATTATGCACACATCATGGCAACAAGCATTTCTAATATTAATAAATCACAAACATCCAACAAGAATATTATAATAAATTAATAAAAGAAAAGGATAGATATTACCAAATAATGTCGACAGAATAACACTTGTATTTCTTCATAATATCCATAGCGTTACAATGCTTGATAGCTTCTACTACTAACTACATACTATTCTCCTATTGATCACTAGAGAGCGACAATAGATAGATAATTAATTTCCTAATCTCTGTACTTTTATCTCTCTAGAATCTAGAGAGAGAAAGTAAAGAGAGAACTAATCTCCTATAGATCACTAGAGAGTGACTATAGAGAGATATTTGAGAGAGAAGTGAAGAATTGGTGTGTATTGAAATGGTGGGATGAAACCCCCATTTATAGGAAATGCTTTAAGGCAAAAATGTAAATAAATGGCTGAAAAACGGCTTGCCACTTGGCAGGCCGTTTGGCAAGCCTTTTGGCAAGCCGTTTGGCAAGCCGTTTGGCGGGGGGTTTGCGAGCCAGGCAACCTGTTTTTGATGCTCGTTTGCTGGCAGGCCACTTTCAAGCCTGGCAGGCCGTTTGGCAAGGGGTTTGGCAAGCCGTTTGCTGGATCGAACTTGTCTTTCACCGTTTTCGCTCTAGAATCTTCGTTTTAGCTCTGTTTTTGACGATTCTTGCGCCCACGCGTTCGTAATTGAATATCCTACAACATGAGATTAAGTAAATAAACTTTTATAAAATTTATAAAATAAGTTATTTGAACGCGAGTTAATCGTCTTAGCCGGTTTTGCTCGTTTTTCCTCGTTTTCATCCGTTTTTAGTGATTCTTGAAACCTAGCCTTTGTAATGACTAAATCTACCAAATTAACCAACAAAGTGATTATTTTGATGATAAATTTTGAAACTTTATGGTTTTAGGGCTCAATATCGGGGGTAAAAACGTGACTTTTTGGCCGATATCATGTCCATTTGAAAATGAAAAACAAACCACAAATGTTCAAACACGGACTATTTAAGAATTCAGTTTTATTTTAGCCATAACTCACAAAATATCAGGAGTTAGGAAATAATTTGAATACTAGAATGTAGCTTATTGAGTTATCTTTCCAACGCATATAGCCACATCCATTATTTCAAAGTCTATTCACTCAAAAGTGTGACTCTTGCTGTAATGGTCAGTTTGTGTGACGGTTGATCGACTCAATTTGCTTAGTATGTAAATAACAAATGATAAATTTAAGTCAAGTAAATCCAAAGCCAAGAGTTGTCAAAGATATGGTATTAAGTGATAACCAAGGTATATGACCTGAAATGTTTACCAATATTTTTAGAATGTAAGGTCTTTGCAACTATAATGTCGAAACCAAAAATCAAGTAAACAAATCATAAAGATCGACTTTTCGGAGAGTGTATCTCACTTGTCTCATGTTTTTATGAGATATACCTACCTATGAGAGTTAGATAATTTTGCTGACTTTAAAAGTCATTTGAATACCTATTTCAGATTAGGATTGTAAGTCATGTTTTATTAGCGTCGAAACATTAGACGTTTATGTGCAACAAAACCCGACACATTGACTAAAACATTTTTGTGAAAAATATTTGAACACAAAATTTAGGAACCATGCTTGTTCCAGAGTTGTTCCACACATAAATAACACCTACAAACTTTAAAATAAAACAAATGATGAATTTATGGTCATCTAAACACAAAATTGCAAAATCAAAAATTCAGGTTCACTTTTCAGCACACAAATCATGAATGCCTTATCTCTCACCTCTTTTCACCAATTAAGGTGGTTCAACTTGGAGATTTTACATACTTGAGAATATTACCCAAATCACAAGCATGTTTGGTCAGAAAACTAAGACAAGAACGTCAAAACGCACCATCTTTAACTGATGGTCGAAATATTTTCATAGTAGGACACTCAATTTCATTTGAACAAGTTTAGGTACTTAAAAATATCATCAGATATCGCCTCATTTACATATATTATTATTTGCGATATTGGATTATTTTGGTTATATTTTGATAAAGATTGAAGACTTTAGCTCGTGGTTGTAGTGACCCAAACTTTTCCATGATTATATATTAAATGAAAACTATATTTGCATGATTAAATGTTTCCAACATGTTAAGCAATCAAACTTGTTAAGACTTGATTTATTGAAATGAGTTTCATGTAGACAATTGACCACCCAAGTTGATCGGCGATTCACAAACGTTAAAATTTATAAAAACAACATGATATATATATATATATATATATATATATATATATATATATATATATATATATATATATATATATATATATATATATATATATATATATATATATATATATATATATATATATATATAACATGATATTATGATGAGTAAGTATCTCACCAAGTACATTAACAATGAGTTATATACATAAAATGAAAGTAGTGAATTAAGAAACGCGAAACGATATATATAACGGCTATCGTTACAACAACGTCTTACTAAATACATATGTATCATGTTAAGATATTAATACACTATGTTTAACATCATGAAATGATAATTACATATATCATTAAGCGTATTAATAATGAACTACACGAGTAAGATGAGACTACTAACTTAAGGATTTTGAAACAATACATATATGTAACGATTATCGTTGTAATAGTATTTTACACATATTTATATGATATTAAGATATATTAATACACCATGTTAACATGTTAACATAACAATTTAACATCTCATTTAAGTGTAATAACAATTGATCAATTACATTTAACAAGATCGTTAACTTAAAGGTTCTGAAACAACACTTACATATAACGACTAACGATGACTTAACGACTCAGTTAAATGTATATACATGTAGTGTATTAATATGTATTAATACACTTTTGAAAGACTTCATGACATATATCAAAGTACTTCTACTTAACAAAAATGCTTACAATTACATCCTCATTCATTTTCATCAACAATTCTACTCGTATGCACCCGTATTCGTACTCGTACAATACACAGCTTCTAAGGTGTATATACTATTGGTATATACACTCAATCATCAGCTCCTTAGCAGTCCATGTGAGTCATTAAACATGTGGAAACCATCATTTGGTAACTAGCATGAAATATCTCACAAAATTACAAAAAATATTATAAATCATTCATGAATTATTTACATGAAAACAAACTTACACATCCTTTATATCTAATCCATATACCAACGACCAAAAACACATACAAATACTTCATTCTTCAATTTTATTCATTTAATTGATCTCTCTCAAGTTCTATCTTCAAGTTCTAAGTGTTCTTCATAAATTCTATAAGTTCCAGTTTCATAAAATCAAGAATACTATCGAGTTTGCAAGATTACTTCCAAGCTTTCTAATCCAATCCAAGTAATCATCTAAGCTCAAGAAATCTTTCTTATTTACAGTAAGATATCTTTCTAATACAAGTTAATACTCATATTTAAACTTTGATTCAATTTCTATAACTATAACTATCTTATTTCGAGTGAAAATCTTACTTGAACTTGTTTTCGTGTCATGATTCTACTTCAAGAACTTTCAAGCCATCCAAGAATCCTTTGAAGCTAGATTAATTTTTTTCACTTCTAGTAGGTTTACCTACTAAACTTGAGGTAGTAATGATGTTCATAACATCATTCGATTCATATATATAAAACTATCTTATTCGAAGATTTAAACATGTAATCACTAGAACATAGTTTAGTTAACTCTAAACTTGTTCGCAAACAAAGTTAATCCTTCTAACTTGACATTTAAAATCAACTAAATACATGTTTTATATCTATAGGATATGCTAACTTAATGATTTAAAACCTGGAAACACCGTAAAACCGGACATACGCCGTCGTAGTGAAATCGGAGGCTGTTTTGGGTTAAAAAAATAAAAAATATCTTAATCTTTGAATTGGAAGTTTATTTTCTGGAAAAATGATATTACATATGAGCATGATACTATATTCAAAAATCATGGTTAAACACAAAGTGGAAGTATGTTTTTCAAAATGGTCACCAAGATGTCGTTTTTTCGACGGTAATGACTACCTCTTTAAAAAATGACTTGTAATCTGTATTTTCGACTATAAACTTATACTTTTTCTGTTTAGTTTCATAAATTTCAGTTCATTATGAAACCATAGCAACTTGAATAACTCAAAATGGATTTGAAACGAAGAAATGACGGGTAAAACAAAATTGGATAAACTTGCTAGTTTTAGCTACAAAAATTTTGTAACAAATCTAGACTAAACATATCCTAACTAATTTATATTATACATATTATGTAATCTTGGGATACCATAGACACGTATACAATGTTTTGACATATCATATTGACCCATCTATATATATTATTTGGAACAACCATAGACACTCTATATGCAGTAATGTTTGAGTTAGCTATACAGTGTTGAGGTTGATTTCAAAAATATATATACTTTGAGTTGTGATCTAGCCTGAGACGTGTATACACTGGGTCGTGGATTGATTCAAGATATATATATATATATATATATATATATATATATATATATATATATATATATATATATATATATATATATATATATATATAGATTTATTTCTTTACATCTAACTGTGGATAACTAGTTGTAGGTTACTAACGAGGACTGCTAACTTAACAAACTTAAATCATAAAAACGTAATAAAAAATGTTGTGAATATATTCCGATCATAAATTGATATATATGTACATATTTGTTATAGGTTCGTGAATCGACCAGTGGCCAAGTCTTACTTCCCGATGAAGTAAATGTAACAGACTGAAACTGGGGTTAGAAGTAAGATTACTTAATTGCCCTTAGGTTTATAGTTATGTTTAAATATGCTTTTATTTTAATAATATGTGTATTATTAATTCATTATGTGGTTAAGACCAGTTTGTGACAAGGGTCACAGAACAGGTTCATTTGTTTAATTTGGACTCCGTTAGGGCCTCCTAACGAGGTACAGAAGATATTAGATAACTGGTAAATACCCGTGTGTTATGGGGTATGGGTTTATAACCCACATAAGTGTGTAAATATCTGCTTTTTATCTTCATTTCTTGAATCTTCTAAAAACTAGTACGTACCTAAACTTTATCCTATCTCAAACCCTAATTGATCCAAGCTTGAAATTGAATCAAGGGGTTTTAGGAACTGAATTATATCATCTTTGTGATCATTTATCCAGGTTTGATTGATTGAATTCGTGCTTTAATTCTTATGAAATGGGTTTTGGGTGCAAATGGGTTTTTAATGAATTTTGAGCTTGAATCTTCATGTTTTGTGTATGTTATGCTTAATTGATGTTAGATATAGCTTCTATAAGGTTTATATGATGTTTTTCACGTGGTTTTGGTGTTAGAACTTGCAAAAATCGAGTTTTTGGGCCAAAAACGCGAAAATCAGCGTGCAGGAGCTGTTCTTCAACACCCCACACTTTTGACAGGTCACTCGTACGAGTGACCACACTTTTGAGGGTCAACCACACATGTGAGGACTCACTCGCAGGAGTGAAGCCTCAGTCACACGTGTGAGCACAGGGTCAGATTTGTGGAAACTTGTTTTGGTCATAACTTTCAAACCGTAGCTCCGTTTTTGATGAATCAAGTATCGTTGGAATCGTAATGAAAAATCCTTTCCAATGGTAAACTATTTAGAAGCTATATCAAAATGTATTTGGGTCATAAATAGAGGTATTAGCGTATGTGGCTAGTGTGCATGCGTTAATTTGTTATTATGGGTTGAATTCTTGATATAGGCTTATGAATGAATGAATATATGATGAATATAGGTTGGAAAATGTAATTATATGTTGCTATTGATGTTTCTTGTCACTTGCACGAGTGAGCCTTCACTCGCACGAGTGAGCTTTCACTCGTACGGTTGAGGCGGTCAACCGCATGCTGAACCGCACGAGTGAGTGACTACTTGAACTATTATATTTGCTTGTTGGATCGTACAGTTGAGATATGACTCGTACGGGTCATATGTCACTCGTGTGGTCAACCGTACGGATCTACTGTTGTCTAATTAGATAATTGGCCAAGGACCAAACGTACGAGTGAGGTGTCAACCGCACGGTTGAGGTTTCTCAGACATGCGGATGAGCGTAACTCGTACGGTTGACAGTTCAGATTGATTAAGTGTTCAAGTTCTTGTTTATTGATGCCATTGTCTTGATGTTGGGATGATATCAAGACATGATTACTGACTTGATTATGTCTATTCTTAGGTGAAAAAGAGAAAGAGAAGACTCAGAAAGATTAGACCTCTGAGAATCTTCAGTTGCTGGTAATTGGTGAGTGGGTCTATCTTCGGATAGAGTTTAAGTAGCAAATCATGCTACTGTGGATTACTCTGATTACCTTGTGTAGTATAGTGATTGCCATGCTAGATAGATAGTTGCATGCTATGTGATCTATATATATTGTATATGTGCACTGTGTTTGACACCAGCCATGCCTAGGGTGGTTAGGGGCTTTCAACCATGCCTAGGGCGGTTGAAGTTCGTGTGAGGTCAACCATTCCAAGGGAGGTTGAGTCCAAGTCCTACAGTCTGTTAGTATAGCATAGAAGAATGCATGTGTTGTGTTTGGATAGTTATGCAGAGACTTAGTAGGAGGGACTATCGGTAGACTCTAGTTCGATCGGCTAGGAGTCGTGTGCCCGTACAAGCCGCCGAGCCTCATATTTTCGTTGTTTGTATGCTTTATGGTTGTAAGCATGTTAGTTGATTGTCGTATGAGTGATTGCTTAAGCTTAATCTGTAGATAGATTCTATTCACTTAGCGGTGCGCTAATCCCCCACATTCCTCCCCCTGCAGGTTTAGGTACTGTTGATGGGATCGGAACTTGATGTAGAAGACATGTTTGACTAGCAACTCTGATGTGGAAATTTGTAACCGTGTTTGTAATAAAGTAACACTGTTTGTGAAAGTTAAACTTAAGCTTTTGTACTAATGTAATTAATGTGGTGATTTATTAACTAAGACTTCCGTTGTGTTATAAAAAAAATGGCCGGTGTTACAAGTTGGTATCAGAGCATAGGTTTGACAGCAAGTACATGCGCGTATCTTGTTCTCAAACCTTGAGTGTAGTCAAACATGTCCGTGGGTGGGGTTAAGTAGATGTAGGATAGCATGTGCATTAGTTGTGATTGAACTAACCTATTATCTACTAAGTTTTGTGTGAAGTGATGTGATAAGACAGGTATGAACCGTTGACCCTCAGCATTGTCAGAGATCTGTTGATGACATCAAGATTGATTTTGGTTAGCCAGGAGTGTCGCATTAAAGTATTTAGTAGATAAAGATGTATATGAGTTGCAGTGATAAAGGAAGTTACGAGATACAAAAGAAAAAGATAAATGAGATGGAACAATGACAACCGAAATTGATTCTGGCTACCATTGCTACAGTGATTGTAATTAATAGTGGAGTGGATTCGGGGTGCAGGTGGGATCGATGTGTTGATAGATAAGAAGATGTCTTCTTTCTTATGAAGGTGCGTTCTTATTACATTATTGTTATTAGTAGTGTACTATTGGATTGTATACATGTGGTTATGTGTGCTAGTAATCTGTTGTAAATAGTGGGGATCATTGTGATGTGATTGTTATTTCTATAGCAAAAATAGTCGATGATTTGATGCCTCCAGTTACATTAGATATGTCTGGAGCTACCATCAACATTATTGGGATCTTGTTCCCTTTGACGTGGTTCCATGCTTTTTGTGTTTGACATGTTCTCTGAGACTTATCAGATGTGATTGCATTAGACATACTTACCATGATTAGTGAAAATTGTTGGTTTTATATTGGGATAGTGCATTTTAATGGATGAATAATTTAAACATGGCGTTCCGTTGTTATGTTTTATGTGATTGCATGATATGTCAGTTTGAACTGAACTACGATATGTGATAAGTGCCATGTTGTGTAGCTATGCATGGGATCTAATTTATGTGACATGTTGCCATGCTCTTAGTAAGTTGTCCATTAGTCTAACCTGATATATTATTATGTGTGGCTTGATAGTGCTGTATAGGGATTATATGAAGTGTTGTTCCTTTATAGTTGATGGGCAGAATGTACGTGGTGACCCGTAGGGACTGGCTAGGGTAGTAGTCCCCTTAATTGTTGACCAGTGATTAGGATTCTATTGAGTGACTTTATGAGGCGAGTAGTCTATATGCTTAATAGACCATGACTGAATCACTGAGTGTGACTAGTTTAGTGATATCGTAGTATGATTGGACTTATTGTATAGGACCCGTAAGGTTGTCCAAAAGATCAATCTTCCTTTCGTGGCCTGATATGACCTTTCATGTGGTTCTTAGAATAAATGTGGGCGACTTTCTTGAATTGGTCTCTTGGGAAAATAGACACAAACTTTGACCTGACTGAGGACCGAGTTTTGGGTGTGTGTTGACCTTGAGTCTCGGGCGTGAGTTAGACTAAGATTGGGATTTGTGAGTAGTGTTCTGTGGGTTATCTTTAGATAACAGGGAAACCCTTGATTTAAATGGGGGTTGGTATTGGGTAGATGCTAAGACCCAAAGATAATTTTGAGTGTTCGACCCCATTTGGAATTGTGATCAGTATGTCAATAAGATGGAATGATTTAACATGATAAATTCTTATGTTATGGGAGTCATGTAACAGCTTCAATTGATGGTTGAAATCTTTTGGGAATTAACTTGTAATAACTGGTTAATTGTTGCATTAATGAACCTTAAAAATCGGTAAATCTAGGTTCGATGATCATGGAATTATTGATGTGAGCGTGTGACTGCGACTAATAATTGAACCTATTTTAAGATAGTATATGTTTATGGGTTGATTTGTTTTGAACTGATAGTTCTTACAAATTGTCATATGTTGTCAGCGTGACCGATTCATTTTTGGAGTTAACCCAAGAAAGATTTGACCTTAGGTGGAACTTGAAACAGAGATTGACTCTTCCAGTACTGTATAGCTAAAAGTGATTTAAGACTAAGTTCTTGGGAACTGTGCCACATGTTATCATAACTGGTTATTATACAGTTGAGTTAGAAAGCGATGTTAGATATTTAACCTTCAGGATAATTCATAGTTTAGAAAACCTGAGGTTGTAAGAAGCACTAGAGTGGGATTTTCAGTATGAACCCAGAACGATGTGATAGTGAATGAGGTGTCGACAAACAGTAAGTGTTATAATTGTGTGTTTAAGTATAGGTTTGTCAACCTTGTGCTCTTTGGAATTGTTTATTGTTAATGGGTTGTAACTAACAGTGACTCGTGAACGTAGTAAGGGATAGACTGATGAACATGATTTGTATCTTGCTCTGAGATATTTGAAATGAAAGTATGATTTGAGACAATGTATTGCATCTGGCCAACGAAAATACATTGTAGTGAATCATATAGTAGTTTTGAAAGTCGGAGAAGATATAGTAGGTGATGGATATGATGTTGATTGACAGTGTTGTATGTTGTGACCAGGTGGGATTGGATATATTAATTGGAAAACATTGTTTCAATGGTTAAAAATTTTAAGTTACATTGAGATCAATATTATCTTCTGGAGGAAAACTTGATGAGATATGACATATGATTATTTGTGGAATTTCCCTTAATATCGATTTATTACGATTTTCTTTAAAAAACTTGACAGGAAGTTAACCTTTCAGACATGGTAAGGATCGTTGTGTTGGATCTAGATGTTGATTTATTATTGGTTAATAAGGGTTAAATTGCGAGCTTTGATGAGAGTATTGTGTTCGTAATAATTAGTGCTATTGACGATATGATTAGAGGCATATGCTAGTCGATGGAATATTTAGTAGATAACAACATTGTTGCAAGAAATATGATAAAATTCTCAAATACCGGGTTGAGAATGGGTATTTGATTATAGATTTAGGTAATTTCAATGAAATTAGTACTGTTATTGTGAGGAAATTAGTGTTGATATTGTGTTTTCATGTGAGACGATGGCAACAGATTGATGACATGGAATGACAGAATTGGAAAATTTTATGGAGTCATCTTATGGGTAATCTCGAGAACCTGACTGAAGGGTTTGGTTAGATGGTTTATAGGTTGATTACCGATGGTATCTACGAGAATTGGTGTACAATGTCAGTTTTGACGCGGACTTTTCATAAAACAACATAGAAACCAGATTGTTGTTATAAATTGATGGGCTAAATAATGGACAGCGTCCTATGATTCTAGAATTTAGTTGGCAAATAGAAACTTGATATGACTCACTTTGTGGAAATTTATTAGATCGATGACGGGTCGATGTATTGTTTATGAGTTTTCTCATGTTGAAAAGGTGCTAATCGTAATTGAAGTAGAATTGATGGATCGTTATCCTTTCAACTTAAATACTCGGGTAGAAAATGACTTGCGTAGTTTTTGGTATACGTCTGATTGTTGGTATGTGGTTACTTCAGAAAAGGATGAGTGTGATACTGTAGGCAATCGTGTGATAGATTGTCTGACTGTTGTGTTGGATAGATGGAAATAGTGGACCAACTTATGTCAGAATTGACCATTTGATGGTAATCATAATTGAAAAGTTGGTGTTTGACTCGGTGACAGTAAGAGTTCAATTTGATAAATTTGGATGTTGAGTTGCCAATTGAGAAGACTTGTTGAGTAATGAACCTACTTAGGTAGTGCATGTAGCAGTAATATGTATTTTGATTTAGTTCTCGATGTGACCATTGGTGAGGATGGTTACTACCTTTGACCCTTGTGCCTATGAATGACCAGATTCCGAGGACGGAATCTCTTTAAGGGGGGTGGATTTGTAACAGACTGAAACTGGGGGTTAGAAGTAAGATTACTTAATTGCCCTTAGGCTTATAGTTGTGTTTAAATATGCTTTTATTTTAATAATATGTGTATTGTTAATTGAATATGTGGTTAAGACCAGTTTGTGACAAGGGTCACAGAACAGGTTCGTTTGTTTAATTTGGACTCCGTTAGGGCCTCCTAACGAGGTACGAAAGATATTAGATAACTGGTAAATACTCGTATGTTATGGGGTATGGGTTTATAACCCACATAAGTGTGTAAATATCTGCTTCTTATCTTCATTTCTTGAATCTTCTAAAAACTAGTACGTACCTAAACTTTATCCTATCTCAAATCCTAATTGATCCAAGCTAGAAATTAAATCAAGGGGCTTTAGGAACTGAATTATATCATCTTTGTGATCATTTATCCAGGTTTGATTGATTGAATTCGTGCTTTAATTCTTATGAAATGGGTTTTGGGTGCAAATGGGTTTTTGATGAATTTTGAGCTTGAATCTTCATGTTTTGTGTATGTTATGCTTAATTGATATTAGATATAGCTTCTATAAGGTTTATATGATGTTTTTCATGTGATTTTGGTGTTGGAACTTGCAAAAATTGAGTTTTTGGGCCAAAAATGCGAAAATCAGCGTGCAGGAGCTGTTCTTCAGCACCCACACTTTTGACAGGTCACTCGTACGAGTGACCACACTTTTGAGGGTCAACCACACATGTGAGGACTCACTCGCACGAGTGAGGCCTCAGTCACACGTGTGAGCACAGGGTCAGATTTGTGGAAACTTGTTTTGGTCATAACTTTCAAACCGTAGCTCCGTTTTTGATGAATCAAGTATCGTTGGAATCATAATGAAAAATCCTTTCCAATGGTAATCTATTTAGAAGCTATATAAAAATGTATTTGGGTCAGAAATAGAGGTATTAGCATGTGTGGCTAGTGTGCATGCGTTAATTTGTTATTATGGATTGAATTCTTGATATAGGCTCATGAATGAATGAATATATGATGAATATAAGTTGGAAAATGTTATTATATGTTGCTGTTGATGTTCCTTGTCACTTTCACGAGTGAGCCTTCACTCGTACGGTTGAGGCGGTCAACCACATGGTGAACCGCACGAGTGAGTGACTACTTGAACTGTTATATTTGCTTGTTGGATCGTACAGTTGAGATATGACTCGTACGGGTCATATGTCACTCGTGTGATCAACCGTACGGATCTACTGTTGTCTTATTAGATATTTAGCCAAGGACCAAACGTACGAGTGAGGTGTCAACCGCACGGTTGAGGTTTCTCAGACGTGCGGATGAGCATAACTCGTACGGTTGACAGGTCAGATTGATTAAGTGTTCAAGTGCTTGTTTATTGATGCTATTGTCTTGATGTTGGGATAATATCAAGACATGATTACTGACTTGATTATGTCTATTCTCATGTGAAAAAGAGAAAGAGAAGACTCAGAAAGATTAGACCTCTGAGAATCTTCAGTTGCTGGTAATTGGTGAGTGGGTCTATCTTCGGATAGAGTTTATGTGACAACCCGACTTTTTCGACTTGCTTTTGTGCTTTGTGTTTTCGCGAACTGCGTATTTATGCGTATTGAGCTATATTATACTCTGGGAACTCCCTACATGTTGATTTCTTTCATTTATATGTTAAAATGTGCCTTTAAGTATGTAGGTTACTTAACTTGAACCCCGGAAGCTTTTATGACCGTTAGTGTCACTTGACGTTTTTAACGAACTGCGTACTGTGTACACGTTTAACTTTTGTCGTAATCGGAATATTATGACTACGAAATAGTAATTATTATTTTATAATAATAATTACTTGGGTTTTTTGATGCCTAATTACGCGTAGTAATTTACTTATGTTTACTAGTTAGTCTTGTTGGAATTTCTACCTTGTTGAGCCTTAGCCTACCCTACAATAGTTAGTGGATTATTTAATTAGTCTAATTATTAATAGCTAGTGATCCATTAATAAGTAAGACAAATGCCCATTTATTAGAGGGAACATGCTAGCATTTATGTCAAGTATTATCCTTAATGTTGCATAGGATCCTAACATAAGCACCAACTTTAGACAACCATTAACCAAAAAGCAACTTTTGTCCCCTTGTCCCCCTCTAAAATTTCAGCCACCATACCCCCTTCCCTCCCTCATTCACCTATAAATACCACCCTTATTCCATCCATTTTACACTTGCTTTCATTTGTATTTCACATACACTCACTCTCTAATTCTCTCTGGTTCTTTCTCTCTCTAAAAGTGTAAGTATTTTGAACTTTTCTTCTTCTTCTCCTTCTCATCATCATGAAATCATAATCATCATGGGTCTAGCTTTTTAGCTTTTGATCTTGATTACATCTTGTAGATTCAAACATGGATTTGAATCTTTCAAGATAATGGAAGATTCAAGCTTTCTAGCTTTGAATCTTCACCCACTTTATAGAACTATATTCTTTTAACTTTAAATCTTGCTATTTTGTTATAAAGATTCAAACTTGTGTTTGTAATCTCCATATAACTTAAAGATCCAAGCTTTATGCTTCAAGATCTTCAAGAACAACCAAGATGCAAGTTTTCTAGCTTGAATCTTCATATCTTTTGATGGATCTAAGTTTTCTAACTTATGATCTTATTATCTTGTTATAAAGATCAAAACTTGTGTTTATGGTCTTCATGTAACTTAAAGATCTAAGCTTTATGCTTCAAGTTCTTCAAGAACACTAAAGGTTCAAGCTTTCTAGCTTTGTGACCTTATAACTTGTGTGAAAGGGATCCAAGCTCTCTAGCTTAGGGTTCCATCACATCATTTGACTTAGAGTATGTTCATACTTGTTTGATTGATGTAAAGTTTGTAACTTTGTTTGTAAATAGGACTTGTATTTGTGTTAAGACTAAGGATATGATGTAACCTTAGTTCATCATCCATCTAAGAGTCTTAAATGAGTTGTGTTATTACTTGGTCTTAACATATTATGTATTTATGGTAGAATCTTGGTCAAAAGTGATGCTAAACCATCAACGAGTTGTACACTTGAAGCTACAAGCATCAAGGATGAGAACCGTGATGAGCATCAAGCACTAAGAACCCCACCGGAGCACTTGTTTACTGTTTTTTGGGATCTGATCAGTAACCTGGGCTACTGTAAAGTTAATTTTCAGTTAGTTCATTTCGAGTATATGATTTTCCATTTAGACCTGTCTTAATCCGAGTTACGGTTTAGGATTTATGGCCTTCCGAAAGTCATTACACCCTATTAACGTTGTGCTGAAATTTCTGACCTACTCGCACTTAAACCGTCACCACGGTCAAACAAAGACGAGTTTGGTTCTGGAAATTGGTCAGAAACTAGGGGGCTCACATACGGAGCCATAGCCACTGATTACACATCTTTTCGATTTACGTAGAGGTCGTAACAGCTGACTGAAGTCAGCCTATTGTTTCGATCTCTATTCTTGTCAAACTTACTTAGCTTTTATGATGATGAACGATGATGATGATGACACTTAAACTTATTTTATGAACTAATAGAACTTATAAAGACAACCTACTAACCTAGTAACCTTTGATTTAGGTTTACGACCTTTCGGACCGACTTACTACTTGCATACTTTCATTACCGACTTTTACCGCTTTTATCACTGTGAGTTATAGCACCCCTTTTTACTTATACTTTTTTTGGGACTGAGAATACATGCGCTTTTTATGTTTTACTTACTTGACACGAGTACTTAAACCTTACATATGTGTGGGTTATACAACGGCATAAAGATTCCCCTTAGCACGGTAACGTTTAACTATTGGTTTTTGAACCGGTAGACGCGAATATTAGATATGGATCCATAGGGTTTGACATCCCCACTCGGGCTAGTCAAGCTAGCATTTAACGGGTGTTTAATACTTCGAGGACATACACACTCTCCAGGTGTACTTTTAGGGGGTGATATTTATATTTATGTTAAGTCTAGTTACCATGTGCCTACGGTTATACATATACTTTTCATACTGTTTTGAAACATTGAAATCTCATGGTCAATCTTATATTACTGTTACAATTTAAACTATAGCTCACCAACATTATTGTTGACATTTTTAAGCATGTTTTCTCAGGTACTTAGAGGTATCTTACTTACGCTATTAGACTTGCTGTCATGCTATTTAGACTTGCTGTTAAGGACCTGCTGTGTTAGATATCCGCTGCATAACTTAGAGATGTCTCAATCATGAAACTTTTCGTTTGCATTCGTAATTTATGTTATTTGAACAATGGCTTTGTAAATGACCTCTGTGTCACGTTATCTTTTGTAAAACACTATGTTTTTATGAATGCAAGCTGGTTTTCAAACAGCATGTAGTACTTGACAGTGTAAGTATCCTGTTGATGACGAATCGTACACGATGGTTTTGTACGGGGCGTCACATTTGGTATCAGAGCATTGGTTGTAGGGAATTAGGTTGCATTAGTGAGTCTAGACCGAACCAAGTAGGATTCACTAATAGGACTAATCTACAACTTGCTCGTTTACTTGTTACTGCTTACTACTGCTGCATGCTACTGCTTACTTATACTGCCATATGATCTGCTGCATGCTACTGCTATGTAAACTTACCGTATACTGCTGCTTATTCTCGCTATTGCATGCTACTATCTACTTTTTCATGTTACTTCTGTTTAGTACTGTTAATATTTCCATGCTATATACTGCTGTAGACGATCTAGGTTACTGTAGTGCCTGATTACGTGCTTGCTTCCTGCCTGCTATTCGCTGTACTGACTTGGAAAACTTACCTTTCCTAGATTCAGATGTTTTTCTGAACCCTTTTCCCACACGCCTAACCCTAAGGATTAGTATTGTAATCCACCTGCTACTACCGTCCCACCGTTCCGGAGATCGAAACGTTACTTCACATAATCCAGGAAGAGTACCCCTCGGATTACACGCTCACTAAGGTTGATCCTCGGAGGAGGAGATATGCGAGGACTTGTCGGAGTAACTGCACCCTGAGCTCACCCCAATTAGCTACGTACAACGTATCAACATTAGAAGGATGTTCAGTTTCTGTAAGATGACTCGTATCTCGTACACTTTCACGGCCGTCACTTATCTCTTTCATCTTTCACCGCTGCTCGACGATCTAACGACACTTCTGGATTTAGGTCCTCAACACTCTTAGGAATTAGAGAAGTCGGGAGGACATCTCCTTTCACAAGGTCAGAGTACCTTCTACTGATGCTCAGCCATACCCAAAGACTTGGGAGTCACCTCAAGACATATCATATTACTACTTGCTACACTACAACTCGACACAAGACCCAGATTGAATTTCTAGAAAGGAACCTAACGACGTTACCCGAACCCGAACATTTTGAAGAAATTTTGGGACATTTAGGCATTGGTGCATGACCTACGGAACCTACGCACCCACACCGAGAAACCGTGAGATTAATTATGTAGATTTTGTTTCGAGATAGCATAGATAAAGCACCATTGGATGAAATTGAGTAGAACTGGAAGTGATCACGTTACATTGACCATATGGAGTGATATTGGAATGAATGTACGATTTAGTACAATATAATGACGCCAGGCCAGCGTAATTATATTGAAGTGAATCATGCGGAAGTCCCAATGTTACAATATAAGGAATATGAAGTGATTCAGATAAAATAATGGTAGGAACCACTTGAGTATACACATTATAGTCTATTAGAGGTAGGGAAAGAATAACCACGTAGCCCAAATACTGTACAAGAAGGGCCTTGATTGCAGAAATGATAACCTGAAAAATTGTTATGGATATAGACACTCTGGACACTTAAGGACAAAGTTCTTAAATAGGAAAAACTTTGGACTTACTTACTGTAGAGCAATCGTTATCTCAGCTATGGAGACTCGCATGGATCCTGATTTTTAGTTAGGGTACGTTTCGTCATGACGTTTTATTGTCTCGGAGTCGTTTAATACTAGAGCGATAGAAACCTTATATCTAAGAACCTTAGTGTTATGACTAATAAGCCATTAACAACCATGAGAATTAAGTATTCTATAGGACAAGCTAATGGTAAGCTGGCAGATATAGAGGAATAATTTAAGGTAGTACCTTAAAATTAACAGGTGGGTCATTTGGAGATGACCTCATGCTAACAAAACTTGGAAGTTTTAAACTAGTAGTTGGAAAGGATTAGTTACCGACGCACAAGCCGATGTTATTTGAGAAGATTGATAGAATTTTTCACGGCAGTACGATAAGAAATGGTTGGAATAAACCTTAAGATTAACCTAACACCCATCAAGTTAGGAAGCTTGATGTAATGGTTGGAATGGACTTTAGGATTAACCTAATACTCATCAAGTTATGAAGCATTGATGGAATAGTTGGAACGAACTGGCTTTCAAGGATGAAAGCGAAAGATATTTATAGTAAGAAGATTGTTCGTATACCTCGCGAGTATGGTGAGCCAAAAGCCAGTTGGGTTACTTCAACAACCCGAGATCCCACAATGAAAATGGGAAGGGATGACGATGGATTTCATCCCGAAGCTACTGAAAACAATAGGCAGTTATGACACTATCTGGATCATCGTTGACCGCCTCACCAAATTTGCTTACTTTCTAGCCATGAACGGAACAGATACAGTGGATAAACTCGCACAACGATACATAAAGGAAATTGTATCCCGTCACTTCAACGATTCAGATTCTATATTAAGGACTGCCAAAGAATCCTATTTGATACTCATTCTTACGCGACTCTAAATCCTAACTTATTCCGAGAGATTTCTTATTTGATGATGATCACACAATCACCCTTCTTACGTCGATATTAGTCATACCAGTTCGAGATTTCCAAAATCAATGGGTAGTTAATTCCCATTCTCATACTCTCCCTTTCGTAACTCACTTATAAGCAACAACTTTACACTTAAGCATTTTTGGTCGAAAGACTTATGCCCTACCAATAGTCATCAACCACTTTTAAACTCAATGGTTTTTATTACCTCAAAGATCACCCGAAATTTTTAAAATCTTTTACTCAATCCTCATCAATCCTTTTCCAACTTCTAACCTCCGAAAAATGTAAATTTTGTTTGCCAAAAATTTTTCACACACTATTTTACGGTACGATCCTCTCAAAGTTTTATAAAAATAAATTTATTTTATTTGCCATTCATGCAAATTTTTTGAAATCGTATATGTTATATAAAATAAAGTAAATAATTACTTATTTTTGACTAAGATATGTGAAATTTTACTTTCACTTTTACAAACCAAATCTTTCATTCAAAAGATATTTTACTTTGAATGGTACATGTTATACATAACCCTAGTTTACTAAGAACTTCATTTCTTTTCTTACATTGTCACCTAAAATGATTTCTATAAAAAAAAATCTGCTTATTATACAAAATTCTTCGTTGCTTATTCGTATCCAAGTCATCATGAAGACTTTACAACCATCGAAATTGAGAGTTTCATGTGTGTGTGTGTGTGATGAAGGCACTTACTACCACGTCATGCAGAGCCTTCGGGCATCCACTAACACTTAAACCATTCAAAATTACTGCGTTACCCCAGGAATCTTATTTGTCACACCTGTCGGAGCAATGCTCTTTCTTACATAACTCTAAGTCCTGACTTATTCCAAGGGATTCACATTTAGTGATATTAACACCATTAGTATTCCGACTTTAACAATAGTCATAACCTGTTTGGCATTCTGCAAAGTCAAGAAACGATTAACTTCTCGTCCTCATGCTCTATCCTTCATACCTCACTTTTTAGCAACGGCTTCGCACGTGAACATTTTTGGGCCAAAGACTTAAGTCCCTGATAATCATCAAAACTACATTTAATTCATTAGTTTTCATTACCTAGTAACATGTCAACCGATGATTCAAAGATTTTTCACTCGACCTTTTTCAACTCGTATCCTCTGAAATACGAAAAACTATGTTTATCAAAATTTTTACACGTTGATTTTACACGTTGCTTATTTGTGCGGTCCTCACGAGATTTATGGATAAATGAAAGTACTAAAAACTTTTCTATCACTTGCGCGATTTATAAAATCATATATGTATAAATTTACCCTTACTTATTTTGGGTTAGTACATACTAAGTTATACCTTCAAGATAATTAAAAATCGCTCCTTTATTGAGTTGTTTTAAGTCAAATAATTTTATGCAAAATGGTACTCGTTATACATACTTCTAAATTTACCAAGAACTTCGTTCCATTTATGTTGTTGCATCAAATGTTTAAAGGTTTTTCAAAACTTCCTCGGTTGATTTTATTAAGGGTTTTCGTATTAGACTACACCATGTAGGGATCACACTTCTTCTCTCCCTCCGTTAGGGACGAAGCTTACTATTAAAATCTTTGTTAAAAACTCTTGAGCCACTTTGTATGGCAGATTTATAAAATTTGTTAGGAAATCTCTGCGCTCGTAAAATGTTCTTTTAAGGTTAGACATGGCAAAAACGTGGGCCGATGAATCAGTAGGTTGAGGTAAAAGGAATCATTTTTGAGATTCTTTTCACTTAGAGTAAACCGTTCTTTACTACCAAGGGTCCATGTATCTTCTCGTCCGCGCATCCCCTTAAGTATAAGGATAAATTTAGAACAAACCGCTCGAAGAGTTCACCCTGGTTCAAAGATCACACCTTTCGTGCGATTCTCTTTCGGAAATGTAAAGTAACATACTTTAGGAATCCATGAATCTTGTTTTCCTCTTGGAAGGGACTGCTTAAAATGCCTGTAACACGGATATGGTTACTCAACACATTCCTTCCTTCGTTGGTTACAACTATACGTTGTTCTAGATTAATGTTAACCCTAACTTCAACATGTAACTGAAAGGATAAAGTTACATTTTGAAAGTGTGCTTTCATTCCATCTAAGGATAAGTTCACCTGCAGTATGGTAAACTGGGTGATATCCTTCATTGTTCTTTCAGACCGTCCTGAAGACACTATAAATAATTATGGCTTGCAGTGCATATAAGTCCGATTAGTCACTTTCAGCTAAAATTTCAATTCATTTAGTCAAATGAAACGTTCATAAATATCGGGTTCTTCATACCTATGGTCTCCTTCCGAAATTAAGGGACTAGTAAAAATCCGTGGCTAACACTATCTAGACATCAAATCGCATGGTTGTGATCACCATGTTTTCCATTCTACCTGTCAGCTTTGTAGTGCGACATAAGCGCTCAATGTTTTAGATGAGTTTAGTAACATTCATGATGTATTTCATGCATCCTGCTTACTGAAGATGCATGTAAGGCTAAAAACATCATCTTTCCTTTTGTGGATATATATTCAGATGGCATACACATGTTAACCAGAAACGAAATCAATTTGTTGATCTCTTAGGACAAGAGACTTAATTAATGGCATATACCTATTCTTACTGTTATACGTCGAAGTACCTTTCGAAACAAATAACTCACCTCTGAGCCCTCGAGTGTCTCGGAACTTCGATACGCTCCTTCTTATTCAAAAACGGTACCATTGTTGGTAACTCCTCAAAATTTCGGGACGAAATTTTCTTTAACGGGTGGGTAATGTGACGACCCGGCTTTTTCGACTTGCTTTTGTGCTTTGTGTTTTCGCGAACTGCGTATTTATGCGTACTGAGCTATATTATACTCTGGGAACTCCCTACATGTTGATTTCTTTCATTTATATGTTAAAACGTGCCTTTAAGTACGTAGGTTACTTAACTTGAACCCCGGAAGCTTTTATGACCGTTAGTGTCACTTGACGTTTTTAACGAACTGCGTACAGTGTACACGTTTAACTTTTGTCGTAATCGGAATATTATGACTACGAAATAGTAATTATTATTTTATAATAATAATTACTTGGGTTTTTGGATGCCTAATTACGCGTAGTAATTTACTTATGCTTACTAGTTAGTCTTGTTGGACTTTCTACCTTGTTGAGCCTTAGCCTACCCTACACTAGTTAGTGGACTATTTAATTAGTCCAATTATTAATAGCTAGTGACCCATTAATAAATAAGATAAATGCTCATTTATTAGAGGGAACATGCTAGCATTTATGTCAAGTATTATCCTTAATGTTGCATGGGATCCTAACATAAGCACCAACTTTAGACAACCATTAACCAAAAAACAACTTTTGTCCCCATTGTCCCCCTCCAAAATTTCGGCCACCATACCCCCTCTCCTCCCTCATTCACCTATAAATACCACCCTTGTTCCATCCATTTTACACTTGCTTTCATTTGTATTTCACACACACTCACTCTCTAATTCTCTCTAGTTCTTTCTCTCTCTAAAAGTGTAAGTATTTTGAACTTTTCTTCTTCTTCTCCTTCTCATCATCACGAAATCATAATCATCATCATCATCATGGGTCTAGCTTTTTATCTTTTGATCTTGATTACATCTTGTAGATTCAAACATGGATTTGAATCTTTCAAGAACATGGAAGATTCAAGCTTTCTAGCTTTGAATCTTCACCCACTTTGTAGATCTATATTCTTTTAACTTTAAATCTTGCTATTTTGTTATAAAGATTCAAACTTGTATTTGTAATCTTCATGTAACTTAAAGATCCAAGCTTTATGCTTCAAGATCTTCAAGAACAGCCAAGATGCAAGCTTTCTAGCTTGAATCTTCATATCTTTTGACGGATCTAAGTTTTCTAACTTATGATCTTGTTATCTTGTTATAAAGATCAAAACTTGTGTTTATGGTCTTCATGTAACTTAAAGATCTAAGCTTTATGCTTCAAGTTCTTCAAGAAAACTAAAGGTTCAAGCTTTCTAGCTTTGTGACCTTATAACTTGTGTGAAAGGGATCCAAGCTCTCTAGCTTAGGGTTCCATCACCTCATTTTACTTAGAGTATGTTCATACTTGTTTGATTGATTTAAAGTTTGTAACTTTGTTTGTAAATAGGACTTGTATTTGTGTTAAGACTAAGGATATGATGTAACCTTGGTTCATCATCCATCTAAGACTCTTAAATGAGTTATGTTATTACTTGTTCTTAAAATATTGTGTATTGATGGTAGAATCTTGGTCAAAAGTGATGCTAAACCATCAACGAGTTGTACACTTGAAGCTACAAGCATCAAGGATGAGAACCGTGATGAGCATCAAGCACTAAGAACCCCACCGGAGCACTTGTTTACTTTTTTTGGGATCTGATCAGTAATCTGGGCTACTATAAAGTTAATTTTCAGTTAGTTCGGTTCGAGTAGATAATTTTCTGTTTAGACCTTGTCTTAATCCGAGTTATGGTTTAGGATTTATGACCTTCCGAAAGTCATTACACCCTATTAACGTTGTGCTGAAATTTCTGATCTACTAGCACTTAAACCATCGCCACGGTCAAACGAAGACGAGTTTGTTTCTGTAAACTGGTCAGCTACTAGGGGACTCACATACAGAGCCATAGCCACTGATTACGCATCTTTTCAATTTACGTAGAGGTCGTAACAGCTGACCGAAGTCAGCCTATTGTTTCGATCTCTATTCTTGTCAAACTTACTTAGCTTTTATGATGATGAACGATGATGATGATGACACTTAAACTTATTTTATGCACTAATAGAACTTATAAAGACAACCTACTGACCTAGTAACCTTTGATTTAGGTTGACGACCTTTCGAACCGACTTACTACTTGCATACTTTCATTACCGACTTTTACCGCTTTTATCACTGTGAGTTATAGCATCCCTTTTTACTTATACTATTTTTGGGACTGAGAATACATGCACTTTTTATATTTTACTTACTTGACACGAGTACTTAAACCTTACATATGTGTGGGTTATACAACGGCATAAAGATTCCCCTTAGCACGGTAACGTTTAACTATTAGTTTTTGAACCGGTAGATGCGAATATTAGATATGGATCCATAGGGTTTGACATCCCCACTCGGGCTAGTCGCGCTAGTATTTAACGGGTGTTTAATACTTCGAGGACATACGCACTCGCCAGGTATAATTTTAGGGGGTGATATTTATATTTACGTTAAGTCTAGTTACCATGTGTCCACGGTTATACATATACTTTTCATACTGTTTTGAAACATTGAAATCTCGTGGTCAATCTTATATTACTGTTAGAATTTAAACTATAGCTCACCAACATTATTGTTGACGTTTTTAAGCATGTTTTCTCAGGTGCTTAGAGGTATCTTACTTACGCTGTTAGACTTGCTGTCATGCTGTTTAGACTTGCTGTTAAGGACCTGCTGTGTTAGATATCTGCTGCATAACTTAGAGATGTCTCAATCATGAAACTTTTCTTTTGCATTCGTAATTTATGTTATTTGAATAATGGCTTTGTAAATGATCTCTGTGTCACGTTATCTTTTGTAAAACACTATGTTTTTATGAATGCAAACTGGTTTTCAAACAGCATGTAGTACTTGACCGTGTAAAGATCCTGTTGATGACGAATCGTACACGATGGTTTTGTACGGGGCGTCACAGTTTAAGTAGCAAATCATGCTACTGTGGATTACTCTGATTACCTTATGTAGTGTAGTGATTGCCATGCTAGATAGATAGTTGCATGCTATGTGATCTATATATATTGTATATGTGCACTGTGTTTGACACCAGCCATGCCTAGGGCGGTTGGGGGCTTTCAACCATGCCTAGGGCGGTTGAAGTTCGTGTGAGGTCGACCATTCCAAGGGAGGTTGAGTCCAAGTCCTACAGTCTGTTAGTATAGCATAGAAGAACGCATGTGTTGCATTTGGATAGTTATGCAGAGACTTGGTAGGAGAGACTATCGGTAGACTCTAGTTCGATCGGCTAGGAGTCGTGTGAACGTACAAGCCGCCGAGCCTCATATTGTCGTTGTTTGTATGCTTGATGGTTGTAAGCATGTTAGTTGACTGTCGTATGAGAGATTTCTTAAGATTAATCTATAGATAGATTCCATTCACTTATCGGTGCGCTAATCCCCCACATTCCACCCCCTGCAGGTTTAGGTACTGTTGATGGGATCGGAACTTGATGTAGAAGACATGTTAGACTAGCAACTCTGATGTGGACATTTGTAACCTTGTTTGTAATAAAGTAACACCTTTTGTGAAAGTTAAACTTAAGCTTTTGTACTAATGTAATTAATGTGGTATTTTATTAACTAAGACTTCCGCTGTGTTATATAAAAAAAAATAAAATGGTCGGTGTTACAGTAAAAATCTGTGAAAGTGAGTTATAGTCCCACTTTTTAAATCTAATATTTTTGGGATGAGAATACATGCAGTTTTATAAATGTTTTACAAAATAGACACAAGTACGTGAAACTACATTCTATGGTTGAATTATTAAACCGAATATGCCCCTTTTTAGTCTGGTAATCTAAGAATTAGGGAACAGACACCCTAATTGACGTGAATCCTAAAGATAGATCTATTGGGCCCAACAAGCCCCATCCAAAGTACCGGATGCTTTAGTACTTCGAATTTATCATGTTCGAAGGGAGTCCCGGAATGATAGGAGATATTCTATATGCATCTTGTTAAGGTCGGTTACCAGTGTTCACCGTATGAATGATTTTTATCTCTATGCAGTTTGCGAAATGCCTGATACGAGATGTGTATTTATGAGAAATGAAATCTTGTGGTCTATTATTACAATTTGATAAATATATAGGTTAAACCTATAACTCACCAACATTTTTTTGTTGAAGTTTCAAGCATGTTTATTCTCAGGTGATTGTTAAGAGCTTCCGCTATTGCATACTAAATTAAGGACAAGATTTGGAGTCCATGCTTGTATAATATTGGTTAAAAACTGCATTTGAAGGCATATATTGATGTGTAATATTATTGTAAACCATTATGTAATGGTCGTGTGAAAACGCTATATTTTAGATTATCATTATTTGATAATCGTCGTAATATTTTAAAAGTTATGGTTTGTTTTAAAATCGAATGCAGCCTTTGAAAAACGTCTCATATAGAGGTCAAAAACCTCGCAATGAAATCAATTAATATGGAACGTTTATAATCAATATGAACGGGACATTTCAGTGGTTATGCTTGAAATTGTGTTTCGAGTTCAAGAAGTCTTTACAGGAGTTTTTCGGATGTTTTTAAAGAAGATTCAGCATCAAGCGAGCAAGACAAAGCGAAAGACAAAATATTAAAACGGAGATGCTGTTCCTGCTGAATTTAGCAGTCGTGAGTTCCTATATCGCGGTCGCGAGGCTATATGGTGCTCGCGATTTTTGACATGGTGAACGTGAAATTTATACAGAAGTTCATGAAATTAGATTGCAAGCTTGCGGCCGTAATTTTCATCATCGCGGTTGCAACTTTTTGGAAGTCTCGCGGTCGCGAGGTCAGGCTCGCGGTCGCGAAGTGGGTCGGTTTGGTCAGATTTTCTGGAATCTATAAATAGACGGGTTTAACCCCAATTTTGGGTTATCACTTTTATATTACGAATTTTTATTCCCAACAGCTAGGGTTATGAATCTTCTATCTTTTTATGGTGATTTGGAGTATCTAAACACTAGATTTTCAATTGTTAATCATTAGTACATCTTTATTCTTTATTTTAATCTTTACAATGATTGATTATTGTTTATCTTCTTGCGTGTTTGCTTTTGTTATTACCATGTCTAGCTAAAATCATTGTATTCACTTAGATGATTGAACATATGTGATGGATTGCTAAAGTTTTTGTCTATTTAAGTAATTACTCTTGATCAATGATTCATTATTACTCCCATTGATTGATCAATTTGATTGCAAGTCTATTGATTGAAGTAACGAGAGTTAGTAAATTGATAAACTCACCTAGTTATTGAAATATAATTTAGATTGGTTAAATTGCATGCAGGAAACTAGTGTAATTAGACTTAATGATTAAACCATCAACTGAGTAGGTAATTGTGAAGCTAAAAAGGGACACCAATTTATCTTTCAATTGAATGACCATCTTGAGTAACGTGATTGATTGATTGCGTTCTTAAGAAGCGTGAGGGAATCCATCATTGTTAACTTACACTTTCATGATAATTAGTATCTAAGTGAGGGAAACTAGCTTATCTTATTAATTAGTACTCCCTCCGTCCCATATTTATTGTCACCAGACAAAAAACACACAGTTTAAGGAAATCCCACTAACTTCATTTCTCCACTAATGAAATATTTTCTCTCTCCAGATCCACCAATGAAATATCTTCTTTCCTTTCCATTTATGGAAGTGGATAATTAATTTGGGACATCCCAAAATGGAATAGTGGACAATAATATAGGGACGGAGGGAGTAATTGATTAATAAACTAGGTTAACGGCATTTAAACTTAGGGAATCAATTGTAACGTTCTTAATAAAAGCAATATGGATCCTAAGGAATTGAATCTAAGTGAATGCCCTTATCTCATCTGAATTCGTATTTGTTTATTTGCGTTACTGATGTTTGCGAGGTGTAGTACGAAATAGATTATATTTTACTACGAAATACTATAAAATACGATACAATTTACACAAGTTATTTATTTATTTATTGAATGGGATATATTTAAACCTTGCTACAACACTTATAGGCAGTGTACCTAATCGTAGAGTAGTGTAGTTTTTAGTAAGTCCGGTTCGTTCCACAGGGAGCTAGCTGAGTTTAACGCTATATATATTTTAAACTATATTTGTATAATATATATATATATATATATATATATATATATATATATATATATATATATATATATATATATATATATATATATATATATATATATATAAGTAGTATTATTATTATTATAAAGGGGGGTTTTTACCGTTTAATGACCGGTTTGTCGATTTTAAAACTTAAGTCGCAATTAAAACCTAATGTAAAATATTAAATATAAATATAACTTAATTTAAAGCGTAAAGTAAATGATGATAAATAAAAGTACAATAATTAAAAGTGCGATAATTTAAAGTACGATAAATAAAATGACGATAAATAAAATGAAGGTAAATAAAAGTACGATGAGATATAAATTAAAGGAATTATGCTTATTTAAACTTCCGTAATCATGATGTTTGACGTGTTGATTTTAATTTATTACCATGGGTTAATTGTCATCTGTCCTGGATTATTCGATATGTCCATCTGGTTTTATCCATAATAGTCCATCGGTCATAATTATAAAGTGCGAGAGTCTTCGCCAAATTAACCTTATACCCGAAGTCAAATATTCCAACTAATTAGGGATTCAAACTGTAACAAGGTCTTAATACTTTGTTTAATGAATACACCGGGTTATCGACTGCGTATAATCCAAGGTTTTAATACTTTGTTAACAATTACACCAATTACCCTTGAATGTAATCCACCCCTGTTTTAATGAGTCCAGTGACTATTAATCCATCCCTGTGTCCAGTTAAATGAACGATTATTAGCATTTATAAATATCCCACCCATCGTGTCCGATCGAGTGTATGTGGTTATTTATAATTACCTCAAATTCTAAATCTCTATATTAAATTAACGAACTATCATTCAGTTAAACAAATATAAAGCCCATTAATAGCCCATAGTCTAATTTCCACAAGTGTCGGTCTTTTGTCCAAACCCCAATTATGGTCCAAAGCCCAATAACCCCGTCTTGATATTTAGTCCAACATCACGATTACTTCGGCTTAAATAAGCATAATAGTAACTTAGCTACGAGACATTAATTTAAAAAGGTTGAACATAACTTACAATGAGTATTAATCGCGTAGTGTTACACGGACAGAATTTCAACTTACAAACTTAAAACATTCGCCACTATAACCTTATTATTATTAATTTAATATTAAAATTATAATTATAAAATAAATATAAATATATTTGAGAGAGAGTAAGAGATCAGTTGATGAAGGTGTACATAAAAAAACGTCCGAAATATGCTGCTATTTATAGATGTGGCCAGGTTTTGGAAGCCATGCGATCGCATGGTATTAAAGCTTCCAGGCCATGCAATCGTACGGACAGGCTGTACTCAGATATTTTGCAATCGAAACGTGGGCTGCTGAGTTTATTTAATATATAATATAATATATATAATTATATATAATTATATATATATTATATTATATTCTTGTGCCTAGTTGACTCGTAATTTTAGGTCCGTTGTCTCGCGCGTTGATAGTTGGTTCATGTCCCGGTTCCGGATTTTTGAACGTCCTTTCGTACGATTTAATATCTTGTACTTTGCGTTTCGCGGCTCGTACTCTTGTAACTTTTAGACATTTCTCAGCAATAATTTGAACCACTTGGATTGTACTTTGTACTTTTTAGCTTTTTGGTCGTTTGTGTCTTCAAATCATCGAATATGTCTTTTGTCTTCACCTTTTATTATTTAAACGAATATCACTTGTAAATAAAACAATTGTAAATAAAAGCTTGTCTTTCTTGAAGGATAATGCTATGAAATATATGTTCGTTTTTAGCATTATCAGTTACTTAGTTTAATTTGTTTTAAATCAAAAATTCCCCAATTTACTTAGAATAATTATTAGTTTTAAATTCTTAAATTCAGTTACTCACTTTAGAACGAACCTTGTGCTTGCTATATCTTTACTACATTGATCATGAATAATTGTCTAATTTGTATGTTAATTCGATTAGTTTAGTTCAAGATATTTAGGTTGCATTTTAGCACATCAACTTTTTAGCGCCGCTGTCGGGGAGTGGTGTTATTTGAGTTTTTAAGTACTTTTAGTTATTCCATCATTTCATGGGAACTTGTTTCTGCGAAAGTTACTTTTTGTTATTTTATTTTTTTTGGTTTTACGCGCCTTTGTTTGTGGTGGTGTGATTGCAGGAAAGGTTAAGAAGTGCATGAAACTACATTCTGCCAAGTTGTGGTGTGATTGCAGGAAAGGTTAAGAAGCGCATGAAACTACGTTCTGCCAAGTCAGAAGTTGTTGAGCCATTTCCTGAACCGGAAAGAGAATACCACGAACGCTTGAAATTAAGAGAAGATCTTTCTCTTATTGAGAGACTAGAGTCCTTATCAATGGATGATAAGGTAGAAGCTGAAATTGTTACCGGGGTTGAAACAGAGCAGGTTATTGAAGAAATTTCAGACCCTAATGATCAACTAATGTGGAGTGCCAGGCAAACCGCACCACCTGCGCTACCGCCTCTTATTAGAAGACCTGATATCACTGTAGATTCGTTTAAGGTCAAGCCTCAATTTATTCATATGGTCCGGGAGAATATGTTTGATGGTATAACCTGTAATGCATTCGAGCAAGTTTGATAAGTTGTGTGGTTTGTACAAGCAAAGGGATGTGTGTATGGATGTGTTTAAATTAAGACTTTTTCCTTATTCTTTTACGGGGGACGTTAAAGTTTGGTTGAAATCTTAACCATTCAATTCTATTCCTACCTATACGGATATTCGTAACAAGTTTATTAGCATATATTTTCCGCCAATTAAGGTTGCAAAGTTGAAAGCTGAGATCAATTCATTTGCCCAAAAGTTTTATGAGTCTTTACATGATGCATGGAACATGTTGAAGAAGATGTTACGAGACTGTCTTTAACATGGTTTAGATGTTGGGCCATTTGTGTAAATATTTTATCAAGGTATTGTATCTTAGACTCTTCAGATGGAGGAGTGTTTCTTAATAAGACGCCAAATCAAGCGTATCAGCTTTTAGAAGATATGTCCGAGCACACTTATGAATGGTCATCATTAAGGAATTTTCCAATGAAGAGGACTGTTTCTAGTGTTTATGAGGAAGATGATGGTAGTGGGATGACATTAGATTCATTTGCTAATCAGATTAAAACTTTGGTAGAGAGACTGAGAAGTTGAACAAGACGGTAGTTGCGATGTAAGTGGGTTGTGAACGTTGTAAGGGGCCTCATTTGACCAAATATTGTAATATTAATGATAGTCCAATGATTGATCATGTTAACTATGCGGGAAATCAGTTCCAAGGTAGTTCGGGTTATCAAAGAAATGGACCGCACGGGTTTTACAAACAAAACTACCAACAACATTTTAACCAAAATCATATGTGCAACCAAATCAACCTCAAGCTGTAAACAACTCTGGTTTGAAAGATTTAATTAGGATTTTTATGGTGAAGTAAGAGGAAAAGGATGAGCTTTTGAAACAATAACTTTGCAATCAGCAGGTTACTATTTAAAACCTCGAGAGGGATATGGGTCGTATTACTAGCTTGTTAGTGGAGAGACCACCGGGTACTCTTGCATCTAATACCTAAGTCAACTCAAATCATCATGTTAATGGAGGTCAGAATTTTGGTTCACCACAGGGTCCTCAAAAGAACAAGGAACCTCAAGTTTCTCAATATTCGCAGGTTAATGTTATATCTAACTGTGAGAGTTATAATTCTAGTGAGTTTGATCAAGTTTATACTTTTTGTTGTGAAGACGATGAGGACAAATTTGAGGATGAGATGGAGGTTCATACTATTCATACCGAGTATGGTGATTTTGTTTTCTCGGACTACTTTGACATGGCGAATTATACTCCGTATAAGAGTGTTGATGGTTTTCGTGTGGAAAGTGTGAAGAGTGTGACTGATGTGTGCGAGGTGTACTAGGAAATAGTATTATTTTTACAATGAAATACTATTAAATACGATATAATTTTACACAAGTAATTTATTTATTTATAGAGTGGATATACCTAAACCTTGCTACAGTACTTATAGGCAGTGTACCTAATCGTACAGTAGTGTAGTTTTTAGTAAGTCCGGTTCGTCCACAGGGAACTAGCCAAGTTTAACGCTATATTTTTCAAAAACTATATTTGTATATATATATATATATATATATATATATATATATATATATATATATATATATATATATATATATATATATATATAGTATTATTATTGTTATAAAAGGGGGTTTTTACCGTTTAATGACCTGTTTGTCGATTTTAAAACTTTAGTCGCAGTTAAAACCTAATGTAAAATATTTAATAAATAAAAAGACTTAATTTAAAGCGTAAAGTAAATAACGATAATGAAATTGCGATAAATAAAAGTGCGATAAAATAAAATTGCAATAATTAAAAAGTACGAAAATTAAAAGTGCAATTAAATACAATAACAATAAATAAAAGTGCGATAATTAAAAGTTCAATTAAATATGAAATAAAGGAAATTAAATATAAAATAAAGGAATTATGCTTATTTAAACTTCCGTAATCATGATGTTTGACGTGTTGATTTTTAGTTTATTCCCATGGGTTAATTGTTCTTTGTCCTGGATTATTTAATATGTCCATACGGATTTGTCCATAATAGTCCATCAGTCATAAATATAAAGTGCGAAAGCCTTCGTCAAATTATTCTTATTCCCGAAGTCAAATATTCCAACTAATTGGGGATTCGAATTGCAACAAGGTCTTAATACTTTGTTTAATGAATACACCAGGTTATCGACTGCGTGTAAACCAAGGTTTTACTACTTTGTTAACAATTACACCAATTACCCTTGAATGTAATCCACCCCTGTTTCAACAAGTCTATTAACTATTAATCCAATTCCGTGTCCGGTAAAATGAACAATTATTGGTATTTATAGATATCCCGCCCACCGTACCCAGTCAAGCGTATGTGGTTATATATAAATACGTCAAATTATAAGTCTATATATTAAATTAACGAGGTATCATTTAGTTAATATAAAGCCCATTAATAGCCCATAGTCTAATTTCCACAAGTGTCGTTCTTTTGTCCAAACCCCAATTATGGTACAAAGCCCAATTACCCAATTTTAATATTTAGCCCAACATCATGATTACTTCGGAATTAAATAAGCATAATAATAACTTAGCTACGAGACATTAAATTAAAAATAACATTAACCATAACTTACAGTGATTAAAAATAGCGTAGCGTTACACGGACAGAAATTCGACTTACACCCTTACAACATTCGCTAACATACCGTTATTATTAGAAATTAAAATTAAAATTAAAATTATAATATAAATATAAATATATATACGAGTGAGAGATTGAAAGGAAAAAGATGTAAAATTCGTGCAGAATCGATGGCTTTTATAGGCCCACGTTGCACTGTAGAGTTCCGCGAGTGCTGAGGTTTCTTTCACAAAAGTACCGCGAGTGCGGAGGTCTGAAAACAGCTCACATATTAGATCCAAAACGTGGGCTGCGTAAAATTATATTTTATAATAATATATATAATTAATTATATATATTATTTTATTCTTATGCATAGTTGACTTGAAATTTTTGGTCCGTCGCGTCGAGCGTTGAGAGTTGACTTTGGTCCCGGTTCCGGATTTTCGAACGTCCTTGCGTACAATTTAATATCTTGTATTTTGCGTTTCGCGTCTTGTACTCTTGTAATTTCGAGACGTTTCTCATCAATAATTGGAACCACTTTGATTGTTGTAGTGACCCGAACTTTTCCATGTTTATATATATTAATTGAGATTGATATTTACATGATTAAATGTTTCCAACATGTTAAGCAATCAAACTTGTTAAGACTTGATTAATTGAAATATGTTTCATATAGACAATTGACCACCCAAGTTGACCGGTGATTCACGAACGTTAAAACTTGTAAAAACTATATGATGACATATATATGGATATATATATAGTTAACATGATACTATGATAAGTAAACATATCATTAAGTATATTAACAATGAACTACATATGTAAAAACAAGACTACTAACTTAATGATTTTTAAACGAGACATATATGTAACGATTATCGTTGTAAAGACATTTAATGTATATATATCATATTAAGAGATATTCATACATGATAATATCATGATAATATAATAATTTAAAATCTCATTTGATATTATAAACATTGGGTTAACAACATTTAACAAGATCGTTAACCTAAAGGTTTCAAAACAACACTTACATGTAACGACTAACGATGACTTAACGACTCAGTTAAAATGTATATACATGTAGTGTTTTAATATGTATTTATACACTTTTGAAAGACTTCAATACACTTATCAAAATACTTCTACTTAACAAAAATGCTTACAATTACATCCTCGTTCAGTTTCATCAACAATTCTACTCGTATGCACCCGTATTCGTACTCGTACAATACACAGCTTTTAGATGTATGTACTATTGGTATATACACTCCAATGATCAGCTCTTATCAGCCCATGTGAGTCACCTAAAACATGTGGGAACCATCATTTGGCAACTAGCATGAAATATCTCATAAAATTACAAAAATATGAGTAATCATTCATGACTTATTTACATGAAAACAAAATTACGTATCCTTTATATCTAATCCATACACCAACGACCAAAAACACCTACAAACACTTTCATTCTTCAATTTTCTTCATCTAATTGATCTTTCTCAAGTTCTATCTTCAAGTTCTAAGTGTTCTTCATAAATTCCAAAAGTTCTAGTTTCATAAAATCAAGAATACTTTCAAGTTTGCTAGCTCACTTCCAATCTTGTAAGGTGATCATTCAACCTCAAGAAATCTTTGTTTCTTACAGTAGGTTATCATTCTAATACAAGGTAATAATCATATTCAAACTTTGGTTCAATTTCTATAACTATAACAATCTTATTTCAAGTGATGATCTTACTTGAACTTGTTTTCGTGTCATGATTCTGCTTCAAGAACTTCGAGCCATCCAAGGATCCATTGAAGCTAGATCCATTTTTCTATTTTCCAGTAGGTTTATCCAAGGAAATTAAGGTAGTAATGATGTTCATAACATCATTCGATTCATACATATAAAGCTATCTTATTCGAAGGTTTAAACTTGTAATCACTAGAACATAGTTTAGTTAATTCTAAACTTGTTCGCAAACAAAAGTTAATCCTTCTAACTTGACTTTTAAAATAAACTAAACATATGTTCTATATCTATATGATATGCTAACTTAATGATTTAAAACCTGGAAACACGAAAAACACCGTAAAACCGGATTTACGCCGTCGTAGTAACACCGCGGGCTGTTTTGGGTTAGTTAATTAAAAACTATGATAAACTTTGATTTAAAAGTTGTTATTCTGAGAAAATTATTTTTATTATGAACATGAAACTATATCCAAAAATTATGGTTAAACTCAAAGTGGAAGTATGTTTTCTAAAATGGTCATCTAGACGTCGTTCTTTCGACTGAAATGACTACCTTTACAAAAATGACTTGTAACTTATTTTTCCGACTATAAACCTATACTTTTTCTGTTTAGATTCATAAAATAGAGTTCAATATGAAACCATAGCAATTTGATTCACTCAAAACGGATTTAAAATGAAGAAGTTATGGGTAAAACAAGATTGGATAATTTTTCTCATTTTAGCTACGTGAAAATTGGTAACAAATCTATTCCAACCATAACTTAATCAACTTGTATTGTATATTATGTAATCTTGAGATACCATAGACACGTATACAATGTTTCGACCTATCATGTCGACACATCTATATATATTTCGGAACAACCATAGACACTCTATATGTGAATGTTGGAGTTAGCTATACAGGGTTGAGGTTGATTCCAAAATATATATAGTTTGAGTTGTGATCAATACTGAGATACGTATACACTGGGTCGTGGATTGATTCAAGATAATATTTATCGATTTATTTCTGTACATCTAACTGTGGACAACTAGTTGTAGGTTACTAACGAGGACAGCTGACTTAATAAACTTAAAACATCAAAATATATTAAAAGTGTTGTAAATATATTTTGAACATACTTTGATATATATGTATATATTGTTATAGGTTCGTGAATCAACCAGTGGCCAAGTCTTACTTCCCGACGAAGTAAAAATCTGTGAAAGTGAGTTATAGTCCCACTTTTAAAATCTAATATTTTTGGGATGAGAATACATGCAGGTTTTATAAATGATTTACAAAATAGACACAAGTACGTGAAACTACATTCTATGGTTGAATTATCGAAATCGAATATGCCCCTTTTTATTAAGTCTGGTAATCTAAGAATTAGGGAACAGACACCCTAATTGACGCGAATCCTAAAGATAGATCTATTGGGCCTAACAAACCCCATCCAAAGTACCGGATGCTTTAGTACTTCGAAATGTATATCATATCCGAAGGGTGTCCCGGAATGATGGGGATATTCTTATATATGCATCTTGTTATTGTCGGTTACCAGGTGTTCACCATATGAATGATTTTTATCTCTATGTATGGGATGTGTATTGAAATATGAAATCTTGTGGTCTATTGTTACGATTTGATATATATAGGTTAAACCTATAACTCACCAACATTTTTGTTGACGTTTAAAGCATGTTTATTCTCAGGTGAATATTAAGAGCTTCCGCTGTTGCATACTAAAATAAGGACAAGATTTGGAGTCCATGTTTGTATGATATTGTGTAAAAACTGCATTCAAGAAACTGATTTCGATGTAACATATTTGTATTGTAAACCATTATGTAATGGTCGTGTGTAAACAGGATATTTTAGATTATCATTATTTGATAATCTACGTAAAGCTTTTTAAACCTTTATTTATGAAATAAAGGTTATGGTTTGTTTTAAAAATGAATGCAGTCTTTGAAAAACGTCTCATATAGAGGTCAAAACCTCGCAACGAAATCAATTAATATGGAACGTTTTTAGTCAATAAGAACGGGACATTTCAGTTGGTATCAGAGCGTTGGTCTTAGAGAACCAGAATTTTGCATTAGTGTGTCTTATCGAGTTTGTTAGGATGCATTAGTGAGTCTGGACTTCGACCGTGTTTACTTGAAAAATGATTGCTTAACAAATTTTGTTGGAAACTATATATTTTTAACATGTGAATATTATGTGATATATTAATCTCTTAACGCGTTTGATATTATGTGATAGATGTCTACCTCTAGAACAAGTCCCATTGACTCACCTAATAATAATGAAGAGTCAAATGTAAATTGGAATGATTCATGGACTGATTCACAAGTTCCCGAAGAGGAACCGGAAGAAGAGTCGGAACCGGAAGAAGAATCGGAACCGGAAGAAGAATCGGAACCGGATGAAGAAATAGAACCGGTGGGGGAAATAATAAAACGGTTAAGTAAAAGAAAATCCTCAACCAACCGACCAAGGTTAATTATGGTCAATGGTGTTTCCGCCAAGGAAGCAAAATATTGGGAGGATTACCAATTCTCCGATGAATCGGATTCCGACGAGAATTCCGATGATGTTATAGAAATTACCCCAACTGAATTTAAAAAGGCAAAAGAAAATAATAAGAGAAAGGGCATAAAAATAGAGAAATCTAATTCCAACCCCGATGAACTTTATATGTATCGTCAACCCCCGAAGTCCTTATGTTGTAACAATGACCCGGGAACCTCTAAACCACCAGGTTTTTCTAAACCAATGTGGATAACGACGGCTCGTATTAGGGGAACATCGTATATCCCTAGAAACTTGGCAAAACGAACCAAAACCGAAGAAGAAGAAACAAGCGAGTCGGAATAAGATAGTTGTATTCGTGTGGGGTAATATAAGTAATATAGTGTGCTTATGCTTTATGATATATGTAAAAATTGCTTGTATTAATAAGTATTTTTTTTATGAATCTAACTCTTGTCTATTTTACAGTATAAAAACACAAAATGGATAGACAACCCAATATTTTAAGAGACCTACCCGGAGACATGATTGATGAAATCTTGTCTAGAGTCGGTCAGAATTCTTCGACACAACTATTTAAGGCGAGATCAGTTTGTAAGACATTCGAAGAACGTTCCAAGAATGCCTTGGTTTATAAAAGGCTTTCGTTCGAAAGATGGGGGATATCACATTGGGAAATCCATAAGTTACGATGTGTTTACTTTGACGCATATATTGCGGGGAACCCAAATGCTATTTTACGCAATGGGTTAAGAAATTATTTTGACTCAATATATCCGAATATTGGACTTCGTGATTTAGAAAAAGCGGCTAACATGCAACATAAAGAAGCATGTTATGCTTACGGATTAGTAATGTTCGCTTCTCACCAAAGTGAGAACAAGAACATCGGGCTACAACTATTAAATAAAACGTTCCCACAAGTGACGGAGTCGGTAATTGGGGTAAGAAATGAGGTTTTTAGATTGTTACGGGACTGTTGGACATTACGTAACCCTCGTCCCTTTGATGACGTCACAACACGCTGTCTTATCAATGGCCATAACGGTTATGTTCCACAAGACCAAGGATGGGAAGTAGTCCTAGTAAAACCAGAATGCATGACTTGTTTCTGGACGTATGAATTACGTGTCTTTATTGAATTTGCTGAACGACTTGTGTACTAGCTAGAATTATCTTCACAACCATCTTGTATCAAATTTATTGTGTGCTATATTTCATGCTATATGTAAAATAAGCGGTATTGTAAGTTTGTAAAATATTGTGTAAAAGTTTGAACGCGAAATATTATTATAATCAGTTTTTCATATAGAATTGTAGTAGTTGAATTGTATATTAGCTACTAAGTATGAACTTAACGGGTAGGTACTACCCGAATTTAAACTTATAAAACGCTAATATGAAGAAAAAGCTTTTATAAATGAGTTCATATTATGCTACGAAATACTATTAACTACTCTTAATATTCTGTATGATTAACTTGTTTCATTTAACTATTTTGAAGGAAATGGCACCGACTACTCGACACACCGTGAATATGAATGAAGAGGAATTCCGTACTTTTCTAGCTTCAAACATAGCCGCAGTACAGGCTGCGCTACATACCAACAATAACCTTGGATCTAGCAGTACAGGAAATCGTGTAGGATGCACCTACAAAGAATTCACTGCCTGCAAACCTTTGGAATTTGATGGAACCGAAGGACCGATCGGATTGAAACGGTGGACCGAGAAGGTCGAATCGGTGTTTGCCATAAGTAAGTGTACTGAAGAGGACAAAGTAAAGTACGCTACGCATACCTTCACAGGTTCTGCGTTAACATGGTGGAATACCTATCTTGAGCAAGTGGGACAAGACGATGCGTACGCACTACCGTGGTCAGCATTCAAGCACTTGATGAACGAGAAGTACCGTCCCAGAACCGAGGTCAATAAGCTCAAGACAGAACTTAGAGGGTTACGAACCCAAGGATTTGATATTACCACGTACGAAAGACGATTCACAGAATTGTGCCTATTGTGTCCGGGAGCATTCGAAGATGAGGAAGAGAAGATCGACGCGTTTGTGAAAGGATTACCGAAAAGAATCCAAGAAGATATAAGTTCACACGAGCCCGCCTCCATACAACAGGCATGTAGAATGGCTCACAAACTCGTGAACCAGATTGAAGAAAGAATTAAAGAACAGACTGCTGAAGAGGCCAATGTGAAGCAAGTTAAAAGAAAGTGGGAGGAAAACGGTGATAAGAATCACCAATACAACAACAACAGCAATTACAACGATAATCGCAACAATTATCCCAACAATCGCAACATCAATCGCAACTACAACAAACGGCCCAACAACAACAACAACAACAACAACAACAACTACAACAATCATCCCAACAACAATAATAACCGCAACAACAACAACAATCAGAAGCAGCTATGCCAAAGGTGTGAAAAGAATCACTCGGGGTTCTGCACCAAATTTTGCAACAAGTGTAAAAGAAATGGTCATAGCGCTGCGAAGTGTGAGGTCTATGGACCAGGGGTTAATAGAACGAAAGGAACAAATGGTGTCGGAACGAGTAATGGCGGAGCAAGTAGTGTCGGAGAAAGTTATGCCAATGTAGTTTGTTATAAATGTGGAAAACCGGGCCACATTATTAGAAATTGCCCGAACCAGGAGAACACGAATGGACAAGGCCTTGGAAGAGTTTTCAATATTAATGCGGCAGAGGCACAGGAAGACCCGGAGCTTGTTACGGGTACGTTTCTTATTGACAATAAATCTGCTTACGTTTTATTTGATTCGGGTGCGGATAGAAGCTATATGAGTAGAGATTTTTGTGCTAAATTAAATTGTCCATTGACGCCTTTGGATAGTAAATTTTTACTCGAATTAGCAAATGGTAAATTAATTTCAGCAGATAATATATGTCGGAATCGAGAAATTAAACTGATTAGCGAAACATTTAAGATTGATTTGATACCAGTAGAGTTAGGGAGTTTTGATGTGATAATCGGTATGGACTGGTTGAAAGAGGTGAAAACAGAGATCGTTTGTTACAAAAATGCAATTCGCATTATATGAGAAAAAGGAAAACCCTTAATGGTGTACGGAGAAAAGGGCAACACGAAGCTACATCTTATTAGTAATTTGAAGGCACAAAAACTAATAAGAAAAGGTTGCTATGCTGTTCTAGCACACGTCGAGAAAGTACAAACTGAAGAAAAGAGCATCAATGATGTTCCCGTCGCAAAAGAATTTCCTGATGTATTTCCGAAAGAATTACCGGGATTACCCCCACATCGATCCGTTGAATTTCAAATAGATCTTGTACCAGGAGCTGCACCAATAGCTCGTGCTCCTTACAGACTCGCACCCAGCGAGATGAAAGAACTACAAAGCCAATTACAAGAACTTTTAGAGCATGGTTTCATTCGACCAAGCACATCACCGTGGGGAGCTCCTGTTTTGTTTGTAAAGAAGAAAGATGGTACATTCAGGTTGTGTATCGACTACCGAGAGTTGAACAAACTTACCATCAAGAACCGCTACCCACTACCGAGAATCGATGACTTATTTGATCAACTACAAGGCTCGTCTGTTTATTCAAAGATTGACTTACGTTCCGGGTATCATCAAATGCGGGTGAAAGAAGATGATATTCCAAAGACTGCTTTCAGAACACGTTACGGTCATTACGAGTTTATGGTCATGCCGTTTGGTTTAACTAATGCACCAGCTGTGTTCATGGACCTTATGAACCGAGTGTGTGGATCATACCTTGACAAGTTTGTCATTGTTTTCATTGATGACATACTTATTTACTCAAAGAATGACCAAG
Organism: Rutidosis leptorrhynchoides; assembly: GCF_046630445.1. NCBI lineage: Eukaryota > Viridiplantae > Streptophyta > Magnoliopsida > Asterales > Asteraceae > Rutidosis > Rutidosis leptorrhynchoides. The sequence goes on along the minus strand of NC_092338.1, from coordinate 102,396,967 downwards.
AACACGGTGAACATTTGAGAAAGGTGTTAGAAGTATTGAGGAAGGAAGAATTGTACGCTAAGTTTTCAAAGTGTGCATTTTGGTTGGAAGAAGTTCAATTCCTCGGTCACATAGTGAACAAAGAAGGTATTAAGGTGGATCCGGCAAAGATAGAAACTGTTGAAAAGTGGGAAACCCCAAAAACTCCGAAACACATACGCCAGTTTTTAGGACTAGCTGGTTACTACAGAAGGTTCATCCAAGACTTTTCCAGAATAGCAAAACCCTTGACTGCATTAACGCATAAAGGGAAGAAATTTGAATGGAATGATGAACAAGAGAAAGCGTTTCAGTTATTGAAGAAAAAGCTAACTACGGCACCTATATTGTCATTGCCTGAAGGGAATGATGATTTTGTGATTTATTGTGACGCATCAAAGCAAGGTCTCGGTTGTGTATTAATGCAACGAACGAAGGTGATTGCTTATGCGTCTAGATAATTGAAGATTCACGAGCAAAATTATACGACGCATGATTTGGAATTAGGCGCGGTTGTTTTTGCATTAAAGACTTGGAGGCACTACTTATATGGGGTCAAAAGTATTATATATACCGATCACAAAAGTCTTCAACACATATTTAATCAGAAACAACTGAATATGAGGCAGCGTAGGTGGATTGAATTATTGAATGATTACGACTTTGAGATTCGTTACCACCCGGGGAAGGCAAATGTGGTAGCCGATGCCTTGAGCAGGAAGGACAGAGAACCCATTCGAGTAAAATCTATGAATATAATGATTCATAATAACCTTACTACTCAAATAAAGGAGGCGCAACAAGGAGTTTTAAAAGAGGGAAATTTAAAGGATGAAATACCCAAAGGATCGGAGAAGCATCTTAATATTCGGGAAGACGGAACCCGGTATAGGGCTGAAAGGATTTGGGTACCAAAATTTGGAGATATGAGAGAAATGGTACTTAGAGAAGCTCATAAAACCAGATACTCAATACATCCTGGAACGGGGAAGATGTACAAGGATCTCAAGAAACATTTTTGGTGGCCGGGTATGAAAGCCGATGTTGCTAAATACGTAGGAGAATGTTTGACGTGTTCTAAGGTCAAAGCTGAGCATCATAAACCATCAGGTCTACTTCAACAACCCAAAATCCCGGAATGGAAATGGAAAAACTTTACCATGGATTTCATCACTAAATTGCCAAGGACTGCAAGTGGTTTTGATACTATTTGGGTAATAGTTGATCGTCTCACCAAATCAGCACACTTCCTGCCAATAAGAGAAGATGACAAGATGGAGAAGTTAGCACGACTGTATTTGAAGGAAGTCGTCTCCAGACATGGAATACCAATCTCTATTATCTCTGATAGGGATGGCAGATTTATTTCAAGATTCTGGCAGACATTACAGCAAGCATTAGGAACTCGTCTAGACATGAGTACTGCCTATCATCCACAAACTGATGGGCAGAGCGAAAGGACGATACAAACGCTTGAAGACATGCTACGAGCATGTGTTATTGATTTCGGAAACAGTTGGGATCGACATCTACCGTTAGCAGAATTTTCCTACAACAACAGCTACCATTCAAGCATTGAGATGGCGCCGTTTGAAGCACTTTATGGTAGAAAGTGCAGGTCTCCGATTTGTTGGAGTGAAGTGGGGGATAGACAGATTACGGGTCAGGAGATTATACAAGAAACTACCGAGAAGATCATCCAAATTCAACAACGGTTGAAAACCGCCCAAAGTCGACAAAAGAGCTACGCTGACATTAAAAGAAAAGATATAGAATTTGAAATTGGAGAGATGGTCATGCTTAAAGTTGCACCTTGGAAAGGTGTTGTTCGATTTGGTAAACGAGGGAAATTAAATCCAAGGTATATTGGACCATTCAAGATTATTGATCGTGTCGGACCAGTAGCTTACCGACTAGAGTTACCTCAACAACTCGCGGCTGTACATAACACTTTCCACGTCTCGAATTTGAAGAAATGTTTTGCTAAAGAAGATCTCACTATTCCGTTAGATGAAATCCAAATCAACGAAAAACTTCAATTCATCGAAGAACCCGTCGAAATAATGGATCGTGAGGTTAAAAGACTTAAGCAAAACAAGATACCAATTGTTAAGGTTCGATGGAATGCTTGTAGAGGCCCCAGTTCACCTGGGAGCGTGAAGATCAGATGAAGAAGAAATACTCGCATCTATTTCCAGAAGATTCGTCAACACCTTCAACAGCTTAAAATTTCGGGACGAAATTTATTTAACGGGTAGGTACTGTAGTGACCCGAACTTTTCCATGTTTATATATATTAATTGAGATTGATATTTACATGATTAAATGTTTCCAACATGTTAAGCAATCAAACTTGTTAAGACTTGATTAATTGAAATATGTTTCATATAGACAATTGACCACCCAAGTTGACCGGTGATTCACGAACGTTAAAACTTGTAAAAACTATATGATGACATATATATGGATATATATATAGTTAACATGATACTATGATAAGTAAACATATCATTAAGTATATTAACAATGAACTACATATGTAAAAACAAGACTACTAACTTAATGATTTTTAAACGAGACATATATGTAACGATTATCGTTGTAAAGACATTTAATGTATATATATCATATTAAGAGATATTCATACATGATAATATCATGATAATATAATAATTTAAAATCTCATTTGATATTATAAACATTGGGTTAACAACATTTAACAAGATCGTTAACCTAAAGGTTTCAAAACAACACTTACATGTAACGACTAACGATGACTTAACGACTCAGTTAAAATGTATATACATGTAGTGTTTTAATATGTATTTATACACTTTTGAAAGACTTCAATACACTTATCAAAATACTTCTACTTAACAAAAATGCTTACAATTACATCCTCGTTCAGTTTCATCAACAATTCTACTCGTATGCACCCGTATTCGTACTCGTACAATACACAGCTTTTAGATGTATGTACTATTGGTATATACACTCCAATGATCAGCTCTTATCAGCCCATGTGAGTCACCTAAAACATGTGGGAACCATCATTTGGCAACTAGCATGAAATATCTCATAAAATTACAAAAATATGAGTAATCATTCATGACTTATTTACATGAAAACAAAATTACATATCCTTTATATCTAATCCATACACCAACGACCAAAAACACCTACAAACACTTTCATTCTTCAATTTTCTTCATCTAATTGATCTTTCTCAAGTTCTATCTTCAAGTTCTAAGTGTTCTTCATAAATTCCAAAAGTTCTAGTTTCATAAAATCAAGAATACTTTCAAGTTTGCTAGCTCACTTCCAATCTTGTAAGGTGATCATCCAACCTCAAGAAATCTTTGTTTCTTACAGTAGGTTATCATTCTAATACAAGGTAATAATCATATTCAAACTTTGGTTCAATTTCTATAACTATAACAATCTTATTTCAAGTGATGATCTTACTTGAACTTGTTTTCGTGTCATGATTCTGCTTCAAGAACTTCGAGCCATCCAAGGATCCATTGAAGCTAGATCCATTTTTCTATTTTCCAGTAGGTTTATCCAAGGAAATTAAGGTAGTAATGATGTTCATAACATCATTCGATTCATACATATAAAGCTATCTTATTCGAAGGTTTAAACTTGTAATCACTAGAACATAGTTTAGTTAATTCTAAACTTGTTCGCAAACAAAAGTTAATCCTTCTAACTTGACTTTTAAAATAAACTAAACATATGTTCTATATCTATATGATATGCTAACTTAATGATTTAAAACCTGGAAACACGAAAAACACCGTAAAACCGGATTTACGCCGTCGTAGTAACACCGCGGGCTGTTTTGGGTTAGTTAATTAAAAACTATGATAAACTTTGATTTAAAAGTTGTTATTCTGAGAAAATTATTTTTATTATGAACATGAAACTATATCCAAAAATTATGGTTAAACTCAAAGTGGAAGTATGTTTTCTAAAATGGTCATCTAGACGTCGTTCTTTCGACTGAAATGACTACCTTTACAAAAATGACTTGTAACTTATTTTTCCGACTATAAACCTATACTTTTTCTGTTTAGATTCATAAAATAGAGTTCAATATGAAACCATAACAATTTGATTCACTCAAAACGGATTTAAAATGAAGAAGTTATGGGTAAAACAAGATTGGATAATTTTTCTCATTTTAGCTACGTGAAAATTGGTAACAAATCTATTCCAACCATAACTTAATCAACTTGTATTGTATATTATGTAATCTTGAGATACCATAGACACGTATACAATGTTTCGACCTATCATGTCGACACATCTACATATATTTCGGAACAACCATAGACACTCTATATGTGAATGTTGGAGTTAGCTATACAGGGTTGAGGTTGATTCCAAAATATATATAGTTTGAGTTGTGATCAATACTGAGATACGTATACACTGGGTCGTGGATTGATTCAAGATAATATTTATCGATTTATTTCTGTACATCTAACTGTGGACAACTAGTTGTAGGTTACTAACGAGGACAGCTGACTTAATAAACTTAAAACATCAAAATATATTAAAAGTGTTGTAAATATATTTTGAACATACTTTGATATATATGTATATATTGTTATAGGTTCGTGAATCAACCAGTGGCCAAGTCTTACTTCCCGACGAAGTAAAAATCTGTGAAAGTGAGTTATAGTCCCACTTTTAAAATCTAATATTTTTGGGATGAGAATACATGCAGGTTTTATAAATGATTTACAAAATAGACACAAGTACGTGAAACTACATTCTATGGTTGAATTATCGAAATCGAATATGCCCCTTTTTATTAAGTCTGGTAATCTAAGAATTAGGGAACAGACACCCTAATTGACGCGAATCCTAAAGATAGATCTATTGGGCCTAACAAACCCCATCCAAAGTACCGGATGCTTTAGTACTTCGAAATGTATATCATATCCGAAGGGTGTCCCGGAATGATGGGGATATTCTTATATATGCATCTTGTTATTGTCGGTTACCAGGTGTTCACCATATGAATGATTTTTATCTCTATGTATGGGATGTGTATTGAAATATGAAATCTTGTGGTCTATTGTTACGATTTGATATATATAGGTTAAACCTATAACTCACCAACATTTTTGTTGACGTTTAAAGCATGTTTATTCTCAGGTGAATATTAAGAGCTTCCGCTGTTGCATACTAAAATAAGGACAAGATTTGGAGTCCATGTTTGTATGATATTGTGTAAAAACTGCATTCAAGAAACTGATTTCGATGTAACATATTTGTATTGTAAACCATTATGTAATGGTCGTGTGTAAACAGGATATTTTAGATTATCATTATTTGATAATCTACGTAAAGCTTTTTAAACCTTTATTTATGAAATAAAGGTTATGGTTTGTTTTAAAAATGAATGCAGTCTTTGAAAAACGTCTCATATAGAGGTCAAAACCTCGCAACGAAATCAATTAATATGGAACGTTTTTAGTCAATAAGAACGGGACATTTCAATTGTATTTTGTACTTTTGAGCTTTTTGGTCGTTTGCATCTTTAATTCATCGAATCTGTCTTTTGTCTTCACCTTTTATTATTTAAACGAATATCATTTGTAAATAGAACAATTGCAACTAAAAGCTTGTCTTTCTTGAGAGATAATGCTATGAAATATATGTTCGTTTTTAGCATTATCAAATATTCCCACACTTGAGTGTTGCTTGTCCTCAAGCAATATAGTCTTGAAATAAAAATACTAGAATCACTTCTTTATTCTTCACACTTTGTACATCAGTGATTTCTATACGGCGGTATAAACAATCCCACATGACTATGAAAATTTAGATCCTTTAAGGAAATTGGATCTTTATGAAAATATTTGATCTTTTGAAAATTGAATCTAGCTTTTACCCTAGATAGGTTTTCCGGAATAACCCTTCACCGGTGTTTGCAAAATATTTTTGTGGGTTTGGTGGGTTTTAGATTTGAAAATTTTAGCTCAAAACTTACGGTTTTGTGTCACCCACTTGCTAACCTTGTATTGGGAAAGCAACACGTCCAGTATACTTGTTCCGTATATTACCTTTCGATAAACTACCGTCCAGTTGTAAAGAAAAGCGTTGAACAAGCAACTGTTAAGGCAATGTCCCCTGACATGCTTTTAATTATGGTCTATAACGTGTCGGATGCAATTACTATCCTTGGTAGGAGCAATAGTAAAGCTCACCCTTATATTTTTTTGGTCTGGCACAAGGTCCTGTCTTCGACCATGCTATGCAACCACCGTTCTTACGGTTGACACCCGATTTGGTTCAGGTGACCTAATGAATTCCAGGTGAATTCCTAGGATTTTACGTTCAATGGCAATGAACGCATTGAAAATGGGTTTTCAGAAAACAAATCGGTTTGTAATTTTGATCAAAATATTTTCTCGTTCAAGCTCGAGTTTAGATATCATTGAATTTCATGAGTTTGTAATTCTCAATCTTTAAGATCAATCTCTAGGATTGAGTAATATCAGTCTTAAAAGCTGATTTTTAATCTTTAAGGAGATTATCTTTTCTGGGGATCTGATTCATTAGTCTTATCAAGCTAATTTGCACGGCGTCCTCCCCATTTTACGAGACAGGTCCTCTCATGGTTAGGATAAGTCTGACCACTTGGCGACCCTGTTTGATGCTGAGGTCCGTGGATTTCCTGCTGATTTTAGTGATGACTTTTCTAGATTTTTCGTCAACCTACAGCTGGTCTGGACGACAACTTCATGACCTAAATCAAGAAGCGCTTGTCTTTTTTGGAAGACTTTACTTCCTTTTAATGATGGAATTGATTCATCGTGTAGATCCATCTTTCTTACAGTAAATCGGGTAAAACTTTTTAGTTTAGTCCAAAGCAAAAGCATCTTCAGTTATTTGTAAAAAAATATGTGATATATGTTTTAAATAACTTGGTAAATTTTTCCCACACTTGGCTTTTATTTTCTTTTATTTGCCTTTTTATTGTCCTCTATTCCATTTTAAATGAATTCTAACATTTTGGTTTGTTTCTCAATTTATGTCCTTTCTGAGGTAACAATAATTTCGGTGTTAACACCTAATTTTATCATTCATAAATATGTATAAACATGATTTTGAGTTCATTTAATTGAAAATTTTGAAAATTTTTACTAGAATTGGGTAGTCAGTATATAAGACTAGAGCTGTTCTTTATTATCAGAGAGCACTAGATTCTAATACAACTACTACGTTACTAGTATTTTTAATGGTAACCAAGTGTTTAAGTTAAAAATTTTAAAAATCCGAAAGAATTTAACCCCTTCCCACACTTAAGATCTCGCAATGCCCTCATTTGCAAGAAATCAGTAACAATTTAAATTATTGAGGGTGATTAGCGTAGAAAAATGATTAAATTTTACCAAAGTTTCCAAACATATTGGCGTTTGTTTGCTGAATGATAAATGGTGCACATCATTTGTTCATTCCGTCTTGTTGTTACATCACATTTGTTTATCATTTTGTCATCAAAAGTACTAGCTTTTGCTGAACTTAATGCCAGTCTTTGAAAATGCGCTGTTTTACCCTGTTTTGTACATGAGAAAAACTACAAACATATATATACATATTTTTGAAGTTGGGTATATCACCCCACATTCAAAAATTATTAAAAATCTAATAATAAAAGTTAGAAAATAAAAACTATTAAAATATCAAAAGAAATATTAAAAGTATAAAATTACAAGTTATCAAATAAATAAAAATAAAAATAAAAGAAAATCAGGGTTGATAAGGCTGGTGCCAGTATGGATCCCATTCATAGCCGTATGTACTGTAGAATGCTTGAGCTGGGTCATATGTAGGGTACGGTGGTCGGGTCTGTATAGTCCAAGGAGGAAATACGGGCATTGGAGTCGCAATGTAAGTTGCATTTATGTGTGCACGATGACTCATGATTTGGTTTTGATGATACTGCCAATCTTGAAATGCTCGTTGTCAAGCCATTTCATACTCATGATGAGCCATAAAAAGTTGCATTTCTGTCATCTCATTCCCCCCTCCCGCGTTACCTTGCTGCTGATCTCTTTCGACCTGTGGGTGCGAGCCCTCATATGGTGCTGCAGCGTTATGTTTTTTCTTTAAAACCTTAGCACCATGATATACTTTTAAATCAATTGTATTACGGGGTTCCGGTGCTGCAATTATTAATCCCCCCCCCCCCCCGATTTCTATCGACACCGAGATACTCAGCAATTAGGGTAACAAAGATACCACCTCCCATTATCCCATTAGGCCGTATACTCTTAACTATAGCTGATAAATAATTACCCACACAATAAGGTATACTCATAGTGCTTTGTGGGTCTCGAATACACATGAGATAAAATAAATCATTCTCATTTACTTTCTCTTTGTTCTTACCTCGCTGTGTAATCGAATTTGCTAAGAACCTATGGATTACTCGTAGCTCAGCTCTATCAATATCAGTGTAAGAGTTATTCCCCCCACGAAATCGGGTATGCCTAGTCATTCTACTCCATACACCATTCATATCAAAATTCTCATCAATTCTCCTACCATTAAGTATCAACCCTTGACAATCAGTAGATGCCAACTCCTCAGGCGTATATATACACAAAGCCTGAGCCATGTCTAGTAGAGACATATGGCGCATCACCCCTCCTAATAAAAATCTAATAAAACTACGATCGGTTAAGGTAGATACCCGATCATTTATTTCTATACTACACAATAACTCCACACACCATTCTCTATATACACGCCTACGTATATTAAACAAACGTTCCCAATCAGTGAAAGTAGAATTACCATACCTTTGTGTAAGTAATTCTCTGATTGGACCGGCTAATCCAACTGTTTCTAATGGTTCCCAATCTATGACTCTATTTACTTCAACAACATTAGACTGAAGGGTGTGCAAGTTCTTCTGGTATTTTGGATAATCTATCCAATGTCGATCAAACCTTAAATTAGGATGTAAATCTGCCAATTCTATATTTGAAGATGGAATGTATTGATGTGGTAGTTCTTTTCTATATAGGTCATTAATCTCCTGTTCTGCTGCATTCTCAGGAGGAGCATTGTGAGCCTGAGATGCGGATGAAGATTCACCCCTTTCAGTCTGCAAAACATATCAAACACAATTTTTGTGCATCCAAATATGCATTAGTGTTAGCAAAATCATAAATCAAAACAATTACAATGACATGTTTAATCTATATCAAACTTTATACACATTTTCATAATATTAACAATTCTACACTTTTACAAATGAACATATATGAGAATGTATACAATGATCTTTAGCTTTTATCTCAAATAACATGTCAAAATAATTATTACTAGCAATTAAACAAGTTCCAATTGGCATTCATATCAATTAAATTGAGTTCATGCATTTTTGACTCAAAAAGTCCACTTTAATTCTTGAAAATCATGTTTAGGATAAAAGTTTTGATTATTTAGCAACCTAAACATGTTACACTACTCAATTTAGTATAAACTAACAGCAAAATTCGGCCATAATCCGTTTATATCAAAAAGCCCCAATTTTGCTCAAGAACACAAACCCTAGATTACTCAAAATTTGAAGTTTAAGTCTTCTAATCATGTTAAATAGCATCAATCTAGGTTATACACGCACAATATACAATCAATTTAAACACAATTACACTAGAAATCATCAAAATAAAATTAGGTATATTCTTGTTCAAGAACACTAATAATCCGAATTAAAGGGTGTTTAAATGTAGAAATTACCGATTTTCTTGAGTAACTTCTTGGTAGCATCCTTCTTAACATGATTTTAGCAAAAAATTTGATGTTTATCGGTGAAAAATCGCGATTTTGGGAGTGGTTTTGTGGATTTTTTCGCAAAAAAAAAATGAGATGGGGTGTGTGGAAACTGGTCTGTTCAACCAGTTTATCTGGGTTGGGTTTCCAGACCTCCATGAGTGTGGTGGTGGGTACCCATAAAGTACCGCGACTGCTGTTTTTTTTATATAATAAAAAACCTTTATTAATAAAACAATTACTTGATTAATTTAAAATTTTGTTTTCCTTTTTAGGACGAGGTTGTTTCGGTACGTTGACCTAGTCCGTCCCTCAACAAAATTTTAAAATTTCGTCATTTTAAAGCGTTGTTTTAAAAGCAAAGATTTTTGGGTTTTCTAATGTGTTTGGCATACTTTAATTCAATAAGATTAAAAATAATGATAATAAAAGTTCTCGTTCCTCCCTTGGGTAGAGCAATTTTGGTTCAATGACCTAGTTTTCAACTCACGTCGAATTTTAAAAATCATATTTTTAACTTAACGAAATAAAGTAAATTTTTGTTTTTTAAATTCACACCAAACTTAAATTTAAAATGCATAAAATTAAAAATTCATATTATTATTAAAAATTCACACCAAACTTATATTATATTTTTGTTTTTATACATACAAACTTATATTAATATTTACAATTTTAAATATATTGATTTTAAAAGTTTTACAATATTAATTTAATATTAATTTTAAAAACAAAGTAAAAATAAAATTAAAAATCTTTTTGGTCTTTTATCCCACTTTAATCAATCAAATATTATCAAAAATATACGCCCCTCTTTTCGGTAAAGTAATTTCGGCTATTTTACCTAGTTTTACTCCTGATGAATTTCTGAAATATTTTGGGTTGATTGATTAAAGATATTTATACCTTAAGAATAAACGGTAAATTTCGCAGTGATGTAATAAATTTTTGTATGATATCAATAATTTCGGTCGCAAAACCTAATTTTATTGAATACCAATTTAATACTTTATAGCGAACGATTTAGCGTTTATTATCAAAAGGTTAAAAATAATAATAAAAATAAAAATAAAAACTGTACATACTTACCTGTGAAATAGAATTCTTAGTGACCTGCTTTAGCCCACTCATAAGATAGTCGGACTAATTGGTTTTCCATAGCTACATAGGCGTAACCTCGAGCATTCAACGTTTTTTCTTCTAAACATATGAACGGTCCATCTCTGCATAAAGTAACAAACTCGGTATTGGAATATGTCTGATTCGTCGAGCATTTTCCTTCGTGTGACCATTTTCCACATTTGTGACATCTTTCAAGGTGTCGTGCTCTTCTTTTCGCTGCGAATTTTGATTTTCCTTTACCAAGCTGTAACTTATTATTTTCGTTCCTGGATTCTTTTCTTACTCCGTCCAATTTACCTCTGATTAATGATACTATTTCACTTGGAAGGGTGTCATTATTACGTTTAGTAATTAAAGCGTGTAGCATTAGACCATGGTTTAATTCACAGGAAGTCTTCATCTCGTAAAACCTAAAAAAAAAAAAAATTCAGAATGGGGGAGAAGACTAGTTCTTTAGGGTCTGCTATGGAAAGACCATTCGGATTCCATTCTCGAGAACTACACGAAAACAGAACATCTAACTCTAACAGAAATACATATTACCCTAAAAAGATTCGAACCTCCCCACACTTAGTTAGATGTGGTGTTGAAATTGTGATTAACATTATTTTCAATTGGATTATCAACAATTTGTATATCTCTAACTTTTTCTTCAATCCATTTGTTGATTTCCTCCGTAGCTTTCACAAATTCAACTAACATCGCTTTCTCTTTTGGCGATAAATTGGATATTAATCGGTTACATAACTTAAAGTTTCCGTTAATCTTAGCATCATGAATCCGTTTATAAAGTTTCTTCGTTGAACTGTTAAAAATGGGTTCATCTAATTTCTTATCATCAACGGGGTTCTTTGTGATCGGATCATCATTAAGTGTTTCTTCATTTTCCCCACACTTATGCGTTTTTATTGGTCTAATAGTTTTGGTTGGTGGAGATCTAAACTTTCGGTTCACAAAGGTGATCGATTTATCATCATCCCTAAGTGTCATTCTACCTTCTCTTACATCAATGAATGCCTCGGT